>NW_027397072.1:20777731-20854561 GCF_003265705.2 Callorhinus ursinus | reverse complement strand
ACACACACACACACACACACACACACACACACACACACACACACACAATTTTACCTATTTTTCACATCTGCCTTGGAAACTATTAACTTGAATACCTCTTGACCACATGTCCTATTAAGAAGCTGACTCAGGGGCACCTAAGTCAGGCACTCAGGGTGGCTAAGTCAGTTAAGTGTTTGCCTTCAGCTCAGGTCATGGTCCCAGAGTCCTGGGATCGAGTCCCGCATTGGGCTCCCTGCTCATCGGGGAATCTGCTTCTCCCTCTGCGCCCCACCCTCTGCCACTCATGGGTTCTCTCGTTCATAAATAAATAAATAAAATCTTAAAAAATAAAATAAAATCTTAAAAAAGCAGTGCCCTGCTTTGTAGTGACATGCCAAGGGCTTGCACATTTAATGGAAATTCCTATAGCAATGCTGAAACTCCTGTGGTGATTCAGTTTAACCATGGTTTTTCATTCCTTTTAACATCAAACTATTAAAATATTTCAACTTATTGTAGTAAAGCAGATATTTAAAACAAATCAGTGCTGTGGTTAAAAAAAAATCTTACTTTTCTTCATGGATCTTATTAGGAAATCTCTAGTCTACTCCCCACCTCACCCCCAAAACATTCTTTCCTTTTTCACCAGACGGCTTTTTCTGAAATGCAACTCTAATGATGTTACTCTCCTGGTCAGAACTTTCCAGTGACTCTTTCATTCTACAGCACTGTCCAGTAGCATGGAAACCAGCATGGTAGCCACCAGCCATGTGAGGCTGTTGAGCACCTGAACTGTGACAGAGGAAGTGAATTTTTAATTTTATTTAATTTGAATTAGTTTGAATTGAAACAGGTACATGTGACTAATGGCAGCACAGTTCTACAGGATTAGGCCGCCGTGTCTGGGTCCCACTTACTGTGGTGTCCTTGTCTTCTGACTCAGTGCCCGACACCTCGTAGGTGCTCCAGACATACCCAGATGCCCAATTTCCATCAGAAGTGCTACTAGAACTGTCGTATATTTGGCCATGAAAATCATCTACTTTTATGGATTGAATTGACATTTGTCAGCTTGGCATCTGTAGCTTATGAAGCTATTCCAAGGTGACTGTTGCTAGCCTCCCCAGCCTTGCCTTATTTTACTCTTTCTACTCAGCTTCTACACACAGAATTACTCAAATCACTTACAGTTTCCCAAGCACGTTTCTGCACATGCTGCTTCTGCCTTTAATGCCTTCCCTCCCTTTTTCCCCTTTATTCCCCTTTGTCATCTCATTCTTCCTTCTTAACTTCAACTCCTCCAGGAAGCCTTCCCTGATACCCTAAGCTAGGTTAAGTGTTCTTCCTCTGTGAGCTGTAGCCTCTTGTTTATATCAGTGTGTTGTAATTACCTGTTTGTTCGATGCCTTTCTAGATAGACTATAAGCTCATTGAAGGTGGGGACTCACCAGGCTTTATCCAGAAACTTAATTCTTTTCTCCAAATCTTGCTGTTGCTTGCCTCTTAATCAGTACTTCCTCTGTTAGGTAAAGGATTTTCTTCTTCCAATTACTTCAAGCACATGGCATCTTATAGCATTGCCTGCTTAGTCCATTCAGAGCAGAGAAATAAAAGACATGAGTTAGACTGACGTATCTGGTTCTACTCCAGTACTGCATCGTTCACTCTAGCTACTCCTGCCCCTGGTTATCTGTCCCTTTCCTCTGCAAGAGTGAGAAACTGGCTCCTGTTGGCCCGCTAGCCATGAACCTGGTAGCATGGATAGCGGTTTCAGTATTGCTGATTTATTTCTTCAATAGATTATTGAGATATAATTCATTCACCATACCATCCATCCACTTAAAGTGTATGATTCAGTGGTTTTTGGTGTATTCACAGAGTTGTGTGGCCATCACCACAATCAATTTTAGAACATTTTCATCACCCTCCCAGATTGATTTACTACTATAAGATCACTCCCTGCAGTGTGGAGAATTGACTATAGTGGGCAAGAGTGGAAGAGGAAAGCAAGCAAGGGCTGTTGGGTAGTCCGAGTGGCCCTTGGTGAGACCTTCCAGATGAGAAAGGGTGGGGACGGGGGGAGCAGTGAAAGGGGCTGGTTTGAGGGTCTGGTTTCAGAGAAGAGCCAGCAGGACTGATTAATAGTTTGGATGTGAGGCATCAGGAAATGAGAGAAAGCCAGAGGCCTTCCACTTTGAGCTTGATGGTTGGGTGAGTGGTGATGCTATCCATTTAAACTGGTCAGTTTGGGGGTGCAGCAGGTGAGGAAGTGGGTGGAGAGAGTCAGGGGTTTTAGTTTGAACATGTTAGGTTTGGGATGCCTTTTAGGCAGCCATGGGGAGATGCTGAATAGGCCCTCCAATACACAATCCTGGAGCTCCAGGGAGAGGTCAGGGCTGGAGATGCAAAGTTGTGAGGATTACAGTAATACCTTTTTGGTAAGATTATCCTGAGAATAAGCAAAAGAGCATATGTGAAAATCTCTGATAAGGTCACAGGTACTTTCTTGGTAATGACTACTACATTATCTTCTTTAATCCTTCGTATACTCTCTAAAGTACGTAATACATGAAGTAGATTTTATATTATTATTATTATTTTACAGATGAGGGGACTAAAGCAGAGAGATTAATGTCTAGGCTCACACAGCAAGCAGGTGTGTGTGGATTAAACCCAAGACTGCCTCACTCCAAAGCCCAGGCTCTGGTTGCTATGCTCTCCTGTCTCCTGCTAAGTAGTGAGTCCTGCTCCTGGGGCTGCAGGCTGTCACTCCGGACAGACGCAGCCTCTGCTTCTGACCTTGTCCCTGCCACAGCTTACCCATCGTCCCCTCCCTCACTGCTCACATCCCTTTCCCACGGTGGGGGCCTCTTCACTTCTGTCAAAGGGACCCTCTCTTGCTGCCTATAGAGCTTCTGCTGAAGCCATGAGACTTGAACGCCCCCATCCTCTTGGAGAGAGGTCTCACACTGGAGTGTGCCTCAGAAGCACCTGGAAGCTTGTTTCAAATGCATGGAGTGGAGAGGGTGCCTCACGAGGGAAAGAATGCTGCTCAGGATTACCCCCCTCGCGCCTCCCCCTCCCCGGGAGAAATGTGCTCATCTCATCATCACTCCTCTTTTAACTCTGGTTTATTCGCCTCACCCTTGCTTTTACTGATCTCCCTAATTGGATAAAATTCTATTATGTCTTTTATTTTCTTCTTAAGTAATCTCTACAGATAATGTGGGGCTTGAACTCATGATCCCAAGATCAAGAATCACGTGCTCTACCTCCTGAGCCAGTCAGGCGCCTTCTGTTATGTCTTCTTAGAGGAGGACAGTGTCCCTCCCATCATAACACATACTACATTTGCCATTTTACATTTATTTGTTTGATCATCTCTTTTTCTACTAAACCGTTAGCACCAAGAGAGCAGCTGCCGTGTCTGGGTCCCGCTTACTGTGGTGTCCTCATCTCCTGACTCAGTGCCCGACACCTTGTAGGTGCTCCAGACATGGACTCAGATGCCCGACTTCCACCAGAAGTGCTACTAGAACTATCGTATATTCGGCCATGAAAATCACCTACTTTTATGGTTTGAATTGACGTTTGTCAGCTTAGAATAGAACAATTATTATTTTATATGGGATTCTAAACGATTCCAAATTACTGACTTTGCTTTAGAAAAACATTTCTAAAGCAAAACCTATTTGTAAGTTGGGGATTGTATAGAGATTGATATTTTATCAAAAGGAATGTTTAAATTCAAAAAAGTAAATCTGGAAAAACAGGTACACCTTTGAATGTGAGTATATATATCACTTCTATATCTAACATAATACCCACACCCCAACACAGACTTGTCAAAAAATTCGTGGGCCTTTAAGTTCCTTATTTACTATAGACAGCGACTGATAATGCTTTTCATTTTGAAAAGAAAATGCTTTTCATTTTGGTTTAGATCCCTTGTTATCTGGCAAATGACACTAGTTCTGAATAGCAGTCTTTGTAGAAAATTAAAATGGAGTTTAATAAACTGTTGCATCTATAGTAAATGCTTCCAATTTCGTTCCTGCCATTCCCTTTTGAACACACCCTGGTCAGATTTCCACTTCCTGTTCACTGCCAAAACCCGTTCTGTCAAGGAGACCAGTGCTGTCCTCAGTGTTAAAATCCAGTGATGAATTCTCAGGACTTACCCAGGTTGATCTGTCAGTGGCCGTTGACATAGATGATTGCTCCCTTCTACTTGAAACACTTTCTGTACTTGCCTCCAGGTGTCCTGCTCTTCCTCCGTGGCCCCCTTCGCTAGTTTTCCATACCTCCTTGAACTCTTAAATGTTAGTATGCCAAAGGGACCACCTCTCTTTTCTGTTTGTCCTCCCCGTAGGTGATCCCATCCAGACTGCGAGCTTTTAATACTGTCTACATACCAGTGACTTCCAAACTTCTTTTTCTGGCCCAGACCTTTTCTCTGAGCTCTGACCTCTGACCTCGTGGCTTCCTCCGAATCAGTACCTTCACCTGGATATCTAATACACATCTCACAATTCGCGTGTTCCAAACTGCATTCTGTGCCTCGCCCTACCAAACTCGCCTCTCTGTCAGTCTTCCCCATCTCAGTTAGTGGCAATCTCGCTCAGTTTACCTAGTCATTAGTTGCTTAGTCAGAACTCCTGATGCTTCTCCATCTAAGGTGTCAGATTATTAGATCAGCTTTATCCAAAAACACTGTCAAAGTAGGCCCAGGATCTTGCCATTTCTTATCACTTCAACAGCTACTACTATTCTCCTAGCCCCCTCTTGTCTCTCATCTGGCATGTTGCAGGAGGCTTCTAATAGGCTGCTTCTTCACCACTCTCTGACACTTCCATCTTCCACAGTGCAGATGATCTTATTAAAATATAAGTTAGAGAATACCTGCCTCTGCTCAAAACTCACCAGCAACTTCTCATATCAGAGTAAAAGCTGAAGCCCTTATGCTGGCCTCTATAACATTGCTACTTTTCAGTCTGCTAAAGAAGCAATTTTGTTTTCTTTTAATTTCTAGTTTGAATTAGATCAATACTTTACAAAAGTATAAAAATGAGTTACTACAGAGGCACCTGAGTGGCTCAGTTGGTTAAGCAACCAACTCTTGATTTCGGCTCAGGTCATGATTTCAGGGTCATGAGATTGAACCCTTCCACCCCCACCATCTGGCATGGGCTCCACGCTCAGCACAAACTCTGCTGTCCCTCTCCCTCCGCCCCTCCCACACCCCTCCTTGAACTAACACGCACTTGCACACGCTCTCTCTCTCTCTCTCTCAAATAAATAAAATCTTTTTAAAAAAGTGAGTTACTACAGAGAGAAATTCCTCTGGTCATGAAGTAACTGATGTCAGATTAGTTCTCCCACTATAAACTTCTAGAAAACTATTCTAACTAAAGCAACTGTTTTCAGAAATTAGTAAGTAGGGCAGGACTGTTCTCTGAGAGAAGGGAAATAAATGAGGAGAGCCCTATGATTGCCCAGGCTTTCTACTGGGAGGCATTTACTAAAGTCTAGTGCTGGAGACAAAGCAGGGTAAGCCCTATTTGCTGAGAATAAGAAGAGAGAGATTGGGGTTTGGGGAGGCTGGAATTTGCCAAGAGGGAATGAAGCATGCAGAGAAAGAGCTCCCTAAACCTGCATACAGGTCTCTTCCATCTTTGGCTGAAAACTAAGCTGCATTTGTGTAGAATGAGATTTCACAAGACCACCAAAGAACGACTACCTGCGAAAGAACAAGTCCCAGGGATTTGAAAGTGGAACAGCTACTCAAGTGCAGCCTGTTTTTGGGTTCCAACCAACCAGAGTAGAGACATCATCCAACACTGGGGGCATTCAATAAAGACCCCAGAAAGGCCATACTTTAGGAGCAGGGTGAAAATAGCCCTAGATAAAAGTTACCCTAGATCTGCACTAATGAAACTTTAATACAGGCCTCAAAAGGACCAGCCTGTCCAAAAGTAAATTAATTACTAGATTCTTTAGAAGAAGACAACAAAATCCAGACATTCAACAACATAATCCTCACAATTTCCATCATCCAGTGAAAATTTAGAGGACATAGGAAGCAGCCAGAAAGTATGTTCTGTGACCTGAATAAAATTAGTCAGTATAAACAGATCCAGAAATAACAGGCATGATGCAATGAACAGAGATGGACTTTAAAACAGCCACATTAGGGGAACCGGGGTGCTCAGTCAGTTAAGTGTCTGCTTTTGGCTCACGTCATGATCTCCAGGTCCTGGAATTGACTCAGCCCGGAGTCTACTTCTCTCTCTCTCCCTCTGCCTGCCCTCCCTGCTTGTTCTCTCTCTCTCTCAAATAAATAAAAATCTTTTTGTTTTGTTTTGTTTTTTATTTTATTATGGTATGTTAGTCACCATATAATACATTATTAGTTCTTGATGTAGTGATCCATGATTCATCATTCTTGTATAACACCCAGTGCTCCATGCAGTACGTGCCCTCCTTAATACCCATCACCCGACTAAACTATCCCCCCACCCCCCTCCCCTCTAAAACCCTCAATTTGTTTCCCGGAGTCCATAGTCTCTCATGGTTCATCTTCCCCCCTGATTCCGCCCCCTTCATTTTCCCCTTCCTTCTAATGTCTTCCATGCCATTCCTTATGTTCCACAAATAAGTGAAACCATAGGATAATTGACTTTCTTTGCTTGACTTATTTCACATAGCATGATCTCCTCCAGTCCCATCCATGTTGATGTAAAAGTTGGGTATTCATCTTTTCTGATGGCTGAGTAATATTCCATTGTATATATGGACCACATCTTCTTTGTCCATCCATCTGTTGAAGGGCATCTCGGTTCTTTCCACAGTTTGGCTACCACAATACCCAAACTGTGCAATAGTCAAATAAATAAAAATCTTAAAAAAACCCAAAAACCAGTCACACTAAATACTAAAAATGTAAAGGAAAATATTAGCATAATGAGGAAAAAAATGGAAATAAAAAGGAACCAACTATAAACATAATTGGAAGTTTCTGCATATATATTCTACTTCAGTGACAAAAAGTTTTAAATTAAAAAATAGAACTTCTAGAGTTGAAAGAGATAATACCCAAAATGAAAAAGTCAGTGGATGGACTTAACAGTATATCAGAAATTACAGAAGAAAAAGTCCACTGAACTTAAAGACATAGCAATACAAACTATCCAAAATGCAATGCTGAAAAATGAACAGAGCCTTCAAGACTTATGGGACAATGGCAAACAGCCTAACAGAGGGAGGAGAGAAAAATCATTTCAGGAAATATTTTTTTCCAAATTTCCAAATAAATTTTTACTAATTTGATGAAAACTATAAACCCGTAGCTACAAGAAGCTCAACAAACTATAATCAGGATAAAAAGAAAACCATACCAAGGCATATCACAGTCAAATTGCTGAAAGCCAGTGATGAAGAAAAAGTATTAAAAGCAGCTAGAGGAAAAAATATGTTATATACAGGGGGGAAAAAGATAAGATTTTTGAAGTGATTTCTCATTAAAAACAATGCACTTGGGGTGCCTGGGTGGCTCAGTCGGGTAAGCATCTGCCTTCACTGAGGTCATGATCCCAGGGTCCTGGGATCAAGCCCCACATCAGGCTCCCTGCTCAGTGGGGAGTCTGCTTCTCCCTCTGCCTGCCACTCCCCTTGCTTGTGCTTGTGCTGTCTCTCTCCAGTAAATAATAAAATCTTTAAAAAAAAAAATGCATGCTAGCAGAAAATTGAATGGCATTTGAAAGTAGTGAGAGAAACTGTTTTTACTCCTTCTAAAATATATAGATTTCCTAGCTTTATCCACTGAAAAGTTCTAGAAGCAGTGATCGTCCAGGAACAAGGAGCACCCTAGAACCCTAACTGTGGTCTCTAAACACTCTTTCCTAGTAAAGGGAACCTGCAATCCTTGAAGGAATAGTTGATTCCAAGTGTGGGGCAGACATACACAAGATAGGACTGGCATCTTACCAACCAAGTGGGTCATCTGTGCCAACCAGGGAAGCTAATGATATCTAATGGATCTATTAGATTAACACAGGAGCCTACTTACAGGAGCTCCCACTGGCCAAAGATAGGACAATTTGAACATCAAAACGATGATTATAATGGATTGAGGTAATCAGATACATAAGAATCTATGAGTTCCTATAAAAAAGAAAACTCCTTGGTAACCATTGGAGGTTGCTAGGGCACTAATTCATTGTTCTGAAATTTGTTAAATAGTAAGAAATGCCAAACATTTGTTTTACCTTTTCTGAATGATCAATATCTCAAGATAAACAAATAGAGAAAACTAATAAATGCAGAAAAAATGATAAAATTGGAAACCGGATCTTGAATCTAGGCAAATCATTAGTAAATGCTAAAGCCATTAGGTGAAAAGTTGATGGGGGACTTTTTAATGGAGAGATGTAACCAATAACATCTGAATCCACTGATTAATATTTATATTCCATTGTGTGCCCCCATTTGATTTTTAAGTGCACCATATTACCTACGACAGATTCTAGCCCCTTCTCAAAAAATGAAACGAAAACAAAAACTTTAATCAAATCTCTAGCTCTAGCCACAGGGGGTAAAGAAACAAATGGCACCAAGGAAACAGTCACATCCAGAATGTAGGGTATGCCACTAGATAACTTGCTTTCTTCACAAATAAATGACATGACAGAAACAAGGAAAAGGAAGAACTGTTTTAGATTAAAAACAGAAACATATCAACCAGATGCAGTGTGTGTGGACCTTGTTGGAATCTTGATTCTAAATGTAGATGGATATTTTTTAAGATCTGAGGAAATTTTCAGATGGACTGAGTTAAAATTTTCTTAATTTTTTTTAGGTGTGATGATGGCATTGTGGTTATGTAAATTAAGCTTTCTCAAATGAAATAATAAATTGTCTGGGATTTGCTCCAGCCACCTCATTCTAGACAAAAAGTTGAGTGAAGGAAGAATAGATTCAATAAGTTGACAAAATTTTGGTTTTTGTTGAAGTTTGGTGATGGGTACATGAAAAGTAGTCATTAGTTTACTCTCCATTTTGTGCATGTTTTAACATTTTTGGAATAAAACACTTTTTTTTAGAAACTCTTTTGCTTAAGGACCGTCTGAATGTCTATAAAAGAGTCTCACTCAGAATGTATACAGTGTTGTCTTACGATAAGGAACAATTCTGACAAGTTTGGTTTAAGTATCAGTTTTATGGGAGAAAATAGAATGATGCTAAAGGCAGTAAGTATCCTTATAGAAATAAAAGGGTTTAACTGGTATCATGAGATAACACTGAAAATTCTTTACATGTAGACAAAAGCTATAAAAGCATTAGGGGGCATTTGGTGATGTTAAATAGACCCACTCTGTTTTCCTGCCATTGGGCATTCCCTAAAAGGTGCATCCATCTCAGAGCCCAGAACGTGGATAAGACTGATGGGCAAGGCTTCTTGGTGACCCCTCCTTGGTTTCCCCTGCTCAGATGCTGATGTGTCAGTCACCCAAGGCTGTTTCCTAAGAGACTGCTTTTGTTCAAAGGATTGGTGAAATGTATTTTCTATGGTCTAACACCATATTCCATTATGCATTGTGGTTTTTTATTGTTTTCCTTATCATGATTTATTATTTTTTTCTATTTTTCTTTTGAAGTTTGCCCATTTTAATCCATGTTCATTTTTCGCTCTGTATGTGTTTGTGTTGTGCTTGGTGTCTTTGCCTCCGTTGTTCCTAGGTTACAGTATAGCCAGGACATACCCAGTCACTTGGCCGATGAGCATGCGCTGATAGCCTCCTATGTGGCCCGTCTGCAACACTGTGCACGGTCAGTGGTAGAGCAGCGGCAGCAGGCCGGTCACCAAGGGCTGATCAGAGGGAGGGAGAGCTGTGTTACCTGGGCTTGCCAGCTGGAAAAAGCTCTGCGTGTGGGGTTTTTCTTGAGAAGCTACCAGCTATGTTTGGCAGAGTTTAAATAATTGCTAAAGCATTAACTTCTAAAACAGAAGGAGCCTTGCCAAGCCTGGGCACTTACCTAAACATATAGTCAGAAATGCTGTTTTAAGGTGGAATTCACTTCCTTCACCTTACACTTAAAGGCTATGTAAATCTCAAACATACGCAGTCCCAAAGATGTACATTCACAGAGCTGTTTGATGCAATCGTTTACTGCTCATTCTTGTCTAAATAATGAAACCTTTCTACTGATATTCAGAGCATAGGGTTAATCAACCCACAGATATGTCACTTTGTCTAATCTTTGATACCATCACCCTGTAACATCTTTGCATGTTACAACTTCATCTCTTCCCCCCCAATCTATCGTTGATTATTTAAACCAGTGGTTTGCAATAGTGGTGTTGGATCATTGTCACCTGAGGGAGACTTTTCCCAAACAATATGTACCTCCACATGTGATAATTATACTTAATATAATAACTCCATATTCCCCTTTCTCTGAAAACAACTGGTAGTGACTCACTGTTAATGTGGGAATATGCCTGGTTCCTCAGTGGGTTAGGATAGAAAAACTTTTGATAACCACTAACTACAACAAAGTTAACCCTTTAAAACAAAGTGCTATTGCATTCAGGTAGACCCAGGGCTACCTGTCCACTCTGTGTCCGTACCCACCACCATTCTGCAAGGAGAATAGCAGGTCAAGTTTATATAATCTAAAGCCATCCCTCCACTCTACATAGCAGCGGATAGATACTTATTCTTAGAGAGGAAGCGTAATTTATTAACTAAGCACATAAGAGAGTCTGGAGCCTTACATTTTGATCTTAGTTTTGCCCAGAACATGCCTTGGCTCCGTGAGAAGGTGATTTGACCTTGGTTTTATTTCCTGTGATAACAAGAATAAATAATGTGAAAAAATATATATTTGGAAAGGACTGTTTTCTATATTATACTTCATACCATTTCCCATAGTTTTGCCAGTGTGACTAAATAGCTTTGATATTTTTAGGCTTTTATTTAACTTTAAAGTTTACTTTCCTACTTCTCAAGTATGTTTAATAGGCTTTTCCTATGGGAGGGAAGGAAAGGCCTGATAATTGTGCATCATATCACCAAGAGTGCCTCTTCAGCCAACAGATGATTTCTGTGCAGTCTGTCCCAGCTCCTTGGGTCTCTAGGAATAGAGTTGTCTCATCCCTGGCAGGACAGCTTACTTATTATCAGTAAGGGCAATTGTCCAGGTGATTAAAAATTTCCATAGTGAAAATAGAAGCAGAGTGTTGGCAGAGACTGCAACCTGATATTTCAGCCCCAAAAGATTTATGGGAGGTTTAGCTAAGGTCCTCAAGCGTCCTGGCTTGGGGATTAGGCTTCCTGAGCAAGAACTGGTGGCTGGGAGCCCTGGGAGAACATGAGGATTGGGTGAGTACTGCATCTCTTCTTGATTTATAGTCTAAGGAACTGAGCTTCATGCTTCCTCAAAGAAGTCAGAAATTTCCTGGCTAATTCTGAAAATGAAAGTCCGCTCAAGCAGAAAAATAAGGAACCTTTCTAATTTTCCTCTTAATTTTCATTGACCTTAAAACCTCTCATCAACATAAAGTTCTAGTTTCTGGTTGGAAAGCATAGCCAATTAAAACAACCATGTCGTCCACACTTGGGTGTAAATGACAAGTAGAATTAACCTTCCTAGGGAGATGGAACATGATGGAGGAGAGGGAGATTTTTGCAGAGAGGAAAAAATGGAAGTTTTTGTTATATCCCTTGCCAAAACAAAGGGCAGTCACTTTAAGTCCCATTTCTTAGGTTGTCAGTCCCTCTATAATATTATCCACTTGTATAATGTTCATTTTTGTTTTTGTTTTTTTTAAAGATAAAGGTAGTTCTCTTATTTCCAACAAACAACTTTAAGGCACAAATATTACAGTTCAGCCTTGACCTTGGGGCCTTGACCCTAATGTATTAAAGCCAATTGATGGTAGCATGTTCTTACTACAAAATCATCTCATGAGAGGATGATGATACAGACTGACATTTGCATACCTAAAATTATAAAGTATTCAGAAGTGGCACAGGCAGAAGAAGTACATTAAAAAAAAAAATCCATCCTCGAGGAAAGACCAAGTTAAGCTTAAAGAATTAGCCACAACGATAGAAATATAGAAAGGTGAAAAAAATCTAGGAAAAATACAGTCGATTCTATACATGAAAAGGTCAGACACATTTCTATCAATTTAACTTCACCCTTCCCAGACTCCCCCCCTCCCCAGTAATTATTACAAGATTTGACGAGTATTGAACTCATGTCTTTAAATTTTTTCTTATTACTCATCATGTTGCTAAATTCCATTCAGAGGTTTTTGGAACACCAGGAACCAAGGGCCAAAGTAGAGACAGGCCATGACAGCATCTTGGGTCGGTTGTCATCACCACTGTTATCTTAAAGCATCTGCCAGACTTAAACAGAATTCTATAGCTACAGTCCCCATTAATCTAGGACTGCCCTGCTATGGATAAATGACAGTTGATGTAACATGCTAAACTAAAGGAGTCCATTATTTCATAATCCAGTCAAAAGGTCATTGCATCACATATACACAGAGCTAGCCTACTACTCTAGAACACTTCCTTCATCCAGGTGCAGCAGTATCTGATATCCCACGTAGGTCTTAAAGACCTTAAAGTTAAGGTGCTGGTACTCTTGTGAAAGAGTAATGGAATAAATTAATTCACTCTAAGATGGGGCTCTAATTGTGGAACAAACATGGTGAAAGAAGAGAAAGACACATTGAAAGGGAATGTTTGATACCATGGATTCTTCTCCAGCTTCACCATATGTTGGACGTGCCCTTGCCTGGGCTCCTCAGTTTTGTTCAGCCAGTGTTAAGTGTACTTTTCTTTAGCCCTCTGTTTTTCATGATGCTTTAGTTTTCTCTTGATCTTTTTAAATTCAAGACCTATGTCTAAAAGTTATGAGTTTTTCCAAAATATTTGATTAGAAATCCCCCCTCAGACTTTGCAGATGCTCTGTCTTTTCTTGGACCTTGCATTCAAAAAGAAGTGACCCTTCTTATGGCGTAGGAGCCGGGGGGATGATGCTGAAAAGAAAGGGCATGTATGGTCTCTTCATTTCTCTATAAACCACCACTCAGAAGACCATTAGTATCTATGACCCAGGCCTCTTGTTTCTTTTGCTGCCATAATTTTTTATAAGCTTTCTCCCATCTGTTCTTTCTAAGAGAAAAGCAAGGGTAGGGAATGTTTAATAGACACCTGTTGAATTTTTTGTCTCTTTGGCAGTGTCCTGGACAGTCCAAGCCGACTGGATGAGGAACACCGACTTATAGCTCGCTATGCTGCCCGGCTGGCTGCAGAAGCAGGAAATATGGTGAGTAAATGAAAGGTCCTAGGAGAGTAGCAGAAATTAGCATTATTTTAATATACAAATAGTAGGTGATAGTAAACATGAAACTTAGAAGAATAGGTACCTCAGGAACAGAAAGAGAGGAGTGGGTTTAGGGAAGGGATTATAGTGGCCTTTAATTTTATCTACAGTATCCTCTTTAAAAAAAAAAAAAATGAATCAAGAAAATCAAAGAGGGGCGCCTGGGTGGCTCAGTTGTTAAGCGTCTGCCTTTGGCTCAGGTCATGATCCCAGGGTCCTGGGATGGAGCCCCGCATCAGGCTCCCTGCTCAGCGGGAAGCCTGCTTCTCCCTCTCCCACTCCACCTGCTTGTGTTCCCTCTCGCTGTGTCTGTCTCTATCACATAAATAAATAAAATCTTAAAAAAAGAAAAAGAAGAAGAAGAAAATCAAAGAGCTAGAATTTGGTTCTTTAAAAAGCAATAAAATTAATTACCCCCTAGAAATCCTGATCAAGAAAAAAGGAAAGAAGGGCGCCTGGGTGGCTCAGTTGGTTAAGCAACTGCCTTCGGCTCAGGTCATGATCCTGGAGTCCCGGGATTGAGTCCCGCATCGGGCTCCCTGCTCAGCGGGGAGTCTGCTTCTCCCTCTGACCCTCTTCCCTCTCGTGCTCTCTATCTCTCATTCTCTCTCTCTCTCAAATGAATAAATAAAATCTTTAAAAAAAAAAAAAGGAAAGAAAATACAAATTACTAATATCACAAATGAAAGAAAGGACATTGCTACAGATCCTATAGTTATTATAAGGATGATAAGGGAATATTGTGAGCAACTTTTTGCCAATAAATTTGGCAACCTAGATGAAACAAACAAATTCCTTGAAAGATACAAATTAGGGTTGTCTGGCTGGTTCAGTCAGTAGAGTATGCAACTCTTGATCTTGAAGTTGTGGGTCAAGCTGCATGTGGGGTATAGGATCTTTTTTAAAAAATGACACAAATTAACAAAACTGACTTAAGAATAAATAGAAAATCTAAATAGTCCTAAATCTGTTAAGGAAATTGAATTTGTAATTAACTTCCCACAAAGAAAACTCTAAGCTCAGAGGGCTTAACTGTTGAATATTATCATATATTTAAGGAAGAAATAATAACAATCTGACATAAATTCTCAATAAATAGAGGAAGAAGGAACACTTTCCAAGTCATTTTATCAGGCTACTCTAGACCTGATATAAAAACAAAAAAGGCCATTACAAGAAAATAAAATCCATAATCAAATTCTCTCATGAACATGGATGAAAAAACCTTTAACAAAATATTACCAAATTGAATTTGGCAATATGTAAAAAGGATAGTACTCCATGGTCAAGTGAGATTTGTCCTAGGAGTACAGATTCATTTAATACATAAAAATCAGCCAACGTATTTCACCATATTAGCAGTTTAAAAAAGAAAATTATAAGATCATTTCAATAGGTGCAGAAAAAATATTTGACAATAAGTGCCCATTTATGATAACATTTCTCAATATACTAGGAGTCAAAGAAGCGTCTTCAGTCTGATAAAGAACATCTACAAAAAAACCTACAGCTAATATTATACTGAAAGGTTAAATTTTGGAGTATTTCCTACCTAATATTGAGAACAAGCAAGGGTGTCCACTTTTCACCACCTCTATTCAAAATTGTACTGGAGGTCTCAGCCAGTACAACGTGACAAGAAGGAAAGGGCATAAATGTTGGAAAGGAAGAAGTAAAGCTGTCCTATTTGCAGACAACATGATTAGGTAGAGACAGTCCTCAGGAATCTACAAAAACACTCCTAGAACAGATACATGACTTTAGGGCAATGTTGCAGGATACAAAGTCAATGTACAAAAATTGATTATATTTCCATCTATAGCAGTGAGTAATTAGAAAACTAAATTTAGGAAAAACGCCATTTACTATGAGATTAAAAAAATCAAATACTTATGGATAAATTTAATGAAAGATGTTAAGACTATTGCCGAGAGGAATTAAAGAAAACCTAAATAAGTGGAGAGGTTTGCCATGGGATATTCACATTTAATATAGTTAGGATGGCAGATTTTTCCAAATTTATCTATAGATTCAATACCAGTCAAAATACCAATAAACTTTGAAGAAATTGGCCAACTGATTTTATTTTTATTTTTTATTTTTTATTTTTTTTTAGATTTTATTTATTAGAGAGAGAGAGACAGAGATAGTGAAAGAGAGCACAAGTGGGAAGGAGAGGGAGAAGCAGGCTCCCCACAGAGCAAAGAGCCTGATGTGGGACTCGATCCCGGGACTCCGGGATCATGACCTGAGCCGAAGGCAGACACTTAACCGACTGAGCCACCCAGACGCCCTGGCCAACTGATTTTAAAATGTATTTGGAAACCAGAGGACTTAGAAAAACCAAGTCTTTAAAAAGAGCAAAGTTGAAGGACTTAATAACTCTACTTGACTTACAAAAAGCCACAGTAATCAAGAAAGTGTGATATTGGCAAAAGGATAGACAAGTCATCCATACAGTAAACCCACCATGTTTAAGGTCAAATGACTTTTTTTTTTTACAAGGCACAAAAGAAATTCAGTTGGGAAAGGAAAATCCTTTTAACAAGTGCTTCTGGAACAACTGTATATTTATATGAAATAAAGGAACCTCAACCTCTTCCTCATACTTTACATAGAAACCAGTTTGAAATGTATCATAAATTTAAACATAAAAGCTAAAACCATAAAGCTACTAAAAGCAGGCTTTTAGTATCTTTAAAATATCTTCATGTCTTTGGAGCAGGCAAAGAATTCTTAGAGGAATCATGAACCATTAAAAACTGGTAAGTTGGACCTTATTGAAAATAAATTCTTTCCTCATTAAAAGATACTATTAAAAAAATAGACAAAGCACAACCTGAAAAAAAATATTTGCAACACATGTCTGACAAAGGACAAACTATGTAACGAATTCCTGCACCTCAAATTCCTGCCCAAATTTTAAATGGTCTAAAGACTTGGACAGACACTTCACAGAAGAAGATATACAAATGGGCAATAAGCACATAAAAAGGTGCTTGGTATCATTAATCATCAGGAAAATGCCAGTTAAAACCATAATGACCCACTAGAATGACTACAGTGAAAAAGATTGACAACATCAATTGTTGGAGATGAGGTGGAGCAAATGGAATTTTCATACATCGCATACCTAAAGTACGTACAATTTGATTCCATGTACATAAAATTCTAGAATAGGTAAAATTGATTTATAGTGATGGAAATCGCACCAGGGACTGTTTCTGGGAATGGGATTATTGAATAAAGGTAAGGAAACTTCCTGGATTGATGGAAACGTTCTGCATTTTTATAGAGGTGTGTGTTACGTGAGTTGTATGTATTTGTCGAGACCGATTGGATGGCATACTTAGGATATGAGCATTATATCTCAATTAAAAGAAAAAGGAACCAAGAATGGTGAATATGTAAGTTTGATTGCATTGAGAAATGGCTACCCAAGGATTTGCCATGGGTTTACTGTAATTTTGAAATAATTTATAATAAAATGTTCTTTTTTTCTTTCATTTCAGCCCTTTACTTTCCTTGAAGAGTTATGTGCATATTAATATCCATTTCCCCTTCCCTCCGTCATGTTTGTATTCATTTGGCAAATATTTATTTTGTTCCTATGATGTGCCAGATTGGATACTATGATGAACAAATGATTCCTGCCCTCATGGAACTAACAGTCTAGTGAGAGAGACAAACAGTAAACAAATACACTGTTAAACTTAAATAACTATAGGGGCTCCTGGTGGCTCAGTCGGTTAAGCATCTGACTCTTGGTTTCAGCTCAGGTCGTGATCTCAGGGTCCTGGGATAGAGCCCCGCATCAGGCTCCCCACGCAGCAGGGGAGTCTCTTTCTCTCTCTCTCCCTCTGTCCCTCCTCCCACTCGTGCTCTCTCTCTTTCTGAAATAAATAAAATATTAAAAAAAATAAAAAAAACAATTACGAATAATTAGGTGCACTGGAGGAAAAATAGAAGGAACTATGAAAATGGATAGCAGGTCCCTGACATACACTGTATGGCCTCTGTGAGAAAGTGTTACTTGTGTTGAGATGTGAAGATAAGAGAATTCATTTTCCTGAGAACTAAAAAGGACTGAAACCCAAAGCAGCCCCTGGGCCACTGTTGCTGCCACTCCTGCCCTATGCTTAGGTTTTAATTGTCTTGAGGTGCAGTGGGCAAAACCTTGTATGTACGCAAAGTGGAGAGTTGGAAATGAGGCTTTCACATTAAGCCAGGCCCCTGAAAGCATTATAACCTGGTGAAGGTACGGTGTAGAAGACCATCCATCTGCCAACACAAAGATAGGACAAGAAAGCTTTAGGTTCTCCTCCTTTTGGAGTGGAAGAGGTCTCCCCTGGGGATTCACAATCTTAGTCCTGTCTGTACTTGTGTTGGGTGCATTTACATTACTTCATAGATTGAGAAACACCAAAGTAAAATTTTAATATAAAATTAATCCTACGGCGTTGAGGAGAAGCAAAATATAAATCCTCTCCTGAGGTTAACATTCTCAATTGAGGCCAAGCAGTGATTCCCACAGAAAGAGTCCAACTAAACACGAACTCCTGAGTATCTCTGTAAAATTAGACCCTCGGTGACTTTAGATACTAGAATCATTGGCTGTAGAATAACTATGTTTAAAATTTCTTCAGACCTGAGGTGCGCCTGTGTGGCTCAGTCATTAAGTGTCTGCCTTCGGCTCAGGTCATGATCCCAGGGTCCTGGGATCGAGCCCCGCGTCAGGCTCCCTGCTCTGCGGGAAGCCTGCTTCTCCCTCTCCCACTCCCCCTGCTTGTGTTCCCTCTCTCGCTGTGTCTCTCTCTGTCAAATAAATAAAATCTTTAAAAATAAATAAAATTTCTTCGGACCTGAAAGAAGGAATTAAAAACATGATAAAAGACTATCTAAAGAGACTGGAGATGAAAACAAACCAAATAGAACATAAACATTTTAAAAACAAAAGTTGCTGAAATTTAAAACTCAGTGGATGGGTTAAATGTTAGGTCAGACACAGCTGCACAGAGAATTAGTCTGCTGGAAAATACATGTCAGAAGGTTCCCCAAATGGGGGCGCCTGGGTGGCTCAGATGGTTAAGCATCTGCCTTCAGCTCAGGTCATGATCCCAGGGTCCTGGGATTGAGCCCCACGTTGGGCTCCCTGCTCAGTGGAGAGCCTGCTTCTCCCTCTCCCTTTGCTACTCTCCCTGCTTGTGTTTGCTCTCTCTTCCTCTCTCTCTGTCAAATAAAAATAAAATCTTTTTAAAAAAGAGAAAGTTTCCCAAATACAACACAAAAAGGTGAAAAATTTGAAACAAGGTTTTTAGACATAGAAGATGGAGAACCAACAGTCAACTCATTGGAATCCCCCCACCTCCCCCCACCAAAAAGGAAAGTAAATTTATTTTCTATTAGGTGAGACAATATTTGAGGGATTAATGGCTGAAAAAATTTCCAAAATTGATTCGTGACTTGAATCCTCAGGCTGAAATATCACAATGAGTCCCAAACTGGATAAATAAAAGTTCACACCTACGTGTATCCTAGTGAAACTGCAGAATACAAAGACAAGATACTCAAAAAGCAACCAGAGAGGATACCTACAAAGAATTGATAATTAGATTTCTCAACACCAAGAACAATATAATAACTTTTTCATTAACAAAAAAAACCCTTTATTTAAAAACAAATAACACATCCAGTTATATCCAGTCCTGCTAATGTTTATGTTGAAACTTTAAGAATTTTCTTTATGAAAAAAGATAGTCGAATATCATTAATATACTGAAAGTAACTAAACCTGTCAAAGGAAAAGGAAAAAGACTTTTCTGGCCAGGATCCCGGTGAGATTCATGCTAAAAGAATAATACTGATGGCTAACATTTATTGACTGTTTACTATGTGCCAGTCATTGTTCTAAGTGCATATTTTAGCTCATTTATTCATCAGAACAATCTCATGAGAAAACTAATCTTCCAAAAGGTAAGGAAACTAATCAAGGTGTCAGTTTGTAAGTGGTCCAGCTGGGACTTGGGTACTAGTCTGCCAACTACTGAGATTTAGCTACAGAAGTTTGTAGTTCAGGAAGAGCATTAAATCTGGAAGAAAAGAGGAAGACAAAAGGAGGAAGGATTTGAGGCTGAAACAACAGACTATGTGAGCATGAAGGGAACACCCAGTGTGGGACAGGGGGCTGTTTCAACTTCTCTGAAGGCCCTGAGCTCGGAGGTTGCAGCGCCTAACAAGATGCTTGTGTGGCTAGAGCCCTGAGAACAATACTTGGAGTGAAATTGGACTGGACAGGCAGCCAGGTGTCTCAGGACCGTCTTCCATAAACATAGTATATTACTTTTAGGAATGTGTACCAATTTATCTTTACTTTTTCATAGAGAAATAGAGTAACGAAAGCTTCCAGTGGAGAGTTCTTGCTTTGTTTCTCCTCAAAAAAGTAATTTATTCCTTTGGGTTTGTTTAGACTTCAATCTTTTCCTGGAGAATCTAGTATTAGGTCACATATCTGACTCCTAACATTACAACTCTAAAGGTTAGTGGAGAAGAACAAAATGGAGGGAGCGGGGGAAGTCAGGGAAAAAGAAAAGTTCCATTTAATCAGTTACACCTTACATGTGTCCTCATCAGTCACAACTGTTTAGGTCATTGTAGAAATTAGAATTTATAAAATTAAATTTGTTGAGATAGCACTGTGCTTGAATTTTTAAAATGAAGTGTATTTAATGCCATGATGTAGTCTTATTGACTTTACCTCATGCTTTTAAAATATTGTAAATAAAAGCTCCAAAGCCATTTGACCCTGAAAAGGAGGTCACAGTTCTCCTTTCCTGCAAACAAGATAAGTCTGTTTACACCTGATAGTTTCTGATGCCAATTCTCTAATTCGTGTGAAAATGATCATTGTTAGAGTGGTCTTAAGACGAAATACTGATATGGTCCCTTTCATCTTCAGTTTGTTTTCCAAAGTGTAGTTATCTTATTAAATATTGGGCCTCTCAGGACGGATTCTTCTTGACTAGATTTCTGTTAAACAGAAGACTACTAAGCCGCTAATCTCTCTCACTCGTACAAGTGCTTTGCATAAAGTGGGTGTAGTGCTCAAAAGAATGTATTTATAACCTGCCAGGTAGGCTTTGTATTGATTTTTTTTTTTTTTTCAAAAACCTTCTTTCACAAAAAAAGACCATTAAATTGAGCAACCAGCTTTGTACCCCATGGAGCGCCTCTGTAGCAGGTCCGTCCTGTCTCCTTAGGTGACAGTATGGCCACTGAAACCTCTTCAGGCTCACCCTTGAACAAAGAAATTCGAGGTTGCTCAGATGAGCCAGGAAAGCTCATTTGTTTTCCTGGAGTGCCTAAATTCCTTTAAAAACAAAACAAAACAAAATTACAGTGTGTGGTAAATCATAGTAATTGTTATTACAATTATTAAAATTTCATCACCAACATCAGCAACATTGGATGTAATCTGAGAAGGGTTTGGGGTGGTTTGTTGTTTTTTGTTTTTGTTTTTGTTTTGTTTTTTATGAGAACTTCATTATGGAAAACTTGGAAGAAATGTGAAAGGGGAAATAGTGTGTTGTCATCCCACCTCACATGTTTCCCCAAGAAGCTTTTTTTCAGATAGCTTAGCCCAGCCATCACAGCCTTACGGCTTTGCCTGCTCCAGGCATGCACCATTCCAGAAATATCCTGATGGCTTCTTACAATATCCTTATGGTACTTCTTACAACAGTACCATGGATACCACAGTATCCATGTGGTATTTCGCACACATTTAATGACTCAAAACCCCTGTAAAATAGTAATTGTCAAACATGGATACCTATTATAATCACATGTGAAACATTTAAAAAATAGATCCTTGGCTTTGCTTCCAACCTACTAAATCAGAATCTCTGTGTTTAGAGTTCATTGATTTTTATTTAAAAAGGAAAAGCAAAACCTCAGTCTTCTGATTTACAGCTAGCTAGGGAGCCACTACCCTAAAAAACGTTGGGTTTTTGAGAGAGATTAATAATCCACAGCCCTCCATTTGGTCTAAACAAGATGGGAGGGTGCAGCGTGCCCCTGGGTTACAAAGAAAGCCTAGCTGGTATCAGGCATATCTCTGGAACTCATCCTGCCAAGTTCATACAGATGGGAAGCCTCCAGTCTTTTTTGAGGAGGTTTCAGAAATGCGTGCTACCAGATTATAGTTTGCTGACTACGTTGGCTTTCCTTGGTTTTGTAACATTTGCCCAGTTTTACCCGAAGGGGTCTTGTTTTCTACTCTGAGCCACCAGGCGCCCCTACCCTGTATTTTTCAGATGTATCTCCATCTCATTAAAGATGATGGAGCTCTGTGAGATTACCTAAACCTAAGAGAATGCTTATGTAACAGAGGAGTTGATCCCCTTCACATCTCTTTCTGTAAATATTCCCATTTTACAGCTAAGAAAATAAAAATATAGGGAAATAAAATAACTCAAGGTTTGCGGTGAGTAGATAGCAAAACCTAGGATTCCTCACTAGCCTATCTACTTCCATTCTTCACTCACTACAGTAAATTCTCTATATAGGAGCCAAAACAGGGTTCACATCCTATAAACTTTTTATTATAGAACAGTTTTAAATTTACAGAGAAATTGCAAAGCTACTAGAGTTTCCAAATAACCCATGCTCAGTTTCTCCTATTAACATATTAGCATGGTACACATATTACAGTTATTGAGCCAATATTGATAGATTATTATTAACTAAAGTCCATACTTTGTTCAGATTTTGTTAGTTTTTATCTAATGTCCCTTTTCTGCTGCAGGATTCCATCCAGGATAGCCCATTACATTTAGTTGTCATGTCTCTTAGTCTCCTCTGGGCTGTGACAGTTTCTCTAACTCTCCTTGTTTTTGATGACCTTGACAGCTTTGAGGAGTACTAGTCGACTACATTGTAGAATGTCCCTTAAATGGGATTAGTCTGATGTTTTCCTCATGATTAGACTTGAGTTATAGCTTTTAAGGAGGAGAAGGTAAGCGCCATTTTTCTTCCATTGTATCAAGGATACATAGTACCAACATCATTTATCACTGTTGATGTTGACCTTGATCACCTGGCCAAGGTAGTGTTTGTCAGGTTTCTCCAACATAAAGTTACTTTTTCCCCGCTTTCCACACTGTCCTCTTTGGAAAGAAGTCACTACGGACAGTCTGTACTAAAGGACTGAGAGATAAGCTCCATCTCCTTGAAGGCAGAGTATGTACCTACAGTATTTGGACTTGAGTCCATATTTCCTTGTTCAGAATCCTACAGTGGCTTCATACCACTTTCAGAATGAAATGGAAACTCT
This sequence comes from Callorhinus ursinus, assembly GCF_003265705.2. Taxonomy (NCBI): domain Eukaryota; kingdom Metazoa; phylum Chordata; class Mammalia; order Carnivora; family Otariidae; genus Callorhinus; species Callorhinus ursinus. The sequence goes on along the minus strand of NW_027397072.1, from coordinate 20,831,841 downwards.
AAAAACGCTAAAAGGCCCTTGGTAATTGGGGCCCAGGGTCATCTCATAGAGTCAGCTACCGATTTCACCAGAGCCTACTCTGTTCCATCATACTGACCTGAACACACCCAGATGGAGCAGCTACAGGCCTTGGCCTCTGCCCAGCACACCCATCCCTCAGCCCAGCACCTGGTTTGCTTCCCCACTTGACTGAGTCTCTGAGAGACTTTTCATTATCACCTCATTCAAAAAGAGTCAGTCTTCTGTCTCAGTTTACTGTTTTGTGACCCTATATTTCATCATTGAATTTATCACCTCTGATGGTCTGTACTTAGATCTTCGGTTCCTTATCTTTCTCTCCCAGCATCAGGTAGCTACACGAGAACAGTGTCTAGCACATGCTAGGTGCTCAGGAAATATTTGCTGAATAAAGGAATGAACTAGTTAATTTTTTAAAGAAATCATCCTTAGGTCTCTTGTGATCGAAGTATTCTATGTCTTTATGAACTAATAATTCCCTTTCTGTCTTTTTCTCTTCACTATCCTCGAGGCATTTTAGGAAGAGAGACCTGGCCTTTCTTTCTTTTTCTTTCTTTCTTTCTTTTTTTTATAAAAGCAGTGTGGAGTTTAAGATAGTAAATAAATAAAATCCTAAGTTTCTCTGTTACTTAATGTACCCTTGACTGTGTTCAGAATTTGATTGGGTGAAATAAGCCATCATAAACACTTCCCCTGGGGGGCTCTCTCTGTTGTCAGCCCAGTGGAACTGCTGCCTCAGGATAGAAATCTTCTTCCCCCCACGCTTCTTTGTACTTGAGTAACAATACTTCTTGGTGCCAAAGAATCTCTCACCTGGTTAGGAATTGCTGCTGATAATAACTCTTGATTCCTGTTTTAACCTCTTCTTTGAAAGAAGCCTCAGCCTTGCAGTAACTGAAAACTGAAAAAATTCTTTAGAAATACCCAATGAAGGGGCACCTGGGTGGCTCAGTTGGTTAAGCGTCTGCCTTTGGCTCAGGTCATGATCCCGGGGTCCTGGGATCGAGCCCCACGTCGGGCTCTCTGCTCAATAGGAAGTCTGCTTCCACCTCTCCCTTTGCTGCTCCCCCCACTTTTGCCCTCTCTCTGTCAAGTAAATAAATAAAATCTTTTTTAAAACGAAAAGAAATTTCCAGTAAAATACTGTGAGGTTTTTGTTTGTTGGCCATCACGAAGCCAATTCATTTTGGAGCCCATTTCCTCATCCGTAATTTTCCCTGATCCCACGCTAATAAGGAGCCATTTGCTTTAACTCCAGTTTTCAGGAATTGGAAATCTGTTATTCACAGCAGATTCAGTCTCAGGCAAGCCATTTTTCTGAGGCTCAGCTCTGGCTCTCACAAGATTCTGGAAAGAATATAGAAAATTTGCTCAATTGGCTTCTAAAAGAAGAAACATCACCTTTTTTTTTCTTTTAAGAAAAAAATATTTGGTAAAAAAAAAAAAAAAGCCTCCCACCCACATTTGCTATGCTGTTTTACCCCTGTTTATTTAGGAAATGCCACATGAAAAGAATTACTTATTGCATCTTTAAGCTCTAGACAGGAAACAAGGTTTCTGCTTCGTGGTAGGTCATGTTTTAGGTAGAACCAAGTATGTGCAGAGTGTGAAGCATAGCCATTGCAGAGCCTTCCTTTTGAGCTTCCGTTCTGGTTAATGAAAAAAAGGGAACCATCGCCTATGCATCCTTTTTCCTAGTTTGTGTTGATTGGCTTCTATATTCTTAAAGGAGGTAACAAGGGTCAGGAATGTCAGTGGATATGCAAATCAAAACCACAAATGATTTCTCCAGAGAAGATATGCAAATGCCCAATAAGCACATGGACGCATGCTCCACAGATTAGTTATAGGGAAAATGCAAGTTGAATTCACAAGGAGATACCACTTCACACCTACTAGGAAGACTACGATCAAAAAGATGTACAATAACAAGTGTTGACAAGGATATGAAAAAAATGGAACCTTCATAAATTGCTGGTGAGCATGTAAAATGGTGCAGCCACTTAGGAAAATAATTTGGCAGTTCCTCAAAAGGCAGTTACTGTATGACCCAGCAATTCCACTCCTAGATGTATACCCAAGAAAAATGAAAACCTATCTGTACACAAAAACGTGTCCACAGATGTTCATAGCAACATTAATAAAAATAGCCAAAAAATGGGAAGAACCCAAATACCCATCAGCTGTTGAATGCATAAACAAAATGTGGTATATCCATGTAACAATATTGTTCAGCCCCCCAAAAAATGAAGTATTGATAACATGCTACAACACAGATGAACCCTGAAAACATTTTGCTGAAAGAAGCCAGACATAAAAGATCACGTATTGTATGATTCCATTTATATGAAATATCCAGAAGAGGCAAATCCACAGATGGAAAAAATAGGTTAGCAGTTGTCAGGGTGTGTGTGTAGGGGGAATGGGGAATGACTGCTAATGGGTATTGGGTTTCTTTTGGGGCTGATGAAAACGTTCTGGAGTTAGTGGCAGTAATCTCACAATCTTGTAAATATACTAAAAACCACTGAATTGGATGCTTCAGTGGATTTTATGGTATGCAAATTATATCTCAATTAAAAAAAAATAACCGGGGGGGGGGCACTTGGGTGGCGCAATCGGTTAGGTGTCCAGCTCTTGATTTCAGCTCAGGTCATGACATCAGAATCCCAGGATCAAGCCCCGTGTTGGGCTCTGTGCTCAGGACAGAGTCTGCTTGGGATTCTCTCTCCCCCTCTCCTTCTGCCTCTCCCTCTCCTCATGCTTTCTCTCTCAAGAAATAAAATCTTTAAAAAACCCCACAAATTAAATATTTCACATGCACTAGAATCTGGTTAAAACAAAAGACAATGACAGGTGTTGAAGATGTGGAGAAATCGGAACTGTCCCTCCTTAGTGGGATTCTAAAATGGTACAGCTACTTTGGAAAACAGTTGGATAGTTCCTCAAAATATTAAATATAGAGTTAACATATAACTCAGGAATTCCACTCCTAGGTATTTACCCAAGAGAAATAAAAATGTGTATCAACACAAAGACTTGTAAATGAAAATTTACAGCAACTTCATTTGCAACAGTCAAAAACTGGGAACCGTGGGGTACTATTCAGCAATAAAAGGGAAGGAGCTCCTGATTCATGGAGCAATAGTGACAAACCTCAGAAACATCATGCTTAGTGAAAGCCAGAAACCAAAGACTGCATATTGTACGAGTCCATATATATGAAGCTTCTAGAAAAGGCAAAACTATAGACAGAAAGTTATCAGTGGTTGCCTGTGGTTGGGGATGAGAGTGGCAATTGACGACAAACCACCATGAGGGAATTTTTTGTGGTGACGGAAAATGTTCTAAAACTGGACTCTGGTGATTGGTTGCACAACAGTTTAAATTTACTAAGACTGTGAATGGTATACTTAAAATAGGTAGATTTTATGGTATGTAAATTATACCTAAAAAAACTGTTTTAAAAAATCAGTAGTCTAGGACTCAGGATGTAGTTTAATCACACACACACCAAAAAAAAACAAAAGAAAAACAACCCTTTCTTTCTCCTCACTGTAGACCCGTCCTCCCACTGACTTGAGCTTTAACTTTGATGCCAACAAACAACAAAGACAGCTTATTGCAGAACTGGAAAACAAAAACAGGTAAGAATGCAGAGGTCGAGCCAGCTTCTAAAGTCCAAGATCATCATGTGAGTATCTGTTTCTCATTTTCCTTGTAGATTAGCTGGCTTTTGACTGTAAAGGAAGACCCTACCTCAGTGTATATAGGCCCGACCAACTCATGGGAATGCCCCTACTCTAATCTGTAGATCTCTGCACGCCATACATTCTGGTAGCCCACAGCCCTACTTACATGCCTGCAGGTGGATTCTTTACCCCAGTGCCTTCTCCCACCCACCAGTTCCCCTCCCATGATTCCCTTTTCCACTCCAGCCCCCTTTTGCTCTGTCTAGTTGTCATATCCTGGCCCACTGTGCTGCGTGTGACTGACTGGTCTCTCACCACAAAGCCATTTAAAGACACAGAGAGAGACGCCTGGGTGGCTCAGTCAGTTAAGCGTCTTCCTTTGGCTCAAGTCATGATCCCAGGGTCCCGGGATCGAGTCCCACATCAGGCTCCTTGCTCAGCGGGAAGCCTGCTTCTCCCTCTGCCTGCAGCTCCCGCTGCTTGTGCTCCCTCTCTCAAATAGATAAAATCTTAAAAATAAATAGATAAATAGATTAATTAATTAATTAAAGGCACGGAGACCAGACAGCACACCAGTATGCCCTGAGAGGCAGAAACCAGGACAAGGAGATTGGATGTAACGTAACAAGCACAGGAAGAAGAAATGGCAGCTCTCATCATTCAGCTACTCAACAGGAAGAAGAGAGACAAAGACGGGAGAAGTTAGCATAGGACCCATATTAGGAGGTTGCAGGGAGTTCTTTTTTCCTTTCCCTAGAAAGGAACAGAGCATTCTAGTGGTGGTTTTCCTTTTGTGGAGATTTTTCAAGTTCTTGAGAAGAGTATTTATATCACTTTTTCTACCACAAAGGATTGTTTCATTGAGGAAATATGAAGTGCAGCAGTGTTAAGAAGGTGACTCTTTGACATCTTGGTCATTCGGAAACAGAACAAGATTGGTAGAGGCCACTGTACTAGAGTTAGAAGTCCTGACAGGAAAAGAGAGAGCTGTGCAGCCATCTTTCTTTCATCTTTCCTCTCTAGGGAGATCCTGCAAGAGATCCAGCGTCTCCGTCTGGAGCACGAGCAGGCTTCCCAGCCCACCCCTGAGAAGGCGCAGCAGAACCCCACATTGCTGGCAGAGCTGCGGCTGCTGAGGTAAGTATCTGTTACGGTAGGAATTTATGTAAGGGAACCAAACTAGTGGGATAGAATCTGTTTATCACTATAACTAGTCCTGTCAGAACAAACGCATTCCACTCATTCTGTTACCGCTTCAAATGTTTGGCTTCCATTATTAACGACTCTGAGAACTTCAGCCATCATTACAGAACCAGGTCAACACCATTTTCCAGCTCCATGACAAGCAGAGCAGTGTTTATACTTTTGTGATTGCTTTAAGACCCTTGTGCTACAATCTTCTTATCTTGTTAATTCGTCTGACTTTAAAGACTCTTGGCAGGAATAGTGCTCTTCTGTTCTATGAGTATATTCTCCTGGTGCCTCATGGAGCAGGACTCTGTTGAAGGAGAAGGGTGCTTGCTACCTATGCACATCCTCAGACACAAAACCAAGTGGGAGTCCCTTGCACCATGGCTGTGGAATCTTCCCACTTCAACATAAATACAAACTGTCTCAGGACTGGGAAACTAAAGGGCACGGGATCTGACTAGGGGTAGAGAGCAGCTTCAGCCCCCATTTGGATGCTATTTTGGAGGAAATGGAGAAATCTTCTAGAAGACCATAACATGAAAGTGAACCAGTCAAAGCTATTAGGGTCTTATATCCTATCAGTCTTAGAAAGATGTGTGTGTACTCTTTGGTAAGTGAAGACATTTTGGACACTAAGTGACTTGATTTTCACCAGACCTCTAAATTTCCAAAGAGTGGGTTCTTTCTGTGTAGGTTGTAACATTTGACATTCCACAGTTGATTTTTAATGTGCTATCACCTGGGATTCTGCATAGCTATCCTTTTTTTTTAATTGACATATAATGTATTATTAGTTTCAGAGGCAGAGTTCAGTGACTCATCAGTCTTATATAATGCCCAGTGCTCATTACATCAGGTGCCCTCTTTAATGTCCATCACCCAGTTACCCCATCCTCCTCCCCACCCCAGGGCCCTCGGTTTGTTTCCTTTGATTAAGAGTCTCTTATGGTTTGTCTCCCTCTCTGGTTTCATCTTGTTTTATTTTTCCCTCTCTTCCCCTATGATCCTCTGTTTTGTTTTTAAAGTCCGCATGTGAATGAGATCATATAATTGTCTTTCTCTGATTGACTTATTCCGCTTATAGCTGTCCTTTTTTAATTCTTCCTTTGGCTTAGTCACTTAGCTTCTCAACCATGATTTCTTTTCCTAGAGAATGGAGATTATGGTTTTTCCGTAACTGTCTTTCTGTCTAGATTTATATCATCAATAAATAAGTCATAAAGAATTTAAACTGTGCAGATGAAAATCATTAGAGATATAGAGAATTTCTATTCTTCTGAAGATTCATTTTAGTTTCTATATTTAATCGGGCTTGAGGATTTGGTTGCTATGCGGTCCTCTGTTGCATGCCTGGGATGTTAGCAGGTTGGTGCTACGCTGGGAAGTCTGGGAGAACATGTCCTGCTGACTCAAACCCAGTGTAACTCTAAACGCTCAGCATAAGATACAACTGTTCTGTTTCCCCACCACGGTTCAGGCACAAGTAACTATTTTGTATCTAGCAAAGCAAAAATGGTTGTACTCCAGTTTTAACTGCTGCTGGAGGTGGGATTGCTACAAGTCCTTTATTAAGCTGGAGGGGTCTGAAAAATATCATAGATCTAGTAGGCAAAGGGATAAGTCCAGTGGTGTCATGTCATTCATGTAGGCAGCAAGAAGCAAGAATTTAACCTAAATCCAAGGAGGGTCTAACTCTTGAGAAATCAGGAAGTATTTAAATAATCTCAAAAGCAGCTTCCATTATCATTGAAGAAAGAGGGACTATTTTATAATTGTGCAGGATCAATTGGTTATGCGTACAGACAGAACATACTGGCTCTTTGCTTCATACTATGTAGAGAAAATACCACCGGATAGATTAAACATGAAGACAAAACTTTAAAACTTCAGAAGAAAATGTAGGGAATGTCTTTTTTTTTTTTTTTACGATTTTATTTATTTATTAGAGAAAGAGCATGATCAGGGTGCAGGAGGAGGAGCAGAGGGAAAGGAAAAAGCAGACTCCCCGCTGAGCAGGAGCCCAACATGGGGCTCAATCCCAGAACGCTGGGATCATGGCCTGAGCTGAAGGCAGGCACTTAACTAACCATGAAAGAAGTTGGTAAATTCATCTCTATTCATATTAAGAACTGTTGTTTATCAAAAGACATATAAAGGGCAAGATTCATTCCTAGGTATCTGACATCCTTCTGGTTTTGACCAATATATAGGAATCCAGAAACTGCCAATACCCAGCTAGTATAATAAAAGAAGATGGAGAATTTCATTCTTAGGATTAGTTGTCATGAATTCTGACCACCAGGGTTGTCTTTCCCCCTTGATTACTATTTTTAATGGCATATTCGTTACAACAGCATATATGACAAATGTGTAAGATACAAAGTATAATGATAAAATGAATATGCATGAACCCACATCTACTCATATATTGTTAAAACCATGTCGTGTATAAGTGCCCCTGATCCCATTTCCTTGCTTCCACCTTCTCCACAGAGCTCACCTCTATCCAGAATTTGGTTTATCATTCCTTTGCTTTTTAAATAGTATTATCAAATATATGTGTATTCCCACATATTAAAGTGTTTAGTTTTATGTTTTGTTTTTTGAGCTTTAGAGAAATGTTACTATATGCATATAGTGGAACCTCCCCCCCCCCCGCCCAGTATTATGCTTCAGAATTCTTCCATGTAGCTGGAGTTCATTCATTTTCACCACATATTATAATTACTTGGTTATGCACAGCACAGGGAAAGAGTACTGCATCCAGTCTTAAAAGTTCAGGGAAGAAAGGCTTTCTAGAAAACTGAATGAGTCAGTTTCTCTTTATTGCATTTATAGCTGCACTGGAAATTTAGAGAGTATGAAGACTAGAAAACAATGGGTCCATCTTAAAAATTTATAATATAGTTTTGAAAATAAACGTAAAATAATTTTCTAGTCAATTAATATTATATAGTGTTAATAAGTAGCATGGGCACTATGTCATAAGAAATCTGAGTAGGTGGGGTGCCTGGGTAGCTCAGTCAGTTAAGCATCAGCCTTTGGCTCAGGTCATGATCTCAGGGTCCTGAGATCCGAGCCCTGCATTGGGCTCCCCGCTCAGCAGGGAGTCAGCTTCTTCCTCTCTCTCCGCCCCCCACTCTTCTCGTTATCTCTCTTTCTCTGTCTCAAATAAAAAATAAAGTCTTAAAAAAAAGAATATAAGTAGGGAAATATATACATATATGTGTATATGTATGTGTGTGTATATATATATATATATATATATATAGGCTGGAAGCAGTTAGACCCATGGAGGTGGTGGAAATTGAGCTAGACCATGAAAGGTAGGGATGATGTGGATAAAATCTGGGAGAAAACATTTCAGATTAGAAGTGGAGTTGGGGTTCAGCATGATTCCCCAAATTACTATATGATACATTTCAGAGGAGGGAAGGAGTCTTGGAGCTAAGAGTTTGTTTCAGGCAGCCATTGCATTAATCTTTAAAGTGCTAGTGATATGAGATAAAATTAAGTTGAATAATTGAGATCAGATTCTAGAGAGCCTTAAGTGATAGGTGATTGGAAGTCCTTGGAGGATTTCAAACAATGATTGTGTAACTTCACCAGATGTTAACTGAGTACATACTGGAGGCGTGATAGTCTCTTAACCATTCAGTACATGCAAAGACTCATCCCTGACCTCAAGGATTTTGCATCATGGTAGGAATGACAGCAATGCAAGGTAAAATAAATTACCACAGAGAAGCACCAATTGCTATGGTGATTAATTAAGCAGGATTTGATACCTGCTGAAGTAATCAGGAGAGGCTTCCTGGGAAGAGTGATGTTTGGGTTGGACACTAAGGAGTGAATAACATTTGGAAGAAGTGGGGGAATGGTTGTGAGTCGTGAAATGATAGGATCTGTTTAGGGAAAAAGGAACCATCAACTAGACATCCAGACATGGAAGGGAATAGAAGGTAAGGCACTAGGGATAGGAATGTTGGTGGGGTCTGGAGCAGCATTCTCCGATAGAAATATAATGTGAGCCACATATGTAATTAAAATATTTCTAACAACCACAATGAAAAACTAAAAGGAAATAGGTGCCATTAATTTTAACACTATCTTTTACTTAACCTGATTTATCCAAAATATTACCATTTCAACATATAATCAACATTAAAAAATATTGAGATATTTTACTTTCTTTTTTTTTTTTTTACATTAAGGTTTTGAAATCCAGTGCATCTCAATTCAGAATACCCATGTTTCAAGTGTTCAGTAGTCATGTGTGGCTAGTGGCTACTAGAGTGGACAGCTGAGGCATGGATCATGCAAGGCAAGAGTTAGTGATGCTAGAAATTCTACTAAGATTATTATGGAAGATGATGAAATGAACAGCCTTTGAGCAGCATTGTAAAGTTCATAGAACACTTTCATACCTAGTATCTTATTTGATCCTCAAAATATTGCCATTGCTGTTTATAGTTAGTCCCATTTTAGCAAAGAGAAAATTGAGGCTCTTACAGGGTAAGTGGCTTGTCCAAGGTTGTAGTATTTAGTAAATGGTGGCCTTAAGTCTCCTGATTTCTATTCCACCTCACCATAACAGATGAAATCAGGATTAATCAAGATGGGAGACCATTGCACATGTGAGGTACGGTGTGCCTGGATAAAGTGAGAGACGTGGGAAGAGAAAGATGCATAAATTTCTAGGAAAAAATCATCTGAATTGGGTGATGGAGAATAGGATATAAACAGAAAAGTATTAAAGAGGACTGAAGGTTTCAGCCATGACAACTGGAAGAAATCAGGAAAGAGAACTAACTACTTGCGGACCACAGTCTTAAGTTTGGTTTTGGACATATTGAGCTAGAATTGACATGAAATCTGTCCTCAGGAAAAAGTGAATTCTCTTAGACACAGAGTCACCCTAATGTCAGTCACACTCTTGAGGCTGGTGTCTGGTGCTGGAAGCAATAGCAACGGAACCCTATTCTCCCTGAGCAGTTTTCATACATTTTCTCACTGTCAATTCAAATTTGAACTAGTTTTATATATCTTTCTAAATGAGGTTTTTGACTTCCTGAGGAATTTTTTAAATTGCTTTAATAATATTAATAATACTTTTTCTCTATATTGCCATATCTATATTGTGTGTTTTCCAAAGCATTTTTACAAACTATTCTCACAACAGTAAAGGAAAGAGAGCAAAATAAATATTATCCCCACTTTCTAACATAACTAGCAGAGGTTAAATGACTTGCTCAGCTCATCAGACCCTGGTAAGTAGCAGAATTCGGGTCTAAAATCAATTTCACCTACGCTTGGACCCTTCTTTGAAGATCCCTTTATCTTCAGAGTTTCCTTGCTGATGGGCTTTTCCCCTCGGACAGGCAGAGGAAAGATGAGCTGGAGCAGAGAATGTCGGCACTGCAGGAGAGCAGGCGTGAGCTGATGGTTCAGCTGGAAGGGCTGATGAAGCTGCTGAAGGTGAGAGAGCCCTGGTGCCTCCCTGCTCCTGGCCACCCCGCCTCCCCACCGCCCCGCCTCCCCACCGCCCCGCCTCCCCGCCCTCCGCTCAGCTGTCCTCCTCCGCCTTCACCACCCGCTCTGCTGCATCCCCTGTGGTGTCAGGACAGGACGCAGCTAAAGGATGAAATGCGGCTGCCCATAAAGTTAGCTGTGACTCCAGAAATTCCTCGAAACTAGCGTGAAGCCTGATGATAAAAAATGAGTAACTGGAACTAGAGTTCTGTCCTTGAGTAGTTGCTTTTATGAATAAATATAAAGGTTTGTAAACAGGATATTAACTCTATATGAATGAAAATTTCTCAACGATTTAAAGTTTCTCTTAAGACAAGTTTTCAAATAGTCCACCTAAATACATAACAATTATTAACTATTTTAGTATTACAGCAGCAGACCTAGCTAATCAGACTAATTCTAATGAATAACTTTATTAGGAGGAACAAAATAGCATATTAGCTCTAGGTTTGTTATATTGGAGCTTAAATAACTTTGGGATGATTCAGGTCTCACTATCTTTTTTGTTGTTGTTGAATATATTACAAGCCCTGTACCCCAGAGGAGAGAGAGGCGCTCTTGGCATTTAAATGTCCTCACCTAGACAGTTTTACTGGCATTCCAGAGGAATATTTACCCAGATACGGAGCAGCAATACCAGAGCACATTTGTTCCTGCTGCTAATTCCTTGGGTCTCCGTGTCTCTGCTGCAAACCACTGTATTTTGTGGTGGGACACAGAGTTAGCAGCCAGAGTGGAAATCACACAGTGTGGATTACCTCAAAAGCCAGGCTGAGGGGAGTGGATTTAATCCTGTGGTATAGGGGAGTCATTGAAGTTTTTGGAAATAATGGTTTGGGAAAATGTGTAGAGCAGATTAGAGAGGGGAGAAACTAAAGGAGAAATGGAGACAAATATAATCATCTAGCCTGAAGTGAGTGACAAGGGTCTAGACTAGGAGTGGTGGCTCAAGAAAACATCCACTTGGAGACTTTTCTTCTACTTCTCTGTTCTAGACGGGTCCCTTCATAATGAAGCTAGTGGTATTAGCAGCTTGGGTAAATGTAGTGTTTGTGTTTTAAACTGACTTGTGACTTGCTCAAGACAATCGCTTCTTTTAGTCTTGAGCTTTGGTCCTGGGTATTTGGGTGGTTTTGCATGGACGTGTTTCTACATTAACCCTTTTAACAGAATTTCTCCTGAGAAGTATTTCATGTCTAAGTGGGTCTTGTTTAAAGAAAATCTTATGCATAAAACCTAGCCCACATCCCTCTAATAGTTGTCAAGTATCCAGCTACTCCAGCCCCATCACCCACTCAAGACAGCAGAGATGTACTTAAATGCATTTGGCTGTTGTAACATCTGGAGCCGTGTGGGGCTTTGAAAGCCCTGCCATGTGGGGTAGTCCCCTGTCAGACAGGAGATAAAGGGATCCATCCACCCCTTGCCTGGGTCAAACTCCTTTTAGTAAGATGTTCTCAGACATTACCCAAACATAGGTGGGAAGGTACCCTAGGGTAATTTTTGTAAAAGGCAAAAGGTTTATGCAAACTGAAGGGAGGTCAGAATATATTTCCCCAAAGTACCGTGGTGTGCTTTCTCGTCAACTGGGTGACCCTCATGTTTCTTAGAGTTCCTGGTTCAGAGCCCCATGTATATTACTTAACTTTGTAGTTCACTTCCGATGCTGGTGTTCAAGGGCTAAGCAGAATGAGCTGATGCCTAGAACTCTGATACCAACCCCTGAGTTTCTTTGTATTTCTAGCTATTGTCTTACAGTAAAGCAAGCAGGATCCTGGTGCCCCAGTTTGTAGAATCCCCTGCCAGCTTCTTAAATGTCTTAGAGTTTACTCACCTGATAGGCTTAGGCCATTCATACTGGGAGGAAGAATTTGCAACACAGACCAGGAATGTTGTCTTTTTATCCATTGATTAGAACTTAAGAGTTGAAAATCTCATGCCTCTAGTGTCCAGCTACCTACAAGGATGATAGCACAATCCTAATTTGTATATTATATGCACTCCTAAAAGGTCATCCATAGGAATCACTGACTTCCATGAAAATTTCAAAGATGTTTTCCTACTATTAAAAAAAATATTCACCAACCCATAATAAAAGTACACTTTAGAATCCGAGTTTTAATTTCAAAGGACTGTCCTGCCTTCATTGATGTTCAGTCTGCTAGCATTTAATTCTCTCATAAAACAGCTGTAAGCACTTAGTCAAATGGACAATCAAACCACATGGTCTGGGATATTCATAAATTAAAATACGCCACACAGTAAATTTCCATTTCACAGCAAGTTCTTTCTACTACTTCAGTGAAATATAATGTACATTGTCTGTTTATCTGAAAAATGATAATTTAAGGAAGCATACATATGAAGTGTCAGCATTGCTTATTAATTCATTCAACAATAATCTTAAGTCCTTTTTTGGGAATAAGGCAGGGTAAAAAGTAATCATACATTTATTTAACAAGAAAATATTGGTTCCTGAGTATCACGTTTAGCTATTTGGCGATGAGTAAGATTTAGTCCCCGTCACCAAGGAGTACCAGGGACCTTCTTAATAGTTTTTTTGTTTGTTTTCTTAATAACATAATGTAGACTGACACCCAGGTACCCATGGTCAGAGTATCTTTTCCTTACATTTTTCCCTTGATTAATGTGTATAGGTAACCTCTGTCTCAAACTTATTTCATCTGGAAGTGGTTGTATGTTGGTGTTTCACTTTCTAAATCATGTCCCCGGTATTTTTCTCCCTCATTTTCCATTTTTCTATTATTGCTTTTGAAACAGTCACCAGGTGAATTCTGTAGTTTTGGATTTCAACCTTATTTGCAAACGAGGTTTAGAATATAAATTTTCATAGAAATAACTGCAATGGTTATGACAGGTCTGTGGCCACCTAGCCAGACATCCCCCACCTGATGTGGAAGAGCCTCACATGTTTTTAGGTGACATAAGCACTTCTAGGTTTGCACTTTTTAGTTAAAGTATTATGACTTCCTTTAAATCAGCCTGGCTCCTATGCCAGTTGCCATCAGTCCGTGTTTACTGACCACAGCTGACAATAACAAAAAGGTTCCAAGACCTTATATCTGACCTGTTTACTGTGTTGACAGAGCCTTCAAGGCTTTATCTGAGTAACTTCCAGTGAGTTTAAATACTGTAACACCATCCTGAGTAACACTTTGTCAAAGCCCGCCCCTTTTTAATCCCAGTGTACAGCGAAGGCCTCTGCGGAAAAGGCTGCCTTTTCCACCCCTCCTGTCCTAACCTGACACATGGCTACTGCAGATTATAATGATGTCATGTCTTTGAACAAACTATCCATAGCAGAGTCACCAGATGTGCAAACATGAAACATTGCCTTCTGAAATTTCCTTATTCTTTTGGGCCAAAGCAATGTTACCTCCAATACTAAACCTGGAAAAAACAGTGAAAATAGGGAGGTGTCTTAGAAACAGTTCTGAGAACTTTCATCCTGGTCTTCTGACCTCAGCTGCCATTTCAGCCTGTCAGGATTGCCTCCTCCTCCCCCACCATTTCAGTGTCCATGTCAACACTTAGTGCCAGGAATAAAAACACATTTTAAATTGTTTAATAACTCTTTCTTTGGCTCTCTGCCTTGGCTAGTGAATGGAAGAAAAGTGTTCTGCCTTACAGGGAAGCCTGGCCAGGAAGGGAGATCTCCTCCCAACTGCAGAGTTAGAATCCCTTCTAACCAGAGCCGTACATGCCAGATACACAAACTAAAAGGTGCTAACTTCGTAAGGCTAACTCAGCTCATGCGCAGGGCCCCTCTTTGCTTGGGCTCCTATGACTATACATATGGTCAGGCATGTAGCAGCTGGGTTTGATTATGAAGAACATCTTCTTGTGCTGACTTGGAGTCTCCTTAAGAGAGTTCTTGGTGCCCATTTAATTCCTTGCAGGAACAAAATTATTTTTTTCCAAATTTTTTACCTCCTGTTTCCTTTTTGTAATTGGTGGTACTTTCTGAAGTCGTTCTCGCCGTGGCCCCCAGATCTGCAGACTCTGTGAAAGCAGAAGCTCTCGTCCATCCCTAAGACTTCCCACACACATGTTCAATGAAGATGGCCTGCACGGATGGATCCGATTTAAATAGAACCATTGCAACAGCTTTTAGATTTGCCCACTTGGGGCAAAGAGCAAAGGCTGGCTCCCTGACCACAGTTACCCATGATGAGGCACAGAAAGAAGAAGCAAAAAGACCCGTGAAAAGACAGAGTAGCTAAAGAGGGAAGGACTGAGGAGAGAGAAACTCAGAATTCTGTGTTTATTTCATCTTCCTAGTGGTGCATGCTAATAGCGGAGACTTGGCGAGTACCCACTCTGCCCACGGTCACTGGAAGGCTCTGGAAGACAGAGGCCACGCCTTAGCTTCATGTTTCCAGTGCTTTATGCATAAGTACTAAAGGAACCTGTGTTGAGTTAAGTGAAAAACTGAGGTCAAGAGTTCTTTTTCAAAAGCCTCTCAGGGCCCTGGAGCAGTTTGCAGTTTATTGGAGGAATGGGGATGCATGTGCGTCCTTGGGGGAAAAAAAACAAAAACAACCCACAAAGGAGCCCAAAAGCAAGTGGAGAGGAGGGGACTAAATAAGGGAATCTGTGGTCAGGTGAAATTGCTAGTTTGGGGGAAGTTTTTAGAGCAGTGTCTCTCAATCTAACAGGCATCAGAATCGGCTGCCAGGCTCTGACATGCGTGGCTGTGCCCCACCCACCCCGAGTTTGGATTCAAGTGGTCTTGGCAGGTGCCCCAGATTTGCATCTCTGACAAGGTCCCCCGTGCGGGTGCTGCTTTGAGGACTGCTGGTCTAGGGAAATATAGCTAACACACATGAACATGGGGGATGGCGAGATTGATTATTGGGCTTTTGAGGCTTCGTGGAGCTACGTCTTTGAGTTTACCCTAAACAGCTGGGTGACCTCGGCAAGTTAGGCTCCCTAGGCCTTTTTGGTCTGTAAATGAGGAAGTTGGATTAGATGGTTTCCCAGCTCTAGAAGCTAGCGCTGAATGAACCAGGTGGGAAAGAGGCCTGCCGTTCACTCTGTCCAGCTGATGGTGCTCTGATGACAGTCAGGGCCTTTGGTTTCTGAACCCGGGGGCCTGGCCTGGCTTGCCGGATTCTTCTATCATTTCTTCCAGATATTTGTGGTGATGGGCATTAATCTCTCTCCTTTTTTCCCTCTGCCTTTTCTTCATCTGCAACATCTCTAGGAGGAAGAGCAAAAGCAGGCAGTAAGTGAACTTGGGGATTCTCGCTCCTTTTGCATGGTCTTCTTTTCCTCATATAACTGTTGTATACGTCCCCATGCCAGTTCGTCCCTGCAGAGTTGGTTATGTGTAAAACCCTCAGCCGCTGTCTCCGTGGTGGTGTAAAATGGCCTGAACGTCCACGTCATGTTTACCTAGTAGAGCTTGGAACCAGAGCTTGTTGAATTTTTTTTTAAAGTACACATCTGTTGTGTTTAGTTAAATATGCATGATTAGCCAGGCCACGATTGCATTTTCCTGCTTTTGCATTCTCTGGTGCTTCATGTCTTCATAGGGTGACTTTAATTGCTCGAAACAGCTTTCAGGGTTGTGGGGTGACCTCAGGTCTAAATGCTATGTCATGAATGATTGTGCATGAAAATGTGTAGTTTTTTGTGATGATTTGAAATGTCCTTTAGTCTTGATCAGGCTTCTGGATGCTCCAGCTCCAGTAGCCTTTGTAACAAAGTTACCAATGAAAACTAAGTGGTTATGACTTAAGTGATTTCCTGTTCAGAGTGGGCTCCAGGAGGAGCTCTGGTTTTTGAGCTAAAATGGCTGTTGCATGGTGTTTAAGGAAGTTTTATGTTTGTTTCTTTTTTTTTAATTTTTTTTAAGATTTTATTTATTTATTTGAGAGAGAGAATGAGATAGAGAGAGAGCATGAGAGGGGGAGGGTCCAAGGGAGAAGCAGACTCCCTGCTGAGCAGGGAGTCCGATGCGGGACTCGATCCCGGGACTCCAGGATCATGACCTGAGCTGAAGGCAGTCGCTTAACCAACTGAGCCACTCAGGCGCCCTATGTTTGTTTCTATTTTTCCGGATAGCCCTTAACCCACACAAGAAAATCAACTGAGGGCCTATCCACAATAGTACACCATATGTGTATATAACATTGTAAGGTTTTCAAAGCATACATTTTTTTTTACATAAGCTAACCCTGATTTTTAATTCACCTCGGGGCTTTAATTTTAAAAGAAATATGAAATGTTTAATTCAAAAAATTTACTCATTTCTTTTTCAAAAAACAAACTGATCCATGTTTTAAATTAAGAATAGGAATCTACAACATTATATTTTTTATTATTTTCAGTTAGGACAATGAAATAATAAAGGGGAGAAGAAAGGAAGGAAGAGATCAAATGAGGGGATGAGGCAAGAAATGAGCGAGGGAGAGACAGACCGTCAGGAAGAGGGAACAAAGATAGATCACGGGATTAAGATAGGCGAACAACCCAGAAATCTCAGTGGCTTTACTGTAACAAAAGGTTGTTTGGTTTTGTTTTTTTTCCTCATTCACACACAGTTTATTGCTTTGATCTTATGGCGTGTCCTCAGTAGGTACATTCACATGGGCAAAGCGGGAAAAGGTGAGGGTGGACAGTCAAGCCCCGTCATTAAAGGCTTCTTCCAGGAACTGACACACATCACTTCCACTGCATTTCATTGGCCAAAGCAAGTCACATGACCACCCTTGACTTCCGGGGGACATGGAAGTATAATCCTCTGGTCTGCTTGGAAGCCGCAGAGAAGCAGATGCTGGTAATGCCTACCACGAGTAGGATGGGTGAGCTTGTGTTGAGGGAAGGAAAGAGAACATCTTTCCTTCCTTCTCCCTGCTCCCCCCTTTCCCTGATAGCCTCATCTCCTTCCTGCCGATCTAGGGCGTCACCTCACCTGTTTTGCTGACAACCAGTGTTCCCCTTCTTCTCTTCTCTCCCCTACACCCCAAAGATGCATGTCACAGCTAAAACCACCTGCTGGGAACTTACGCCAGCAGTCTGCTCGGACTAGCATCTCCTGATCCCTCTCTGAATGTGCCAGCTCAGAGTGAAATACCTTGCACCTTACCTGAGAACTTTCCCTCAAGAAGAGGGGCGGACATTATGAGTATCTGTTTTTAATGGTAGCAGTAGAGCTTCCAATAGACATTTTGTTTTTTAAAAATATTATGGATTGCCATGTAATCCAAGAACCAGAAATTGCCACTTCTGGTATTTTGTTTCTCAGGTCAATTTAAAGCTGACCTTGGGGCATCTGGCTGGCTCAGTCAGTAGAGCATGTGACTCTTGATCTCAGGGTTCAAGCCCCATGTTGGGGGTAGAGATTACTTAAAAAAATAAAAATATTTAAAAAGCTGACTTGAGCAGATAAGGGATTAAACAACATGCTCACTTCAGTGACTGTGCTTCCTGTGTGAGATCATCATCCCCTTGAAGTTGGCAAAATAAGCTAGACCTGGACCACTGAAGCTTGCCCCTAATGAACTGCTTGTGTGTATGTCTTGGGCGTTCTCCATGGCCATGGTCCTGACTTCATGACCTTGTCCTCACACTCTTATAGGACCACCCATGGCATGAATTGGTACATACTGTTTTTTTTCCTCATCTTTCTCCACAGCGGTGTAGGTAAGACATTCTGTTCTGTGGATATAGGCTTAAATATCCTCTGTTTACATCACAGGTTTAAACTGGACCCACCCAAGGCTCAGCTCTGAGGCTGAAATTTGAACTGAATGGCTTTATATAAGTGAACAACATTTTTAACACCTAGACATATAAAACTTTAGAACTAGCGCCTCTGTTTTAGTCTCTCATTACTGAGTGAGGCACAAAATGGTATTTAGCACAGAGCTAAGTTGTAACTTTCTTCCCTCCTGGGTTCTGACTGGTATAGTTTAATTTTTTCCCTATCAAAATGTATTACCCTATATGGGTAATAAAATAATCGTGAGAGACTTGTACAATGAAGGATTTACTAGACAGGCTTCTCCAAATTGGCTCTATAAATCCATTAAAGAGAACTTTTCATGTAGTCCGCCTTCTTGCTTCTTTCCTCTTTAGGGATTATTCTGGCTTTGGGGGGATATGAGAGGAATGGGTAATGACTGTGACTTAGCCACTCTCATGCCGTGGGCCTGCCTTCAGCCTCAGCCACTTCCCCACTGCTATGAATGACATCAGTACCTCCGCTGATAATTCTTGTGTCTTTCCTCTTTCCCTCCCTCCCTCCTTCCCTTCTCTTTTCTCAGATCCAAGGTTTATAATTAAGGGCAGAACTGCCTGGCTATTTCAGATAAGACTTCACTGAGTGACTCTTCAACCCACAGTATACCCTACAGTTTAACAGGCTCAGGAATTAGATTGTATCAGTTGAGTCAGGGTTAATCAGGCCCACGATAATCATCAGACTGTAATTAAAAGACTTTGTCTGCCTTTCTCACTACTCCATCCCCAGTCGCTAGCCTGGTGCCTGCCACACAGCAGATACTCAATAAATAGTTGCTGAATGAAAACCGGTATTAACCAGATTGACAAGATTTTGAGTAAAAATGGGCAGTGTGAATTCATAAGTTTATTAATTATAAGGGACATAACTGCTTCGACTACCTATAGCAGTCACTTTGCTCAAGGTACTACTGTATAATAGGTCTACACATTCAGGAGACTAAATCATGGCTCAGAAAAGCCCTTTATAAAAAGGTATCAGAAAAAGGAATTTTAGGGTTGTCAAAAGAATAGGAACACCAAGCTAATATATTAGTTATTAACTCTATTTTTTTTTTCTGTCTAAACAGGTACTGATTATGTAGAATAAAATCATCCTCTTTTTTTAATACAGATAGGGGAGGTAATCTATAAAATGGGGGATATCTATAGTTATTTGTACCACTTAGAAATATTCTGAGCTTTGCTTAGTAAAAACCCAGTGCCTGCAGCCTGGCTATGGGATTCACCAGCATGTTACAAAGTAACTCACTGAGGTAACAACAGACTGCGGAGTAATGCTGGTCATGGTGTTTACTACCATTCGTGCCCTTGAGCTGTAGGCTCCTCCAGTCCTAGTCTGGAGAGATTTCAGGTGTATAAATTCATTCTAGTTACATCTCAGTGTTCCATTTTCCCCAGGGACTCCATTTACCATAAAATTTTACTGCTGGATTGCTAACACCAAATAAAATGAGCTATCCAAGGCAAGGGGCAAAGTTTTTTCATGGAAGATGTTTCCTTGAACATTTCTCTGAATTCTATTAGAAGTTACTACCTTTTTTTTTTTTTTTTTTTTTTTTAGAGCCGAGAGGTCCCACATTTATTACTGAACCAACCTACTGGTGCAGAGGCATAGTCAGAGAGAAAAATCATTTCCATGATAAGACAAGTCTATGGCCAGGTAGGAAGGATGTTTACAGAATGATAGAACACATGATCTTCACACAGCTTAATTAAATATGTATGCCAATTAGGTGTGTCATCTCATGACGTGTGACACCTTACAGACCCAGCTTGGTTCTTCTCCAGTGCCTCCTTTTGGAGTTGTACCTGATCTTATTACCAGTTTTCATCCAAATCCACTGGGGAATGGGACGATTCTGCTTTTGTTTCTTGGCCAGGAATCGCTTGATTCTGAAAGTCTTGTGAGAAGACATGGCGAGAAGCAGCCAGCCACGCAGAGCAGGATGGCGGCGGAAAAAGCAGAAGTCACTACCTTTTATATGTAGATCAACATCAGGCTTAAGGACTCTAACTTTAGATAGTAACATATAAGGATAGGGGGCTCCCATGGAGGTGGCCCTGATCCAAATTAGTAGTATGGAAATGGTCCAGAGGATTATAGGTGGGACTCTGAAAGTTATGTAATTAGAGGAATCTTGGGGATTCCGCCAAGAGAGCATTGCCATACTTGGAACCTTTCTTTTTACTTCAGTAATTTGGGATATCAAGTGGGATTTTGCCCCATGCCCTTTCTGATTTCCAGAATCAGATGGATAACCCACTACGACTGCACTAAAGAAAGAATGGTGTGGCCTGGCTCCTTAGAAGCCCGCATCTCTGATCTGGCTCCCCCAAATATGCCTCAGAGGAAGACCACTCAATATTTAGTTAGCCATGGTTGATCCATGGGGACTCTAACAAACCTTATGAATATTAACTTTGTAAGTTTAAGAGAAAGTACTTAAAAAAAAAAAAAACTCTACACAACAACAAATAAAAACTCCTTTGTCCATTGAAGAGATTATTGGTGAACCCCTGGATGTGCTCATGGACCATTTCCCCTCTTGCCTCACTTAACCTTTGGATACAATCTCACTGGGAAGTGATTCAGATTCACCTGCCTCTAAATCTTCTGGACTCTTGGAACCCACCATACTCTAAAATAGAAGCCTGAGTCTACTTCTACCTGAAGGCAAAGAATTGCCATTCATTTATTTATTCAGCAGTGTCTTACTATATATGTTCAAGGCAGTGAACTTGGCCTTTTGGAGGCTAACAATAGAAATCCTACACAAAGACCACAAATAGTACGGACATTATTTCATTGTTAGCATGATAGCTTAAATACAGAAACACAAGCCAGGTCAGTGATATCCTGAGCCATAGGTACCACTGCTATCCCCCTAAGTTTGCAAACTCCGCAGATGTCTTTTGGTAAATAAAGATCAGTGTGGTGTAGTATATGACTTTGCCACAAACCTTTAGCCTGGGTCCCAGTCCTAGTCTGTCTAGACTATCTGATGTGCTGACTGCACAGAGATGGCCTTGTGAGAGTCTGCCGAGTGGGCTCATTCATCAGTCTTGGCTCCTGTACTCACTATGGGAATCTGGTACTTTGTTGTTTAATTTTTATTCAGTTTTTTCCCAAGAAGAGGAAATATCATTACAATATTAAAAATAAGTATTTGTATTTCACTCCCCAAAACTCCTTGAACACCTGCCAGGAGTTTACAGTCTGAGGATATAGGGGAGAAATCACTTTGAGTCTTTGCAGCATCCCCAGGATTTTTCATCCCCCTCATCAATGACAGACTGAGAGATTTCCTGCTTTTTTATTTCCCTTCTGTACTATATTTCTGTCTTTTCCTCTCTTGGCCAGAATGCATGCAACATATGAAAACTGTCCTCCAAGGTCTCCAGGAAAATTCTCTACACACCAAGCTAGAGAAATTGTCCTTCTGCTGGAAGACTGTTGAATCCCTGGGACACACTGTCTCACCTAGAATACTACAGTCTGAGTCTCAGCAAAGCATCAACAGAAAAGAATAAGTAAAAGATGACTTTTCTACGTTCTGAGCCTGAGGACCTGGGAAAATGATGGGTACACTGAAGAAGTGAAAAGGGGAGATGATGGGGGCAAGAAGGGGACTTTGACCTGATTTTGAACATAGCGAATTCCAAAGATTAGGCAGGCAGTCAAGCTTTTTCTCTGGTCTGCTATATATTTGGGGATATGCAAGGGGAATTTCAGTGGAAGTACATGGCTAGCATTGTAGATTTGGAAGTCTTCAACATAAAATTAGGGTTGAAACCATAAACATGAGCCTTAGGGAAAAACCATAGTAGAGAAAAGGAAGAAAGAGGAGGTGGGAGGGGTAGGATTGTGGGTTCTTGTGAAAGCTCAGAAATTTTCAAGAGGGAGAAAGTTAGTAAGACAATAAAATAAGGAAATCCTTGGATTTGACAATCGGTAAGTTATCAGCAACCCTGGAAAGAAAATTTTCAGTGGAGTAGCAGAGTATTGACAGCTCTGAAAAATAGGCTTTGTTCTGTCCAACCCCCATCCCCCTTTGGTTTCAACCAATGAAGGAGAAGGAACTAAATCTTCAGTCTGCCTTACTGAATTATCTCTGAGTGGATTGTTCTTCTGATTCATAGAACCTTCTTGACAAAACCTCACTTCTTTCCTATCTGAAGATGTCCATTGCCTTTACAGACGTATTTCGTCATCTGTAAACTTCAGCCCTTTGACCCTTCCATCCCCGATACCAGTCAGTGTACTGCGGAAAGACTATAAACCAAGAAGGGGCTACTGAAAACCAACTGGATTCATTAGACTGGTGTCTCCTTTTGTGACTTTGAAACCCTCTGCCTTCCCTTCATTGTCTGGGCTTGCTTTCAATAACCAGCTCCTCCCTCAGTGTTGCCTCATGCCAACCTTCTACCTCCCACTTTTCCAGACAAAAGAAAGCATCCTGAGAAAACATCAGCTGCTCCCATGAAGGCCTCTCCTTCGGCTTATCTCTGGGATCCTTGGGCTTCCACAGAAGGAGAGGAATCCCTGGTGCTCTCTTTCTGTTAGACCTCACCCCAGCATCCTCTCTCGGCTTGGGATTGGATCTATGACTCTTCACTTTGAGAGCATCTGTAGGCATTTCATCAAATCCTGATGCTGTACCAGTCTCTGGGGTTGTCTAGCTGATCTCAGGCTGGTTCTGATGTTCCCATATTAACCATAATGCCAAGGTAGGGAGCTTTCTGGCCCGGAGTCCTTAACTGAAATGAACATCTGCTTAGTTTCAGCTAAAAGAAGCATGTTATAAAAGGTACAGTAGACTTTTGCACTCTTCTCCATTTGCTGCCAGTCATAATCTGGCAAGTGGAATTACTGTCACTTGGCACTGGAGTATGTAATGCCCTGTGCTTTAAAAGAAAGGTGGTGGGGAGAAGGGAGGAGGGAGGGAGCTGGAAGGAGGAAGAGAGAGAAAGAGAAGAAAAGAAGTGTGTTTTATAAAATTAGAGGCAACGCAGAGAGGCAGTTAACTGCAGCTAATATGGTACCTTTAATAAGGTTTCGTGCCAACTCACCACTGCTGTACGAGCTGGCTAACTATAAATCCTTCAGTACTTTTATCTATTTTTTTTTTTTTATAAATCCTTCGGTACTTTTATTATTATGTGTGTTTATTAATTTAAATATACATATCACTCACTATCTATTCATTGTTTTCACATTTCAAATTTCAACTCCTGTATTTAACCAGCTCAGACCTCAGAAAACCAAGAGAGAATCTAGGAGACTCTGAGGCCTATAGCTGCCACCACCCTGGGACATCTTCCAAATGTGCAAAAGATGTGAGAGTTTGTTCTTGGGCCCCTTGAAGGTCCCAAGCTAACCTGAGGCTATGGGTGACCTGCCCTTCCTTCCACAGCAGCCCACCACCTGGGAAAAGAAGACCGTCCCACCTTCAGCCAGGTTCCTCATCCTTAGCACCATGGAATTGTGGGCCAGATAACTCTTTAGGGGGGCCGTTGGGGGGCTGACCTATGCATTGTAGGGTGTTTAGTAGCATCCTTGACCTCCACCTACTAAATTCTAGGGGTAGCCCCTGCCTGCCCAGCAGCTCCTAGCAGATGAAATTATCCCCAGTTAAGAAGCACTGCTCTGAGCCCAGAGAGCCTTGCTCCATGACACCAGCCTGAGCCCCAAGGCATTCTCAGAATCCCTGAGTCGGAGGCTTAGATATGGACTGGATGGTGGACGATTTCCAGGCGTGTTCCCCAAAAATCACTCCTCTGTCCACGCACCCTCTCCAGGCTTCTGTTCCTCTGTGCGCTTGCTTTTTTTCTCTGAAAGCCTGCTTGTGTCTCTCCTTCCAGTTCGTACCGCCTTTCTTCATTCCAGCCTCCGTCATCTATCCCCTGGTCTGTCGGAAGAGCCTCCACATGGGTCCTGTCTCTGGCTGCTTATTCCTCCTTCACGTTGCCCCAGAGCCAGGTTCCTAGACACACATGGCACTGGACATGCCGTGGTCTCCTCAGGAACCTTCCCTAGCTCCCTAGCTCCCTGTGTCACAGCCCCCAGCAGGGCTCAACAAGCATTTTATTAAAGGCTTAGACAGTAAATGTTTTAGGCTTGGTAAACCAAATCAGAGATATTATGTAGGTACTTATATAACCACTTAAAATGTAACCGTTTCAAAATGTAAAAACCATTCTTAGCTCATGGACTGCAAAAAACAGGCAGTGGTGAGCTGGATTTGGCCATGGGCTGCAGTTTGCCCATCTCTGGCCTCGTAAATAAACTAGGTGACTATTTAAGGCCCTGGATGACGGTGGCCCACACTCCTCTTTCCTACCACGTGTCTTCGTGCTCCCTACATGCTAGCCACCCCCCTCCTTACCCTCGCGTGCAGCCACCTCTCCCAGGCCAGCCCCCGGTGTGTATGCCCTTTCCTCACCTGGATTGCCCTTCCCAAGCCTTTTCTGCCAATTGAAATTATACCCCTCAAGATACTCTCAGATGCCACCTCTTCTGTGAAACCTTACCCCGTTCCAGAAGGTCAGAGTTACACTCTGTGTAAAGAGTTACATTCTGTGCTTTCCCTTTGGGCCTCCACTAAGGCATACGGCTTTCACCCTCCCTTGTATGCTAATTGCACACATGCCTCACCACCCCAGGGGACTGTGAGCCTGCTGGGAGTGGAGACTTTGCCCCTTTGTAACCCCCCAGCACCTTTCAAAGTAGAATAATGGCAGGTAGGATTCTATTGAGCCGGTGTGAAGCATTTCATGTTTATCCACACCAGCCTGTAAAGATATTATCCATTTTGCATATGAAGAATGTGAGATGTGGAAAGGTTAAGTAAGTTACCCAAGATCACACTGCTAGTAAATGGCAAAGCTGGCATCCAGACTAGGTCTAACTAACTGCAAAGCCTGGACTCTAACCACTGTATTATATACAGCAGGGACTCAGCAAAGAATGGTGGTGTTGAATAAAGTGCCATACCTCACCATACAAGTTTTGCATTCTGTAAGTAGCATTTAAATTTGACTCGTTGAATCTTAAAATATCACGGATAGGTTCTGGCTGCCTGCCTGATCACTGATTTAGTTGTCTCAATAAGGACCATGCTCTCCTGGCAGTCTGTTCCCTATTTGTTTCTAAGAATGCAATCTGAGTGTTTGGTATTCATTTTATAGGGATTTTTCCCTCAATGGGGTCCCCCATCATTTCACCGAGAACTGACTTTAAAAATCCTGCAGTGAGAGCAAATGGAATACCATTTTCAAGTAGAGCCGGACAAACTAGGAGAAACAAACAGAAAGAGGGTAATCTGGTCTTAGAATTTATGAGCTTCCCTATCTGAAAGTTTAAATTTCAACTTTTGTTGATCTTTGGGTTTATGATGAGTTTTAGTAGGTTGTTCTTTGTCTCTGGAACTTAGCATGTGTTCCTCCTTCTACTAAGAAAGATAGCTAGATACTTGCCTCCCACCCCCCGAAACCTCAGGGGAACCTTCATCTTCTGCATAATTTAGTTTGACTTGGTTAGGGACAGAATCATGAAGACTGAGAACCAAAACCTGCTTCTGCCCGATGCCAATCCTGTGATCATAAACCTCCAGCAGTGCTCCGGTTGCTGTTTCCGGTCTAGCAGTGGACCCCACAGGCCACCCCAGCGAGGGACAGGCTCTGTGTAAGCCTGAGTTTCCCAGAGTGATGTGGGAACAAACGGGTGCCAGCCCTCTGTGGAGGGACCTCGTGACAGACTTTTTGGTGGTGCCATCCTATCCTTCCAGCGGACCCACACGTCTATGTTCGTGGTATTCGTAGTGGAAAGAAAAAAGATCATAAAACTGTTCAGCTCTTCTCTCTGGTGTTGAGAAGCAAAATGTACCTTTAAAACCTATCAGCTTGCAGATAGCACCTTTGCTGAGCTGGGAAGGTCTCCGGGCGTGTTCTGTAGCTTTTTTGAACTCACCCTGAAGGGAAGCACGGCCCCTTCTTTACTCACTGCCAGGGGGATGTCTTTCTTGTCTCCTCCACCTCAGTCTCTCCTGTCTGCTCACTTCCATCCCTGGTGCCCTGTGAGGCGGTTCTTTCCAAGCCTGCAGCAGGACGGGTGGCGCGGCCTCCTCTCTCCTTTCACTTCCACGTTTGATGAGGTGGCTGCATTTTCCTAGCGGAGCCGCCACCAACACCAGTTGGAAATAGGATGTGGGCTCTGGTTTACCTTTTCTTGAAGGGAAAAAATCCATGCGAAGGCCATTCTTTATACATCCCATTTCTCTCTGCGGTCAGAGCTGCCTCACCTAAATTTCAGACTTAACAACTCCTTTCCCTCAGTGTTGTTTTTTTGTGCATTTTGTTGTTGTTGTTTTTCTGAGAGGGCCTCTGAAAATCGGCAGCAAAGAGGCCAGTCTGTTTAATTTAAATACACTGCAGCAAAATGAAGGTAATTGTCCACAAAGGCCATCTGCTACCTGGCAGGTATCCATGAGTCAGAGAGAGAGAGAGATGGAGACTAAAGTGTCTCCCTCTGTTACCGTGATTAACAGTGTAGCTCAGAGTTTCAGGTGGGGCTGTGTGTGTGTGTGTGTGTGCGCGCGCACACACACACACACAGAGGGTACAGTTATCAATGCTCCACAGAGGGCAGTAAGTCCAAATCAGGCTTTTTGCCACAAACCACTCTGGGCTTGATTACCTGATTATAATGTGTACTAAGGAGATAGGAAAAAATTCATACCTGTCCCATGAAGAAAAAGAAGGGAGGGAGATAGTATTTATGGAGCCCCTACTGTGTGCCAAGCACCATGCCGGGGATATCTAAACACAGCTGAGCACGGTGCAAATCATTCGGCTAAAGACAGTGGCTTTCTCCCTTTGTAGCCAGCTCTCTCTGCCACAGCCTGTGAGCTCCTGTCTCTGCTCACAGTGTCCTCACGTCACCTCCCTGGCATTCTCTGTACCTGCTTTGGCTCCAGTGTTAGATTTGTGTCATAGACAAGACTAAGTCATAATCACTGTACTCTCCTTTCTTACATTTCTCACCTTTATTGGAAATTAATTGTCTTGTTGAAGATCATGGTTAGCTTCAGTTGTGAGAGGTCTCAAACTAATCCATGTTCCTTCTAGCCTTAACAACACTATGCTATGCCTTGGATTCTCCTAGCAGTTTGAGGCAATTAGAAGACCCAAGTACTAGTCTTAGCCTTTCTGCTCTTTATTTGGAACCCCCTGACCTCTCTAGGCCTCAGTCTCTTCAAATATAAAATGAGTGTTGGACTAAAAAAAGAGGCTATTTTCTTGGGGTCATGAACATTCTGAAATTATAAGCCTAATTTCTGAGTCCTTTTCTTAGAATGTGATACCTTGTTTTCTCAGGTTCTCAGAGTCCTTGCCAGTTTAGAAGTGAAGAGCCAGCTGACCAAAGAGCTTCTCAGATTGTAACGTTTTTCCAGCTCTGTATTTCCAGCAGAATTGTTTCTAACTACAAGGGACCTCAGTATTCAGAGAACCTGAGTTACAGGGCATTTATTGTGTTGAGTTGTTGGTGACTGGCCCGTGCTGCATTCAAGCCTTTGTTATAGGTTGTATGGCAACAAGATCCCGCTGTCCTTGCAACAGGAAGCCTTCAAACACCAAGTAGCATTTTGTAGACCTTCCCTAGCTTCCCCAGGCTAATTGCCCCATCCTGGAAGCTCCAACCAGTGGCGCAGGAGTGTTTCATACCTGCATTGGACAGCTTATCCCCATCCCCAGGAGCCACCTGACTAGTTCCTCCACCTTTACTGATTTCTGTGTGATTCTCAGGTTCCCCATAACCTCAAGGTTCCAACTGTGGTGTGGCCCCCAGCCTCCTCCTGTGCCATTTATCCTAGATTTGGTTTTGTGTTGGGTGGAGTGCTTGGCATTCTTCACAGGGAGGTCCTACCTGGCTGAATGTAAAACCCAATCTGTGCTTTTGAGACCAGGTAAAGTTTCACAGTGCAGTGCTCCAGCTTGATTTTGAGCGTATCTGTCTGGCTCAGACCTACTGAGAGGGCAGAGAATGAACAGACCCTAACCAGGATCATCGGTGACTGTCAGCATGCCCAGAGTGCTGCTCGAGCTCTGTGTGCTCTCTACACTCCAGGCTGTGGTTATGTAACTGGAAGGGCCCTGTTGAACCTCTGTCTGTCTTGAGCTAACCCCTTCCTTGTTATAGTCACCTGCTCCCTGCACCTCCTCACAGGCTTCGTTTGCATGAGCCTAAATGGGCAGCATCTCTGGTACTGCTCCACTCGTGAGAAGGGTAGGTTAGATAGAGAACACACCACGCTGAGAACCCTCGGAGCATCCCTTCACTGACAGCATGATTGTAACCAAAGCAAAGCCATGATGACTTGACATTTTCGAGATGAGGTTAACTTGGCAAAAGTTACAGAATCATAGAATTTTAAACCTGAAAAGTACTTCAGAGATCAGTTTATAAATGAGAAGACTGCACCTCAGAAAAATTAAAATGCATGTGCTGTACAGTCCAGAGAAAATCCCAGGTCTCCTGACGTCTAGGCCGTGCCCTTCCCGCTGAGCCACACCACGTATGTGTCCACCCCAAAGCAGTGGGGAGAGCTGGGATTCCATCTTTGAGCCTGCAGCTTTCCCTCCTCTCCCCAGTCATGGAATTTGCAGCAGAGGATTGTCTCCAGGGCCTGTGATTATTGACAAAGCTGTTATTATTGTCCAGCATCAGGACAAGCTCTTTTACTCGGGAACTTAGGCACGTTCCCCAAGGAGGTAAAATGTTTTTTGATTATATATTTTTGCCTCTATTCTCATCCATAGTCCTCTTTCCCTGGGTCTCTGACCTTTCACAAGGGCCTCTGGGCTTGGTCTCTTGTATTCCAGAAGCCTCCCTCCCATTCCTTCTCAATCAAACGTCCTTTACATGGGACTGCCCCAGTAATGTATGAAGACGAAAATCAGCCTGAGCATATGAGTTACCTCTTGCTGTACAACAACTTATCCCAAAACCTACTGGCTTCTTAGAACAAATGTTTAATACCTCACAGCTTCTCTGGGCCTAGAGTCCAGGTGAGGGCAAGCTGAGGGTCAGGGTCTCTTACAAGGCTCCAGGCATCTCAAGGCTCAACAACTCACATGGTTGTTGGCGGGATTCTTCATCAGCTGCTGGACTGAGGGCCTCCATTCAATGCCAGCTGGTGGCTGGAGGCTGCCTCAGTTCCCTGTCACATGGGCCTCTCCACGGGGCAGCTCACAAGATGGCAGCTGGATTCATTAGACTGAACAAACAGGAGGGAGAAAGAGAGTATATGGGCAAGATGTAAGTCACAGTCTTTTCTAAGCTAATCTCAAGTGACATCCCACTCACCTGACTCAGGAGCCACCGTCCCTGCGCCCAGCCCGTATTCGGGGGGAGGGGATTACACAGGAGTGTGACAGTGGGGGCAGGGGCATTGGAGGCCGTCTCAGAGCTCTGCCCACCACATTTACTCATCTAGTTAAGCATCTCATACACAGCTTTATCGATGACTGATAGATTTAGGGCTCCCTGGAGATTATTGCCTGCTCTGGCTACGTTCCCACTTTCTATTACTGAAGAAAAAGGGTCAGAAATGTGATATACCTCATTGTCATTTAACAAACATTTATTAAGCATTTACATGTGCTAAGCACAATGGTAAGGAGAGAAAACTTGAAAGGTGAGGTTAATGCTGTTCAGAGTTCTGGGGAGCATCGCAGGAAGACCTGAAATGACCCTATAGGACGGAACAATGAAGCAAATGCCTGGAGGAGCAGCAGGAGCTAGTTCCACCATGCTGGGGGGCTTGGAGCTTCTGGCAGAGAGGCCTCCAGGCAAGGGCAAGCCAAGTCTTTCTATAGATTGGAGCAACTGTCACCCGTCCTTTCACTTCCTGAGCCAGCCAGTGGCGGTCGGGGACATCCCTGCGCTAGCTATTGTTTACCTCCTCCAAGACCCACCCTAGTCTCTAGGCCTTCCTGAAGCCACAGCCTCGGGCCTGACTCAAGTGTGTGCCTGTCGATTGGCTATGGTTCATGACTCTCCCAGGCTAGTTGTGATTTATTGACCTACCTACGAGAATGCCAAACTGGTGTTTATCTGCTGGAGCGAGAATTCACAGAGGGCTCTGGACAGTTCCATCCTACAATTGTTGTAATCCAATGTGGCCCCAAAGCCAAGGGCTGGTGCTTGACATCTGTTGGGGAAAATGGTGCCTTCCCAGCAGTCTTCACCTTTCTCTTTCTACTGCTCTGAGCAAAGACAGCTTCTGGAGTCTGTTCTTCATCTTCCTCAGAAAGCACGTCCTGGGCACTGATCCCAGGAAGAGGGCCTGATTCTTTTGAAGCCAATGGTGGGTAGTAGTTTCATTTCCTGATTCTAGAGCTTCAGCCCCGGGCATCCCTTCAGCCTCATCTCCTGTCATCATTTTCCTATTAAAATATTTGCAGAGGTTCAGTTTCATGTTCTTAAAAAGCAACCTAGTCATTCATCTCGGGTCTTACGACTCTAACATTCAGACCTCAGGCAGTGGTGCCTGGCCCAGATCTCACTGAGGGAGTTTTATTGAATAGTTGCCACATGCTTGATGCTGGGTCGGCCCTCTGCGGGGATGACAGACAACTGTCACACAGTGAAATGAGTGTGACTTTCACAGGCCACATACTCAGAAAAGCAAAAAAGAAATCTTTAACAGGACTTCATTTCCCTCTTGAGTGCTCACTGTCTGAGCTGGGCACAGTCTGGACATTTCCAGGCAAACTCTGAAGAGACTCGGCCCAGATTCTTATCCCCCTTCCTGCACCTGAGATGGGTGCTGTGCCTTGGGGGATTAGTGCTGGGTGCTGTGGCACCAGGGGAGGAGTGTCCATGGCTCCAGCTTGATCTGTGCTGAGGCAGTCATGACCTTTGCTTGTGGCCAGGCCTGGTTCACACAGGCAGTGCTCCTTGCCCTGCAACTGAGGCAGCTGACTTCATAGGCTCCCCGAGCAGCCAGGGTGCACACATGATCTCAGTGAGACTCTCACTCCTCCATGACTGAGAGACGACAGGCTTGTTGCCTTTGCAGCTGGAAAACCATCGGCTCCTGGGGTGCATGAGGTCCTTCCTTGATACTATCCAAGCAACCCAGGCAATGATCTTGACTCTGAGCTCCTCAGCTCTTGGAGGCCCAAGAAAGACCCTGGCTTTGCCAGAGTCCACTACTTGTGATCTCCTGTGTCCCAAATTGTGCTGGCTCATAGGACTTTCCTGCAAAGCCAGGCCACTGCATAGACTTTCTTGCTTTTCTATGGATTCTCTTACCTCTCTCCCACCTTCATTATCTCGTTTGGATTGGGGCTGGAACTGCCGGATCTGGCTGTTCAGAAGCACTTTCCAAACCAGAGTGAATTTTATACTTTATTATTTGCCCCCTCTCCCCAAAAAATGGCCAGAAAAGCAGGGCATGATGGCAATTATAGTGTAAAAGGTGGAGGTAGTTCCCCAAAATACAATGCTTAATATGTGATAATGTTATCTAACCAAAACAGGATTCCTGAGATGTTGGGAAGAAAAATATATACCCTGAAAAGATAAATAATAATAAATGTTTTATAAGCACTGAGAAAAATAAAATATTTCACAAGATAGAACGTGTTTGTCAATGGAAAATTATTATAAAAGTTAAACAATAGTAAAAATAGCAAAAAGAGACTTCTTAGTATTCCACTGTATGGATAAACCACATTCTGTCAATCCATTCACCAATCAACTTTTGGTTATTTCTACTTTTGTCCTATTAAACTGTAGCTAATGAACATTTGTATATAAGTTTTGGGTGGGCATGTGTTTTCATTTCTCTTGGGCACATACTCAAGAGTCAGGTTGCTGGGTTATAGGTAAGTTCTTTACCATGTTAAGAAGCTGCCAAACCGTTTTCTAAAGTGGTTGTGGCATTTTACAGTCCCATCAGCAATGTATAAGAGTTTCGGTTTTCCCACATCTGTTAGTCTTTTTGAGTGTAGCTATTTCAGTAGATAAGTGGTATCTTACTGTAATTTCGCTTTTCCTTTCCCTGTTGGCTCCTCGTGTTGAGCATTTGCCCTGTGATTATTAGCCCATTTGTACATCGTCTTCAGTGAACTATCTGTTCAGGTCTTTGCCTGTTTTGTAGTTGGGTTATCTTATTATTCAGCTGTAAGAGTTCTTTTTATGTTCTGGACGCAAGTTTGTTTTTTGTTTGTTTGTTTAGTTCTTTTTTTTCATTTCCACTTTCTTGACATATAAACTTGTAAGATATTTAAAGCATATATTGGGGTGACTTGATACACACATACATGGTGAAAGGATTCTGTCTAGGTAGTTAATATATCCATCACCTCACATATTTATCTTTATGTATGAGAACATTGAAGTTTTATTCTCTTAGCCAATTTCAGCTCTACAGTAGTGTTATCAACTATAGTCAACATGTTTTACATTACATCCTCAGACCTTATTTATCTCATAGCTGAAAGTGTGTACCCTTTTTCCAACCTCTCCCTGTTTCCCCCAACCCTCAGCCCCAACTACTTTTCTACTCGATTTTGACCCTTTAGTTTCCACATATAAGTGAGACCATGCAGTATTTGTCTTTCTCTCTCTGGCTTATTTCACTTAACATAATGCCCTCAAGGTCCATCCATATTGTTGCAAACAGCAGGACATTCTTTCTGATGGTTGAATAATATTCCATTGTGCATATATACCACCTCTTGTTTGACCATTTATCTGTGATGGACACTTACGTTGTTTCCATATCTTAGCTACTGTGAATAATGAATGCTGCAGTGAACATGGGAGTGTAGATATTTCTTCTAGATCCTGTTTTCATTTTCTTTTACTCTTTTGAAGAACTTCTATACTGTTTTCTGTAGTGACTGCACCAGTTTACCTTCCCACCAGTAGTACACAGGGGTTTCCTTTTGTCCATGTTTTCGTATGTATCTCTTATCTTTTTGATAACCATCCTCACACATGTGAAGTGGTATCTCATTGTGGTTTTGATTTGCGTTTCCCTGATGATTCATGATTTTGAGCACCTTTTCATATACGTGTTGGCCATTTGTATATCCTCTTTGGAAAAATGCCTGGTTCCTCTGTCCTTTTTTTTTTTTTTTTTTAAGATTTTATTTATTTGAGAGAGAAAGAGCGAGCACAAGCAGGGAAAGCGGCAGACAGAGTGAAAGGGAGAAGCAGGTTCCCCATCGAGCAGGGAACCCGACGCGGGGCTCGATCCCAGGACCCTGGGATTACGACCTGAGCTGAAGGCAGACGCTTAATGACTGAGCCACCCAGGCGCCCCTGGATGCCCCCTTTTTTTTAAGGTTTTATTTATTTATTTGACAGAGGGAACACAAGCAGGGGGAAGGGGAAAGGGAGAAGCTCCCTGCTGAGCAAGGAGCCCGATGCAGGACTTGATACTGGGACCCTCGGATCATGACCTGAGCTGAAGGCAGACGCCTAACCGACTGAGCCATCCAGGCACCCCTCTTCCGTCCATTTTTAGATTAGATTGTTTTTGTTTCTGCTATTGGGTTGTATTAATTCATTATATATTTTATTTTTTAAAGATTTTTTTTTTTTAATTTATTTGACAGAGAGAGACAGCAAGAGAGGGAACACAAGCAGGGGGAGTGAGAGAGGGAGAAGCAGGCCTCCTGCCGAGCAGGGAGCCCGATGCGGGGCTCGATCCCAGGACCCTGAGATCATGACCTGAGCCAGAGGCAGTCGCTTAACCAACTGAGCCACCCAGGCGCCCCAAATTCATTATATATTTTAGATGTTAACTCCTTATATGTACGATTTTGTCCCATTTGGTAGGTTGCTTTTCATTTTGTTGATGGTTTCCTCACTGTACAGAAGCTTTTTACTTCTGATGTAATCCCACTAGTTTATTTTTGTTTTTGTTGCCTTTGCTTTTAGTGTCAAATTCAAAAAATCATTACAAAAACCCACAATTTTATATCAGATGTAATTTACAAATATGTTTTCCCAGTCTGTGACTTACCTTTTTATTTTTCTTAGTGGTATCTTTTTTATAATAGTTTTATTGAGATATAATTCACATAGTATATACAGTTCACCATTTTAAAGCCTAAAATACAGTTGTTTTTACTATATTCACAGAATTGTGCAACAATCACCACAGTCAACTTTAGAACATTTCATCACCTTCTGAAAGAATCCCACACCCATTAGCACTCACTCCTGATCTCCCCAAGGCCCCTACCCCCAGGCATCCACTAATCTACTTTCTGTCTTTCTGGATTTGCCTATTGTGGACATTTCATATAAATGGAATCAAACAATATTCAGTCTTTTGTAACCATTTAGTGTAATATTTTCAGGGTTTGTCCATGTTGTAGCATGTATCCATACTTCATTTCTTTATTTGCTGAATCCTATTCAGTGGACCCTTGAATAATGGTGGGGATGTTAGGGGGCTGACCTCCTACACAGTCAAAAATCTGTGTATAACTTTTGACTCCTCCAAAACTTAACTACTAATAGCCTACTGTTGATCAGAAGCCTTACCCATAAAATAGTCAACACATATTTTGTGATATATGTATTATATGTATTCTTACAATAAAGTGAACCAGAAAAAAGAAAATGTTGAAGAAAATCATAAAGAAAATACATTTACAGTGCTGGGCTGTATTTTTTTTTAAAAATCCACATGTAAGTGGACTGTGCAGTTTAAATCCATGTTATTCAAGGATCAACTGTATTGCACATTTTTATTTAATTCATTCATCAGTTGTTGGGCACTTGGATTGTTTCCACTTTTCAGCTGTTATGTATAATGCTGCTGTTTTTGTGTAGACCTATGTTTTCATTTTTCATTTCTCTCAGGTAGACACACATAGGACCACTGCTATTGCTGGGTCAAATAGCACCCAATGTTTAATCTTTTGAGGAACTGCCAGACTGTTTTTTTTTTTTTTTAAGATTTTATTTATTTATTTGAGAGAGGGAATGAGAGAGAGAGAGAGAGAGCGCACATGAAGGGGGGAGGAGGGTCAGAGGGAGAAGCAGACTCCCTGCTGAGCAGGGAGCCCGATGCGGGACTCAATCCTGAGACTCCAGGATCATGACCTGAGCCAAAGGCAGTTGCTTAACCAACTGAGCCACCCAGGTGCCCCAAGAACTGCCAGACTGTTTTCTAAAGCTGCAGGAATGCACCATTTTCCGTTCCTGTCAGCAGCATGCAAGCATTCCGGTTGCTCCATGTCCTTGCCAACACTTGTTATTATCTGTCCTTTTTATTGTAGCCATCCTAATGTGTGTGAAGTGGTGTTTCATTGTGGTTTTGATTTGCATCTCCCTAATGGTTCATGATGTCAAGCATCTTTTCATGTGCTTAGTGGACATTTATATGTCTTCTTTGGAGAAATGTCTGTTCAGGCCCTTTGTCCATTTTTATTAGGTTACTTGTCCTTTTATTATTGAGTGTTAAAGAGTCCTTTCTGTATTCTAGATACAAGCCCCCAATCCAATAGATGATTTGCAAATATTTGCTCCCATTCTTTGAGTTGTCTTTCCACCTTCTTAAAGGTATCCTTTGAAAAAAGTTTTCAGTTTTGATGAAATCCAATTTGTCATTTTCTTTTGTAGCTTGTGCTTTATGTGTCATATCTAAAAAGCTATTGCCTAATTCTTTCTTCTAAGAGTTTTTATGGGTTAGTTCTTATATTTAGTATGATCCCCTTTGAGTTAGTTTTGGTATATAATGTAAGGGTCTAAGTTCCTATCATTTGTATCATGGGAAGATCTCAGAAAGTATGTTAAGGGATAAAAGCAAATTGCAAAATGATACGTGTGGTATGATACCATTCGTGCAAAATTTAAAAGCATATATAGTTACATATGTACACATAGGTAAAAAAATTTTTACCCCCAAATCTTTGATAATCGTTGCCTCTGAAGGGGTGAGAGGAGGGACTGGGACTGGACAGGATTGGTGGTCAAAGGGGACTTCAGGTTCATCTGCAATATTTTTAGGTTGAACTTGACAAAATATGAACAATTATCATTGGGGGTGCTTTACTATGTTATACTTTTTATCTTTCTGTATATTTTAAATTTCTCAAAATATACATACATGCACTCACGAAATCAAAGTTAAGAGTCATGGAGAACAAATCATTTCTGTTTAGTGCAACGCCCACACTGGCTGAAGCACTGAGGTAAGGCTTTGTGCAGATAGCCTGTCAGCATGCTTCGGGCAGATTCTGTTGTGTGGGAGTTTCTGAGCTAGAACCCCAAAAGATAAATCTCTTCATTTAAGTCATTTGCACACTTTGGCTTCCACAGAAAACCCCCTGAATGCCACACCCAGTTTCCCTTGCTCTGAACAGCAGCAGGGCCCACATCTCAGTGAGCTCCATTTAACTAGAGTCTTTAAATGTTATCCCATTGCTCCAAGCTGTCTCCAAAACTGTACCAGAGCCTTCACAAGTAACGTTCAGTTTCCACGAAACATGTGTCTGTTCTCACCTAGTCTCCATGAAATGCCCCAAAAGGCCTCATTGTGTGTTTGACAAGTGACCTGGCCCCTGGGAAGCAGCCTGCAGCTGAGCTCCTGACACACGCTCGGGCGCATGGTCCATGCGGTCTGAGAGCTGCAGAGGTACAGAGTACACTTCATTGCCCGTGGAGTAGATGGGGTTATTCCCACATCTCCATGAGCTATGTTGCCTGGCGCAAAGCTCTTAACTCTTTTCATCTTGTTTTTCTTCCATAAAATGGGTACAAAAATGTTATGCCCTTTCTATTCATAAGTTATTGTGAGGGTCAAATGCAATAATGTACATAAATGTGTTTGCAGACAAAAATGAAAGATGTCTGTGTATCATTTCCCAACTGTGTGGCCCCAACCCCACTCAGATCCTCAACCCCGCTACTCTGCTCAGTCTATCCGCAAGGCCCCCGCTCTCCATACTAGCCTCTACTTTCCCTCCCACTTTTAGTCCAGTCTAATGGTATTCTCTCTCCTCCTCCCTCCCCGCTCTTCCTTTCTTTTTTTCCTTTTCTTCTTCTCTGCAGTCCTGGAGGCAGCCTGACTCCTTCCTTTCAAATGTGATCATGCAGTGCACTGCCCCACTGAACTGCAGCCACGTCGGCTGACTTAGATTGAGAAAAAGGACTTTCCCCTTCCTCCAAGAGGTAAGATACCTGAGATAACATGTTTTATCTCTCTGATTCTCCCAGGCTCAGGCCACAGGGTCACCACATACATCGCCCACTCACGGAGGCGGCCGCCCAATGCCCATGCCTGTCCGCTCCACGTCTGCTGGCTCCACCCCCACCCACTGCCCACAGGACCCACTGAGCGGAGTCGGGGGAGACATGCAGGAGGCCTTTGCACAAGGTGAGATACTGGAGCAAAATATAATGGAGAGCTAGAGGGGTTTGGCAACATGAACAAGATTCCTACTGAGATTTTTCCAGTTTCTTTTCTTTTGTGTGCTTACTTTCAATGATCAGATGTTCATATACAGTATAAATAAGTCGAGTGTTGGTCCCTTCTCATTCGCTGGGCTGGGCTCCCAACAGGAGCTCAACAGGCTTTGTATGTTTGTGAAGACCAGGCCTTCGGGGCTTCTGTGCTCTTTTTTCTGGGTTTGGGGAAGTGACTTGTCCTTTGGGCTTTGCCTCCTCCTCGGGAGGAATTGGATGGAATGATTCCTGAAGTTGTTCTTTGCCTGGAAAATCTTTAGAGCAAGTAGGAGGAGGAAGAGTGGAACTCTAAATAGGACCTTGCTGGAGGCACACTGGGCACAGGATTGCCACGACTGTCTGAGGAGCTAGCAGCCAGCTACGTGGTAGAGGTGGGGGCAGACACTGCGGCCAAGGAAGTCTCGTTAGGGTGGAGACAGAACGGGATGGTGGAGCTGCTGTAGAGTAACGTCCTGCCTCAGGCCGTCTGGGAGCCGTGTTCGTTCTGGAATCCAACTCTCTTGAATGCGGCTAAGAAGCGTGCAGCTGACAGGGTCCTACTCCACAGGTAGAGAAGAAGAGGGGGGAGAACGCGGACTTGGGTGCCTCGTGGCCCCGACGTGCCTAGGAGCGGGTGGAGGTGCCCGGCGCCGTGCCCGGGGCCCGGCGGACCGAGGCGTGCACTCGCTCGCTTCTCCACGCGCACCCACCTGGCATCGCCGTCTGCTCTGACTGTCCTCAGGTACGAGGAGAAACCTCCGCAATGACCTGCTGGTGGCCGCTGACTCCATCACCAACACCATGTCATCCCTGGTGAAGGAGCTCCACTCAGGTGAAGCCCAGAGCTCCCGCCCGGCCTCACGCCGCCCCTGGCGTCCCCACGCCCTCCTCCCTCGCTCACCGCGCGGTAGAACGGCGGGCCGCCGCACGCGCTGCTTCAGCTCACCGCTCCATCTTTCCGCCTTCTAGGAATGCCCCGGACGGCCTCCCCCAGGGAGCCTCTGTCCCACACGTGTTCATGCCCAGACGCCCACACGTTCTGTTTCTCTGAAGGCCGCACCCGGTAGAACAAGCGCAGTCCAGCATCTGCAGGCACACAGTCATCCCCTCTCCCCGGACTGCGCCCCCCCCCCCCCCCCCGCGTGCGCTCCGTCCACAGCCGCTCTTTCCCCAGGGCTGCTCGGCCGCCTCACTCGGAAGCTTTCCTGGATGACTGGAACCGAATCAGCCACAAAAGCTTCTGGACTTTCTCCCAGCTGCCTTTCTGCTCTCTCTTATTTGATTTGGTCTTGAAACCCTGTTCTCTCCTTTTGCCTGTGACTAGGCTCTGATCTCACGTGAAGTTCGTGACCTGCATCTGTCGCTCTTGACCCCTCTGTTCAGTAGTACGTGTGGCTCCTTCTTCAGTCTCTCCCGCGCCTAGCTCTTTCAGTGACTTCCCGGAGACCCTTACCTATTGTTCCCCTTATATAAAACCCAGGAAAGAGAGAAGTAACAAAAGGCCATTCCCATATTGTCATATTTTCAAGAATCCCCATGACTCCCTTGGTTTTGTAACTGCCAGATATTTACTAATTTGTTTACAGTGGTTAGATTCCTATGTTCCATATTAGACAGACGGGTTCCCTTCCTAAGTGCTACGGATGGCCCTCTGTTGTTTCTTTTCAGCTAATGGAGGACTTTTAAATACCTTGGAGTAGCTTAACAAGGTTATTAAATAAAAACGTAAAGCAGGTTTTCCATGGGCTGTTCAAACACATCCACTGAAATCATCAGTCCCCACTCTGAGGGCAGGGAAGCCTCAGGTATGTCCTCAGACCTTTGAAGGAGAAAGCATACACCTCTGGCTGGCCCGTGGTTCCCTCTCAAATCTGCTGATTTCCACTTAGAATAAATGCATGGCCTAGGTTGGTTTTTCCGTGGCAGTTAAGATAAGATACCGGTTCTCCCTCACAGGGAGTGTGAACGTGACGCTCCCTCCATTCTGGTACCATTTCTCAGTCCTTGTCAGAAGCAATGTTCTCTCCATAAACACACAACAGAAGAGGTGACTGCCTTTGAGATGACTTCACAGATGCTCAGGAAGTCCCTTCCCTGATACAGTTTCCCCGAGAAGCCAGAAATCCCACTTTTAGAGGGAATTTCAGGCCATGGAAATTAATCACACTGGGCCTCCCAACCACTTACTAGGATTTGGGCAAGACCAGTAGCTGGTGAGCTCATCACACTAGGAGGAGAGGTAACTGGACACCGTTAAACACACAGCACCCAGAGACCAAATAGCTTCACAAAACGTAAAACGTTATAGGCAGTCTCTCATGGCAGGAAAGAATGGTTTTAACACAATTCTGTGATGTATTTGGAAGGTACCTTAGAGATCACATTGCCAAGTCCCCTTTAGAAAGGCAGTGAGTGATTATCAGAAAAGCAATTTCCTGAAGTTGTGCATCTTGAAGGGGCAAAGGCCAGTCCTAGAACTCAGGTGCCGAGGACACACAGCCAGTGTTCCCGCTGCCACAGCACCCTTCTGTCTGCACAGGACCAGAGGTCAGGTTTGCGGGCCCATGAGGTCCCCTTTCACTGATGCTCTGCTCTCAGGCCCTGAAGTCCACGGGTAGGTGTGAACTAAGCCTGCACGTGACACTGGATCCTTACAAAGTGCAGAACTAGACACCCTTTACATGTGAGGCTGCCACTTCCCCAGTGAATGGAAGAGGCTCACCCAGCACCCACGCATGTTTACTATCACTGTTGGGATTTGTGTTAGGATGAGGTGAGATATTCAGATTGTCTTTAAATATTTCCCATGCCATGTGCACATACTATTTATAGCCATAGCTTCTCCTCCTCATCTTTTTAAAAATATTTTCACAAATAATAGAATCTTAGGGTTGGAAAAGATCCTAGAAGTCATTTAATCCAGCTTGCTGCCCAATATAAAAGTCCTCTGTTTGAATATTTCCAGTGAGCTCATTCATGACCAGCTCCCGTCACGGTGAAGTTCTTCCTTATCAGGGAGCCAAAATTTGCCTTTCTGTCAGCAGTTTATCCTCATCCCATCCTCTGAAGCTACCCAGAGTAAGTTCAGGCCCTCCCCTTCCTATTAATTTAGCCTTTCAAGTCTTTGATGACAGGTAACACGGCTGTCCCCAAGCCTTCTCCTCTTGAAGGCGACCGTTCACTGTTCCTTCAGCCACTCTTAATGTGACATGGTTTTCACTTCACCATTTTGCTTGCCCACACTAGGATGTGGCCAAGAGCTTCAAGGCCCCAATTCAAAGTGAGTTCCCAGAGTTGAGCACACGTCTCCCTATCACAGGGGACCTGCTCCCTGAAGAGCACAGTGAACTGTGACCTCCCTGAGCGAAGGCCCTGGGAAGGCAACCTGAGCAGGCATTAGCTTTTTCCACACAGCCACTTTTGCTGTTCAGTCATTTTAAGTTTGTTGTCAGCTAAAACTTCCAGTTTTTGGTTGTTTTCTCTTAACAGAAGCTGGTGTTAATCTCGGTATTCCCCACCATGTACTTTGACGGTTGCTTTCTTGAACCTGAATGCAAGATATTAGGTGTATCCCTGGTAGATGTGGTCACCTTAGGGAAAGCAGGCATCGAGAAAAAGCAGCGACCCCCACCTCAGTCACCAGGGAAGCCAGCCACAGAGCCCGTAGCAGGATGGGTGACCTCAGCCTGCGCTGCCCCTAGGGGCCCGGAGCTCATGGATAAAGAGTGGTAGCATGTGCACCATGCATGGGGCAGGCTGGGTGAATGTCAGCACCCTTGGAGGCCTATGACTGTAAGCCTTTAGCTAGGGCTTCATCCCAAGCCTGCTAAGTCATTCCCTGCCCCCTCGTCCTCTGCTTGTGCCATGCTGAAGGGTCACTGGCCGCCTTGGACTTGTTTTCACAGCAGAGGAAGGTGCAGAGGAAGAAGAAGAGAAGAAGCAGAATGGGAAAGACAGAGGTAAAGGCAGCTCGCAGGACCCCTAGTTTGAGTGGGAGGCAGAGCTACACAGCCCCTGAGGGAACCCTCCCCCATTTCGTTTCTGCTTTTCTTCCTGCTG
Organism: Callorhinus ursinus; assembly: GCF_003265705.2. Classification (NCBI taxonomy): domain Eukaryota; kingdom Metazoa; phylum Chordata; class Mammalia; order Carnivora; family Otariidae; genus Callorhinus; species Callorhinus ursinus. The sequence continues at coordinate 20,790,099 of NW_027397072.1, read as the reverse complement.
CCAGTTTCCCCAAAGCTTTCAGACCCCCACAGTGACTTCGGCCTGCTCTTCCCAACTGGCCCATCAAAGAGGTGGTGGCGTCAGGCGATCAACAAAAGCCTCCTGATTTCCTAATACTATGATAGATGGTTCGGACATAGGAAGTAGATACCAGGAAAGCACACAACATGACCCTTTGCCTCTAGGAGTTTATAATATAGTTAGGGAGGCAAGACAGAGATATGCAAAATAAATAGGAGATAAAATGAAGTGGCAGGAAAAGTTAATCATCAAACTTTGAGTGTGTGATTACAAATACAAGAAGGGTTTCTGGAAAGGAAGAGATTATTGTGGGCAGAATAGCTAAATGGTTTTGTGACCTCAACAGAAGAATTAAAAGCAATAAAGAAAGGTATCGGTAGAGGCGAGTAATGCCTTCCTAGCTTTATTGTATATAAAACCTGCTTAATAACTTGTTATGTACAAAGAGCTGTGCTAAATGATGTCCACGTATTAGCTAATTAATACTTAACAACCCTGGGAGATATAATGATGTCCCGATTTTACCAGTGAGAAAATAAGCTCTTTGAACTGGGTCTTTCCAACTCCACGCTCCACACTCTTCATCTTCATGTGTCTGTGTTATGCTGAACGCATAACATTTGAGAGTTTGCTGTTATTTCTGTCCTATATTAATATGTCTATTTCTGGATTCCTCCAAAACATAAGCTCCACAAGGTGGAGATTTGGGTCTCTTTTGTTCAGGATGTATCCCCAGTGCCCAGAACAGTGCCCGGCACAGAGTGGGGGTATCAGTAAATGAACAAATACAGGGAAAGAAGCCAGGGGACGTGCTAAAGTGCTTGGTCAGGCACAGTGGGAGCGGCCCCGAGGAGGCTGGGCTGTGGAAGATGCGCCCACTCTTGCCACCTCTGCTGGATGCTCTGCACTGAGCACACCCTTTTGGTCTGAATTCATCGCCCACGAGGCAGGATTCAAGACAGGGCTCCAAGTGGTGAAATAACTTGCACGGGAAGTAGCTGTTAGAGCGGGATTCCGCCCGGGCCGCTAACGCCAGTGCCCGTGCTTTCTTCTGAGTGGCAGGTAGACTAGGCAAGGGGAGAAAAGCTGTAAGGAAGGGTGGGGAGAAGTTGAGTGAGAGCCGCAGGCAAAGAAGGTGCGTTGGGAAAGGAGAAGCACCTGGGGATGAGGGTCTGCAGCGCTGCTTGCCCGCAGGGGCTGGCGTGGGTAAGAGAGGCAGGCCCCACTGGGACTCCGAGACTGGCAAGGAGGAGACCGGGAGGAGAGGAGAAACATATTTCAGGTGCCGCGGTTGTCTGCGAGGCTGTGGATGGTAACTGTGAGGAGCTGAGGAGGACGACATATTTGGCATGGCCACCAAAATGTCACGGGTAGAGGTCAGCCATGTTGGAGACATCTAGTAGTACTGTAGGGCATGGTAGAGACGACTGACTTTCTGTGCTGAGAGCGGACCAGGAAGGCAGGAGGGTTGTCGTGCAAGAGGCAAAGAGGGGAGGAGATGCACAGAGATACATTTACACTCCACAAACACGTGCTCTGGTCACACACGCACACACACAACCCAACCAGGTCCCGGCGTTCATGTGGAATGTTCTTGGCTGAAGACATAACAGCTGCCACTTTGGCCTCTCTTCCCTTTGACCCTTCCTTCCCCGGAGCTTTTCCCTTGGCTTCTCCTCAGCTTCCCTGCATTCCTTGCAGCACACGGAGGGCGGCCCTGACCACGTGGGCCTTGCCCTGACTGTGGACTGCAGCCCTGGTCCTGCTTCAGGTCTGGGTGTGGGCTGCGTCTCACATGTGGATGGGCATGGCTTCCCTTGCCTGGTGCCTCCTGGTTTCGGGGGCTTCTGTCTGCACCTGTGTTCCCTGCCAGCCTCTCTCCTTTCTGCCCCTCCTGCTCTCAGTGTCTCCCCATCTGTCTTCCAGTGCACACACCAGCGTTTCTGTCTGTCCCTGAGAGACCTCATGAGAGCACCCAAGTTTCTGTTTCTGTGGCTTTAGGTGCCATCCCAAGGGAAAGAGTGTTAAGAGTCAGGGTGAGACATGGGTAGGGTTTTAAACAAATGTTTGACTCTTCGCATTGTACAGGTCCCAGGATGTGTTTTTGTAGTTGCACCATAGTGGGTATGTGGGTAGGGGTATAAGCCAAGGGTTTTTATGGATGGACCTTCTGATTGTCTGCCGTGGTCTGGGTATGAGATTTTACTGTAGAACAACATGGCGGTAACTGGTGTCACCAAGGCATTAGAGAACAGTAACTACCAACCAGAGAGACAGAAGGTTTCCTTCTTTGGGGTTGAAATCATGCTGACCTCACATAAACACAACTTGGTCAGCACCCTGTCAGGCAGACATAGTCTGCTCACTGCAAAAACCATAAGAACCAAATGGACACTTTCGAAGAATTCACGACCAAGCTGGGCTTCCTGATGACATTCACCCCTCCCTCAGCCCCCTCTCTGCCCTCCCCTGGATCTCTGTGTAGCTGCACCTGGGGAATGCTTCTGCTCCACTGGGGTGCCCTTCTGACTTTGCAGCCCCTCACTGCTCACCTGGAGTGCTGAGTACTTGTAACCAAGACTACATAGATGAAACTGACTAATAGATTACCTCAGAGCCCGAAATTCATCTCAGCCCCTCCAGAGCCTCATCTTATGCTCCTTTGTCCTTCAGAATTGCCTCTCCAGAACCTGCCACCCACGGTGTTGGGAGCTGTAAATCCAGTTTGCATGCTCTGAGAATGCTGGTGCATGTCTGGTAGACTGACAGCAGGGGCCCTGTGTGAATTCTCAGGCTTTTGAGGGTGCAGGCAGCGTTCGAGATTTCAGGGTGAGCGGGAATGATTTAGTATTCCCAAGCAGATATGCCTGCAGGCAGGAAATACTGCCTATATCAAAATTGAATTACTTCTCACCTTGGTCACTTTCAGAACCAAGGGATGAGCCTTGCCCCATGACGTAACTGCTCCCCAGATACGGCTTAATTTCCATGTTAGTACTATTATTCTCCATCTCCTAAGAGACGCCTGTCTCCAAGGCTGTTTTATGCTCGTGGCAGCTGCTGGTCGTAGGTGGCGTGACTCTCCCGGCCCTTTTCAGACCTGGTTGGGAAAAGTCAGCATACAGGGCAGAAACGGGAGAGGCGAGTGCAGAGCCCTGGGTCTGTGGGGCAGCTGGTGAGGGGACCCCGGCCGTGACCTTTGTGTGTTGTTTGTGTCCGTGTTGTACAGGTTAGCAGAGGAGCTGGGACAGAGAGAGTGCAGGTGAGTACAGTGTTCTCTGCCCTCCCCACGGCCCCTTTTCCTTTGTAGCCAAGGTCTTTGTCCCCCTCCCCCCTTGCCCTGGTCACACTTTCCAAGCCAGAGCTGCCCTAAAGGGTGGAGATTCAAGTTAAGGAGTTCCTTTACAGAGCCCGCCCGCACCTGTCCCCTTTGCCGCAGCCCCGCCATCGAACCCTCTTGGCCCCTTTCCCGGGCTCTGGCCCATCTTGCGCTACACTGGGCCTGGCCTGGGCCTCAGGCGTGGCTTGGTCGCCCCTGTGTCTGGATGTAGCTGGCAGACTGAGAGCTGCTGGCTGAACCAGGCTCTGGGAGCAGGCGGCAGAGGCCGTCTGGCCACCTCTGCCACCTTGCTCCTGATGGCCCACGGCCACTGTCATTTCTCTCCAGGGGTCCACACCACTGCCAGTGCCCCTGGGGTTCCAACACGCAGAGCTGGGACCTGCCGCCGTTCCTGCCCACAGAGTGAATGTCCATCATGCAGGATCACCCTCAGTGCATAACGCCGCCCGAGCCCCTTCCCGTGGTGCCTGTCAACCCGCACCCTCTCACGTCCTTTGGGGCCTGCTCACTAGAAAGAAGGGATGAAAATAACTGGACAACCACATCTGTTCGGGAGAAGAGTTCTTTCAAGGATAGATGTCTTCGGTTGGGCCATGAGATGTCTCTGTCGCTCTTGCCTGCCCTCCCCTCCCCCACACCTTGTGTGTGAGTCAGGCCGTGGTCCTCCGTTACAGATCTTCCGGGCAAAAGAGCCAGGGCTGCAGCCCCATAATCCCAAAAAAGGAACTTTTCCAGGCCTTCCGAGGAGTCCCATCCTGGAGCAGCCTCCCAGCCTTTTCCCGGTCGCCCGGCCCCCATCGGCACCAGGCCCGGAGGGGTTCTGTTCTGCTCCCGCTGCGGGGCCGGCTGTCTCTGAGCCCGCACTGACTCAGGGATGGTTCGAGCACATGAGCTGCAGAAATTCTCCCGCTGCCCTGGAAAGCTCAGGGCCTCCGGGGCTTGGGCTGGGCTCTACCTAATCTCGCTGCACATTCAGGCAAGGCCCTTCCCAACAGCAGGCCTAGGCTGCCCCAGCCAGGGAGGCTGTCAGGATCTGACTTGCCCCTCAGGAGCCTGCCAGAGCCCCTCTCCCCCGGGCACAGAGGAACTGGGGGATAAGGAAAAGGCATGCTGGAGCCATCCCTAACCCCCCCTTCATGCAGATGAGGAAACGAAAGCCCACGGCCTGGGAGCTTGGTGCCAGAAGTGGAATCAGAGTGGCGTCTCCTGATGCTGTCCTCTGGCCCTGTCGGGAGTTCCAAGAAACTCACTGGTAGTAGAGAGTCAGGTGAAAAGCATAAAAACTCAGGGGGCTCAGTTTCACAGACCCTTACGTTTCTGCCGTCCTCTGGCCTGAGGCTAAGGCCATCTTCCCTTCCACCCAGTATTTATAGGCACCTCTCCAAGCTCGGTGCCCTCCTCAGTCACAATCCTTTTTCCCAAAAAAAATACCACATCCCAAACCTTGCACTGTGAACCCAGTTCTTTCTTCCTGGAAACATTTCCTGACCCTGTGACCTCAGCAACAACTGGAAAAACTCCAGGTGCCCCAGAAAAGAGACTACCCCTTTCCCTAAAAGGGGGCATGAGTGTTCTCAGTTCTTTGCATCTCCCGAGTTGAAAGGTAGGCATCCCAACAGCCCCATCCCAGGACACTGTCTCGTCCCCAGCAGATGTTTAGCATTGGTTCGCAGGCCCTCGATAGTGCCCGTGAGTAACAGCGCGTCTGTCCTGCACAGGGGACATGCAGCAAGCTGGCGTTGACATGAGGAAGGCGAGGCCCTCCCCCAGAGGCGCATTCCTGTCCATCTTTCCGCTGCACACCTGGACCAGGCTTGCGGGCTGCCAGACGTCACTACCTGGCAGGGAGAGGGGAGCCAGAGCCGGTGGGAAGTGGGAGGGGCCGCCCGTTGCCGCCTCCGGTGGGCCTCCCCCTTGCACAGTCCTGCATGAACTAGCATCTTCATCACTCCCCTCGGGCCATGGTCTCATCTCTGCAACAGGAATTTACCGGGAGGTTGAAAAGAGAAAAGAAACAGCACAAATCTGTGTGTGTGACCTGATGGAGTTCTTGCCGGCACATGGGGTGCTCCCCAGGGTTGGGGCCCAAGTTTCCTTCCTACCTTTGACCTTTAAAAACCGACAAATTTTCTTCCCTGTATCTTGCAAAGACAGTTTCAGGCCTTGCTCAGTCTTACAGACATTCACACCCTGGCCACAGTGCTAAAAATAGCCTCCTTCCTTTCTCTCACACTGGTTAGGCTTCCGCCCACCCCGTTTGATGCCGCTGCTCTGCAGCCTAGGCGGGAAGGGGGAGCAGAGCGCTCTGCACTGCAGCCCCAGCTGGTTCCTCCCCCGGCAGCCAGAGGATTCTCGGCAGCCAAGCCCGCGGCCAGCCAGGCAGGGAGCGCTGACCTGGGACCGCCAGAGGGAGCGCTGACCCCCGCCGGGCTCTGTGCTTGCACCGCCTCTCCCCTGCTCAGGGTTCCATTCTGCTCTGGCACACATGATAATCAATCCCAATTCCCGGTGATTTTCATTTATTTTTTTCTGCTCCCTGGGCTCCAGGATGTTATTTTTAGTAGGAGAACTGCTATAAATATTTATAAAGGGCAGTGACTGGAATGAAGTGAGAGGCCCCACAGCTGGCTCTCTCGTCGCCCCCCCCCCCCACAACACACACGCCTCTGCAGACCCCTGCCCGCTGCCTGAGGAGGCCGGGGCAGGGCCAGTGGGCTCAGCCTGTAGCCACACATGGAGAGAGTCACATGGAAACCTCGTGAGGGGGCAGTCAGGGTGACACAGGGGTGGGGGTAGCTCTGCATCCTTCCCTCTCACAGTCCGCGCTCCCTCCATAACTCCCACCGCTGAAGGAGGTGAAGGCTTGTGTGAGGGCGTGCTGAGTCCCGCAAGGCCCAGTGCCTCGATGTCATGAATACTAGGTGAGAGGGGCAGGTGCAACTTGGATCGCTCCAGCTTGTGAGAGCAAAAAGGAAATGGGAGCCTGAGGAGAAGCCCCCATGCCGGTGGAGGGCTTGCCTCCCACAGCAGCTCCTGAGCGCTGCCTAAGGCCCCAACTGTGACCAGCAGGGAGCCAAGGCCCTCCACAGCCAGCAGGGGCCCTGGTAAAATAAAAGCACTGGTGAAGATGTTCTCCCACACACAGGAAACGGGGATCCAACCTTGCCTAGAGGGCCAGATGGGGCAAGAATGAAAGTGACCATATGGAAAGTTCTGGGGGACACTCCGTGCCCACCAATGGTGAGATTAGGTAGGCGGGGTTGCTGCAGCAAGGTCTTAGGGATGACCCTGTGGGGTGACTATATGCTTCCCCCACAATCTGGACTTCCCACACTTTGTACCCTGCCCCTGAGGACAGGGCAGAATCCCACCTCCCAATTGCTCACACGAACTGCTTGCTTCTTCTGGAGCAGAAAGAGCCAAAGAACAGTCAGATTAAAAGCACCAGTGGCTCCAAAACAGCCAAGTGCTCAGGCCAGCTAAGGTGCACGTGGTGCGTGGCAGTGTCCTCTGGGCCCTGGGCGTGACCCTCCACATCTGGGAGGCTGCCCGACTCCACCGCTCAGCAGGTCCTCACCCCAAGGAAGAGCTTCAGCGTCTTCAACCACCCGGAGAGGCTCTGGACTCTCAGCCTCTCACCTGCACCTGGGGGGTGGGAAGGGTGACCAGAGAGCCACGGGGATGAGCTCAGATGGCAGGAGGACGGTGCATGGGGTGTTGGGTTTTATACAAATTCTTGTTGACAGCTGCGTTCTTTTACAGCTAGAATATCCACCATTATCCAAGGCCCCGAGGTGCCTCCTGACTTCTTGGCATCTGCTGTAGAATGCAGATCTGTATCAGAAGTTTGAAGCGGGTCCCTTTGCTCAACTCTGACCTAGAACACAGGTGTCACCCTGTGGGGAGGGGCACTTCCTTCTTAATTGCTCTGTGACCATTTAGGAGTCTAATTTAACCTGAGTAGAGGATCTTTTAAGAGAAGTGTAGATACTGTCCGTATCATCAGCCCCCTGGGCTGGTGTTTCGTAGCTGTGAAGAGCCCCTTAGAGAGGTCCTGAATGTGTCCTGGGTCTCAAGGAAGTAGTGGCTCCACGCAGCTCAGCTCCAGAAATGCCAGCCATGCCCAGGTTCCATGTACTCTCACAGCCCCCTCATCTGCTGCTTGTGCTTTATCCCCTGGCAGACTCCCCCTCTTTTGCATTGCTTACTCCCTGCTCCCGTAGTCCGTGACAGCTTCAGAAAGGTACAGTTGCTATGGCAATGCCTGGAGCCATCTGAATTCCTGCTGCACCTTCTGGAAGAAAAGGGCTGATGAAGAAACCAGTGGATTCCAAATCTAAGCCTCCCCTGGCCTCTCCTAAGCCAGGGGCCAGATGACTGTTATGAACTGGAAATGTGGGAGGTAGAGGTAGCCCAACTTCCTTGGGAAGATACCCTCATAGCTGCAAGCCATGTGTACCGGACCAGGTTCTCCTTGTGTGGATCAGAGAACTAAGTCTTCCTACCTGCGGCTCTTAGCTAAGACACAATCCCAGTAGTTCCTCAAACTCAGAATCTGAATCCCCTGGAAGGCTCATTAATATATGGAGAGCCAGGTCCTACCCCCAGTTTCTGATTCAGTAGCAGTTCTCACAAGCTCCTGGGTGGTATTGGCACTGCTGGTCCAAAACCTACATTATGAGGACCACTGTGCACACTCACAAGTACAAGAGAAGGCTCAGGAGCCATGGCCAGTCAGGCACAGAGGCCAGAGTCAGTGGTCTGTTCTAAAGGAAGAAAAAGAGGGGAGCCTCAGCAATCATTTTTCTTGGTTAGGTGCCCTGGGGAGCACATGCCGAGACAGGGGGTCCTACACTTTTTTTTTTTTTTTTTGTCTCCAGCAATCCATAAACAGACCTTCCGCCTATCCCCCTAGACTTGTAAGAGGGGGCAGCATTACAAGACAGGCCATGAATGTACAGAAGACCAATATCCCAGATGCCCAGTGACTGAGCGGGTCTTGCACAGTCTAGAGTCAGTGATGGGGGAGGCTGAGGGCCTGCCTGGCTCCAGAGGGAGATGGGGACAAGTGGTGTAACAGTCACTGGACCCCCACAGTTGGAGCTTTTACACCAGAATGCAAGTACCATACTCCACTCCAAACCCTGTGTTTGGGCCCCAGCTGGGCTGCTGACTTTCAGCCTACCTGAAGCTCTGACCCGCATGAGTATAATTCTAAGAGGAAATGATGACTACAGGGCCCAAGATCAGGGCTGCAGACCTTCCCAGTTATGAAGAGCAGATCCCACGAGTTCTGACACCTCTGCACACTTAACCCTGCCTGGAAAACCAGGCCTGTGGGTGGTGGGCGTGCTTGTGAGCAGGGGGAGTGTGCTGGCACCATCAGCCCTCTGCCTCCTACTCCAAGGGGGCACAGCTAAGGTAGGGCCATGGTGTAAAAGAAGTGGGCATCAAATCAGTTTACAAATTCCCAGAAAACAATACTAGTTTCCCTGTTGTGTGAAAGTTTGGACGGGTGGTGAGTGCTTTCACTTGGGAATGTATAATTCCTAAGGGGCACCATGAGGTGAACTGGACTTGCTGGGGGTGGGAGGGTGCTCTGAAAGGCAGGCACCAGATGGCCATCTTGGTATTTCTGAAGTGAAGGGAGCCTGGCACTGCTAAAGGTAGACATTAAGAAGGGACAAGTAGGGGCACCTGGCTGGCTCAGTCAGTGGAGCATGTGACTCTTGATCTCGGGATCATGAGTTCAAGCCCCAGATTGGGCATAGAGTTTACAAAAAAAAAAAAAAAATGGGGGACAAGTAGTTTGGAGTGGGACCGTCATTCAATTGAGAAGATACTTAGGAGCTCTGTGTGCTGAGCACCAGGCCCCCTCTTCAGGGTTAAGGTTGGTCTGAGTTCATAACTAGGGGGTGGGGATGGGCTTGGTGGGCCTGCACTGCCCTCTGGAGCCTATCGGACTGGGGACAGTGGGCACAAATGGGACAGGCCACAGGGGAAGGGAAATGGTCACTGCTCAGAGTGGTTCTGGTCACGTGGAAGTGTTGGTCTTCAGGCCCGTGAACGGGAGAGGAGACTAGGAAGGGTGTGTCCTGTGAGTTTAAAGGTCTACAGCCCCTGGGGCCCAGGCACACTGCCAACTAGTAACAGTTCATTATAATTTATAGTTAGAGCCTGAATCCCCCTCAGCCCCTGCAGAGTCCTCAACCAGAGAAACCTGTTAGGGTGCCGGCCATTGCCACACCTCCCAGCCGGAGTCTGTAGGCCTGTGGCCTGCGGGGGGGGGGGGGGTTGGCTGGGCAGACACACAACACCCCCCGCCCCCCTGCTTTTGGCAGGGGGCACAGTGAGTCCTCAGCACACCAGCACACGCACAGGGGGGCCCTCTGGTCGCAGCTGTAGGCCACAGATGCTGTGGCTTTCCCCCCTCAGCAGAGTGAATCCTTAGACTCAGCACAGCACCTGGGGCGGGGCATGTCTACACCAGCAGGGCTCAAGATCACCTGTAGCCAGTGGGCTTTTCATTCAGGTCCCCACTCAGGGGACATGCCTGCTCCACCAGGGCCAGGTCCCAAGACCTCTGTCACTTAGTCTTTGTCTCCCTCCCCACCTACGGCGGGCATTCTTGCACACCAGGCATCCATCCCCTAATAGGGAGAACTCTGTCCGGGGTCCAGAGTTTCTGGGAATCCTCCCCACCCACGGCTGCTCAGAATCCCAGGCCTCCTGGTCAGGGCCCCCATCTTACTGCTCCCCCAGAAAGCAGGCCGTGGGGCTTCTCTTCCACAAAGCCCGATGGCCACCGGCGGCGATGGTGGCCTGGGTGAGGCCCTGCCTGCCGAGGCCCCTTGGCCTGTGAGGTGTTGCCTCTGTGGGGCTCCCTGACGGGGTCGGCCCTTTGGAAGGAGGACGGCGTGCAGAGAGGAAGTGGGGAGCAGCTCTGGGACAGGGCAGGAACGGGGGGTGCAGCTGTCGGTGGCCGAGGGTGTCAGCCTGAGCTTCCTTCCTGCTGGACCAGCTCCTCAGAACCAGATTCAGGAGTGCGAGGAACGAGGCCTCACCGCCTGGGGACCTCAGGGGGCTCCCCTCTTGCCCTGATGGCTGGTCAGCATTTGTCCCACTTTCATCATTGCCTAGACAACCACTTGGGGTCACCGTTTGTCACCCACCTACCCTGGGAGCCCACATAGAGGAGGAGGACAAAGGACGGGAATACAGAACGGCAGGGTGGAGTGAGGGGGGCATGGAGGACCAGAGGGACGAGAAGAGGGAGGAAAGGGTGGGAAGAAGGGCAGAGCTCAGGTGAGGAGGGGAGCTTTTCTCTCTGGGGTGCAGTGGGCGGGCCAGGATGGGGAGATGATCACTCCCGAGTCCCCGGCTTCGGGGATCTCATTCCCGTCCTGTTATTGCCGCAGCTTGCCCCCACATTTTACCCTGATTAGCCCCCCCTGGAAAGTGGTGCTGCGTACCCTTCCTCGGGGACCCCCACCCCCTGGCGTGGCCCTTGGCCCAGAAGTCAGAGGCCTTATGGCGCCGCCCCCCCCCCCGCCCCCACGTCCCACCCTGCCCCCAGCAGTTGAGAGCTGAGTTGCAGCCTCAAAAGGGGTGATGGAATTTCCCTGGGGGTTGTCTTGTTCGAGGAGTCTCTTATCTTGCTGCCTTCGGCCATCACTGGAGAGTGGAGGGGAGTTAGATCAGGGTCATTGGGAGGCCTCTGGAGCCAAACTTTGCAAACTGTGGGGTTTAAAGCGAGGGTGGAGTTGGGGAGGCCCTGTTTGACATTTCTGTTTACTGAGGCCCCTACCCTGACCTGCCACAGCCCACCTCACTTAGCTCGCAACTGGTCTTTGCCTGCCCCCATTTTATGACGGAGATTGGGTCCTTCCTCACCTGCATATTCTTTCGTGGGAGGTGGGGGGGACAGCGCCCTGGACAAGGTCACTCTCTAGGTGTATTGTACACACACAGCTACCTTCAGAAAGGCTCAGCACACCCAGGCACACCCAAGACAGGAACTCCCTTCGGGCAGGGACCCAAGCAACTCAGAAACCACAGCCCCGAGGCCCTGTGTCTGGAGACGGCTGTCCGGGCGCTGTGAAGAGATAGAGAGGAGCTCTGCCTCGAGAAACCGGCCACCAGAGCCGCTTGAAGACTTCTAGGAGGGAGTTAATGAAGGAAAATACTAGACCAGAAAAAAATAGCAAGATAATTACACACATAATCAGTTGTAGCTGTTCCATAAGAGGCAGGAAACGTCAGGCTCACTAATGTCACTGGGTGATGCGAACCAGGCGGGCTTCTTAGAGCTTTGCTCTAAAGAGAAGCGAACGAGAGTATGTTAAATGCCTACTGTGCGCCAGGTGCATTCACGTCTGTGGGTCTTATTTAGCGTCGTCCACTCAACAAAGCTGTGATGTAGGGACCATCAGTTCGGAGAACAAGGCTCAGAGAGGTCAAGTAACCTGCCCAAGAGCACACGATCCTGTCTGTCGGCCTGACTGGGCCGCAGCTCTACTTACTGCTCTGTCAGACTGCTGAAATGGCAGAATTCCAGCAACACTTCAAGGAAGAGGAAGAATATTCCAAGCTTGGGGAAGGAGGAGCAGGGAGATGGCTCAGGGAAGGAAGTGAAGGGTTGGATCAGTTGACTTAACTAGAACCTGGTTTGCCTACTTTGAAAAATCACACGGGAAGAAAATAGTCGCCCAGATTTGCTGATATATATATATATATACATACATATATATATATATGTATGTATGTATATATATATACAAAAATATAAATATATTTATTTTTTTTTTTAATCTTAACCGAGATGGTGTCTCTAATTCCTAAGTTCACCTCTCCTCTGGGCGTAGCTTTCTCCTAAGCTCCTCAGCCAGTGCAAACCCAGCCTGTGCGTGCCAGAGACACTTGAGTCTGTTTTTCCCCCGATGAGGGCCCGTGAACCCCAGCCCAGCAAGAAGAGAAGGTGGAGACATGAGCACAGATCCGCACAGAT
>NW_027397072.1:20770667-20777631 GCF_003265705.2 Callorhinus ursinus | reverse complement strand
ATGAGGAAAGTGTTTCTCCCAGGGACACGGGGGTACCAAGTGGCAGGGACTTGAATCCAGGCAAGCTATCTCCAGAGGCATCTCCCAACCACCATGCTCTGCCTCTCTGGCTGACAGTGACTGAGCCAGATGTCTGTGCCTGGCACTGTGATGTTCTTTCCATGTATTCTCTCACGCAGGGAAGGAGGTAAAGACTCGGGCTCCCATTAAGCTGAGTGGTCTTCCCCTAGGGCCCACTCTGCCTTGTGGACGTGGCACGCACAGGGGCCCATGCTAACGTCTGGGGCTCCTTGGCCTCCACCTGACTCTGCAGGGCAGGACTGGAAGGTCCTCCATCCACCTATCACATCCAGCCCTCACACCGAAAGGACTCACGGGTTCCATCAACAGCCCCTGGGGATGGGAGGAGGAGGAGAAGGGGTCCAAATCCCTGATAGACCCGGTGGGAGGGGTGTGGGGGGCTAGGAATCAACAGGAATTTAATCGTTAGCCCCACGGAGGGATGTGCCGGCCTTCCAGGCTTCCTTCTGTTGATATGCATCAAGGCAACTGGCCCTGCTGCTCAGGATCATCCTGAACCTTAGGGCAGGGTGTTGAAGGACATCCCGTGAGAACATACTAACCACTCGACGCCTCGCTCTGTAGCCTGGTCTTAGGCTAAGTGAGCATTCCCCCCCACCCCCACCCCGCCGGCCTGAGCCACATGACAAAGCATTCTCATTAACTGACAGGGCTGGCCAAGCACAGGGGATCCCCCTCCTCTCTACTGCTTTTTATTAAAAATTTTTTTATTAATTTAATTTTTATTTTATTTTTAAGTAGGCTCTATGCCCAACGTGGGGTTTGAGCTCATGACTGTGAGATCCACCAACTGAGCCAGCCAGGCGCCCCTCTCTGCTCCTTTTAAGTTGCTGGCAAAATCAGAGGGGTCAATGGAGTTCTTAATTTGCCATCCACACTTGGTTGTGTGTGTACGATGTTGTGTCTTTCCCCAAGGTGGGAGAGTGTATATGTTAAGAGGCGATAATAGTACAAGGTGATACTTGTTAATCACCACACACTGGGGGTGCAGGAAAGTTCCCCGGGGAATCAGGGAAGGAGGAAGGGTTCAACCACAGGTAAATCAAATGATAGGAAAAGATGAAAAAACAGAAAATCTAGTGTCTCTTCTTACGTGAACTCATTCCTTCACGTGCTCACTCAGCCTGTCCAAGGCTGCTTTTAGATAGAGTTCCAGTGAGTTCTTCTACTGTTTCCTCTGCATGTTAGGTCTTAAATATGCCTGGTCAGCTCCTTCAGCGTCTTCAGTTTTAAAAAAACACATATTAAAAGCTATTTTTGAAGCAAAACCTTCCTCTTGGGATAAAACTTCCCTTCACTGGCTCTTGCCTTTGAAGCCACGCGTCCCCTGCTCCGAGCCAGCGCACCTCCTCTGAGGTCTCTTTCAGTCTGGAGGCCTGTGGGGTGGCGGGTGGTGTGCCTCAGCTGTTTCCAATTAAACCCCTCAAGCTGAAGCCGAGTGGATGGCTTTAGCAAGTTGAGTTTCCGAAGGGTCAATCTTATTTTGAACCAGCATGTCAAAACAAAATCATCTCGACCCAAAACACATACAAAGCAAATAAATACATCTGTTTGCAGATTTACCTTAAAAATACAAGGGCAAGGCGAGTGGCAAAGGGCCCGTGGAGCTTCCAGGGAGGGGAGGGGCATCTGTTTCAGCTTCCCCAACAGAGGCGGTGAAGACATGGCACCCCAAACCTGGGTCCTGGCCCTGGGGTGGTTTAAGACTGGGCTCAGGCCTGGAATGACCCGTATCTCCTCCCCACCTTGGGCCCAGGATTGGGGCAGGTGACCCGGAGAGCATGCACTTCACCTGCTGAGGTCTACCGCAGCCTCGCCCGTGACAGATGCCAGGCCGGGCGCAGGGCATCACGAGGACATGGGCGTCAGAGGAAAGGGCACCCCCACACTGGGCTGACTCCTCGCTGGCACTGACACCTGCTCCTGCCCCAGTCTTGTTCGTCCACTTGGCCCTTTGGGAAAGGAGCGCTTTTGAGGAGTGTGACACCACAGGGGGCGGGCCCTCATCACTTGGGCTAAAGAGGTAGATGCTCTGCTTGCTGTTTGGGGTCTAAACTGGAGGGTGTTAACAGAGAATGGCCTTAAGTCATTTTCTTTGGCCCAAGAGGTGTTTTTAAAAACAATTTAATGCGTTGCAAATGGCGAAACATCAGATTTCACAGAAAAATCCAGATTTACAGCTTCTCTGGAAAAGTGAGACTATCTGGCTACTCTGGTCCCACAAGTCCCCCATGGCAACGGTTCTGCCGAAAACTCTCAGCCACCCTTCCTCCCCACCGACCATGCCTGCGCAGCCGGGGCAGCTACTGTGGGGGCTGCCTGGGGCCTGGAACTAGCAGGCACTTTCCTGCTGAGTGGGGTGTCCTTGCGTCCTCTGAAGCCCCAGCCACAGAACACCCACCCCTCCCCGCCATTCCCAGGCGGCAGCCCAGAGGGAACCTCTGGCCCCAAGGAGAAGAAGGAACCCTTTTAATCAGAGCCGAGACAACTGAATTTCTGGGGAGCTCTGACCTGTGGGAAAGCATCCACACCCATAGTCATCCCAGCCCCCTTTGCCATGCAGACCCAGAGTGCTGGGCCAGAAAGGCCAGGGAGGGGCCTCCCCGCTGAGTCACGGACAGTCCCCTTTGCCCCAGTCAGCTGCTGCCACCGCGCCTCCGGCCGCCATCACTCTGGGGGACTCCACTGGCAAAAGCCCCACACCCCCAATCTCTACGTGGACCACACTGTTTTGCTCCTCAGTGGCCGATGTAAAATTTGCATAGGTAAATGCCAAACTGTGGTGTTCCTGGCAGACATGACTTTGGGCCACCCCACGGTGACGGTGGCCCGGTAGTGACTGTCCAGGATGGCCCTGGGCTATAAGCAGGAAGGGAGAGGTGGTTTTAGAGAAACAAGCAACTGAGGAAGACTATGAGGAGAGACACTTCAATGTTGTCACACTCAGGAAGTCAGCAACCACCCAGCCCAGAAGCTCACCTCCCTGGAGACTTCTATGCTTTGTGTCTCCATTCATTCAACACATAACAACCTTGAACCTTGGAGCTTTTTAACATGGGCTCCTCTTGCCTTCCTGAATGGACTGCAAGCTCCCCGAGGGAGGAGGGAGTCTTCTCACAACAGGAAATACTATGTTCTCCAACCTTCCTAGTGACTAAAATGAGTGCTTATGGACGAATACCTAAAGTGCAAGTGATTTAATATAGATGGATATAATGTAACTAAATTTCTGCCCATCAGTCAACACCCATGAAATGCTCTGATGGTATCTGAACAAAGTTTACAAATAGTATTGCTATTTTGTTGCCTTTTTTAAAAAAAAGATTTTATTTGTTCATTTGACAGAGCACAAGCAGGGAGAGCAGCAGAGGGAGAGGGAGAAGCAGGCTTCCCACTGAGCAGGGAGCCCGATGCGGGGCTCGATCCCGGGACCCTGGCATCATGACCTGAGCCGAAGGCAGATGTCTAACCATCTGAGCCACCCAGGAGCCCTTATTTTGTTGCTTTTTTTAAACAAGATTTATTTATTTATTTTAGAGTACAAGCAAGAGGGGCAGTGGGAGTGGGAGCGAGAATTTCAGGCAGACTCCCCACTGAGCATGGAGCCCAACGTGGGGCTCGATCTCACAACCCTGAGATCCTGACCTGAGCCGAAATCAAGAGTCAGATGCTTAACTGACTGTGCCACCCAGGCACCCCTTTTGTTGCTTTTTATTTAAAAAAAAAAAAATCCACCTCCCATCACCTGGCTTCCTGAATGACCTCCTCCGGCCCACTGCCACTCCGGCCCAAAGCTCCAGCAGTGAAGCCAGGTGCGCTCTCCTAAGGCCGGGGGCGGTCCTCGGGCTCCATGGGAGCTGGCGCCTGCCTGCAGGGGCTTCCTGGGGAGGCGGCAGGCAGTCCAATTACCCTGGCCCACAGGAAGCAGTGTTTTGTTCTGTGGCAGCGACCACACTGGGTATTCCCACTTGGGAACACCCAGAAGGGGGGTATAGACCTCCCCAGACACACCAATCAACCCGAAGCACGGGAGAAGGAGCTAGAAGTGAGTGCTAAGGGCAGATTGGGTGCTGATTCTGAGCAAGCAAATGGCCGGTGTATGGGGACCCAGAGAGTGCATTGGCCTGGAAATGAAACCTAAATTAGAACCAAATTGTTGAGTAGACTGTTCCTAACTAATACGGGTAAAAGACTGCTTTTCAGCGCAGTTAATGACTATGTGGTTTAGGATGAGGCAGAGAAGCATCCATCTGTAGAAAAAACTCGGAGAGGCGAACGCGGACAGTAAGGACCGCGTGGAGAGGCAGAGGGGAGCCAGTGCTCGAGCGTCTGGTGTCCTCTTCCTGCCTAGGAAAGACAGTGTGGTCCCCGGCTGACCCCTGGACCCTTGCTCTAACACCCTCAGGCCTGGCAGCCTGTGTGCCCCTGCTTCCCCTGGGTCTGTTCGCGCCCCCAGCTCACCTGCCCGTGGACGTGACCAGCCCAGCTCCCGGAGGTCTTCAAGTGCGTGAGTCCTGCCCTCTGTTCTGACTCGGTGCCAAGTCAGCCAGGCCTGTTGGGCCACCTCAGGCTGCCCTGGGCCTCTTCCCCCACGGCCTTCCCAGACCTGGCCTCACTTTTCCTTTTGAACCTTCTCCCTTTTCTCTCCCTGAGCCTACCCCCTGCATGCCCCTCACTAAGGCTCCTCCTTCTGCCCCATCCTTCCTCCCAAGTGCCCTCACTGGCAAGGGCCCTGCCCTCTTCTCTGAGCTTGTCCCCTCCTCTCTCAGAGGCCCAGGTGAGGTCCTATTCCTGGGGAAGCCTTCCTTGGGCCCCTGACCTTGTTTTCTTGGGCAGCCGTAGGGTAGAGTGGAACAAACGTGGGCTTTGCGGGGGCAGACATGCCTGCGTTCGGATCCTCACGCCGCTGCTTTCTGGAGTGTGACTTCAGTCACGCCTTATTCTCCGCATCTATAAAATGAGTATCATTTCAACCTACGTGGTGGTTATAACGATCATATTAAAAGTCTGGGAGAGCGCTCGGCACATAGCAAATGACCAATAGCTTTTCCTTTCCTTCTTTCCTCCGACACTAAGCGCCCCACCCGCTTGACACTGCGGGCCGTGCCCTTCCAGAGCCTCGGCCTTGGGGAGGGCTCCGGAGCCATGCCTGGCACCAGGTGGCTCAAAGTCACCCCAGTGGTGTCTCCCAGGGCCAGTGAGGGCCGCAAGGGCTTGGGGCACCAGCCCATCTCCCCCTGAACAGACACATGAGGGGCCACCCTCAGGTCGAAGGGTGGGGTTTGGAGTGTGACCAGCTCCCAGACCCCACCCCACCCCCACCAAGTACCTGCACACCCCTCTCTGGTGACCAGCGGCCCCCTCAGTGGGTGAGGCAGACTTTTCAAGCCTCTGAAACACCAGAGTCTCGCACCAGCCTTCTCTCAGGGCAAAGAGGCCTCTCAGAACAATTTATCCTTCGATGGCGATCCCCGCTCAGCACATGCCTTCTCTACAGGAGCCTTCTCTACAGATGAGGAAGAATCTGCTTCGCTCATTTAACAAATATTCATACAGTGCCTACTAGGGACCAGACATATCCCAGGCCCTGGGGATACAGCAAAGAACAACCAGGTGTCTGCCCTCCACAAGCCAGACAACCAATGATCGTGTGATGCCAGGAGGTGGAAGACGCTTGGGTGGGGGCCGGCGGGGCGGGGGGCGGGGGGGAATGGTATGGTGAAAGTTTAGAGAGCACATGGCGGGGAGGGCAGCATGTGAACTTTCCGGTGTTCTCACTCTCTGCCCCTATGTGCAAGAATTGGCCACTTTTTAGGGGAACAAAGAGAAAACACAATTACACTTGGCAGGAAATTGCTCCGGTAGGTATCCAGTTGAGGACAAACTCTTTTGCCCTGGCAGCTTATGACCCTCTGGGTCATGTCTCACCATTGCTGGCCACGCAGGCCAGACACTCCCAGCAACTAATCCAGTCTCAGACTAAAACCTTCCTGCCTCCTTTTCCCCCTGAGGTCCACACTCTGTTTCACAGCCAGGTGTTGCTTATTTGCATGCTTGCTTTGCCAGTCCTTCACTGGCTACCTTTTCCAGTGACAAAGTTTATAGTCCCCCTATCATATCTAATCCCAGAATACAGCTTTCTACCTGGAGCAAGAAAAGAATATTCTGGAAGTTACACACTTTCCAGGGCTTTCCTCCCCACCAACCAGACAGAAGGCCAGGTAGCCCACCCTGGCTGCCTGAGGGTATCTCCCGAACCACCTCAAATCTCCTTCTACACCTCCCTGGCTACCTCATTTTCACAAGGGAGCCCACCGGTCTTCTAGAATGAGATCAGTTACCCTTCGGTGTCCTACTCTTCGAGGGAGTGGCTCTGTTGCTTGCCCTCAGTACTACACTTCCTCAAATCGCCACGCTTCTTCTCTCTCAAAGCACCAGCCACTTCTCATTTATTGCCACAAGGAGTTGTTTTGTTTTGTTAAAATTTGACATGGATGTGAATGCTAAATTGTGTCTGTGAGCTCCTTGAGGGCAGGGTCAGGTCTGTTTTGCTCACGTTGACTCCACAAAACCTCACCCAATGCCTGTCAGATAGTAGAAGCGTCACAGTTGTCAAACGTTACGTGCAAATAAAATATACCCAAGATACGTTTATATTGGTAATACACATACAACAAAGACTAAGGAAACATGAAAAAGGAAGGTCTGCATGGTAAACCCTAAATCCTAGCTCCCTTGTAAATAAACCATGTATTTGTTATAAACAGGTCTGACCAAGGATTTTCCCTGATGTGTAAATTTATGAGGTATGTGTAAATTTATGAGGTGTCTTATAAGGGTATGAAAAATGGAAACTCAGTTTTAGCTGTAAAGAAAAAAATAA
>NW_027397072.1:20626950-20770657 GCF_003265705.2 Callorhinus ursinus | reverse complement strand
ACACACACACACACACACACACACACACACACACACACACACACACACACACACACACTTCCTCTCGCCCCTCCCTAAAACCTGCTCTGGACCCGAAAAGAAAGCGAGACTGAGCCCAACTAATCAGAAGTCAGCTTTTCCAAGGCCCCGCCCGCCACATGGGTGACAGACAGCACGTTCCGCACCAGCCCAGCGCCACCTGGAGGTCGAGAAGTGCAAGTGCGGCGCCTGCCGAGGGATTCAGACCCGTCTGGGTCTCTGGGGCCCATCGAGACGCGGGCCTCCGGTCCCCACGGCCACTGTGTCACACCCACCCCAAGTCAGACCGCATAGGGGGCTGCTGAGGGGTCCACCAGGCGGGAACCTCTGAGGATCTGTCGCTAGCGGTGTTTATCTTGTTTACTCAAGTGACTTTCCCCACAACTTTCCCTACTTCATTGTAAATTATCCCTGCTTGTCCAGAAGAATGGATTTGATGAGTTTCTGAGAAAAGTGACACAATAGTTGTTTTAAATGCTTCAGTGGCATCTGTTTGGGGCCCAACCTCCATTAAGCAGATGGATGTGGAGAGGGGGTGGCAGTCTTTCTCTGGTCCCCAGTCAGTGGGGGAGGTGGGGGGGGGCTTCCAGCTAGTGGCCTGGAGAGCCCAGGCTGCTGGCACTGCACCCAGACCTGCAGGTCCCCCTCTCTGAATGGGCCTGACTGGGTGACTGTCAGCCCTGCTCTCCCTCACCCCGTTGGAGCTAAAATAATCACCATTCATTTCATATTCCTTATTCCTGATTTTTTAAAATTTTATTTATTTATTTATTTATTTATTTATTTGGAAAGTTTATTTATGTACGTAATCTCTACACCCAACGTGGGGCTCGAACTTACCACCCAAGATCAAGAGTTGCATGCTCTTCCAACTGAGCCAACCAGGTGCACCTTTATTCCTAGTTTGAAAGAAGGGCTGAGGAGTATACCTGCAGGACACGGAAGACTTGCTTGGCTCAAGGTGGATTTTTCCCTTGTGTCGCTCAGTGGCCCCCAGGACAACCCCTTGGTGCTGCCTGCCCTCCTCTGCAGGAGAGGTTTGTTCCGGAAGGAGGGCAGCCCGACATCCGGGAAGTCCAGATGCTCTCAGGAGCCCCCAATATGAGGAAGGTCAGGGAGGGTAAAAGTGTGGGGAAGAGGACCTTTTATTGAGCACCTGTTATGTGTCATGTTAGATTTCTGACCAGAACAGCAACGTCCTCGCAAAAGCCCAAGAAATTTGGTTTAAAAACATATGTATCATTTGAATGTCACATATTAATTTTATACGAACAAGAATATCCCTTTAGGCTCTTCTTCTACCACCTGGTCCTGCTTTTCTTGCCTGTGGCCAAAAAAAAAAGTGGGAATCTATAAGGATAGAACAGACAGGCTAAGGTGCACCGCCAAAATCACCTGAGAAGGGAGATGAGCCCCTGGTCTGATCCGTACCAGAGGAATTGAGAGAGCTGGGAAATAAGGACCCAGGCCTTTCCCAGGCGGGCAAGGAAGAAGCTCGAGGTTTCTGAAGAAACTGGTGCTGGAAACTCCAAGATGATGTGTCCGGTCTGGGGTGGGGGCGGGGAGAGGGCAACTCCGTGAGCCCTGCTCACTGCTGGCTGCTGGGAAGGGAGGGTCTAGGCCAGTTACCAAATCTGGGAAATCCGCTGAGTCAGGGCTCCATGGGGGTTGGCAGGGGAGCCACTCTGTCCCATAGTGGTGAGGGAAGACTTGCTTCCTGGGGACCCAAGTTTGCCCTGGCAGAGCCAACAGCCAACCCAGGACCTAAGACAGGCCATTCCTGTCAATCCCTAGGCCAGTCTCTAGGCATCACGTAAAGTAGCCTGTGCTGGGGGGGCGGGGGGGTGGGAATGGAGGCAGGCACTGCTGGGACCCCTGAGAAGAACCAAAGCTTAGCTTTTCCCTCTTTGGTGTAGCTTAACCTCTGGCCTTTCTTTCTCCTCCTCGTTCCAATTTCCTTCTGGCTACTTTGTCCCCAGGAACACGCTAACCCCAGTTTTGGTCAGAAAAATCGGCTCCCATGCCCAGCTTCTCCTTTCCCCTCTCCCAGGCCCCTTTCCCCCTCTCCACTCCTCTCCTGCCTGCCCGGGGCCTCCGATAGGAACAGGGCCACAGGTCACATTCAGCGCCTGGGAATTCATTAATTGTGGAATCAAAGGAGTGGCTGGTCTCCAAGTAAAGAAATTTCAGGATGTGTAGGGGTAGGCAGGTTTTCTGAACACTCCTTGCATGCTGGGAACCCGGGACCCTTTGGGCAGGGGGTGCGGGGTACTGCAGGGCAGGGCTAGGGTGAGGGCTGCCCAGGGACAGAACTGTGAGCCCAAAGCCCCACATGTGGCATGGCCACAGGTGAGCCAGCGAGCCGTGTCCACTACCTCGGCCACCCTCCCGAGCTCAGAGCGGCCCGGGGCCCTCTGGGACCCTCCACGTGGGCACTGAGTGTGGCGAGGAGTCTAGCTCTGGTCCTGCTGGCCGCTGACTTGCTAGGAGACCTCTCTGGGCCTCGTGGCCCCAGCCTTCACACTGGCTAACGGTCTCTGGCCCAGTGCCTTCAGGTTTGTGATTAGGATCTAAGGAGAGTCCCGTTGTAAACACTGGGCCCTGTTGAGGGCCTTTTCCGTATTCCTCTCTCACCTCCTGAGACAGGGGACAGAGAGAGGTGGAAAGGCAATTAATAAAGGTACTGTTAGGACACCTGAAACTAATATCACACTGCATGCTCATTAGACTGCGATGGAAACATACTAGACTTGCTTTAGAAATAAACAAATCAAAGTGCTGTCTGCTGACGTTTGTGGAGTGCTTGCTGGGTGCCCGTCCTGGGACTAGAGCTCTGGGGAGCGAGACCCCCCCCCCCCCCGGCCTGGGGAAACGCCTTCCGAGGAGTCCAGCCTGAGTTCCGTGCTCTCCGCAGCTCCCTGCGTGGGCCTGGGAAACACGGACTTTTCTGGGCCACCACCCCCTCCTTTGTTTACAAGGGGTTTTGCTCTCCATGTTCCCTGCCGAGTATTCCGGGATCATTTCTCTCCTCCCGGCGCTGGTCCTCTGTTTGGTTAAAAAAGGAATAGATGTGCAGAAGAGGGGCAGACCTGGGGGGCTGGGGGGGGGGGTCCTGAGTCCTAAAGTGCATTCTTGCAGCCCTTGAGCACCCCCACGTGCGGTCTGGACTCAACCACCCCAGGTGTGGGAGGGGAGAGTGGGGGGCATTGGGGCCTGTTGCCAAAGCCCATGTTTCAGAAAACTAATGTCTTCGCGAAGACTAATGTCTTGCAGGAAGAGCAAGTTAGAGGCAGCACTAGGGTTGCTGCAGATCTCTCAAGCCCTAGACCACGCTGCTCTGGCTCCCTGGGCTCAGGCCCCAGCCTGGAGCAGAGGAGCAAGAACAAGGAAGGGGTGTCTGTGGGGCTGGGGTCCTTTCTGAAAGCCTAAGGGAGAACCCATGTCCTTGCCTTTGCCAGCTTCCAGAGGCTGCCCATAGCCCTTGGCTCATGGCCCCTTCCTCCTCCTTCAAAGCCGGCAGTGGTGGGTCATGTCCTCAGAACTTGTCCCTGTGAAGCTGCCTCTTCTGTCTCCTCCCCTACTTCGAAGGCCCACTGTGATTACACCGAACCCCCTCACCCAGGATAATCCAGGCGATCTCCCCATCTCCAGCTGGGCTGATTAGCGACCTTAACTCCCCTTGCCATGTGACCTAACATATCCACAGGTTCCAGGAATTAGGGTGTGGACATCTTTGGGGATCATTATTCTGGCTGCCATATGCCCCTTGTCCCAAAGGCAGCTCCCCCAAATAGTCACATTTCCTGCACGTCCAGCCCAGGGACTGTGATTTGCATCTGAGGCTCTCCCCTATGCACTCTTGGAAAAGACTGTGTCCAGCCCCAGGCTCATCCCTGAAGGATTTCCCCTCCATTCCGCTTCTGGCTTCCTGTGTTCCCCTGCACGTGTTCCCAGGGGGTGCCAGCTCCTGGTGGGAAGGCCCTGGTCCCCACCTTCCCAGCACTTCCCCGTCTTTCTGTGTGTCCCTCCCACAAGTGGACCCCTGGCATCTGGGCTGGAGGAGGAACAGGGAGACAGGCCCAGGTTGCTGGCCAGGCTCAGCAGGGGAAGGGGGGACGCGTCTGCTGATGGGACAGGTGGTTGCTCCTGGTGCGTCAGCTGGCTGGCCGCCAGTCCTGGAGTGGGCAAAGGGCTATGGAATCCGTTCCTGTCCTCCCAGCCCCTGAGGGGGATCCTGTCTCTCACTGGAGAAACGGAGTTGGTTTCAGCTGGTGAAATGGAGATGGGAGGCCAGGCCCTGTCTGCTTGTGTGGCCCTGCTCTGCCTGGGGGCGGGGGAGGAAGCAGACTGGGCAGACAGCTGCGTTGGGATCTTCTGGGAACTGGGGTGGAGGCCGTGAGTTTGTCCATGTCCCCCGACATGCTGGGGGCAGCTGGGAATTGGGCATCAGCGCTGGTCTCCCTCCATTCTGTCCCCTGCCCCTTACACTCTGCTGACACTGTCCTCTCAGGGGCTACCTGGGTCGGTCTTGGGTCAAATGCAGCCCCCTTGTCTTTGCTTCCTGTAGTAGGCAGCTAAAATGGTTTCCTGGGATTCAGACCCTTGTATATGCCTTTCCCCTTGAGTGTGGGCTGGTCCTGGTGACGTGCTGTTTACAAAGAGTAGGACAAAAACTTCTAAGACGCTGATACAGAAGTCTGTCACTTCTCTCCTGCCGGGACACTGTCTCCCTCTCTGAGGCTTGCCACTCTGACGAAGGCGGCTGCCATCTTGTGAGCTGCCCTGTGGAGAGGCCACATGGCAGGGAACTGAGGGCCACTTGCAGCCTTCAGCCAGCACTGAATAGAAGGCCTCAGTCCGACAACCCACAAGGAACTGAATCCCGTTAAGAACTAGCGCACGAGTAAGCTTGGACATGGATCCTTCCCCATCAAATCTGGAGATGGCTGGAGCCACCCCCAGATTTCTGACACACAGAATCTGTGAGATAGCGAATGTTGCTGTTTAAGCCGCCAAGGTTTGGGTTAGTTTGTTACGCAGTGATAGATAACAGATATACCCCTTTGTCCTTGACCTCGTTGCCCCACCAGCCCTTATGTCCTTGGCCTTTGTTTACTCATCTGGTTCTCCCCTTGCCTTCCTGAGCCTCCTTCTCTCTCCTTCCCTGTCATCTCTTCCGCCCCAGGCTGAGGTCTACCGCAGTGTCTCTGGTCTCCACACGCCTCAGGGAGAGCCCATCTACTCACGGCTTCAGGAACGGGTAAGTACCATGCATATAGCGGGTGCTCTTCCAGTCATTCCATCAGCTCATCTGCATTCAGTTCCATTTCTCCTCCGGCCCCTGAATATATATTTTATCTGGATGTTACTATAACAACCCAAACCAGTGAATATGTCCCTTCCCGTCATCTCTGTTTCCAGTCAGCAATAGATGTTCCTTTTGGAAGGAGGCTGATGGCTTGCCCATACCTCCTGCTGGAACTGAGCACACATCTCGTCTCTGAGCTGCCTCCTTCCAAAGCAGACTCGCCTTCCTTAAACATGATCCCCAAGACATCAGATCGTCACTCGCTCCCGAGTCTCCACATTCTTTCCCGTTGAACTTGCCTGATGTTTCCCACCCATATCCCCACTTGACTCTAGTGGCTGGACCAGGGTCTGAATGCCGGTTCTATCATATTCTGCCTGTGTGCAGCTGGGTTCGTCTCCCTGGCCTCAGGTTTCTAACGTGAAGCTAGAAACTGGAAAGGCCCCAGATGTCCTTCAACAAGTGCATGGTTAAACTGTGGCACATCTGTACCGTGGAATTCCCCCCAGCAATAAAAAAAAGGTACTATGGACACATGCAGCAACCCGGATGAATCTCCAGAGACTTATGTTGGGTGAAAAAAAGCCAATCCCAAAAGGTCTGACTCCATTTATGTAACATCACTGAAATGAGAAAACTGTAGAAATGCAGAACAGATTCGTATTGCCCAGGGTTAGGGAGCGGCACAGGGACGGTGGGTGAGACCGTAAAAGGGGACGGCAATATTCTGTACCTTGATGGCGTCAATGTCAATATCCTGATCGGGATATGACATTTAAGTGTTGAATTTATCACGGGGTTGGGGGGGGTACTGGTAAAGGGTACAGAGGATCTTTCTGTAGTTCTTACAACTGCACATGAATCTAAAATTATCTCCAAAAAGGGGCGCCTGGCTGGCTCAGTCCAGTAGAGTTGGTAGATACCGTTGTCAGTATCAACGTGACTCTTGATCTCAGAGTAGTGAGTTTAAGCCAAGCCCCATGTTGGGCATAGAGCTTACCTAAAAAAAAAAAAAAAAAAAAAAAGATCTCCAAAAAAGTTTAATTAAAAAAAGATACCCCTAGGGGCACCTGGGTGGCTCAGTCGTTGGGCGTCTGCCTTCGGCTCAGGTCATGGTCCCAGGGTCCTGGGATCGAGCCCCGCATCGGGCTCCCTGCTCCACAGGGAAGCCTGCTTCTCCCTCTCCCACTCCCCCTGCTTGTGTTCCCTCTCTCGCTGTGTCTCTCTCTGTCAAATAGATGGATAAAATCTAAAAAAAATAAAAATAAAAATAAATTTAAAAAGATACCCCTTTTATTGAGTTGCATGGAACTGAAAGCCTGGAAGGTACATTACTAATAAAAGAACATGAATGAAAAAACATCACTGGTTTTTACTCACAAAAATGTTTGTATCTGACACAAACCACAGGCTTCCAGTCTTTTATCTTGACATTGAATTACATGCCCCACAAAGAGCCAGGTGGGCTGTGGGGTTGCTCAGCAGCTTCCCTGAGCCCATGAGACCCAATTCAGCAGGTGGTAGCTCCTTCCCTCTTCCCTCCGGAGAAGCAATGAAAGGAAGGGGTGGGGAGGACTTGGGTGAGGGGAAGCTGCAGCAGAGTCAGGAAAGCTCCATAAGGCAGGGTCACCGAGTCTGAGGGTGCAGGCCAGCAGCAGAGGGAGAGACACTGAGGGGGAGTGACCCTGGGCATCACGTTCTTGCCCTCCCTGTGCCTCCCCAAATATTTCCCTCTCAGCCCTGATGCCCTCACCTACCAAATCCCAACCAAGCTTTCAGCTCTGGCTTAGGTCTGTTTCCTGAGACCCTCATGCCAGCCTCAATCCCTTCTTGTTTGAGCTCCACAATTTACATTTTATTTTTATTATTTTTTTTTTTGAGAGAGAGAGAGAAAGGAGGGGGGACAGGCAGAAGGAGAGAATCCTCAAGCAGACTCCTTACTGAGGAGGGACCCCGACATGGGGCTCGATCCCACTACCCTGAGATCATGACCAGAGCCGAAATCAAGAGTTGGACGCTCAATTGGGGCGCCTGGGTGGCTCAGTTGGTTAAGAGACTGCCTTCGGCTCAGGTCATGATCCTGGAGTCCCGGGCTCGAGTCCCGCATCGGGCTCCCTGCTCAGCGGGGAGCCTGCTTCTCCCTCTGACCCACTCACCTCTCATGCTGTTTCTCTCTCTCTCAAATAAATAAATAAATAAAATCTTGAAAAAAAAAAAAAAGAGTTGGACGCTCAACTGACTGAGCCTCCCAGGCACCCCTGAGCTCCACAGTTTAGTTCATGATTCACTGGCTAACATTGGTCTGCATTGTGTCATGTGATTACGCCTCACAGACAGAAAGCATCGCACCAGGGTCCTTGGCACAATGCTAGGCATAGAATACACAGTACAAAAGTAATTGTTGGCTTATATCACAGTCAAAGGGATAACCCCACTTGATTTATGGAGAGGTCATAAAAATCAAGAAGAAAGAGATCCACGGCCTGATAGAAATAGGGTCAAAAATAAACAGATGGTTTTCAGTTTATAAATGCAAATGGCCCTTAAACCTATGAAAAGATGGTCAGCCTCCTCAAAATGAAAGAAATGCAAGACAAAATGTGTGGTGAGAGAGCACTGCTCACCTATCAGATGGGCAAACATCCAAGAGTTTAACAACATACTCAACTGGCAACACACCTTTTCATACATAGCCCTGATGGGAAGGCAAAATGCTACAACCCCTGGGGGTAATTTTTAAAAACTTATTTAACAGCAGTCTTAAACTTACAGAAAAGATGCAAATACAGTAAAAGAACTTCGTTTTCTCTAAACCTTTTTTCTTTAAATTTTTTATTGTTATGTTAGTCACCATACATTACATCATTAGTTTTTGATGTAGTGTTCCATGATTCATTGTTTGTGCATAACACCCAGTGCTCCATGCAGAACGTGCCCTCCCTAATACCCATCACCAGGCTAACCCATCCCCCCACCCCCCACTAAACTTTTTTTTTAAAGATTTTATGTATTTATGTATGTATGTATGTATTTAGAGAGCATGAGCGGGGAAGGAGCAGAGAGAGAGGGAGAGAATCCCAAGCAGCTTCATGTGGGGCTCAAGCTCATGATCTTGAGATCACGACCAAGAGATCATGTCCTGAGCCAAAATCAAGAGTCGGACATTTAACTGACTGAGCCACCCAGGCGCCCCTTCTCTAAACTTTTTATCACTGTGTCAACATGATGCCCAATCACTTCCAGGAAACTTTAGTGTTGTATATATTTCTTTTCCAATAAGGACATTCTCTTTCACAATTACAGCATAAACATCAACATCAGGAAAGTAACACTGCCCCATTACTACCATCTACCCTCAGACCCCATTCAAGTTTCTCCTATTGTTCCAATAACATCCTTTAGAGCAAAAAGATTTGATCCGGAATCACATATTTATTTATTTATTTATTTAAAAAATATATTTTTTAAGATTTTATTTATTTATTTGAGAGAGAGAGAGAGAGAGCACATGAGAAGGGGGAGGGTCAGAGGGAGAAGCAGACTCCTTGCTGAGCAAGGAGCCTGATGTGGGACTCGATCCCGGGACTCCAGGATCATGACCTGAGCCAAAGGCAGTTGCTTAACCAACTGAGCCACCCAGGCACCCCCAGAATCACATATTTGTCATGTGTTAAGTTTCCTTTGATCTGGAACAGTTCCTCAATCTGTCATTGACTTTCATGACCTTGATATTCTTTTTTTTTTTTAAAGATTTTATTTTTTATTTGACAGAAAGACCAAAGGGGGGGAGGAAAAACAAGCGGGGGGAGTGGGAGAGGGAGAAGCAGGCTTCTTGCCGAGCAGGGAGCCCGATGCGGGACTCGATCCCAGGACCCTGGGATCATGACCTGAGCTGAAGGCAGATGCTTAATGACTGAGCCACCCAGGCGCCCATGACCTTGATATTCTTGAAAAATACAAGAAGTCAGTTATTTTGTAGAATATCCCTTGTTTTGGGTTTGCTGTGGTCTGGTGTTTGTGTCCTCTCAAAATCATATGTTGAAACCTAATGCCCAAGGTGATGGCATTAGGAGGTAGGGCTTTGGAAGGCTCTGCCCTCATGATTGGGATTAAAGTCCATATAAAAGAGACCCCAGGGTGCTAGCTTGTCCCTCCCACCCTGTGACGACACAGAGAAAAGATGGCTGTCCATGAACCAGGAAGTCCTCATCAAACATCAGATCTGCTGTGTGACGATCTTGGACTTTTCAGAACCCAGAACTGTGAGAAGTGAATGTTTGTTGTTTTTGTTTGTTTGTTTGTTTTTTAAAGATTTTATTTATTTGACAGAGAGAGACACAGCGAGAGAGGGAACACAAGCAGGGGGAGTGGGAGAGGGAGAAGCAGGCTTCCCACTGAGCAGGGAGCCCGATGCGGGACTCGATCCCAGGACCCTGGGATCATGACCTGAGCCGAAGGCAGACGCTTCACCGACTGAGCCACCCAGGCGCCCCTGAATGTTTGTTGTTTATAAGCCACCAGCCTCTGGTACTTTGTCATAGCAGCCCAATGGATGAAGATAGGGTTTGTCTGATGTCTCCTCAAGATTAGATTCAGGTGATGCATCTTGGGCTGGAATATCATAGAAATGATGCCACGCAGTTGTCACGGCTTCCTGTTAGGTGGCATACCATTTCAATTTGGCTCATTACTGATGATAACTTTAATCACTTGATGAAAGGGATGTGTTTCAGATTTTTCCATTGTAAAGTCACTCTTTTTCCCTTTGTAATTAGTCAGTATTTTGTTGGGAAGTATTTTGAGACTATGTAAATATCCTGTTCCTCATTAAGCTTGCAATTTGTTCATTTATTTCTAGCAGTGTGGACTCCTAGATTCCTATTTTATTTGGTGGGTTGTAATCTGTTGGTATCATTGTGATTCTGATGCTCAAATTTTCCCATATTTTGCCAGTGGGAGCCCCTCCCCTGTACCCCATTATTCTTTGAGCACTTCCTTACTTTTCAGTGTGACATGTTCTGGGCTCATCGTGTTCCTTGCTTGGCCCCACTCTGGAATTTGCCATTCCTCCAAAAAGGCGCAGTTCCTTTCAGTAAAGAATGGTATTTAGAAACTAAGATCTGGACACGAGGTGTGCTCATTGCTGGGGAGTTTACATTGCCTGTAGGCGCTCTCCGTGGACAGAAAAAGGGAATCCATCTGTAGAGACACAGACAGACATGCATATACACACACACATATTTTACATCTATATTTTTATGTCTGTCAAAGCACAGTGTGAGGCTCATGTTGGAGTGAGAGGTAGAGGCTGAGGTGTCTCCTGGGGGAAGGGGCCAAACCAGCATCTAGAAATGGGGGAGGTTCGTGACAGTTGCTGTGGGAGTGGGGCCTTCGGGGGGCTGGTTGCTGGTCCATGGAGTTCCCAGAGAATGAGCTGACGGGCAGCTGGCTAAGGCTTTACAGAAGTGATATCAAATCCCCAGACCTAGGGATGGCTCAAGCTCTGAAGGAATCCCCAGGAAGATGTGACCGTGCCACCAGGAAGCTGGCCCTCCACAAAGGAGACTTCTTCCCTGTGGGCCCTCAGGCACAGCCATGGAGGACAGTGAACTGGGGAGATTCTCTCAGGACCAGGCCCGGGCTCCCCCGTGGAGGAGTGAGCCCTGGCAGCCCAGCCAGCAGGGTGTGGTGTAGGCCGTGGGCTGGCAACCCCCAAAGGATCTTCCCCTTCTCCTCTTTTGCGAAGCCAGTCCTTACGGTGGATCATCTGTTTTCTCTCTGCTGTCATGGACTCGGCGTTTTGGGGTAGTTATATTTATAATTTCGCCACCGTGATAGATAAGAAGCCACATCCACCTCATTGAGAGAAATGCACATTACTCAGAGATCCTGATTTTAGAGCTGGTCATACTTGGATCATCTTCCTTTGGGAAGGAGATCAAGTTCATTTTTAGTTGTAGATGGCGTGGGCTCTTCATTTTAGTAAGAACATCTTAAAAATATCTCTTTTATTGAGGTGAAATTCCCATGACATTAATCATGTAAAAATGTACAATTCAGTGGCGGGTAGCGCATTTGCAATGTTGTGCAACCACCATCTCCATCAGATAGCCAGAGCGTTTTGAAAGCGCGTACACGAGGAAAGAAGGTCCGCGTGGATGCTGGGCAGGCATGGGGGGACGTGCAGGGTGTCTGCCCAGCACCCCTTGCTTTGGGGGACAACTCTGCTCCTACTCCCTGGGGCGCTGGCTGGATCTGTCCATGCGAGGGCCACCTCCTGCACTCACTTATGGGGGTGGGCATGTGACTCATGCTGTCCTACTGTTTGTAGAACCTGGGTCACGGTGGGCTTGTGACCAAGGCCAGAACAACTGAAGTGACCCTTGGAACTCTTCTGCTGGGGATGGCCCCTTGAGTGAGGGTAACGAAAAACAAAACAGAACAGTTACATGTCTCAGACCTTGAGGCTCGAGGTGGGGGAGGGGTTGTTGCTAAAGGACGTGGAGCTTCATGTCCTAGAAGCATTGGGGTGCTTCCTGAGGGGAAAGAAAACATTGTTCTTCCACTGGGATTCTGAACTGGGAGAAGGTTCGCCTGAGACTGCTGGCCACCATCTTGGAGTCTGACTCAAGGAGGAGAGAAAGTGCCAACACAATGGGGAGCAGGCAAGCGTGATGGAGACAGCGAGCTCAGGAGGTGGCATTTGAGTCCCCGGATTTACCTATTCCTGACTCTCCAACCCTGGGCTTCCCAATTGTCTAAACTCTAAACTACTGAATCCCTTTGTTTAAAATCTAGTTTAGGCTGGGATTCTGTCCCATGTGACTGAGAGTCTTGACGAATATAACAAGCCACATGGAAGGTAGGAGGAAGTGTCATCATTTGCTATCGATGAAGAACCTACGTGGATAGTGGCCTGTGATGCAGCTGTCCTGGTGGGTGTGACAAGCAGTGGGTATGAAGATGACCCAAGTGGTGAGTCACTGTGGGGTTGAAATCACCCAGCAGGATGGTAGGTGAGCCAGGTCCGGACATCAGGGAGGGGGTGCAGCAAAGGCAGGTGGAATAGTTTCAGAAGCTGACTGATGGAGAGGACATAAGGTCTAGCAGAGTGTGGGGGGCCAAGGGTAGAGTCTCATCTGAGTCAGAGGTGTGGGAACGGAGCCTTCTGCTGGAGTCGCCGGGTGGAAGATGTTAGAGGAACACGTTGTCGGTGAAGGAGCTGGTGCTGCTTTTGCTAAATGTGTCTGGTTCTCCCTGCTTTGAGATCCGTGGTAGTGTTTACTTCCTGGATCCTGATAGTTGAATGGAGCTGTAGGACTGGTTCCGGCCACTGAGGGACAGACGGCTGTGTCAGTGTGATATCCTCCTGTGCTCTCCTGGCGATGGTGGCTCTTCTGTCAGCCAGGGTCCCAGAATATTCCACGAGCTCTACCCCTCTGCAGACTTGCCACAGACATGTAACAGGAGCAGGAAAAACTTACGGTTTTTTTATACTTGATAGACTTAATTTATAGTTGTGCCATGCTCAATTTCTTTTATTGTGGTAAAATATGTGTAACATAAAATTGCTATCTTAGCCATTTTTAAGTGTAGAGTTCAGAGGCAGTAAGTACACTCGCATATTGTGCAACCATCACCACCATCCACCTCCAGAACTCTTTTCCATCTTTCCAAACTGAAGCTCTGTACCCACTAAACATGACTTTCCCACTCCTCACACCCACCCCCCAGAGCCCAGTCCCTGGCAGCTACTATTCTACTCTGTCTCTATGAATGCGACTACTCCAGGTACCTCATGTATGTGGAATCACACAATATTTGTCCTTTTGTGTCTGACTTATTTCACTTAGCAGAATGTCTTCAAGGTTTATCCGTGTTGCAGCAGCTTTCCGAATTTCCTTCCCTTTTAAAGGCTGAATAATATTCCACCGTATGTATACACCCCATTTTATTTATCTGTTCATCTATTCATGAACATCTGGGCTGTCTTCACCTTTTGGCTATTGCAAATAATACTGCTATGAACGTTGGTGTACAAATAGCAGAGAATATGAGAGTCTCTGCTTTCAGTTCCTTGGGTCTATACGCAGAAATGGAATTGCTAGATCAAATGGTAATTCTACGTTTAATCTTTGTGAGGAACCACCATGCTGTTTTCCACAGAACTTCTGTGATTTCAAGTCACGAAAATTTGGGGTTGTTTGCTATTGCAGCATAACCTAGCATATCCTGACTGATACTGCCCCTCGATCCAGATAACTTAGGATCAACCAGGATTCTGGTCAGACCACAGTGGAATGGACAGAAGTGAGGGGGTCTAGGAGCCCAAAGCCTAAATCAATCGGAGCCAGACCCAGTGTGATGTGTGGCACGGAGGGCCCAGTAGGGTTAGCGAGCACTGATATGCCTCTTCTTGGGACCACCTGGAAGGGCCTTCTCATGCCGAAGACATCAGGGCCAGGCTCTGGAACCAGCCCTGTAGCCACATGGTGGCTTCTTACTGGACACAAACCCCCTCTAACATGGTCAACTTGGGCCTCTTGACCCCAGCAACACAGATATCCAAGGTCACACACATTATGGGCTCCCAGTGACTTCATCATAAATAGTTCTACTCAATAGAAACTTACATTTGCCCTTCTTTGAGAATTTCAGCTTGTGGAGAGCAACTATAATGTTTTAAAAGTGCGATGTGGTCATTTCAGGGTCAGATGAACCAGGCATTGAATTCTGGTCCTGTGACTTCCCCAACTCTGTGGCTTTGACTAAACCTCAGTTTCTTCATCTGTAGAGTGAGGATAATATAAACTACCACACAGGTTTGGCACAGAAATGCGCCAAGTCCGGTGCCTGGCACGCAGGAGGCACTCAGGAAACAGTCGCTGCTATTTGGGGGCAGTATTATATAAGCCCTTGAGGAAGGGAGAGGTATGGCACCATCTTTCTAAACATGGTCTTCCCCTTAGCCACGCTCTACAGTATTTGCGGATGCCTATCTTGGTGTGGAAAGCAAAGCGGCAAGGAGCCGGCGATGCATGCATTCATTCAACAAATGTTTATTGAGAACCTACTGGGCGCCAAGTGCCAAGCTACAGATGTGGTTCTTGTCCTCATGGGAGAAACAGCACGAGTCTCTGGAACTGGACAGGTGGAATCCACGGGCAGCAGGGCCTGTCATCAGTGGCATGGGGTGACCACTTGAGTGAGGGTGACACTGAAAAAGGCCAGGACGATTGTGTGGAGTGGCCTCTGACCTTGAGGCTGGAGAGTGGGGAAGACTGGAGGATCTGGGAGCATTAGGGAGCTTCCAGAAGGAAAACCACTCAGACGAAAGTTGGGCTCCATGTCTCAAAGAGTTAGGTAACTCCGTTCCTATGCCCTCAAAGGGGCGAAGCTGGTGGGGGAGAAGGGAAAACAGGACTGGTTTCAGCACTGAGGGCCTGAGTGCCCATCTTCGGGAGCCCCCGCCCACAAGTGGGATGGTGGGTGCCTGGGGAAGGGAGCACAACATGTCCTGGGTCAGAAAGCTGACGGCACTGCCATGTAGCTGAAGTGCTAGGTGGACTGGGGGTGCACAGTAGAAGAGGCTGGTGGAGGTACAGGCAGAAGTGGAGAGTCAGGCTGCGGGGATCTGGGCCCTAGAGGTAGCAGTTGGGGAAGTGATGAGCAGAGGGTGGCTGTGCTGACAGAAGTAGAGATGCCCCAAGTCAGAAACCTGGAGCCCAGAGAACTCTCTGGGAAATGAGAACAACCCCCGCGGGAAAGGGGTGAGTAAGCGTGAGGGTGGAGTGTAGGTGTGCACAGAATCTTAGAGCTGGAAGGGATCTTCAATGTCATTTAGTTCAACCTCCCACCCCATGAGGTCTTTCAGTCTTCCACTGTCCAACTGAGGGCACTCAACTCTACTTGGACACTTCAAGGTACGGGGAGCTCACTCCCTCTAAGGGGACTCATCCTATAGAGCCTCCGGGACGGCCTGGATGGACCTGGCGCCTCGACCTTGGCTCTGTCGAGTGGGCTGGTCTCCATTCGGCGGCGGCACCTGGCGGGGGTGGCGGGTCGGGTGGGGATTGCGATGCGGATGGGCCGGCGCTGCTGTCCCCAGCCCCAGTGCTGAGGCAGGCAGAGTGCAGTGGGCTCTGGTGGAGGTCGGGAGAACTGCAGGGTGAAGGCCGCCGGGGGCTCCGCGGGCTGCTGGGGGGAGGCACTTGACACCGGCCCGGGGAGAGGAGGGGCCGCTGTCCCTGCGGCCAGTGCTGGATGCGGGGACCCAGCGCAGAGGCAGCTCCAGGTAGCGGGGCGCCCCGCGGGGGGGGGGCGCGGAGGAGGGCTGCAGCAAGGCCCCCGGCGGAGTGGCCCGGAGCGCGGCCGCGGCGGGGTGCCCAGGCCCAGCGCAGGGTCGGGGCACTGCGGGGTCCGGCCCTCCGTCTCGCAGCGTGCGGAGACCCCCGGCTGGCCCGCAGAGGCCGGGAAGTAGGGCCGAGGGCGCTAGGACCGGCCGCGCGCCCAGGCCGCTACCGCCGCGGCGCCCCGGGGCCCCCCAGTCGGCGCTGCCTCCCGGGCCGGCTCCGCAGCGCCGGGGCCGGGGCCAGCGCGGCCGCGGGGGGCGAGCAGCGGGCGGAGGCCTGGGCCCGCGGGCGGCCGGAGGGAGGGAAGGAGGAAGGCGGAGAGAAGGGGTGGGAGGGGGGGACCCGGCAGAGGAGGCGGAGAGAGGGAGCGCGACAGCGAGCGGAGGGAGGGAGCGAGCGAGGCAGGCAGGCGGGCCGGGAGGGAGGGAGGGCGCGCGGGCGGCGGCGGCGGCGGCGAGAGCAGAGGACGAGCCGGGACGCGGCGCCGCGGCACCAGGGCGCGCAGCCGGGCCGGCCCGATCCCACCGGCCACACGGTAATGAGCGCCGCTGCTGGCGGCCCGGGAGGCCGGCCCGGAGGCGGGCAGGGAGGAGGGGAGGCCGGGCGGGGGGCACGGCGGCGGGCAGTGCCCGGCTCGGGGCACACTCTCGGACCCCTGCAACTCGGCGCCGGGCGCTCGCGGGGCCAGGGCTGCGGGCGGGGACGGCGGGCCGGGCTGGCCAGGGCGGCGCGGGGGATTTGAGGGTTTGTTTATGTCCCCGCGGGCTCGGCAGGCGCCCCCTCCCGTCCCGCCCGCTCCCGGCGCTGAGCCCCCTCCCCGCCCCCGCCCGGCTCCGGGCTCAAGTTCAAGTCTATACAATGCCGCGGGGGGCCCCCCTCCACCGCCGGCCTCAGCCGTGGTGCCCGGCTCGGCGCTGCCGCAGGGGCCCCGGCCTGGCCGCCCCCGCCTTCCGGGCCCTGCCCCCGCCCCGGGGCCCCGCCTGGGGCCTGCGGCCGGGGCGCTGGAGGGCGCGGACCCCGACCCGGAATGATCGGCTCCCGCCGCGGCCCGCAGGGAGCGGGGGAGGGGGCGGGGGCCGAGCCCCGCGCAGGCTCCGCGGCGGCGGCAGAAAATGGCAGCCTGGCACGACCCGGCCCCCCGCCCCTCCCCCCGGCTCCCGGCCCTCCTCGGCCCGGCGGGGCGGGGGACCCGGGAGGCCCCCGGGGGCGGGCCGAGGGGTGATCCGGGGGCCGGGCCGGGGAGCGCTGCGCAGCGATCCTCCTCCGGCCACCTGTGGCTGGGGGTGCGGGGTGCCAGCGGATCTGGGAGGGGCGGCGGGGGTGGGGAGAGTGCCACTTGGGGGGCACACCTCCCCGCGGAGGGCCGGGCGGCGCGCGGGGGGGACGTCGTGCCTGGCTCCTCCCTGCCCCCGCCGCGGGCCGTGGGAGCCGGGGCGGCGGCGGCGGCGGCGGCGGCGGCGGTGGCGGCGGCGCCGCAGTGTGGGGGCGGGGCGGGGGCGGGCGAAGATCCCGGGCCGGGGCCCCCGGGGCCGGAAAACGCGGGGATGGGAGCTGAGGGCCAGGGCCAGGGCCAGGGCCAGGGCCGGGAGCGGCGCGAGTAGGAGCGCCCGGGGTCGCCCCCCGCAGCAGCACCCCCCGTCGTACACACTCACACGCACGCGGACACACTCACGCACACGCACCCCCGCTGGGCCGGTGCAGACGTGTCCTTGAAAGCTTCGCATCTGTACAGTGAAGGACGAGGCCTCGCAGAGGCTGCAGATCGGGGTCTTCGGCCCCGCGGCCCAGCACCCCGGACACCCCGAGCTTCGGAGCCGCAGGCTGCCGCGGTCCGTGTCCCGCCCTCACCCCGGCTCCCCTCCCCCAGGCCGCCCTGCCCTCCCTCCCCCTCGGCGCGCGGACCGAGCTGGCGTGGGTCCAGGGCCCGCCCCCGGCCTCCCCCAGCCCCCCATCGCTGGGGCCCGCGGCCTGCCGGCTGCCAAACTGCGTTTCGCTTTCCTGGAACCTCCCTTCTTGGGGGCACCCACTCCCCTCCCACCCCCTCTCTGTTATTTCCCACTTTTCTCTTCATCCCCACGTTCTTCCACCTCTCTCTACTGCAAAGCCAGTTGAGTAGGTGTTGCTGCCCTGGTTGGGGAATGGGGGGCTTGCTGAGTCTCGGGGTCTTTCTTCCCCTGCTCCTGAGGGGAGCCCCCTGTGGCTGCACCTTGACCCAAGATGGCGTCCAGCACCCAGCTGGGCAGCTCCGGCCTCAGGGCGGGGGAGGAAGGGCGGCGGGGGGCGGGAAGGGGGAGCCCAGAGCCGCTCCACGCGTCCCCTCTCAAACCAGCAGGGACAGGAGCCTGGACGAGAAGCGCCCTCTGCCCTGTGACCCAGCTTGCCCCTCGCCGCCATGCCCAGAGACTGCCATCAGCATCCCTGGGGGACTGTTCGGTCTTCATGTTTCACCCTGGGCTGCCAGCGGCCGAACCGGCCTCCAGCCTCCTGGGCTGGCGGGCTGTGAAGGGATCCTGGGATCAGGTGCTGCTCGCCTGTGTCTCCTCCCTTCCAGGCAGATGGGACAGCTGCAGCCGGGGAAGCTTTTCTCCTTAGGCGTTGCTGGAGTGTGAGGACTGGCTTGTGGGATCTGGGGAGCCCAGCTGTCAGGCGGAGGGACCCTCTTTGGGCTTGTCCTCTCTGCTGGCAGGGGCTATCTTCTGGTGGTTTCCTGAGCTGCCTGGCTTCGGGAGGCTGCGGTTGTCAGGAGTTCCTGCTAGGTTTCTGGGGCAAGGTGGTCCCCTTCCGCCTCCAGGTCCCGTTGAGGAGAGCCTGGTTGGGCTGTTTGACAGGCCACTCTGTGAACGCGTGAGTGTGCGTGCATGTGTGTGCGTGTGTGTACATGTGCTGCGCCCGGGCAGGGGCCGGCCAACTGTGCTTCGGCTCTGGCACCTGCCTGCCTCCCTCCCTTCCCCGGCCCCACTTCTTTGGGCCCTGGCTCCCTCTGCACTCTTGTCCAGCTGCTTGGTTCTTGTCTGCAGCTACTCCTCAAATGCATAGCCCCCCAGCTCAGGCTGACCCAGGCTCTCTCCTTGTTTTCCACCCCAGGCACAGGGGGGCTGCAATAGGAGGCCGGCCTGAGAAAGGTGAATTCCTTCTAGAATCGAGGACTGCCGGGTGCACAGTGCGAGGGCTGCCCCCCCCAACCCTGGAGAGGACACCGGACCGCACCGCGGCCATCTGACAGGGTGTCCGCAGACAGGATTCCTCTGTGGGGTGGGGGTTGGACTGGAGCTTGGAGGTCCGTTCCAACTTTGAAATTCTATGGCTCTGATTCTAGTGATGGAATTTCAGACCCAGGAATGGGGGTGGGGTGGTCTGTTTTCACCACACAGGGGTAATCCGGAAGGGCTTCCAAGGAGAGGAGGTCTGAGAGAGCAAGGCCTCCTGGGGGCTTGGGGCTTTGAAAGAAAAAGGTGGCGTGAGGGGTGGGGGCCCTGCAGGGAGAGAGGTTTGTCTCAGGTGACTCCACAGAGAGTGTAAAAATACAGCCTCCCGGGTAAACCTTCACACGTGTGTGTCCTTCTGTAGGCTTCCATGTGTAAATCCGTGTGTGTATATAATTTCTGAGTTTTTTTTCCCCCCAAGTCCAATTCACAATATGCTCTCAAGTCCCGTGTGGATATTTTCCTATCACAGTCACGCATCACTGCCAAGGGCCCTCTGAAAAAGGCTGCAAGAAATGCAGGACAAGCTGTAAGATACTTGCCCAGAGTGACTTGTCCCCTGGGGAATTTACACTCTCCCCTGCTCCCGCTCTCTCCCATAAGCCTGTGGTCTCCACAGGACAAGGACCTTGACTTGGCTGCCTCTGGGTCCCCCATCAGACATTTAGCGAGACCTCCATGGGTGTCTGCTGAACGGCGGGGGAGCTTGCTACACATTTGTGATTTTGGTCCCTGTCCTCTCCCTAGCTGTGGCCAGGCAAGGCTTCTTTTGTTGGGAAGCATGTGGGGAACTCAGAGCAGTCTTAGCTGCTCCCCAATTGGTAAGTTAAGAATAGACCACTCACTCCCCATCACTGGGCCTGAAATGTTACCATCAGTATCCAAGCCTTACAATGTAGGGTTGAAAGAGAACTTTCAGTGCTGAGAGCACTTGGAGTTGGGTTGGGGGCTGTTTGGGTGTGGGGCCAGGCTGGGGTTGGGAATTCTACCCAGAGCCTGAGGCCAGAAGAGCTGATCCTGCGCCTTTCTCTGTTCCCTTCCTACTGCTTGTGTGGGCCTGGGGTCCCTGACTCCGACTGTGGTGTGTGGCGCAGCCCTTGGCAATTGGAGCCCCCACCTGCCCTTTGAGGCTGGGCATCTACATGGGCCTACGTTTTGCTGCTCCTGAGGGCTTTCATGATAAACTAAGGTGCCAGATTCCTTTCCCCCCAAATCTTGAGGGCTTGTTTTCAGTCAGGTCTCTGACTATTTTTCCCTAAAAAAAAAAAAGAAAGAAAGAAAAAACCAAAACCAAAACCAAATCTGAGATCCATGAAGTGTCAGAGAGGTGTGTGTGTGTGTGTGTGTGTGTGTGTGTGTGAGAAGCCTGCCTCCACTTGGCTGGGTGTTGTGGGCAGGACAGGGTGTGGCGCACGTGTGTCTGTGCAGACTTCTCTGTGCATGGTGTGCAGCCGCGTGGGGAGGGAGGTGACTTGCTTAGACATGAGTCCATTTCGAGGCAGCCCAAGTGAGGGCCCTGGAGTCAGCCACTTCCCTGCCTCGAGATCCGGGGCAGCTAACTTAGTGGCTCTGTGCCTCAGTTTCCTCACCTGTACCGTGGAAGTGAGACGTGGCTGTACTTAAGGTTGTGGTGAGAATTCCAGAGCATGGTGTGTGTCACTTCCTTAGCGAAGTGGCAGCGCGCGGTGCTTGGGCAGTGTGGGTGGACCGATGCTACGCGAAGTGCGCTCAGAAGCCTGGTCCACCGTCCTGCCTCTTTTGCACAATCTTGGACAGCAGAGGAAAGGGCTGATTCTGATTGACAGAGCTTCAGAGGGGAGGGCTCCTCAGTGCCACTTGGCAGTTGGTTCCCGAGTGTAACGGATCACACTGCGAACAGGTTGTCTGTGTGCTCACCTTAAATCCCTCATGCTGTAGTTCCAGCTCTTTCTTCGGCCCCATGTTTGCTTGCTGAGCATTTCCTGTGGGCAAGGCCCTGTGCTAGGATTTGAGGGGACACAGAGTGAGTTAGGATGAGCCCAGCTAATTAATGACCACAGAGCAAAGTCACAGGAGAGGGAGAAATAAAGCGCTCGAAGGACCATGAGGTCACAACGAACTGAGGGGATCAGGGACAGCTTCTTGGAAGAGGTGGTACCTAAGATGGGCCTTAAAACACTGAGGTGGGGCTTCCAGGCTGAGGGGAGGAAGCCAGGCTGTGGGGGATGGGGTGGCTGGAGTGTGGAGGAGATGCTGGGTGGGGGTGGGGGGGGGGGGGGGTGGAGTGGGGCCCTGGGTGTGCTGGGGGCCAGGCTGAGGCCGCACATTGGTTTGGGGAGAGCGGCCCCTGTGCTCTGTAAGTCCTGCTTGCCCTGTGTGGATGGTCGTTTTGAACCGCCCTGTTGGTAGTGGTTTTGTGGGGTGGAGTGGGGTGGGGAGAAGCCAGAAGGACGAAAGGGAGGGCAGGGAAGGGGCCAGCTGAGCTCATTTGGTGTAGGCTCTTGATGATCCCTTTATATTCCATAGACGACTAGCGCTTAAGAGCTCAGACTTGGAGGGAAACCGAGCACATTTAAATCACATCAACCCCAGGGCGCTGTGACCATTAAGGGGAACACCAGCCAGGGTAGGATGGGCTTGCCCATGGTTGAATGGGGAGGAGGAGGGCCCCTGGCTTGGCCTTCCATTGCTTCCCCTCACCCAGGCTGAGGTACCCTGGCCTCCAGAACAGTCCTGCAAGGGGCTACCAATAGGAGGGAAATGGGGGCCACAGAAGCTGACTCTGCCCTTCCCTCCAGTCTCCCTCTGCCACACGCAGCTGAACTGAGCCCCCCGGCTCCGAGGGAATGTGACCCGGGCGTGGCTGCAGGTGCCTGGCAGCCCCCAGCAAGGACGGCTAGTGGTCAGGGCCCTCCAGACCACATCTCCCTCGCTGATCACATCCAGGCCAGGCCTGTCTGGAGGACAGCGACAGGGGGAGGAGGTGCAGACGTCTGGGGCTTTCCTAACTGTATCCCAGTAGGGAGTGGAATTTTTTTCTTTCAACCATAGCTCAGCATGGTCCACTCCTGCCCTGCTGAGGTCCCCTCTGACCCCTAAGGCTTCCCAGCCTTATTTACTTCTATACCCAGGTTCCTATTTTCTCTTTCCTGCGGTCATGGCCCTGCTCACTGTCATCCCTATTGATCTTCCCTCTCTGTTTCTGTTTCAAATGTCAAGGTCATTTTTATTCTGAGCCAGTTGTTAGCCGCCCTGTCTGGGTGCACTGAGGGGACAGAGGGCCATCTCTGCCAGCTAGTAAGAGGAGGGTCAGAACTTGGGTGTTCTGACTTCTACTCTCGGTCTCTGCTGCTGTGCTGTGTGGACGGATCTGGGGCTTGGTGCAGATGTTCTGGACCTAATAGCTCACCTAGATCCCTGTGTTCCAGTGGTCCTTACTCGAACAGGTTAAAAGATGCTGATAGGGGACGTTATGGGACGGTGGGGTCAGATCTGTGGTTTACTGAGCACTGAATTGGACCGGGCCGTGTCACGGTAAATGTCGGGGAATGCTTGAGCTGGGAGGCTGGGGCCTCTGGAAGTGTTCCTCCCCTCAGAGGTTCCCCAGAGGACCCTGAGAGGGGCAGGTGAGGGCACGCAGGCCTGTACCTGGCAGGAGGGATCCTCCAGCACTTCAGCAAACGGAACCTGTTGGGAATTGGGAAGGGGCTTCTTGAGGGAACGGTCCTGTGTAATTAATTTTAGAGATTCTGAAAGGATAAATACGTTTATGGATAAAGGGGAATCTATTTAGACCCCCCCCAAGCCAAGCCTTTGAAATGTGTTAGTAAGCATGTCTATTCTGATGTGTGAAATGTCCACGATATGGTGTTGGGTAACCCACAAAAGCAGTGTGCAGAATGTAATCTTGTTTTTGTAAAATCCTTTAAAATAAATACAAATATACATGGACAGAAAAAGTTGTTCTGGGAAGATACACAGCAGACCTGTCAACAAAGACTTTGTCTTTTTACTTTATATACTTTATACGTCTTTGTAATCTTTGAAAAAATGTAAACGCACATGTGTTACTTTCTTAATGATAACAACAAAAATAAATAAAACCACACTTTTTAAAGCTTCTGGGTAAAAACATGAAAAAGATTTGAGTCATGCTATGGCTGGAAGGATGACTCTTTTTTATAATGGATAAGAGGTGAGCTTGGAGACTGACAGCAGAGGGTGGGGCCACTCAAGTACCTGTCCTTCCTGGAAAGGTTGCAGGGAGAAAGGGTACAGATGCTGGGAGGCCTCTAAGCAAAGGCTGGGGCTAAGTGGGCAAGTGGAAAGTAGGCAGCTGGCCGAATCCCCGTCCGTGCCAGGGCCAGTGGGCCAAGTTAGCTTTATAGGATGGCGACTTGAACTCTCAGTTCACCTAGGATGGGAAGCAGATCATTGAAGGCTTCGATCTGGTGGCTCTTGTGGCCCAAATGGTTCCCTGGGAACCGGAGGTATAACCAGGGCCGGGTCCCAGGGTGGAGCTCAGGCCACCCAGCCCTGGCACAGAAGGGCCAGTGTGGGTAGCCGCACACAGGGACAGAATGGGGCTTCAGGAGGCCCCAGAAAGGGATGGAAAGGGTTCTGGGGAACTCACCTGGCATGTGGGCTCAAGCTGCACCCAGCTTTGTGATCGGGAGGCCCACAAGTGGGTGGCAGTGACCCAGGGGACAGGGGAGAGGTGAGAAAAAGCAGCTACAAATTCCTGTCTGTTGCTTGGCAGCTGCCCCTACCTTCCCCTTCCCACCCCCCCCCCCCCCAGCGCCAGCCCCTACACATGGGTGCCCTCTGGGAGTTTGCTTTCCCCTCTGAGGCTGCCCATTTAACATGATACGAGAAAGGGTATGCGTCCTTGTCTGTCTCTGCCCCACCCCTGGATTAAGGCCGGAAGATAAATGTGGTACCATGCAAGCAAGCGCGGAGCAGGTCCCTCTGCCCCACTCCCCTTCCCGCGCCCTGAGGCCCCTGCAGCTAGGGGACAGAGGAGCTGGGCCCAGAGGAGACTTGGCAGGCCGGGGCGGCGGGCAGACCTTGATGTGCATCTCAGCGCTCGGAGCCCGTAGTTCCTGTCCTCTGCTCCTCGGGCTGGTCCTCGTGCCACAGGCTCTGCATCTGTGCATCAATCAGGAGAAGAGCCTCCGCCTCTCCCCCCGCGTTGCCTGAATCAAATGCACACTGTCTGAAACACAGCGAGCGCTGGTCCCGGCACACAGTAGGTGGCCAGGAGATATGAGTTCCTTTTCTTTACGTGGGGTCACGAGAGGGCTGCATGAGGGTTTCTGTGGGGACCAGGCAAGACGACCCCCAGCGAAGGCCCTGTTGCTCCCTCAGACCCTACCAATGTTGTCGGTCATCCTCCCTGTAGAGGTCTCAGGGCGGCTGGATCTCAGGCCCTGGCTGCCTGGTCTCTGGGCCTTTCATCTGGATGCACGAACTTCAGTCTTGTTAGAGTCCATGCCCACTGGGGCCCTCGCTGGTCCCCTAAGGCCTGGGCCTCCTCTCTCGCTCCCCTCTGGTCTCTTTGGGCCCAGAGCAGGCAGTGACTCTCTGCTGGGTTCTGGGCCTGCTGGCAGGGCCGGCTCTGCCCTCCGGCCTGGAGGCGTGGAAGGGTCTAGACCACAGCGGGCCCTGGCAGATGGCACACAGGGATGGATCCTAGTGGGGTTATGACCAGCGACAACGTGGTGCCTATTGCCATCCCCTCATGCCTGGCTCCCTGCCCATCTGGTGGTGGCCTGAGGGCCCACCCGGTACTGGAGGCTCAGCTGGGAAGCCCAGTGGGGCCGGGCCGTTGCTTCTCTGTTTTCTTCGGTCAACCCCCTCTACGCAGCCTGGACTCCAGGAGAGCTGGCTTTCCGCAGGAGTGAGCGGCCAGGGCCCCACCTTGGCAGGCCTGGCAGCTCTCGGGTTTCTGTCCAGAGGTCCCCTGCTTCAGATCCTCAAATAATGTTCATCTGTTCCTTTACTTAAGACCTACTATGCACCGGGCACTGGCGACAAAGATGAAAGGGACTGAGGCGATCTCTAAGCGCACATTGAGATGCATCTGACCAGGGCGACTATTAGAATCCAGGCTGGTGGAGAGAGCTCTGGACACCACGGGGGCTCAGAGAAGGGATGTCTCATTCAGAGGGAAGAGAAAATAGGAAGGGCTTTTTTTTTTTTTTTTTATTGAAATTTAGTTGACCTATACTATTAAAGGAGCTGCAGGTATACCACATAGTGATTCAACAATAACATAATGACGTGCTCCTCACGATAAGGTTCTAAAGCCGTGATGCTTGGGCAGAGCATCAAAGGGCAGAGAGCAGTGAGCCAGGGGGGCAAGGGCATCTTCTGACCTGGTGGGATATGAGGGGTGGTGGGCTGTGGGGCCGGAGGGCGGGGCTGGAGCTGGGCCGTGGAAGGCTGGGATGTAGCCCGCTGAGATGTCGGGCTTGGAGTAACGTGCCCGCA
Organism: Callorhinus ursinus; assembly: GCF_003265705.2. NCBI lineage: Eukaryota > Metazoa > Chordata > Mammalia > Carnivora > Otariidae > Callorhinus > Callorhinus ursinus. The sequence continues at coordinate 20,745,284 of NW_027397072.1, read as the reverse complement.
TTTATACCTGAGAGAGCCCCCAGGGGCCTCTGGGCAGAGAGATCGGAGGAGAGGCTGGGGGCAGGGGGAGCCTGGGCAGAAGGGGAGAGTAGCAGTGTGGGCGCGGAGGCGGGGCACTTTGTGAGGCATTCCGGGAGCAGAGCTGAGCTGAGCTACCAGGAACGGCTGGGCCATGTCACCTGGCCAGCTGCGTGGGTGCAGGTGGCAGCTGCGGAGAGGCACAGGTGGGGGTAGGCTGGGAGAGCCCTGGCGGGTGCTTCACGTGGGGGAAGGGACTGGAGTTGGGGGGCCCAGTGTGGGGCCCGGTCCAGCATGATGGATTAGAAGGGCAGGCACATTTTCTTCCATTAACTTTGGCCACCCCTGTAGATTTTTGAGGAGGGGAGTAACTGGGGGATCCTGATGTTTGGGGCCCTGAGCAGGGGCTTGTACTTCTCAGGAGCCCCCTCAGAAGATGAGCCTCGGGGCGCCTGGGTATCTCAGTAGTTAAGGTTAAGCGCCTGCCTGCCTTAGGCTCAGGTCGTGATCCTGGGCTCCCTGCTCAGCGGGGAGTCTGCTTCTGCCTCTGCCCCTCCCCCTGCTCATGCTCTCTCTTGCTCGCTCTCTCGGATAAATAAATAAAATCCTTAAAAAAAAAAAAAAAGATGAGGCTCAAGGCCTAGACTCTGTCCCTGGGCTCCCTGGCTGCAGGACCCCAGGTGAGTCCTGTCACCCTTTGAGAACAGTATGTGATTGCAAAGTTGGCATCCACCCTCCCTTCAGAGGCAGGCCTGCTGAGATAGTTGGGGATAAGCTGGGGACAGGGGTTTTGGGAAGCAAGTAAAAGAAACAAACAAAAACTTTCTCTAAAATAGAAGTGAGTCTTCTGTATGTCACGGGAAAGGCCATTTCCAGAGAACTTCTAGAGAAATGACATGAGCCAGGTTAACACCACTGAGAGAAGAGGCAGAGTGTGGCATCGTGCCAGGGGCCCCAGACCCAGTGCTGGACAGACAGGGGTCTCACCTTGGCCCTGCCGCCTCCTAGCTGCACCCTTGGGCAAATCATGCCATGCTCCTCAGCCTCAGTTTTGCCATCTGCAAATGACCTCACAGGCTTGTGTGAGCTTGTTTGAAACACTGCTTCTTGCACTAAACCTGGGTATTTTATGTCACTCGTCACACTTTTCATGTCCCCCATCTTTTAGAAGAATCCTTATGCGGCTGGCCTCACAGGTGTTTGAGAATTAACCTTCAGCCGCGCGGGTTCCCTGCCTGGTGCTGCGGAGGCGCCCGCGCGCGTGCCCCGGCTTTCCCTCTCTCGCTGGTTGAGCTGCTTCTTGCTCTTTGCCTCTGGGAGGCCTGTCCTACCTGTCTCCTCAGTCAGTTGTGAGGAGTGCCCTGTCCTGGGCAGGTCCATTTATCACGCTCCATGGACTCTCAGGCCTGGGTCACGCCAGTGTATTTGAAGAGCATCTAGTGGGTGACATGGGAATTAGGAGAGTCGGCTCCTTTTCTCCTTAATAAAGGGGGGACAGAACTGCCCACGGCTGTGTGGAGAGCAGAGGGCAAGGGAGGGAGAGGCTCTGCACTGTGCACGGCCTGGGTGGAGCATGGCTGGGACCTTGCCCAGGAGCTGCCTCGGCGAGCCAGGGAAAGGGGTGCAGGGCCCTGGTGGGGTCTGCGAGATGAGCTTGGGGTGACCCTGTCTGGACGGTGAGGCCAGCTTCCTCGTGAGTGGCACACATGGTGACCATTGGCTGTATCCTGGCCCCCCGGGGCATGCAGCCACGCCCAGGGGGAGACCTTTGAAGCATCTCTGCCTTCTGGAGGAGGCTCTGCTGGGAAGATGGCTTCTCGGCCCAGCCCGGGGCTCCCATGGTGGTGATGTCAGCAGGAAGGCCTGGGCCGGAGTCAGGCTGTCTCTGACGGAGCAAGGGGTTGGGGTGGGGACCACTCTCGATTTGAGTGTGAAACCCAGTGCTTCTCTGGGTTTGTACAGACCTGCGCGTGTGCCCCGTCGGAGGGGCAGCCCTCTGGAAGCTGGGCATATATGGACTGAGGGTGTGGTGGTGTAATCAAATGAAACGTACAGCATAATTAATCTGGCATGCCCTTAATGGTATGCATAATTGTGCTGCATGGTAATTAGGTGTAAATGGTAAGCAGTTCCCATAAATGTTTTTGTAATTGGTATTAATTTTGCAGAGGCAAACTAAGTTTATGTGGTTTTTCTCTTCTTGCTCTGTTAGTTTTCTAGCACAGGCAATTCCTAGCTCTTGGAGGAATTCTATTGCAAATGTTTGTTTATCGGGCAATGTTTTGTGTTTTCTCTCGGAACAATGTTATGAATGGTTATGAGGTTCCCAAGCTGGTTTCCAAATGCCTCTTTGGCCCAGACCGTAGGTGAAATGTATGACGCATGTGCAGGGGGCGCCTGGAGTGGGAGAAGAGTGTGTGTGTGTGTGTGTGTGTGTGTGTGTGTGTGTGTGTACCTACGTGTCTGTCTACATATGTGTATGTGTGTCTGTAACTGGCTGTGTGTGTGCGGGGGGAGCGTCTGTATGTGTGTTTGCGTGCGCACGCTTGTGTCTGTGCGCACACGCATGTGTGTCTGTGTGTATCTGTGTGTGCGTGTGTGTATGGCCATGATGACGGATTCTGGGCTCTGGTGTAGAGGTCACCTGTCCTTGTGGCCAGGGGCCTTGGACTGGGGGATTCGCGGCAGACTCGGGCTGGAGCCCCCGAGGGGGGACTCTGAGTCAGGCCACAGTGAGCGAGAACCACTTGTGGGTGTGGTCTGAAGCCAGTCTAGGTTCTAGGTTTCCTAAGGACACGTCACTGGCCTTTTGGCCTGATTGATCACATAATACTTTTTTAAAGACTTAACATTTGTTTAGTGCCCACTGTGTACCAGGCATTGTGCTAAATGGTTGACTCAGATTCTCTCATACCTTAAAATGGGTTTATAAAGTAGAGGCTCCTGTTTACTGCACTGTACAGATTGGGAAACCCAAGCCCACGTCTCTGAGGGGCAGAGCCGGGCTTTGAGGTGGGGACTGGCTGAGCCTCCCTAGGGCCGAAGTGGGGGATGAATGGCACCAGGGCTGCTGGGCCAGGGGTTAGTGATTCTGAGAGGTGCTGCCCAGAATCTGGCGCTCTTCTTCCTCCCCTTGACCCCCTCCACAAAAGGTTTGGTTTTGGGTGGGGCAGAGGGTGAGGAGAAAGCAAACCAGGGACCAGTGGGTAGTTCATTTAGCAGTGGGTGGAGAGGACAGCAGCTCCCAGGCCCTGAGGACCCTTTGAGGGACATCTTAGTTTTGGCCTGGGGGGCGTCAGGTGGGTGGTCGCTTGGTGTCACTTGATCTGGGAGGAGTGAAAGAAGCATGTGCAGAGATGGTGGGGAGAGAGCGGTCCCAGGCAAGCCAGGGACTCAGCCTCCAAGTGCCTGGAGGGCTGTGGGAGACCAGCCCCCCTTGCTCCCTGTGGTTCACTGACACCCTGACCTGGGACCCTCACAAACCCCTTCTCCCTGGGCATCTGGGGGCTGGTGGAGCAGGTGTACGTCCCTGGCCTGGGAAAGGTGACGCAGGAGCCCAGAGCCCCCCGAAAGTGGGGCTCCATTGGCACAGTGCCTCGGGGAACTCTGCTAAACGACCCCTGGAATGGGGCTTGTGGGGGGTCACTCTGGGCACCGCAGCACTGTGATAGCGATGTTGCAGCTGCCTGGGAGTGACTTCACACAGTCCTCTCTGCCTCAAGGGTCACCTGGAACAGGCAGGGGGGCGTGGGGGGGGGGGGGGAGAGGGGTGTGGGCGGGGGGGGGGGGGGGCCTGCAAGGTGCAAGGCGTGAACTCTGACCTCATCTGTTTGGGAAAGCGGACATGTGCATATACACATGGCAAGCAAAATGACCACACAACAGAAACTGATTAAAGACCCTTGGATGGGTGGTCGAGCAGAAGCAGGGGGAGTGGGGGTGCTGAGGGAGGGGGGAGAGGGGGCCCTGTCAGAGGAGAGAATGGTGTGAGTGGAGTTACAAGTGTGGGGACGGAGGATGTAAGCTGGGGGACAGTGACTGGTCCTGGAACGATGGGGTCAGCTGGGAAGCGGCGGGGGGGGAGGCGGTTCCCGCAGTGAGCCATCAGCATAAGACCAGGCCAGAGTTTAGATTTTACTGTGTGTGAAAATCACTGGCATCATGGGTTTTTTTAAATATCAGCTTTACTGAAATATAATTCACATACCATACAATTCACCCATTTAAAGTGTGCAATTCAATGGTTTTTGGTACACCCACAGAGTTGTGCCACCGTCACTACAATCAATTTTAGACCATTTTCATCAGGCATCATAGCTTTTGACCGAGGAAGCCATGTGTGGAAAATCTTCACTGAGTGGCTGGGGTGGGAGGTCGAGGTACGAGAGGCAGGGAGCCCCACTGCAGAATAACCACCAAGGCCGAGGTGGGGTTGGAGGCCTGAAGATCAGGCGGGGGAAGGGGGGTCTCAGTTCTCTTCGGGGTTTGGGACTTCAGCAGTTGAGGGGAGGGTGCTGCCACTTCCACAGACGGAGAGAAGCCAGAGGAAACAGGAGGCATCTGGTTCTAGAAGAGTAGGATTTTAGTTGACTGCTAATCAGCCAGGTGGAGATGTTTGGAAAGTGGACTCCGAAGCCTGAGTGTCTCAGCAGGGGGGATGTTAGAGGGCGGCTGAAGGTCCAGCGGGACCCGTGAGGGTGCCCACGAGTAGAGACAGAGCAGAGGGGCCCACGGGGTGGGAGAGTCCAGGGCATGGAGCCAGGTGGAGGCACGGACAGGGGAGAGAGCCAGAGAATCCCCCGCCCTGTGAACTTGCAGAAGCAGGGGTGTCTCGGGGCTCAGCAGTGGCGCTCAGTAGATGATTGACATGCCGGAAGCAGGGTAATGGTTGGCTGGCACGGATGCTGAATTGAACTCAAGGACTGAGAGGTTGGAAAATGGCCCTTTGAGGCTGTGGGTGACCGTATCAGTCAGAGTCCATTCAGAAGACAGAAACCGCATAGTGATTTGAACAGGAAAAGTTCACCATCGAGACTTATTAACTACAACAGGGGATGGGAGTAATGAGAGATTGGCTAGTGAGCAGTAAAACGAATGGCAGAGAATCTAGAAATAGCACATTTGAGACCAGCCACTAAGGGGAAGAGGCCCCCCAGGGCTGAGACCCTTGCTGGAAACCTACCCCCTAGAACTCACTGGAAGCCCATCCTTTGGGTCCCAAGGAAAGCTGTGCATGAGGAAATATCTTGCTGGAGGTTACGGTTGCCACTAAACCCCCCTCAAGGGGAGTGTTGGGTGAAGCTGCTGGCGGTCACACACAGCAGAGGCCAGGCCCTGCAGGAGCCCCCTCCCTGCAGGAGTCCCTTCCCTGCAGGAGCCTGGTGCTGGACGGGGCATGACTGGGGGCAGGACTGGGTGTAGGGGAGCCACAGGGGCAGCGGGATCTGGCTGCTGGAGGAGTTGTGTATGGTGCTGGAAACCTCAGGGAGAGAGCACACTGGGTCTAGGGAAGACGACTCCCTTTTCTTCAGTGTCTCTCCATCACCCTCTGCTGGCAGAGTCTAACGCTGGGCCTGCTGGCCAAGGAGAAATATTTCAAGGGCCTAGCTCCATTTTCACTGAGCAGGAAATGAAGGATGAATAAATCGATAACTGGCACCGTCTACTCCTTTGGCTGCACAGTCCCATTTACACCTTTCACGCACATTTGGGCCCCCCGACAACTACCGAATAAGCTATATTTCGACCTAGCAAGACACAGCTATTTTTCTCACTGAGGTTCTCACCCTTTTCCCCAAATGAAGAGTCCCACCAATCATTGTATCAGCCACTGTCTACATGAATAACTTCTCAAATTCAGTCACAGTCCCATTGACTATTCTCTTACCTAAAGACTAAATTACAGGGGCGCCTGGCTGGCTCAGTCGGTGGAGCATGCAACTCTTTTTTTTTTTTTTTTAAAGATTTATTTATTTATTTGACAGAGAGAGCACGAGCAGGAGGGGCAGAGGGAGAGGGAGAAGGAGAGAGAATCCCAAGCAGACTCTGTGCTGAGCACAGAGCCCGATGCCGGGCCTGATCCCCAACCCTGAGATCACAACCTGATCCAAAACCACGAGTCGGATGCTTAACCAATTGCACCCCCCAGGCCCTCTGCACCTGCAACTCTTGATCTCGGGGTCATGAGTGTGAGCCCTTAAAAAAAAAAAAAAGACTAAATTATAAAGTTAACTTCCAATAACTGGTGTATGAAATAATGGGAAGAAGGAGGGAAAACAAGAAAACAGTTACCATGTACAAATAAACATGTATATATATCAAGTAAATAGAAAATATGCAAAACTACTACAGTTCTCATGTCTATATTTGTTTGGAAGGCCACATCTGCTGTCTGGCTCCTTTTTCCCATTGCCCACCCTACATTTCCTCTGCGCTCAGCTGGACTCTCAGCAGGCCAGCCTTCTTTTACCTGGTGGAGTGACCTAAACCTAGATTCTCGAAGGATCCGAATCTCCGGTTGTCCTGTCTTCTTTGTTGTTGTCACTGTTACTGAAGTTTTCCCTTAACCTTAACTTTGGGGCATGGAAGTTCTAAGAGGTAACTGAGAGAATCCTCTGGATTTCAGACATGGTCTTCCTTGCCTCTGTTGTGAACCAGCAACCCAATTTCTCTTTGGTAACCAGCATCGATCACCCAAGCCAATGGGGTAGCTCCTTTTTCTGTCTGTTGGTTCAGTGGCATAGGGATCCAAAAAAGCCAGGCTGTTGACTTGCCTTCCAGAGGAACCATGGTGGTGGGGATCATGACGTTCAGCACTCCTAGAGGGTTTCAGAGACATGGGGTGGGGAACTGGATGCAGGGGCCGACGGTCTGGAGCTGACAGGTGTGGACCACGGGCCACCTCCAGGGGAGGGGAGGACAGAATCCGACCCATGCTCACGGCCCTGCCAGGGTTCACATGGCTGATTCTCACATGGACCCTGCCAGGGTTCACATGGCTGATTCTCACATGGACCCTCAGCCTGGTCCCTGACCCCGAGGGCGTGGGACGCCCATTTGGCTGCTGCAGCATGCGTGGCTCCCGACAGGGCATCTCCTGACTTGTCACGCTCAGAATTGCATGCTCCTTTCTGGAAGTCTGTGCTGTCTCTTTTCAATGCCCAAGGACAACTTCAGCTCCTTACCAGCATCTATTTTGGGTATACATTTTTTTTTTTTCCCTCCTTGCTTTTGGGGCTGTGTCATGGTAACCATTAGTATGAGCAGAGGAGTCTGATTCACCTCATCTCCGCTAGTGTGGCCGATAACATGGCAGCAGGTTTGGGGTGATCATAAGTGCTCACACACTGGTGGTGCCCTGGCCTCGAGGGTGGTGTGAGAACCACAAGTCATCTTGTTGTGACTCCAGAGCCAGACAGATGGGCTTTGAAGTGGCAACAGGATGGCAGGACTGTTGGCCTGCTGCCAGTGGCTTTGGGTATTCTATGTGCAGCTGGTGGTTTGGATGGGAGAGACGTTTCTGGAAGCCAGAGTAATGGTATGATGATGTGCATCTCACTCATGTTGAGAGAGAACGAGCAGTCCAAAGGAGAGATACTCATCCCTCCCCACACACATTCAGCCCAGTCTTGTGACCGAGAGAGGCTGTGGTGGTGGTGGTGGTGGGGGGAAGACTTGGCAGTTAGACATCTCTGTCTAGGAAGTCCTGATCGCTCCCCTCAGCCTTCTGCTGGCCCCCAGCTTACCAGCCCTGGAGCTTATCACCACCCTGGGTGGCATGGGGCACAAGATTACTGTCTTGCCTTCTGTCATCTACAGGAGTCATTTGCTCCTCCTCCCAAGCTCAAGGGGGAAACTCGGCTATGCAGCTGTTATCTGTGGGCTGGTGTCACCTCAGGGGCATAGATAGCTGATCTGGGGTCTATGCTTAGCATAGAGGGAATAAACCTCTTTTGGCTTCAGGTTCTCCTATAAGATGGGAATAACAAGAGAACGTGCTTCATAAACTTCACAGGATTGTTGTGAGGCTGAAATGGGACAGGGCATGTCTCTTAGCGAGGGCCTGGCACATGGTGGGTACTCAGCAAACAGCCAAATGAATGATGGCCACGTTGGGCCGGGCACTGAATACCATGATTAGAAGGTTGCATTGCTTACCACCATCCCTACCCCTGTCCCCTCTGCAGACAGGCCTGACCAGGAAAGGGAGGCTAACTGGAAACTTTGCTTTTGGACCAATCTGTGCCCAAAGTTAATATGTCTGTAACAGCCACATGTTAGTTTTAAGAGGACATGATGGAGGGGAAACTCTGGACTTCAGGGTGGGACAGACCTGGACTTGAATCTGGCCCCACCGTTTAATCATGACCTTGGGCAGCTTTGTTAACCTCCCTATACTTCACTTTTCTCATCTGGAAAATGGGGGGAAAATGGCCCCCGCTTCAAAAGGTCGGAGTGAGGCGTAAGGATGAACGAGATGTTGAAATTGTAAAGCTTTATTCACAGGGGCTGGAACATCGTGGGAGCTTCCTAAGTACAAGCTCCTGTTTGAGCGATGTACGCTCACAGGCACTCGGGGGATTTCAAGAAAAGGAGAGAAAACTGTGGGCTGGATTAGTCAGGGACTAACAGTTGTTAAAATGTATTGCGTATTTTCTTCGTGCCAGGCACCCTTGTAAGCGCGTTCAATGCATTTCATTTAGATTCTCACGACAGCCCCGTGAAGTGGCTCCTGTCATTTACCGCCGTTTTACAGCTGAGTAAACTGAGGCTGTGGGCCACGGTTCTGCCCCAGGTCACACAGCTGTTAGAGTAAGCAGGTCAGGATTTGAACCCCCGCAGGAAGAAGCTCTTTAGGAGGCTGACATTAGCATATGAGTCAGGACTGTCAGCCGCAGGGCGGGCGCAGACTCACTCATACCCAAGAACAGAAAGGCTCCCATGACGGGGTGGTTCAGAGATGCCCTGCCTCCGGGTACAGAGATTCGGAGACCCAGACAATGACCACAGTTTGCCATCCGTCTATCTTCAGCCCTTTGTTGTCGGGCAAGCCCTCCCCCGCAGGCAGCCGCTCCTGACTCACATCCTACCCAGTAGCATCTTTCCATTGCACCCCCTCGGGCCCGGGAGGCGTCTGATTGGCCCCGCCTGGTCACGTGCCCACTCTCCCGGGTTGAGGGGCGGGGTCAGCGCAGAGACACCCGACTCCGGCTGGTGGGGAGGGGAAGGCCGCTAGATAGCTGGAAACAAGCAAAGTCCACGAGCAGAAAAGCAGACTTCAGGTGGAGGGGGCAAGGAGGGCCTGCTACAGAGATGGTCAGACGTTTTTCAGCAGTGCAGATCCAGGGCTTGAGATGGAGTCCAAGGGACTCTTATGGCGATGGCATTAGGATCGTTCTTGATGGAGCAAGGATTTAGGTTTGGGGCAATGCTGGTTTTGCTTCTGGAAGAGAAAAGACTTCTGTGCAGGCCCCTGTTGAGGTGACACCATGGGGTGACTGACGGTGTCAGTGCTGGTTGGGGCAGACTTGGAGGGGAGATTTGGGATGACCCGCGGGGGAGGGGCTGATGAGGTTGGGCTTCGGGAGGAAGGCGGGAATGGCGTGGAGTGGGGTGGGGGGGGGACCATGTGGTGGGGGCGGAGCGGGGGCGAGAGGTGACGTGGCGGGGATGGCTGCACCGTGGGTCTCCGGCTGAGGTGGGCTGTTGAGTGAGCCAGCGCCGTGGTTAGGCATGTAGGCAGCCATGGCAGGCACAGATGCCGTTTGGGAGGTGCAGCAGGCCCCCGGTGCCTGGGCCGCGCCGGGTGCAAGTGATGTACTGGGAGACATTAAACGTGTGGGAAGGGGTGGGGTGGGGGGGCGGGGAAGGAGGTACCACGTCTGTAGCTGGCGATGGAACTCTGTGTGGGTGTGAGCAGCTAGCTGGTCATGGTTATGCTGTGGGATGTGATGGTGTCATAAAGCAACAGAGGTGGAAGGGCTGAGCTGCGCTCAGAGAGGAGGATGGAAGCCAAACCCAACCAATGGTTGCAGTGGGGCGGTAAGATCTCCTTCCCATCCCCATTCTGTCTCTGTAAAATTCCTTTTTTAATTTCCTCACAGTAGTACATGCATATCATTTAAGAAGGCAGTACCAGCATCTCTTCACCAGAAACAGGCTCCCACCCTCTTCCTCTTCTCAGAGGCCACCCCTTCGAGCTGTTTCTTCTAGCAACTTTACATCTCACGTTTCTGAGGAATGTGCCTATTTTTGACTCTTCCATTTTAGACATTTCCCATTGATTTCTTATTTAGTAAATAAGAACGTAGCTCTCCTGCGTGGCCACCCTTTCCACTCCTACATAGTTCTTGGGGCGGGCACGCTATTAACGTCACCCTGCCAGTGTTCTTTCAAAAATGTTTTATGCGCATGTGGATATTTGCGTGTAGACGAGTGTTGTAGGCCCTATAATGCCCCGGCCCCCAAGACGACACATCCTCAGCCCCCGAACCTGTCAATATGTTACCCTTATGTGGCAAGAGGGACTTTGCAGTTGAAGATCTCGAGGTGGGGAGGTTATCCTGCACTCTGTGGGTGGGCCCACTGTCATCACAAGGGGCCTTAGAAATGGACAGCAGAAGCAGGAGAAGCAGAGTCATGGCCATTGCTGGCTCCGGGGATGGGAGGGGCCAGGAGCCAGGGCATGTGAGCAGCCTTAGGAGCTGAAAGAGTCAAGGGAATGGATTTTCCCTAGAGCCTCCAGAAAAGAATGCAGCCCTGCCAGCACCTTGATGGGTAGCCTGGTGACAGGAACCATTTGGAACCTCTGACTCCCAGAACGGCAACAGAGCAAATTTGTGTTGTTTTAAGCCCTTAATTTTGTGGTAATTTATAACAGCAATAGCAGGAAGTTTCTGCGTATATATGTATATATACACACATCCACATGCATTACATATGTGTGGATACAGACATACACGTCTTTGTTAAATCAACGAATGCAACTGTGTTCACAGCCAGGCCTTATAGTATCCTGCAAGAGTTTCCTTTATTTTTTTCCCCGGAAGTTAATAATGACCTTGTGGCGTCATCTGCCTTATTTTCTCTCTGTACCTTCTGCTGATTGCTGCCTCACCTTCTCACAGCTGGTGGCGGGGCTCTCTGCAAGGGCAGTCACATCAAGTATGACATGTTTCAGTTCCAGTTCTCCAGTTTCTGCCGTCTGGGTGTGTGACACGTTGGAGCGGCCATTCTGGGACTTCCTTTTGTGGGCCTCCTTGGCATTCCCTTTGCCTTCTTTCTGGTTGGAGTTCCTGTTTTCTGGATCTCGTGTCTTCCTCTTGTTTGGCTTACTCCCGCTCCGGGAGCACATTGTCCAGGACAGGTTCCGAGCCGGTTCAGTTCCTGAGTTTGGATGGCAGACTGCAGACAGGGAGGGACACCTGTGGTTTTGTCGGATTGAGAAGACGGTTCGGTGGTCGCGGGCATGGAGACCACGGCACTCAGCAGGCCCGAGTCTTGGGTCACTCTGCTTAGATCTGAACAGTGGCCCCCTGTGGCTTCATCTGACCTCTTTTCACCTTAATCCTGGAGAATCCCTTCCTCTGTCTTGGGTGTCTTAGAGGACATCTGCTCGCCATCCCTGAGAAAGGAGTGTCTGAAAATATCTTTATTCTACCATTGCACCTAATTGATGATTAGGCTGTGTAAAGAACTCTAGTGGGAGAATTATTTTAAGAATTCCGAAGGTATCGGTTCTTTGTCTTCTTGCTTTCCACATTAACGTTGAGCAGTTTGAAGCCATTCTGATTCCTGAACCTCAGTAGGTCCCTTTTTCCTCCCTCTGTGCAGGTCCGTAGGATCTGCTGTTTGTGCCGGTGTTCTGAAATTTCACAGTGACGTGCCTTGTTGTGGGTCTGCTTTCCTCCATTGTGCTGACATGCAGTGGGCCTTTTCCACTGGGCCACTCGTGTCTTTCAGTTCTGGGAGATTCTCTTCTATTCTTTCATCGGCAATGTTCTCCCCCGTTTCTTTTATTTTCTGTAACTCCTGCTTTTCAGATGTGGAAACTTCTGGACCAGTTCTCTCTCTTTTCCATCCTCTCCCAATTTTTCGTTTTTCTTTTTAAGGTACCCTTTGCGTTGAATTTTGCGTCTTTACTAGCATGGTTTGTATTTCTACAGGTCTTTTTTGTTCTCTGAATGCTCTTTTTAAATAGCACCACGCGTCCTTGTTTCATGAACGTAGTATCTTCTCTGTGCACCAAGTGTGTCTTTTCCAAGTTTTATTTTGGTTTGGTTTGGCTTATTTGTCCTCCTTTCTATTTTCCAAGTCAGAGGCCTCCCTCAGACGTCTACTGGTCCATGGTTGTCCTGTACAGGATTCAGGAGAGGGGACTGGGAGTTCTCTGCATGATGGTGGGGCTTGTTTCCTGGCAGATCCATACTGGTTAGCCCACACAAACCGTTTGGACACCATTTGGGTTCTGGGGGCAGCATCTCTGTCCGTAGGCCTTTCCTCTCGGACCGGTAAGATGCTCCAGAGAAGAAGGTGAGGGTCTAGCTGCCAGGGTTCGAGGAGCCAGTGGGGAAAGAGCTGGGGGCACTCAACATCAGCATTTAGAATAACCTTCATCTCCTTGATTTTGCTCTATTACCATTGCTCTCAACTGCTCCAGTCAACTCTGTGCAAAGACCCTGTGTTTTGTGCTCCCCAGAGGGTAAACCTTCCGACTTCCGGGGGACGGGGTCTAGGGCTTTTCCTTCTTTCATTCAGTCCGCTTTATTTTCACACATGGGTCCTCGCCACCCCTGGCCCGGGAGGTACTGGGCGCTATTGCCTCTAGTGTCTTTTAAGGATTCTTGTTATAAATTAGGTTTGTTTTGATTTGATTTTGATTTGAAAGCAGTTTTGTCTGAAGTCTGGCCATCACAAGTCTGCTGTCCAGACCCCAAAATTGTGTTGGTGGTGTGTCCTCTTTGTTCGGCCCCCTCGTGTGGCTATGTCTTTAAAAAAGCGTTCTACTAAGTTGGATTTAGAAGGTAGTGAAACTGGGTGTGCATATTCAAAATCCCAGTCCTTTTTCCACAACGGTTTTGTAACTGGAGTGGTAATAATGGTGAGCGTGTCAGTTGTGATACCAAGACCTTTTTATGACGGGATTCCTTAAACATTTGTGGAAGTTATTGTTAGAAACATTATTTATGGCCCCTGTGGCCATTAGAAGTATAAGGGAGGAAATAAACCTGCCTGTCATGGTGGTAGGGTTCTTGGCATGGGTTTTTCTTTGGTGGTGGTTCTTGTGGTGCAGCCCTTGGCGTGGGTGAGGCAGATGCTTCGGTGCCAGGAGCAGTAGAACCATGCTTGGCCAAGGACCGTCATGGTGGACACAGGCTGCTGTGTTGGGACCGTGGGCCTCGGGGCAGGTCCCTCCCCTCAGGAGGGCTGCTTGAGAGAAGGAAGCTTCTAAGGCCAGGTGGGAAGCGCTGTGTCGAGTCCTGGACCATAGCCACCACAGCCCCCCCCCCCCGGCGTTGTGCAGCACATGGCCTGCCTAGCCATATGCTGGGTGGTTTTAGATGATGCCGGGGGACTCTGAGGAACACTTTCTGACAGGTCTGTTCCACTGAGGAACACAAAGGAACCTATAGACTGACCCAGGTCAGCTGAGTTTGCTGTGAGGCTAGCGCACCAGCTCAGATATCAGGGGCATGTGTGGAGGAAGGGGAGAAGGAAAGAGCATTTCCCTTCCTTTCCGGGGTGTCTGTCCTCAGGGTCATGCCTTGTGATGTTCTGCTTTTCCCTCCTACTTCCTTCCTCTTCTCACTGGCAATCAGAGAGAGGTTCTCTGAAAGTGTGTTTTGTTTTGTTTTGTTTTGTTTTCTCACAGAAGTTCCCTGGATATTTCTAGGCCTCAGGGCAGTGCTGAGACAAACATCTGGCAGAAGGTTATCTGCCTTTACTTTGTGCCTGGGTCTTCATGGACTCCATGCTGGGGCTCTGGGGCTCCCGAAGGTGTCCCAGCCTTGGCTGCTTCTCCCCTTTGCCCTTGGCGCCTCCAACCGCTTGCCAGGGCAGGGCTAGAAGACGCCTTGTAGATCATGTAGGCCAACTTTCCCATTTCATGGATGAGGAAGCTGAGGGGGGCAGCCCCGGGCAGGACTAGAACCCACATCTGCTGACTCCAGGTTCAATGTTCTTTCCAACCAGACTCTGCCTCTCTTAGCTTCCGCATCCTTTTGAAGGTTTTGCTGTGGGCGGGGGTCATTGGATATGTTTGTGCTAACAAACCGGTGTGTGGGTTTGAAGCGGGAATGGCTGGCTGATAATGGAGGGAAGCCTCGTGGAGTTCTGGGTTGGACCAGTTCTGCAGTGGACTCTCGGGAGTTGTTTCTGGGCGGTGGTGTAAGCTGGGGGACAAAGCTTCACAGAGACCGCCCTCAGAGCTTTAGTGAGAGAGATCTGGATTCAAGCCTCTGCTTTGACTCTGGAAGATGGATAAATCCAAATCTTTTTGAGCCTGAGGTTCACTGTAAACGAGGGATGGTAATAGTAATAGTAGCTGCCCGAAGGCAGGCGGGCAGGCCGGCCTGTCACGTGCTTAGCACCGCGTCTGACACATGAAGCAACACTCTCTACTGCTGTACACGCACGCGTGTATTGGAGCAGCAACCGTGTCCGGGGCCCAGTCTGGTGCTGAGCTTAGCAGTGCGCATTGCACCTGGAGTTTCCTTAGGGTGCTCACCTGTGGGGCTTGGAGCACTTTCAGCCCGGTGAGGTTTTTAACTTGAAGCCCCTCCTGTCCTGGCCCTAAGGAGGCTGCTCCCAGCTCCAGCCTCCCCCTCCACACCCGCGGCAGAGCCCACCTCCCAGCGAAGCGCCCGTCTCGGGGGAAGGGGCTGCGCCCGTGGGAGACCCAAGCCTGTGCTTTCTCCAGTGCCTGGTTTTCCAGGGAGCCTTGGCTGGAGGGGGATGGGAGAAGAAGCCCAAGAGGGAGGGGAAGCCGGGGAAGCAGAACGGGAACTGGAAGGGGAAGGGTGTGGGTGGGCCCAGATCCAGCTGCCTCCCACTTTCCTTCTCCCGCCAATCCCCTCCCTGCAGGCGGGTGCACTGGAGGCGGGGGCTTGGCCCGTGTTTCCTCCTGGGGGGTGGGGAGCCGGAGAACTCGGTGTCTCTGAGCGGAGGGAGTTGAATCTGCAACACCCCCACCCCTAGCTGAGGCCTGCGTCAGGGGCTTTGTTATTTTACTGGCTTAAGGCCCACACCTGAAGCAGGGAAGATGAAAAGCCCCTAAAATAAAGCCGTGTGGGTGCGGAGGGCCCCCTCAAGCCCCCCAGTTTCCCGAGGCAAATGGGGCCGGTTCGCGGGGTGGCGGGGAGAGCAGCCCCCGGTCCGCCCTCAGCGCGGCCTTGGCTGTGGCCTCTGCCCGCCAGGACGTCCTCCCAACGGCCCGGCGGACCTAGGCCTTCGGGTCGGCCTGGCCGCAGCCCGAGTTCAACCTCAGCTTTCTCGGGGCCCAGGCGCTGGTCCTAAAGTGAGGTGACATTCATTTCACTACATCCTGTGACTGCAGCTCACTTCCTCCACGTGGTGGGAGCGGGGTGGGGGTGGGGGCGTGAGGGGAGGACAGGTTAGAAGGAAAATGTAGCAGGGCTGGGGACCTCTGGGATTTCCCAGGGGGTGGCTGGGTGGGAGGGAGGGTGCAGGAAGCTTTCAAAGGAGAGAACAGAAGTGAATGAAGAGAAGGGAGGAGGCAGGAGGCAGTTGGAAGGCCCAGAAGAGGCGCCCACGGTGCCACAGCAACCCGGAGGCCCGGGGAGACTGTTGCCACCTCGGAGGCAGGAGGCGGCCCTGAGTCGGCCTCGGTTTCCCCCGCTCTCTGGCGGGCTGGGCTGGCCGGAGCTGCCGGTGAGCCTGGGAAGAGGAGTGGGGTCGGAGGAACAGGCCTCACGGGGCAGCGTGGGGGGGCTGAGGGGAGGGGGGGGTGTCAGGTGGGGCCCGGGCTGGGGGTGCCCTGCCCTGCTGACCCCTCTTGTCTTCCCCCCACAGGTGGAGCCACTGGAAGCCCACACCGCAGGCAGCCGGAGTCCGAGTTTCACCGGGATCTATGTCTAAGTTCTAACTCTTGCTTACAAAGACCACGATAATTCCTTCCCCAAAGCCCAGCAGCCCCCCAGCCCCACGCAGCCCCAGCCTGCCTCCCACCGCCCAGCTGCCCGCAATGCCCTCCAGCGGCCCCGGGGACACCAGCAGCTCCGCTCCGGAGCGGGAGGAGGACCGCAAGGTGAGCGGCTGGCTCTGCCCGGGACCCCCGGGACCCCCGGCCCCAGCCTGGGGAGGGGAAGGGGGAGGGCCCGTCCCCAAGTAATGAGAGCTCTGGTGTGCTGAGCGCTGGACCGCGCAGCTCGGTCTTCACGCTGGGCGGCGGGGAGGGCTGATGTCCCTGTTGGGGCCATGGCTTGTAGAGGTTCCGTCTTGGGGGTATGGCGGGAATTTGAAGCACGCAGTCAGGCTCCAGGACCCAGGCTTTTTAACTCCCCTGGTGTTTGAGCAGAGGTTCAAGCCCTGGGTCTGTAGACCCAGGGGTCTACAGAGGGCAGAGTAGACCCAGGCTCGGGGGGCAGCCTGGCAGAGTGTCCCCAAACCCAGATTCCTTTCTGGATTCGCCTCTACCAGCTCTGTGTTCTCAGCTGGGTCACTTGACCTGTCTTAGCTATTCCCCAGGGTATTCGGTAGCTCTGGGAGGCCAAAGACAAGTTCGGGGAGGCCCAGTAGATAGGAGGCCACGTGAGGGCTCCCCCTCTCAGAGCGCCAGGCACACGGTGACACCAGTCATCCTGGAGATGGTGATTTCCTGCCCCTCACCCCTACCCCGGGCTCTGAGTGTCACTTCTGACCACGGAGCCAATGACGCCCTTGTTCTCAGAGCCCCCTGCGGGGTGACCTCATCACCCTCTGCTGAACTCCAGGATGGGCCTGAATCAAAGGAGATCCCAGCAGCCCTGCAGGGATCCCTGCTCGGGCCCGACAGGCTGCCTTGGGACCTCACCAAGCTGTGTCCACCCACAGGAAAGCTGCCCTGAACCCCTAACAATTGGGCTCTATTTTCGCTCTCTGGCAGTGAGATGATAAACCCCACCACCACCTTTCTGGGGAAGCTGTACCAGCCACGGGCCTTTCTGGGGTATCCTGTCTGCTGTGCCTTGGTCCGCACGGTTCCCTCTGCCTGTTCCCCTTTTCCTGAGCAGGAGGGAGGGGTGGTGATGCTCGGTAGGAGGTATAGTTTGTCCTTCTGGAACCAGAATGGACACCTGGCACCAGGTATTGGCCCCGGGGCACTGCGAGGAGTGTCCCATCTGCTTGCCCACCGTCGGGGACAGCTCTGAGACCCGCTTATGCTCCCTGATGCGCCCCCACGCATGCTCAGCTCTTTCCTGGGCTCCCTCAGCCTTACAGCCTTTTTCTGTTCTCTGAGTGGTTTCCAGCCAGTTGGTTCTTGGGAACAGTCCTTGAAATAAGTGGGGGCAAGGACTGATGGCCCAAGTTTACAGGGGAGGAAGCTGAGCCCAGCTACTCAGTGGTGGGGCCAGATGAGAGCCTGGTGGATCAGAACCTTTCCCGCCGCCGCACCTGTGTCAGTCCTTGTGCGGACACACACGCAGGTGTGTGCACGAAGCCCAGTCACCGGCCTCCCCAGCCTGGAATCATGCAGAATGCCCTACTGGGGGGTGTATACCCAGCAAGCCGGGGAGAGGGTGCTTGCTGTGGCCCACTGAGCCAGGCTCCCAGGGGCTACAGATCCCCTTCTTCCTGACCCCACAGAGAAAGAACAGGTAGTCCAGGTTATCCTATGGGCCTTCTGAGCTACTCCTGTCTCAGGCAGCAGTCGACCCACACAGAGTCAGGGCCACCTGCGTCCGGCCACCTGTGCTCTCGAGTGGAGGCTCTGGATAATTCCCTTCCCCCCATCGGGTCTGTTTTGCTCCTCTGTTGGATTAGGTGACCCTGACCTCCCTACCTGGTCTGATGCCCAGACTGATGCTGACAGAGCTCTGTGTCCATACACTGGCAGGTGGGGGTCAGCTGCCCCCCGCCCCCGCAGGTAGGGAAGGTGGGGACAGTCAGGCCAAGCTTCTCTTGTTACCGGACGGTGCTGCCCTAGATAGCAGAGCCCCTGGCTCCGTCGCATGGAGAGCAGCAGGGCAGGCTCTCTGTTCTGACAGTTCAGGATAGAGAAAATGCACTGGACAGAGTCAGAAGCCCAAGGCCCTGGTCCCAGGCCCGAGTATGCCACTTCCTGGAGATGTGACTTTAGGCCATCTGGGCTCGCGTTTGCTCGGCTGTAAAGTGGGGATAGTAACTCTAGCTGTGCCTGTTTTACAGGGTGGTTGTGGAAGTCAGATGAGGTCATGGGCATGGAAATGCCCTGCAAACAGCAAAGTCTGGTCCAATTATGAGGGATTACGATTGCTATTATTATCTACCCATAGTAACCCTTCTGGCTCATGCGGCAACAAACACACACCCAGCCCCAGATTCTGGTGCTGAGAGAGCGGGCTGATAGACGGGGGCTGGGGCTCGGTGGGTGCTCCTCCCCAGCCGCCCACACCCACGGGGCGCATGCTGGCTCACCTGGCACACCTCCCTGGCATCTCTGGGCTGGCTCCCACAGCTCCGGGGAGCTGCCCGGGGAGGGCGGGTAGAGACACTGACAGCCGCCCACGGCAGCCGGAGAAAGCCAGGCCTGGGGCAGAGGTGCCATGTCACTGCAGAGGGGGAAGATGGGCTTGGGCTGCAGCCCAAGGAGCCTGGCAGAGTCGCCAGGGGCACCTGGCACTAAGAAACTGTTCGGTGAGCCAGAGGGAAGGGGTGTGGCCACCCCCTGGCCTTGGGCCCCACGTGCCCTTCCAGCCTCCTTCCCGGCCACGCCTCCACGCACCTTCCACTCCGGTACTTCCTGGAGCCGCCAGCCCTTTGTTTATGCTCCTTCCTCCGCCTGGTGGGCCCTTTCCCTAACTTTCACCTCTCCTCTCTGATCAAAGCCCTTGCTTCCTTTGGTCTGCCTTGAATTGCAGTCTGTAGGGGACCCGCGGTGCTTTTGAGAACGCCAGTGGCACCTGGAAAGGTTAGAAATGCCAATCAGAGCTTCTGGGGCTGGGGCCCAGCAGTCCTTGTTTTAGCCAGACCTCCAGGGCATCCGAGAAGTACCGGTGTGGATAACATCGCAGCCCCACTGCTGCCCCTGGAGGGCAGGGCCTGACTAGCACGGAGTAGGTGCTCAGGAAGTACCTTGTGGCTAGGGTAGGAAGGAAAATGAGAGTGGTAAGAGCCCTCCACAGGGGAGTGGGGGGGGGGGGGCCTGGATCTGGCAGGCTGGATGCGGAGCCAGGGGTGAGAGCTGAGGAGCTGGGAGTGCAGAGAGAGATGTCTGCCCAGCGCCCCTTCTCTGCCATCCATATGTTGGTTGGGGAGGGAGCTAGTGGGGAGGCTGGGACCATGCAGGTTTGGGGGTGCTGAGCGCTGGGGTTCTCGCCAGGCTATGTTAGCTGGGGAAATATGGCCACAGTGGAGGGAGGGGGAGCTGGCCGTACGGGGGGATGGGTGGGGAGGTGAACAGCAGGGAGGCCAGGAGGCAGGGTGGGGTGTCAGGCCCTGCTTGGAGGGGAGGGGAGGAAGAGAAGGAGCAGGAAAGGGGCCCGAGAGCATTCCAGCCTTGGGGCTAGAAGGGCCTCCTCAGATCCCCAAATATGAATCAGCGCCTGGCCAAGAGTCCAAGCCCCAGGCTGGGCCCCCGATCGTGCGGCTCCCCTCTTTCCTCTGGCCTCAGAAACACAACAGCCAAGATGCACTGAGTGCTGAGTCTCTGCCAGGTGCTGTTTTAAGCTCTGCGCTTGCGGGATCCCTTCGGTCTGCCTTGAATTACGGTTTGTAGGGGAAACCCGCGGTGCTTTTGAGAACGCCAGTGGCACCTGGAAAGGTTAGAAATGCCAATCAGAGCTTCTGGGGCTGGGGCCCAGCAGTCCTTGTTTTAGCCAGGCCTCTAGGGCATCTGAGAAGTACCGGTGGGGATAACATCCACTCTTCACTCTTAGGGCTGCTCCATAGGGTACTTTTCAGCACTCTAGCTTTTTAAGCACTAAATGGATGCTTAGACACCTGAGGTCACTTGCCTAAGGTCACACAGCCAGCGAGGGGCTAGTCCAGGGGCGTGGCACTCAGCCGGAGGCCCCCTGCATGAAGCGGTGCTTTCCGGCCGGGATGCCCCACAGCCCTGCCCATGGTGCTTCTGCTGCAGGTCCAAGGGTGTTTATCTAGACTGGAAGTCGGGATGGTCAGAGAATGCTTTACTCGGTGTGGCAGTGCTTTTGCCCTGGGGTGGAGTTTGGCGGCGTTCATGTCCAGTAAGAATTCAGAGGCTAGCGTGCACGCACGCCCACATACGCTCCAGACACACACTCTTCCGTGAAGACAGTGCCGTGGCCACACTGCTTCTTGCCGTTCCTCCCTTCCTGCCTGTGTGCCCACCTTCCTCCCTCCTGCATTGTTTCCCTTTTTTCCTCCTCTTCTCTTTCCTTCCAGGTACCTTCCCAGGTACCCAGCACGTAGTAGGGCTCCGCAGTTCTGTCAGATGAACTGAATAAACCTTCCTGGAGGACCTGGTAAAGGAAAGGGGTTAGGAAGATACAAGTCCTGCCTACCATCCGGGGCGGGGAGGCCCCTCCTGGACAGCTGGGGAGTAGAAGTAGAAGCAGCAGCAGGGGATGTGGATCCGTGCTGGGCGAGCACAGCATGTGGGCCTGAGTGCGTGTGCGTGTATGGACGTGTGTGTGTGTGTGGCCAATGCTGTGGCCGGGCTTCTCCCTCCTCACCCGAGGCCCACCCGGAGGCCCGGCAAGTGCCGACTTCCCTTGGGCACTCACCACTTCCTGCGGTCGGCCCACAGGCTTGAGGGCACCCTGGGTGGGTTTCTCCCAGCTCCACTCTCCATTGTTCTTGCTGGTCCGTAGGGCTGTTGCCTGCTCGGGCATGCTCTGCCTTCATTACACTCAGATGCCCACACACCGTCGCTGAGGGCCTGCTCTTTGCTTTATAATAGTCACTGTAGGGCTTGTTGAAGTAGTATCCTTCTTAGGACATTCAGTCAGTTACAGAAAAGGCAGCTGTCCCCTTCCCTCTTCAGGAACCCAGCTAAGAAGAAGGGTACATCCATTTTTAGCTCAGTGGAGTCGATTAGATGCTTGGGCACGTGGAGCAGGTGTTTAATGCACACGGTGCCCACCCCTGCACTGACGGGGACCTGTGTTTCCGTGTTCAGATTCTCTAAAGTTCTCTAAGTTAGGACAGGCATACCTCAGAGAGATCTCGGGCTCATTTCCAGATCACCACCGTAAAGTGAGTATCGCAAGAAAGCAAGCCAGAGGAATTTTTTTTTTACTTCCCAATACATAAACATGTTTGTACTCTACTGGAGTCTATCAAGTGTGCAATGACACATCTAAAAAATTTACATACCTTAATTTTAAAATAGTGCTAAAAAATGCTAACCCTCTGAGCTGTCAGCAAGTTGTAATCACTGGTCACCATAACAAATCTAGTAATAATAATAATAATAAGGAAACAATTTGGAATATTGCAAGAATTACCAGATTGTGACACAGAGACATGAAGCGAGCAACATGCTGTTGGAAACACTTGCTGGACGCAGGGTTGCCACACACGTTCACAAAACGTGCGATAACCGCACGGCTCGGTGAGAGCAGGTTCGACCGTGCGCGTCTGGTTCAGGTCAGTGCAGTTGTGAGCAGGCGTCACTGGGACTCTGGAGACACACCAGTGTTCGAATCTGGACTCTGTTGTGTGACTTGGCGACGTGGCCTCTGAGCGGGGAAATGAGAGGTTTACGTGGTGTGTGTTTTAACACGGGGGCCTGACACGTATTCCGTTGGTCTTAGGACTTACTTTGGATAACTAGCTAGCTTGTTCTCTACCTGCCTAGCGAACTCTTTATCTACCTGCCTACCTGCACATTCGTGCTGTAGATCCACTGCAGCCCCAAGGACCTCAGGGGCACAGGATAAGAGTATGGAAAATACAGGTGGGGTGTGAATGGTGTGGGTTGAAAGTCCACGGAGAACCCGGCATGTGGAAGGAAAGTTACTTCTGGGTCCTTGAGAACAGGCAGGCCTGAGGTCCCTCGTCCCTTCACACACTGAATAGAAGCAGCACTGAGGCGAGGGACAGGGAGCCCTAACTCTTGTTGGGAGAGGCTGTGACTACCTTCAGAAGCTCGGGTGAGGCTCCCTCAGGCCTTTATTGGTCAGGCTGGGGATGCCAAGAAGCGTGTCCCCCAAGGCCTTGGTGGGAAAAGCTGAGCTCAGCTCTGCAGAGTAGAAAAGGGCAGGCTGCACTGGGTGTCCCAGGATGCTGGTGGGGGCGGGGGGGGTCGATGCCCTTCCTTTCTGGCACCTTGGCCTGGCCCTGCCCTGTGGATTAGGGATGTTACTTATAACCATCCCACACAACGTTTGCACCGTATGGAAGGGCATATAAAGGAGTTTCCTTGGCTTGGCAATGAACTCACTCAATCCTCACGATTGCCCTGGAGGCATCGCCTCTCATTATCCCCATTTTAGAGATGAGGAATTGAGGCATAGGGAGGTTAAGATTAAGTTCGCAAAGGTCACATGGCTCTGAAGCAGTTTCATCTGGATTCTTTCCCTCTTTAAATCAAGAAGAATCATGCCCTATGTAGTGTTGTAGTGCCTCCAGAAAGGGGGTCCCTGGTGGGATTGGGATGAGCTGGTGGACTGTGCAGGGCTGGGGCGGGCTCGGGTCCACGAAGGGGGACACTCTACTCAGGTACTTCTTTTGTTTATGTGTTGTCTCTCTCTCTAAATTGAGTGTTGTATTTGCTTATCTTTGTATCCAGTACACAGTAGGTGCTGGATAAATATTTTTGAGCACGCCCATTGGCCTGGCCTCACGTCGGCCTTGAGGCCACAGAGGTTTTAACATGGCTGGGCTGCAGTGCCCTGGGTATGTGCCTGGTGGAGTCTCCATTCTGGAAGGCACCGAGGCCCCAGCATGGTGTACAGGTTGTGGGGGAGGGCTTGGGAAAACCCACAAGCACCACCATTTTCAACCATTTGGCCTTTACGGAACACCTGCTGTGTGCAGGTACCCGGGAGCTGTGGGGGCATGGAGGGCCAAACAGGACATGGCGGTACCCTCCAAGAACATGGCCTTTTGGGAGGGATGGAGGCTTTCATCAGTATGTATAGTATGAAGCAGACTAAGCAGTCGATGAATACTTGTTGAATATTGTTGAATAATTGAAACAGAGGGCCTATAGCTTTGGGAGGTGACTGAAACAGTGGGGGGCTTTGGAGGTTTCTGCGGAAGTATGAGCATGTGCGACCATTCCCAGGGCCACTGTGTGGTCACTCACGCCGCAGCCTCAGCCTCCCCCCAGCCCCTGTTCTCCAGCAGCTTGCCCTGCCGCTCACCTGCCTGTGGGCCCAGGCTACATGTACAGGCGTGTGGCACCTGTGAGCATGTGTGCATGTGTGCACGGTGTGGTATGAGGGGTCCTGTGGCCGTCGCTCCGCAGACCTGGGCCTCGGGCAGCCCAGAATGGGCCTGGGCCTGGCGGAGAGGCCAGTTGGTTTCACTGAATTCCACGATCACGGACAGACCCCTGGAGGCCAGCCAGCCAGCTGGCCAAAGCTGTACGTGCTTCTTGTCCCAAAGGGTCTGGGCAAGTGGCTGGCTAGATCCGGCAAGTTCATCCCCTCCACTCAAACACCAACTTGAGACATCTGCTCAACGGATGCTGGGTCAGTAACATCCGGTGTGTGTTCTGAAGGGAGCACGTACATCTGGCTGGCTGGCTCCGGGTGAGACATAGATCTCTTAAGGGGAGGGGTCCTATGTCCAGGCAGGAGCCTCCTGAGACAGCTGCGTGGATGTGTACATGTGAATGCTAATGTGTGCCCCTGCCTTGGATTGCCTGCCTGCTCATGGTTTCCCAGTGACGCACCCGGTGACACACGTCAGGAGCATGGAGCCTAGTAGGGTATAGTGGCAGAAAGACCCATGAGCTGGGAATCAGAAGATTTAAATGTTGGTTCTAAAGCCTTTTTTCCTGGCTCTCTGATCTCTGCAAGTTAGGTAACCCCTCTGAGCTTCAGATTTCCCGCCTGTGTGATAGAAGAAAATAATATGGGCTCTGCTTTCTGTAAAGCAGAAGAACAAAATGAAACAATGTATGTGAAAATGCTTTGTTAATTACCATGTACTGTACAACTGCGAGAGATTATTATCGTCACAGCCCAGCTCATCAGAATGAGAAGTTGTATGTGGCTTAAAATAATCCATCCAGTGAGCTGTGCTAAAATCTAGGTCAAATCATAGCCTCAGAAGTTTAGAGAGGCTGATGGTAACTACCTAATCTAACAGGCCACCAAATGTGAAGGTGCTTTGAAAGCTGTAAAGAGTTACATAAATGTAAAGTGACATGATTGTGTTTAAGCCTAGAAAGTACATTTTAGTCATCCTGTTTCCTGATTTCAAATCCTAAAGATCAGAGCAGCACTAGGGCCTCATGCACAGTTATATGTTCATGCCAGTTTGTGGGTTTGCATGTGCACCACTGTGTGTGTGTACCTACTATGTGACAGTCACTCATCAAGGGTTTTTCAGTGCCTGCCTCACGCTAGGTGCCTCGGTCTAGGCACTGGGGGTGCCGAGGTAAGACAAAGCCCCTTCCCCCAAGGGGCTCGGGACCTGTCTAGGACACTGGTTAGCAATCACAGTGCTGGGGAGTGGGTGCTATGCGCAGGGGGGTCAGAGGATCAGAGGAGGGAAGGAAATCTGGGAAATGAGTTTGGAAAAGTAAGAGTTTGCTGGTCCACCTGAGGCGGGGGAGGTAGTTGGGGCAGAAGGAACGGTCTATGCCAAGGCACTGGGGAGGGGAGCAGCCTGCTTTTGCACCTGGTGCAGTCTGTTGGCGATGGGTGGAAGGAAGGCAGTGGGGAGAAGAGACCAAGGCGGCCCGCCAGATCTTGGGGGCCTTCCCTCACACCGGCTAAGGAGCTTGGCTTGATCCTGCAGGCCCCCGGGAGCCCCCTCAGCAAGGGCTTAAGCTCTGCAGAGTGACATAATCAGCTTTGCATTTTGGAAAGATCAGA
Source organism: Callorhinus ursinus (assembly GCF_003265705.2). Taxonomy (NCBI): domain Eukaryota; kingdom Metazoa; phylum Chordata; class Mammalia; order Carnivora; family Otariidae; genus Callorhinus; species Callorhinus ursinus. The sequence continues at coordinate 20,720,097 of NW_027397072.1, read as the reverse complement.
GAGCCCCATGTTCCTGAGTATCTCACTGCAGCAGGACCAGCCAGATGCTGGGGTTTGTCTGTGGTAGTGAGTGATGGCTGCAAATGCAGGGCGCTGGGATTCGCACGGGGATAGGGAGGGAGGGCAGGGGGAAGGGAGGGATGCGCTTCTGTGAATAGTTCTGGTCAGGATGTGTGGAGCAGAAGTTAGCGGTTCTTGAGGGACCATATCCTGTGTCGGCTTTGGACAGGCTATTACCTCATTGAATTGTCACAGCATCGCTGGAAAGATGTTATCATCCCCGTTTTATAGCTGCGGAAAGCAAGACTCAGGTAACTAGCCGGAAGTTACTAGTGAGTCAAGAGCAGGGCAGAAAGTCCAGCTCACCACCCCCCCACCCCGCCCTCTCCAAATCCCACCCAACTAGACTTTCTGCCCCCCTCCGGCCACTTCCCACTGTAGGGATTGACTGATTCAGGCCCCTTAGTGGACGGGTGAGGAAACCAACCTGGGCTCATGTCTGTTCCTGCTCAATTTGTTTTCCAGCTGCCCAAGTCCCCGTGGATCAGATTCTTCCCTTTCAGAGTATTAGTGACGCCGCCTAATTCAGTGCTGCTTACAGATTTGATAGGCATATTTTACATTCCTTTGCTCAGCCCATCAGCAAAGATATTGAATGAACCCAGCCCCATGACAGATGCGAGAATGGACCACTTGAAACGCCTCCTTGAGGGGCCTGGCCCCGAGCCATCTCTCACCCTCCTCTGTGTGTTATCTCCCTAACTCTGTGTGAACTCAGGCAGGCCCGGAGCAGGAGGTCCCGCCACCCTCTCTTTGCCCTCATGACATTGCTACATGGTGAAAGAGTGTATGTTGGCCCCAAATAACATGCTTTTCACAGAGCTGTACTCTAGGGCCTGATGGAAACGACATGGGTCAGGAGTTGCGTAGACCTAGGTTCGAGCCCCCACCCAGGCTCTTGGGGAGATTTGGTTTCTTCGGTCACAAACCAGGGGAGCCTGAGGCCTGAATGCCAGACGGGGCATATCACACCTTGCACTGGGCTCAGCATGGGACGGCCTGCCCTGGTGATGTCCACACTCTCAACACATCGGGGCCTGGCTAGGTGGCACGGCATCCGGGCATTCCTTCCTCCCTGGGTGTATTGCGGCTGCATTGAATACAACGGGGGAGGATGTGTCGAGCATCTCCTGCTCATCCCGCATAGCCCGTGTCACCAACGTGCAGAATCACCGAAGTCTCCAGGTAGCTCGGGAGTTGCCTGCCAGGGGTCCCTGGGCCTTTCTCCACGTACTGATGGGAGCCAGGGCTTAGGGGGTCCCGAAATATCAAGTGTCTTTGTTGTTAGGTTGTTGCAGTGGGGTAACTGTGGTTCCTTAGTGCTGAGCAGGGGCACAGAATGGCTTTCGCATCTCAGGTCAGTTCAGAATAAAACAAACTCAGATGAATCCCTCTATCGGAGGGATCTTCCATGCAGTCCGTTAAAGAAATAGTTCATAGCCCAGAATTTATGGGTGGTAGGAGTCTTTCCAGACCCTGTGGTCACCCAGACTGATCCTGATCCACATTGGTGCCCCTCTCTTGCCCGTTGCCTTGTGCATTCCAGTCCCAGGGGCCCTGCTGTGAGGAATGGTCAGCAGCTTGACGAGGTCTGGCCTAGTGCTTTCCAGGCAAACACAGGCGCTGAGCGGGCCTCCTGCCCCCAGGGAATATGTAAACCCCCCCCCCCCCGCCCCGCCTGGGTGGAGGGGCATGTGGAATACTCACTAAGTGCATGGCCGGGTCTAGGCTCTGGAAACTCAGCAGTGCACGAAACAGACAACGGGACAGAACATTTGTTCATTCCTCTTAAAAACTCGAGAAGCAGGCAGAATGGGCCCCTTCATGCTCCCCTTTTACGAATGAGGAGAGTGAAGCTCGGAGAGAGTGATACACTGTAACTAGCTAATGGACAAGCCGGGCCCAAACCCATGCTGGTCTGCTCTAAATCCCGTTGCATGACCTCGCATGACCTCACATTGACTCTGTTTTGTAAACGCTGAGTTACCTAGTCAGAATGATCAAGACAGTGCCCATTTCACAGCAGTAGAGTCAGACCCAAAGCACCGTCTCCCCGTGAAATTCACTGCCATTGCGTAGATCCAGCTGAAACCGTCACCAGGATTAGGGTGCCTTGGTAATACTTCCTCTCTCTGAGATCCAAGTGATCATTTCTTCTATAGGGCTGTCTGCGGGGGTCTCAAGGACAGCCCAGCACCAGAGGCCTGGTCTACCGTGGGGCATGTGCCCCAGCCCCTCCACCATCTGGCTGTCCCCCCGGTGGCCATCCTGCCCTCACAGCTTCTCTGCCATGTTTTCCTGAAAAGAGCCTGTCAGGGGTCTCTGGTCCTGGTGCACACTCTCTCTCCACCCTGGACCCTCCCCTCCCGCCCACAGACGGGCAAACCACAAGCTATTTTGAAATCACAGAAAATGAAAGTTGAGTGGGATGTTGAGGGACATCTTGATTAAGTCCACTGAGAACCTGGGCACCGGGGCTGCTCTGGGGTGGGACCCTCCCCAGGGAGGACCGTGAAGCCATCTTTGGCTCCTGACGTCCTGCAGGGGCTTGGAGAGCTGCCCATGGTCCCTCTGCTGGGTCAGGGTCCCTTTCTCCTTCCCCAGCGTTGTTTCTGTTTGTGATTAGTCATGCTGGAGCCGGCTGAGTCAGAAGTGACCCGTGGGTGGTTTGTGGCCGGGCTGCTGGAGCAGTGAGGCAGGAGGACTTTCTAGGTTTCTTACTCCGTGCTCCATGAGACAACGAAGCAGGGCCCGGCCCTGGCAGGTGTCGGGTGAGGCGGGTTCGCAGAGCAGACTTTGGGTCCAGAACTCCATGAGTGCAGGGAGGGCATCCAGATGAACCAAGACGCTGTCCCTGAGATGCTCCTGGGGGGGGTGACAGGCATACAGGGCAAGCGCTTCCGAGCAGGTGTATTCACAGGGGCCGTGAAAGTTCTCCATCATTGGCCACGGTCCTCATTCCAAGTGTTGCTCCTGTTTCCAATCGCTCAATTTACTATTTCTTTTCAGGGCATCTTATTTTCAAGAAAGGCGATCCATTAAATATGAGACTCATTTAATTTTTGTACCCATGTAAGATGTGTTTCACAGAAACAAACTCCTATCCAGAAACACACTTTTTGCCAGAGCACGCGTTGTGATTCTGGGGTTAAGAAAACGTGTCCACCAGGAGGGAGGGCGGCATAGCATTGGGCCATCGATGTCTACCCTGAAGTCCCCCGAGGTTCTGTTTACACGGGGCCCGAAGGGTGGGTTCTGGCTTTGCCAGGCCAGAGACGGGCGAAGGCCGCCTCTGCCAGGGGGAACAGCCTGGCGTGGCCCTGGAAGTGTGGCTGTCGTGGGGGTCGGGGGACAGGGGAGGGGCCTCTTGGATCCAGCCCCAGCTTCACAGGCTGTCTGTACCCACAGGAGGGAGAAGAGCAGGACGGAGCTCGTGGCAAGGAGGAGCGGCAGGAACCCGGCACCACCGCTCGGAAGGTGGGGCGGCCTGGGCGGAAGCGCAAGCACCCCCCGGTGAGTGTCACGGCACACCGCCCCCCCCCCCCGCCCGCCAGCACACACGCATGCTCTAAACAGCAGTCAGTCATGTGTGTCCTACCGGCACCTGAGGCCATTAGGGCCGGGCCATGGGGTGCAGCCCTGTGGCTGCAGAGCTCCCTGACCTTCCCCGTGCTTGGAACCCTACCATCACCCTCACAACTTTCCTGTTCTCTGCCTTGAACCGGAAGCCCCTAGGGACCAGAGGACTTGCACTGTGAGTTGGAGCAGAGCTGGGACTTCCTTCTGGAAGGAGCAGTAAGAGCCTGACAGTGACCCCAGGCCAGTCTGCACAGGCCCCTTCCTCCCCATCCACACACCCACCCTGGGCCTCGGCCCCACCTGAGAATCTGGAGGAAGGGAGCCCAGGCCTGGGAGTCTGGTCAAAGTGAGGGGAGATGCAGGCCGATCGGTCCCGCAGAATAAAGAAGGAGAACCGGACGCTGTTTAAGTGTGGGCTTCAGGGCTGGCCCCAAGCCCAGGCTTCTGGGGGCCAGAACCTCTCTGAGTCTGGGGGGGAGCCCCAGGGTTGCCCAAGATGAACAGTGCTCCGGGGGGGCACGACCCATGGGCTCTAGGAGCCTGCGTGCCTATGCCCTTGACTCAGAGGCCTCTGAGCGAAGTTATTTGCCAGCGCCGAAGACAGCTGGTTCCTTTCCTTCAGCCCCTTCCAGCTGAGAATGGGAGCTCAGATTTGTAACTCAGCCCGTCAAGGAAATGTTCTCAGCAGGGCAGGATTTTCTCCCGTGGGGTGGAGAGTCAGGGTGCATGGTGGCCCTAGCGAAAGGGACAGCAGAGGGAGGGAGGGCTGCAGCGGCGGGAGGCGAGGGGGCCCAGAGCCAGAGGCCGGGCACCTGTACATACCAAAGTGCACCGCTGCTAAATCTGCTTGAAGACTGGGAGGGGCAGGGGGGCAGAAGTTAAGTCATTTAATTGGTAAGTAATTTTAAGCATTTTAATATTAAAGCAAACATGGATATTTTATGGCCTGTAATGAAAAATTCACGTGAAGTTGAAAGATAAAATGGGACTTCAAAGGAATTTCCAGCTTGCTTCAGACTCCAGGCTGTACTCCCGGATTCCCAGGGTGCCCCTCTCCTCTCCTCCTTGTGGGAGAAGGTGGAGGGCCCCAGTGCAGGCTGGAGGGGGAGCCAGGCTGAGTCAGAGCCCACTGGTAATTCCCCATCTGCCCGTGTGACTACGATCTGTGGGCGAGAACTCCGCCCCCCGCCCCCCATCCAGGTGCATTGGGGACAAGAGTCACCACCTATAGCAAATAAAGATCTGGCAGCCCTTTGGCTCATCCTTGTGAGTCCCCAGGACCAGAGGGAGGGCACATCAGCGGGAGGTGTAGTGAGGCCCTGGGGACAGAAAGTGCAAGGAAGTCAGGGGCAGGTGTGTGGAAATGTGTCCAGAGAGGGACCAGTGAGAGGGAGGAGGGGCAGGGCCGAGTCGGGGAAGCCTCAGTAGGTCCTACATCCTCCCCATCCCTGGCCCCGGGACAGGGACTTAGTGTAGAGGGAAAAGCACCGTCTTCAGGATACAGCAGACCTATGGTTAAATCCTAGCTCCACCACTTACCGCCCATGTGATCTTGAAGAAGTCACTGTCTGAACCTTGGCTTCCCCCCCCCCCCCCCCCCCCCGAAAAACAGAGACGATAAGGATGCATTCCTCCTAGATGCCTGGGGGAATTAAATGTGTGCAAGCACCAGAGAGAGCCAGTGCTTAGCAAAGGCCCGTCGTGCCCTTGCCCTGCCAAACCTTTCCTCTTTAGGAGGCCACGGCAACCTCAGTTTGATAGAAGAAACCGCACTGGATTTACTGTTTCCCAGCTGTGTGACCTTGAGCAAGTTACTGAGCTTCTCGGAACTTCTTCTTCTTTGGGAAAATATGGCTACCAGTAATACCTGTCCTGTCCACCACCAGGGGTGCTTTGCAAATAGCAAAGTGGATCCAAATGTGCAGGGCGGACAGTGTAATAAACCTGCTCCCCTGAGCCAGTGGAGCCAGGGTCTACCAGACCTTTCAGGTGGGAGCCCAGCCCTGGTGGGAAGGCGCTGTACAGCCTGTGTGGTCATAGTCTGTGTGTGGTCCGGCCCATGCCCTAGCTGACACCTGCAGCCTCCTGGACTCTCTCAAGAGAGGCCCCAGGATGGGGGAGAGAGCATGGGGGAAGCAGCTGTTGTGAAAGGGACCCCTTGCACCCTAGGGCAGGGAAAGACTGACCCCAGAGAAAAGAGCTCGCAGGCCTTCCCAGGCAGCTGGCCCCCGGGCCCCCAAGGGAGCCCACGTGCGGGACGGCGCTGCTGCTAGAGGTTGGCTCCTGGTCCCCTGGCTCCTAGGCCGTCTGGCTTGCTTGTGGAGCAGGTGCTTGCCCTGGCCTCCCCTCCCTCCCCAGCAGAGGAGCGTAGCCGGAGGGCTTCTTGGGGACCTGGTGCAGCTGTGGCCCTGGGAACAGATTGACCAGGGAGCTTTAAAGCAGCTGAGTGTGTGTCATCCAGCTAAGCCTGGAAAGAGGAGGGAGCTTGGCTCAGATCCCGACAGGTGGCACGGAGCGGGGAGTGCTGGGAAGCCAGAGTAAGAGAGGGCCGCGGGCTGGGGTCTTTATTTGTGCATACCCCCGTGCCGGACAGCGGGGGGCGGGGGATGAGGCACGCCACTACTGTCCTCACCATGCCCTGGCCTCCGAGACTAAGGAATCATCATCTCTCTCCTGGTTTTGTCCCCAAGGCCCGTCTGTCCCTGGGTATCTCCCACGCATTCCTGCTCCTGTCTCAGCCTCCTGGCTGCCCCCCCCCAGGATACTTTATAACCCCTCAGCGATGGACCACTGAGCACCTACCAGGCTGAGGAGGCCACACTGATAAATAAAGACTTACCTTTCACCCTGATGTGCTAGAGAGGAGGGCCACATTCAGTTACACTAGATACTGTCCGCGGTACGTTTCTGCTCGAGACTCTCCAGGGACCCCCCCTTTTTTTTTTATTAAGATTTTACTTATTTATTTGAAAGAGCATGAGCGGGGGAGAGGGAGGGGCAGAGGGAGAAGGAGAAGCAGACTCCCCACTGAGCAGGGAGCCCAACATGGGAGCTCCCAGGACCCCAATATCATGACCTGAGCTGAAGGCAGGTGCCTCACTGACTGAGCCACCCAGGCGCCCCCAGGGACCCCATTTCTTATGGGACAAGGTCTGGGATACTCCAAATGGCTCCTCACCACATGATCTCTCCTGCCCCTGCTCTGGGACTCAGTATCCATGGCTTTTATCATAGAAACCCCGACTTCTCGCTGCCCCTGGGACACACCAGGCATGTTTCTCCTGCTGCCTCGCGTGTTGGTCCACCGTCTGCTCTTCTCTCTCCCTGCCCCACCGGCCCAGACCATCCAAGCCCGTCCTGCAAGTGAAGCCCACTTCAGCCACTGTGACCCTCTCTCCTGAGCTGCTTGTAAAATTAATCAAAGTGAACACTAAGGAATAAAAGAGGAGATACTAAGCCCACTGATCGTGTGCTTGGACGGCACTGGTCTTTGGCCTGCTACAGGTCTTTGTAGGATGGGAGAATAAGTAATTTGAAGCTTTTATGTCAATTTGATACTGTCACCACATTTTGTATTTTACCAAAGTATCATTTCTTGATGGACTGAGAACGAAGAAAACTACAGCAAAAACCTGGCCTTTCAGCCCAGCTAGTTGGAAAAGCACAAAGAGAGAGCTTGTCCCTTCCACTAGATTTGACGCTTACTACCACCCGACCTTGCACTGTCTACCCACCTCCCTGAGGCCAGAGACCACGAATAAAGGCTCAGAGTCGTGTAGCACTTTATGGCCTAGAGAGGCTTCCGGCAAGGATGACCTCTGTGTGGGAAGTAGGTGGGGCCCCTGTCATTACCGTGCCCACATTCAGATGAAGAGACCGAGGTTCAGAGAGGCTTGACTGGGCCTGGGACTCCACGCGTCCCGCCCTGCAGAGGCCACAGTGCTCATTCCTCCGCACCACTGCAGTCACGTGCTCTGGAAGCCTGGGTGTCCAAAATCCCCCTTAAGTTAACATGTGAATGCAGGGCTGTTAGAAAGAAGTGTAGACCCGGTCCAAGGAGCATAAAGAGAAACAGAACTCATGTGTATAATAGGAGGAGGGTGATTGACCCAAGTACCAGGGAGCCTGTGGGTAAGCGGGGAAGGCTGCGGGGGTCTGAGGAGTGAGAGCTGGGCCGTCCAAACCCGGGAGTGCGTTGCTCTGCGGCGCTGGCCTCAGAGCCAGGATGCTTGAGCGGAGCCGGCAACAGGAAACAGGAAGCCAGGGCAGGGCTGGGCGGGGCTTAGGAAGGGAGCTGGCACCTGGGCTCAGGGCCTGTGGGCTGGCCGGTGCCCACGATGGGGAGGAGGGACAGCAGTGTGCAGGGGCTGATTTCTGCCGGCCGGAGAGTGTGAGCCTGTGTGTGGGTGTGAGCGTCAGGGTGAGAGGAAGAGGCATCTTCCTGTTCACCAACCCCTGAGGACGTCACAAGTGAGGGCGTCCGAAGCTGGGTCCTGACTGGTCACAAGCCCAGGCAGCCCTGCCACCACTTTGTCTTTCATGCTGGTTACAACTGGGGCCTCAGGAGGGATAGTTTCTGCCTTGCCCACCAGACCCTGGGTGACCAGCCCTTTGGGGTTCCATACCCTGTTTACTAGGTATCTGTATTTATTCATTGAAGATTTATACCCACCAACTTCCTCCAGGGTTATTTTTGCTCAGTGGGAGCATTCTGAGGTCACCTCTTGCTAAGAATAACCCAGAAAGGGAGGGGTAGGGGGAAGGGGCTGAGGCTGGGAGCAGGGGCTGAGCTCAGCCAGACCAGCCCAAAGCCAGCATTACTCACTCCACGTTGGAGGCTAAGCCTCTGTCACAATGCCCAAATGAGTTCAAGAGGGCAAAGCTGCCCCTCTTCAGGAGCAGAAGACTTGGGGTATAAACTGGGAAGTTAGGGAGCCATTCAGCTGCAGCTTAAGCCAGCTGGGGACAGTTTAACTCAGCTGTTGGGAGTTTGCAGTGTGGGCTCATTTGCCAGTCTAATAGGAACTTTTGATTTGTCTCCAAGTTGACATGGAGATCAAATCCTCTCTTTGTGTCCAGGTCAGAACGGTTCCTTCACCGATCCCTGGAACCTTGATTCAGTGACTTGGTGCCCCCCCTCCTTGTTTTTATGCACAAAACTTCCAGAAAGAATATCTCCCCATCCTAGCCGCCAGCCCCTCCAAGGTCTCCCCTACCCGTGAGCCTGCATTGAAGGTGTGAGGAAAACAGGTCTGTCACACGTCTTACGAGATTAGAGACCTCTCTTGTAACTGTGCCCTGCAGATTCATCTGCCCATTCCTGCACCTGACCGGTCAGCAGCACTCACCAATGGCATCCAGTACCGAGAGGCTGGCTGCTGGGCTGGTCTTCAAGTGCCAAAGACATGTTGTGTGTGTGTGTTGGGGGGGGAGGGGGGCGGGAGGTCATGTTTCGAAGTCCAGGGCCAAGTGGGAGACTTTCCTACCTGGGACCTTCCTGAACGAAGGTGTGGAGGGAGGAATGTGCACCAGGGGAGGGACACATTAGTCCTGGGTTGGAGAGGTCGTTTGCAGGCGGCCTGAGGGGTTTATGCTTTATCATCTCAGAAATGTGTTTATCTGGAAGGTTTCTGAGGGGATGGGGGCGTGAAGTGATGGGAGTTCTGTTTTGGGAAGCGGGGCCTGGCATCCATGAGCATGGTGGGTCGAGCACGAGAGCATGCAGAGAGGTAGGGCAGGGTGGGGTGGGGTGGGGTGGTGCCAGAAAACACCCCCAGAGCCTGCTGGGGGTAGGCAGCGGGGGACAGAATTGGCAGGGCCCGTGCCACTGGCTGCCACGGACCAGGGAGAGCAAGGGGAGGAAGGAGATGTTTCAGGCCCCAGGGATGGTATCAGTGTTACTGTCAGAGATGGAGGGAGACTTCTGGAAGAGAGCAGATTTGGCAACAGCCCTTGCAGAGGCCACTCTAGATAGCTGGTCTTACTTAGTAGGGGAGCATCTCAGTGAAATCCCAGCATCTTCATTTTGTTTTTCCAAAACTCCCCCTTGCTCTTCATCCCTCCCTGTTCCCTTCCTTGGGGGTCACACATTCCAGGGCCACCTCCAGGGAAAGTCACGCACTCCCCCGGGTCTGGCCTCCCTGGGCTTCCTAGGAGCTTGTGGCCTCCTCTAGAGCCCAGGCTGCGCCGGCGCCACTCCTGTGCGGAGGGACTCGCTGGCAGGTGCATCTGGACAGAGCTGGTGTCGCTGCTTTCCTTTCATCATCCTCGCCTAGAGAATTGGGTGCCTTTCGGTCCTGCCACCTCGAGAAAGATAGAACTGAATTGGAAAAGCTCCAGAGCCGGGCAGCTAACTTGATCAAGGGGGAGGCAGTGCTGCCAAGTGAGGACAGATGAGAGAGATGATGGCTCTCCAGTCCGGAGAGACAGAAGCTAGAGGGGATATGATTAAAGCTATGAAATCACGTTGTGGGGTGGGGCAGGGGGAGTGCACCCCAGTGGGGGCGCGGCGGGGTGGGGAGATACCCATTTGAAGCTTTAGAAAGGCACGTGAAGCATAGAAAAGAAAGCCCCATTTCCCATGGTGGGTTTCCTTCTTACCACACCTCAGGCATGGGTGGTAGAGGTTCAAAATAGAAATTACTTCAAAAGAGATTTACTTAAATGTATGGATCTCCTGTACATAATGGCTTTTTAGAGGGAGCCTCCAGCTCATCCTGAAATCCTTTGAGGTTGACTTCAAAGAGCACAGCCAGGCCCTCTTCCAGGTGGACAGGTGTCCCAGCTGGAAGCGGAACCCCGAGCGGTTTGGCCACCACCAGGCATGCTCGTTCTTGCGTCCACCTGCCATGGCCAGCAGGGCCACGGACTGCGTGACCTCTGAGGCTCTGCTGGGCCCCGAAGTTCTCTCCCAGAATCAGTGTCTGTCTCTCTCTCTCTCTCTGGCACACGCACAGGTGGTAGAGAGATCTCTGGGAGGAGGGAGGGAAGGCAGCTCTCCGCCCAAGTGGCGAGGGAAATGGTGAGACCTGGAGAGCATGCCCAGGCTTTCCAAAGTTGGCCCTCTTTGGCTTCTGGTCCTACTGTCTCTTCATCCCCCTGGTGGCCCTTTTAGCTGCTCCACCAGAGAAAAGGAAATCAGCGGTCCTAGTTCCAAAGTCTTGGAGCCTGACTCCATTCACCCCAGGAAGGCTGAGCAGGGAGGCTTTGAGGACCTCTCTTGGGAGCTGGCACGGGGTGGACCTCTCCTGCTTTCCCTGCCTCAGGGCCACTTCCCGCCAGTCAGATGCCGGGCTGCCAGCAGAAGGGGCTGCAGGAAGGCCTGGAGCAGAGGGGATGGGGGAAGCGTGGGCTCAGTGCCAGTGGGACAGGCTGTTTCCTGAAGCTAGAGTCAACCTGGGAAAATCCAGGCCTTGGTCGGTGGGGGCTGATGGGCCTGCAGTTGTAAGGAGAGGGGGACTGTTGATGTGCTTTTGTTGACATGGCTCTGCCACATCCCTGCACATCTCCCGGGCTGTGTCTCCGGGAGGTGGCGCACCCCTGTGTGTCTGTGCATGCGACTGTGTGTCCTTAATCAAGAGGCCGGGGTTGGCTGGATGCCAGGGTTCCCGGCTGGCACGGAGCTGAGTGCTGCCACGGGCCTTAAAGGCACAATGGCGGTACCATGGGGTGGGAGGGGCCGCCCCACATCTGCCAGCCTCTGGGCCTCCCTCCCCAGCGCTGCGCTGGGGTGCAGCAGAGAAGTCCCCTTCCAGCCACAGCCCCTGGCCTCCAGCACCGCAGGGGAGAGTGAGGCAGGTGCCCAGAGCCAGCCTGGGACCCTGGCTCCGACCTCCAGGGGCTGCCAGTGAGAGAGGCCGGGCCCTGGGCCTGCCCCCTCCACACCTGGGCCCAGGGGAGCCTGCACACAGCTGGTCCTGGACAGCTGGTCCCTGTGCCCTGGCCGCTCCCAGCGGAGGGGCTCCTCTGACCACACATGGCTGGGCCTTGTCTCCTTTGTATGATTTTCCTCATATCTTATTTGCCAAGTTTTAATTTTTTATGTGTAAATATTATTATTATTATAATAAAGGGCCTCTCAAAAATCACTTCCTTATTTGGAGCTTCAGCGCTCTGCCCCACTTTGGGAGACCAGGCCTCACCTGGAGAGGGAGGAGTGGGAGTTCTGGGGTCTGGTCCAGACTTCCAGCAAAAGGGGAGGAGGACAGGGCCCAGGGCCTGGACAGGTTCACTGCCGAGGGTTGCTCCTCGCTTTGCCTCCGGTTTGTCCCTGCAGTGGCTGCTGCCAGGGAAACAGCCTGGCCCTGCTTAGGCACATCTAAGCCTCCTTTTCCTCCTTGGAACCCTAGGGATTTGAGGTTGGGTTTTTCCAGAGACTCAACCCAAAGGGGGAGCCAGCTTTCAAATGCCTCTCTTGTACCTGGGTCATTCTGGAAGCTTTACCACTTAGAAGGTGTGTGACTTGAGGCAAGCCTTGGAGCCTTTTCCCTCAGAAAAGTGAGGGTAGCACTACGCATCAGGACGATGGTGATAATTACACTTAGTTGTATACGCATATTTATGCTGGGTGCTGTGCTTTGTCCTGGGGAGCTGTAGGTGGAGTGGTTGGAAGGGAGATAAATAAAAAAAAAAAAAAATAAGTAAGGCAAAGCTCACAAGTCTAGGAGGGAGACCCGCAGTGAATAATGAGGTGCAGCCTAAGAGCAGGAGTGTTGTAATGAGATAGGGTGTGAAAAGCTCTGTGAACAAGCCGTGCCTGCTGTGGGCTGGGGGTTCGGTGACCACTGGAGCAGACTTTACCCCCACTCCTTTGCTGGGGGCTGGAGGGCGGGGCTTAGCACAAATGCTTCCCTCCCAGGGGTGAGTGTGTGTGTAAGAGACAGACAGGCAGGTTTTCAGACGTTCCGAGAAGACAGAAAGCAGAGTAGTGGTGACCAGGGACCGGGGGCCAGGGGAAATGGGGAGTTACTATTTAGTGGGGACAGTTTCAGTCTGAGGTGACAAAAAAGTTCTGAAGATGGATGGTGGTGATGGTTGTACAATATGGATATACTTAATGCCACTCAGTTGTACACTTGGAAATGGTTAAAATGGTAAATATTATGTTATGTATATTTTACCACAGTATTTTTTTAAGTTTATTTTATTTTATTTTATTTTAAAAAAAGGTTCTTAGAGAAAGGCAGTCTCTGGTCAGTGCGCCGACCTTCAGCCCGGGGTTTTTCAACAACAGCACTATTGACATCTTGGGCTGAATAATTCTTCGTTGTGGTCACCGCCCTGTTCTAGTGCGGAGTTCAGCAGCATCCCCGACCCCTACCCACTGGAAGCCAGCAGTCTCCCCACCCCAGCGTGACCACCAGAAGTGTCTCAGACATACAGTCAAAGCAAAACTGCCCCCAGGGGAGAACCACTGCCTTCACTGGCTTGGAAGAAGCCGCTCCCGGGGGAGGCCCGAGGTGGGGGTGGCAGGCAACAGAGAAGCAGGAAGCAGCTGTCTTGGGATGGACGGGTTGCCTGGACAGAAGGCAAAGGGCAATGAATTCTGAGGGACCCCAAGAGGTGGTAGGCAGGGTCTGAAGATCCAGAATGGGGCAAACCGGACATGGGTAGGCACACAGAGGGCAAACAGGATCGACTTTACCCAAATCTGTTGCCGGGCCAGCCCCCCACTTCCAGGGGAGACCTCTGCTGCCCCCCCCCCCCGGCCTCACAGGTGAGAAGCAGAGGAAGTTGGAATTGTCACCTTCAGCTGCTGGTGGTGGCTTCTAGAAGGACTAGGGGCTTCTGCTGCTCCCACTCCCCCCAAGGGAAAAATCAGTATCTCAGGGTATATTGTCTCTCCTTTGAAGGCAATTGTAAAATACAAGCAAACAAAAACAGAATTTTAAACAGTTACTTCTGATGTGCAACTAAGTTGAAACTCCCTCTACTCACAGGAGCAGGATGTTCTGAGTCTTAAGCGAGGCTTGGCATTCAGGAATCAGTTATGGATGCTGAGCGCCCTGAGTCTAGCCTGGGAAAGCAAAGTCCCTGACTCCAGGAGTGGACAAGCCAAGAGTGATGGGGGACAGGAGGTGGCTGAGAGGTGGGGGCAGAAGGGTGCAGGCCTGGCTCTCCTAGTGGCTTCCAGGTATGGATTAGGCTGTTCTTCTCATCAAAGATGCCCCTTTTAGGGTGCACCCAGCCCCTCTAAGAGATTTGGACAGTTGCTTCAGTCCGTTTGCCTGTGGACCTCCTCCTTCCCTCTCAATGGTTTCTTATACGTGGATTCAACCTGCTCAGTTGCCTGGGCCCCAGAGAGGGAGCCAGTAAGGCTCCACTCCTGGCTGGGGTGGGGCGGAGGGGGGGTGTGGGTCTTTTCTTTCTTTCTTCCTTTTTTTTTTTTTTTTTAAGATTATTTATTTATTTGCCAGAGAGAGAGAGAGAGACAGCGAGAGAGGGAACACAAGCAGGGGGAGTGGGAGAGGGAGAAGCAGGCTTCCCGCTCAGCAGGGAGCCCGATGTGGGACTCGATCCCAGGACCCTGGGATCACGACCTGAGCTGAAGGCAGATGCTTAATGACTGAGCCACCCAGGCGCCCCTTAAGATTTCATTTTTAAGTAATCTCTATACCCAATGTGGGGCTCAAACTTACAAGCTGGAGATCATGGTCACATGCTTCACCGACTGAGCCAGCCAGTCACCCCAGGGTGGGAGGGTTCTTGAGGGGTAAGTTGGATCAAGGGCTGGCCCCGGGCGGGAGTCAGCAGCTTCCCTGATCCCAGAACTTTGGCTAACACAGGGTCAACTAGAAACAGAGAGGGTGGCTCAGTTGGGAGGAGAGGAGGTGAGGCCTGGGGGGATTAGGGGATTTCGGCATGCTGAGCTAACCCTGGGGTGGGGGCTGTGCAGAGCGCTTCCCTTCCCCTCATTCGCCCACCTCTGGAAGGGGTGTGGGCCTCACGCTGCTGCAGCCTGGGTTCCTCCAGGGCCGGCCTGGGAGGGATGCTTGATGAGAGCACGTGGGGGTCAGAGCAGGTACTCCTGGCTCTCTCTGCTATGGAGCTGGCAATCAACAGGAAGTGAGTCCCAGGTGAGAGGAGGCCATGTGGTCCCCAGGCAGGAAGTTAGTAACAGCAGAGTTGTCTCAAGCAGCTTTGTGGCGCTGGGAGCCTGCTCCAACTTGAGGTGTCTGTGGGGTAGCAAGTGGCCAGAAGGTAAAAGGACACGGCCGTGGTAAGAGCTTGACTCTGACCTGAATTCCCCAGCCCACCTCCCTGGCAGAGGCACGATCAGAGCTCTGTGATGCCCGGCGCAGCTGGACATAGGGGTGGCTGTGGGGGCCTGGGCATGCCCCACTCTGCTTGGGCTGTCTAGAGGTGAGAGGATTTCTACCAGGGAGGGGCGTTAGAACGGGTTCCCAACAGGGAACCCTGTTGGCTTGACCTGGGAGGTGGGAAAGGCCGTCTCAGTCCTGGACAGAGTGTGTCTCAACACTCAGGGATGGAAGCTAAGGAGAAAGACAGGGCCTACTTGCTCACTCGCATTCCTGTGTCTGACCTCCTGGCCCTGCTGGCTTCAGCCCTCTGTGCCCAAGGCTAGGCCAGCAGAGGACTTCTTGCCTCTTTCTCTTGCTCCAGCCCCCACTCCCACCTGCCAAGGACTGCACACCTTTGCAGCTTTCCCTGGGAGCTTCCCTTCCTGGAAGCAGGCCTGCCCCAATCTGCCCCACTCAGCCAGGAAAACAGCTTGGCAAGTCCCTCTGCTCACCCTTAGGCTGCTCTGTGTGCCTGGAACCTTGTCAAGGGAAGACTCTGGTTTTTATTTATTTATTTTTGTCCCCAAGGCCCTTGTCCCTATTTGCCACCCTGGGGGTTCCTCAGCAGACAGCAGTGGGCTCCAAGGTGAGGATATAGACCTTAGAGCAGAAGCAGCCTTGGAGATTGCCGGGCTGTGTGGGAGGGAGCCCAGCGCGCTCTGAGGCTGTCAGGGTGTGCTTGAGGGGTACACCTCTTTGGAGGGAATTTGGCCTGTCTACTCACACCTAGGCAGGCCCTCCACCAGCCAGCCCACCTCTGGGACCCCGATCTACAGACATACGCAGGCGCATGGAACTATAAGTGCACGGGGTTCATTGCAGCAAAAAGCAAATCGGCCCAAAGGCCCACTATTAGGGAACTGTTTGAATAAATTATGGAGCATCCATTCAATAGAATGTTGAGCAGCTGTGAAATAAGAGACAGATCCATATGCACGGGTATGGAGTGATGCCCACTATGCTTGTTAAGTGAAAAAGCAAGTTATAGAACACTGAGTAGCAAGACACCCTATTAGAAAAAAAAATTCTGGATCTGGCTGTGCGTGTGAATCCATGTGTGTAAACATGTAACTCACACATGATTGTAGACACATAGAAACAAAGTCTAGAAAGGATCCTCACCAAACTGTTAATAAGGGTTTACCTGTGATTTCAGAGGTGGGGGATTGAAAAAGGAGCTTTAACTTTTCGCCACGACTCATTTTTGTGTCGTTTGAGTTTTTATATGTGACTCACTTTTATAAACAGAAAAAAAAAGACTTAGACTTAGGAAAAAACCTCAGGGGACTAGTCTCGGCATCTCCCCTTATAGGTGGAGCAGCCGAGGCGCCCTCCTGAGCAGCACCTTGCTGAGGTGGCAGGCTAGCCACGCGTCTGCCCTTCCCATAGACGTTCCACGGATGGAGCTGGGCGGGATTGCTGAGGGCAGCCCTGTGCCCATGGGCGTGAGCACAGGGGACACTTGCCTCTTCCTCCCCAAGAGAGCACCTCCATTCCTCTGAGATGCTCTAGCCTACTTGCCCCCCGCAGGGCCGAGGACAGAGTGTTCACCAGGCTCTCCTGCCCTCACTGTGTCCTTACAAAGTGCGTGACCTTGAGCAATTCTCTGAGAGCCTCCTCAGGGAGGTTGAGTGGGTCTAAAGGGGTCATGGTGAGAAGGAGCCTTGCCCACCGGGCAGTGGCATTTACAAAGGACAGTTAGATGATTACCCTTGATGTGATTCTTATTACCTGGAACTGTAGCAAGTTCTGTTCTTAGACTCTTGGGGATGAAGGGATACATTTCATTCTGGAAGGGGAATGTGAGACCACATGCCAGGGGGTGCTTACTGTGGACGCTGCAAACTGCTTATGGGGGCTGTGGATCTCCAGGGTCGGGGTGCCGGAAAGATGGGGGATCCAGAGCTGAAGGAAAGAACTGTGCTGGGCTTTGGGGCCCAACAGAATGCTTATTTGGAAGGCCTCCTTTGACCCTTTTGCTCCAATGCGCAGCTAGTCCCTGTTTGGGTCAGGGCCTTGAGAGGCCAAAAGGAAAGCCGGAGGGATCTGGCAAAAGTCAGGTCAGCCCAAGGTTACCAGAATTGATTGGTGGCACTAGAGTCTTCTGAGGAGGGGTCCTGATTTGAAGTAGGAGTAGTGTGAAGAATGTTTGTTTAAAAAAAAAAAAAAAAATCATTGTTTTTTTTTTTTTTTTTAACTAAGCCCAGTGTGAGGCTTGAACTCTTAACCCTGAGATCAAGAGTTGCATGCTCTACCAACTGAGCCAGTCTGGCACCCCAGAATGTTTGTTTTCACTTACATATATATGTATTTCTTTCCCCACTTACGTATAGTGGAACGTTTGTTTTTAATAGGGGCTTCAGAGTAGGCTTGGAGGCCCTATGTCACCTCAGAGAGTCGGGGTGGTAGCTGCCATGGGTCACAGCTTGGTCATTGAAACCAGGCTGGCAAACCTGCCTGCATTCTTCTGCTTCTTATGCTCGAGTCCACAAACCCGTTGACTTCAGGGAGTCAGGCCCAGAGATCCCTTAAAACTGAGAGCAGAATTGTGTGTGTATTTGCTTGCGCACTTATGTGAACAAGGTTTTCTGGACAACGGGTGCATAACTTTCACCGGAATTTCAGAGGGGTTAGTGATCCAAAAGAGGCAAGACCACCGATCTAATCGTCCCCTCCTGTTTCTTCATCTTTCCAGGTGGAAAGCAGTGACACGCCAAAGGACCCCGCAGTGACCTCCAAGTCCCCGTCCATGGCCCAGGACTCAGGCCCCTCAGAGCTGTTACCCAACGGGGACTTGGAGAAGCGGAGTGAGCCCCAGCCAGAGGAGGGGAGCCCCGCTGGAGGGCAGAAGGGCGGGGCCCCAGCAGAGGGAGAGGGTGCGGCTGAGACCCCGCCCGAAGCCTCCAGAGCCGTGGAGAATGGCTGCTGCACCCCCAAGGATGGCCGAGGAGCCCCCGCAGAAGAGAGTGAGTCCTGGGCACAAGGGGCAGCCTCTTCTGGGATCCCCAGGATTCTTCCAAGGGTTAGAGACTTGGGGGCCAGCAGGCCCCAGGAGGCATGGGAGCTGAAGGTCTACTTGCCAAGGCTATACCCCGGAGTCTGCTGGCTGGGTGCAGCCTGCACACATGTTTTATTTGGCCCATGTAGTGTTTTAAACATTTTCAAAAATTAGTTGCCAGTATTTAAAAATCCAGAAATTTCACATAAAAATCTGGAGTTTTGGCTTCTCGTGGGGAAAAAAAAAAAGCTAGATCTGGCAACAGTGGATTTGTAGAATGCCAACAGTTGCAGGACTGGGGTGATGGCTGTCCCCCTGCCCCACCCCCCCACCCCTTCATAGGCTGGTTGTGAGCCTCAGTTTCCTTCAGCCCTCACGTGGCCTTCTTCCTCTTCTCCAAGACCTGCAGTTCTCGGGGACTGCGTGTGCAGCCCCTGGCCTGGGTGCTCCAGGCAGTGGATGCCCTCGGAGCCCTGAAAACCCAGTTAGCCTGCCCCAGCATAGATGTCTCGAACTCACCACAGTTCAGCTGACTCAATTCAAGTGTGATTGTGACCGAGCAGGGTGGGGGTGGGGCGGAAGGGGGTGGCCAGTTCGCCACCCCAGCCCAGGCCCCTTCCTCCCCAGACTTTTTGGTCTTGCCCTGGAGTCCTGGAAAATTGCCTACTTTTCTCTTTCAGGTTAAGCCAGTGATTTCAGGGCCAACCAAGCTGTAAACATGTTAGTAATGAGGACAACTAGCATTTGTACGGGGCTTCACAGTTTACAGAGCGCTTCCTCATATATTATCACATTTGATCCTCCCGGGGCCCTGCCAGGTTGTTTTGCATATGTGCATTTTAATTCAAAAAGTCTTCCAAGTGCGTATGATGGAATGAGTAAATCGATTAATTGGCCTAACTTATTTTGCATGGATCTAAACCCAATATTCATGCGGGATTGAGAGCATTTCCAGAAAAGAGATTTCCAAATTAAAATATGTATATATTTCATTCATTTATTATTCAACTAATATTTATGATGTTCCCATTATGTGCAAAGCGCTTTTTAAGGTACTCTGTATTCGCTGGTTTAGTTCTCCAAACAATCCTTCAAGAGGTATTGTTTTCCTCATTTTAAGGCAGAAAAAACATGCCACTTAGCGAGATGAAGTGACTTGGTCAGGGCCTCCGTGCCTGTAAGTGGTAGCTCCAGGATGCATTCCGTCTTGGCTTCAAAGTTGGTGTGCCCCTCTGCTGTCTCCTTTTATTCTGCAGTGGGGCTCAGTGCAGGCTAGCCCGGAACCGCCCAGGGCTTCTGGCCTTACCTGAGTGCCTTGTGGGTAGGTCCTGACACTGGGCGGGAGTGTTCAAGGGTCCGGAGTGGAGGGGAACTGAGGAGGAAAGGGAGAAGAGACCCCATCCCTCCCGCTAAGAAGACCAGGTATTCCAGAGCGGAAACTGGGAGCCCGTACGCTCCACCCGCCCACCGTGTGCTGATTCCTGGGACCCCACCATGACTGACAGTAAGCTGCAGTCCTTTCTGCCTGGTGGGATGGGGCCATACATAGTTCTAAGGCCGCTCTTAACCCTTGAGGGTGTGCTTTCACTTTGGGGTTTCCCTGTCTCCACTTCCGTTTGTTCTCCAGAGTTCCTTCTTCAGTCAGTCAATAGATGTGTATGAAACATCCATTGTGTGTGTGTGTCAGGATCTGGGCGAACCGTCATGAACAAAATCCTGGTTCTTGCCTTCAAGGACCTCAAAGTCTGCTGGAGAGACAGACGTTAATGAGAAATTCACACTGAAAGGCATGTGATTATACAAGGAGATAGGTTCTCTAAGAGAAAATAAACACAGTTCTATGAGGAACTGTGATCAGGGAAACCCCGGGCAGCCCGGCCTGTTCCACGGAAGCGGAAGGATGACTGGGGGTTCACCAGGTGAGGGGTGGTGTGGGAGGGAGTGAAAACAGGTACAGAGGCTCCCGGGTGGGAGGGAGCAGGGCACCCAGAGACCTGACAGAAACTAGTAAGGTTTCGGTGAGAGAGCAAGGAAGAAGGGTATGAGAGCAGACGGGACCAGGGCAGGCCTTTGAGGACACCCTCTGGGGTGGGGGGGGGGCAGGTGACATGATCTGCTTTGTGTTTTGAAAAAAATCACTTTGCGCTCTGGTTCCCAGAGTGGAACCGAGGGGCTGGGAAGCTGGGTTAGGGGGCTGCTGCAGGCGTGGTGGGGAGGAGGGCGGCTGTAATGAGGGGGCAGCAGAGGTGGAGAAGCGGGCAAGCGCCAGGAGCCCAAGGGGAAAGGGAAGAGATGGTGTTGAGATGTCTCCTGGGTTTGGGATTTTCCCCACATCGGGGGACCTTCCTCAGAATCTTAGTGCTGAGTGTGGCAGGCCAATGCTCGAAGCCTCCCTGACCCCCCAGTAGCCTCGGAGCACTCCTGTGTTGTGTGCTGGTAGGCCTCAGAGCTGGGGCGGGGGAGCCCCTGAAGGCCACCATGCATTGCCTGGCTGCTGAGACCGGTGAGGTGCTGCCGGGGGCGTGGGCAGTGGTCTGCTGGAGGCTCGGCCACCTGGCCCGCAGTCAGCCACACAGAACGCGTACGCAGCTGCTTAGTTCCAGGGAGGAAGGAGACTTAAGGCCCCAGGGAGGAAGTGAGTTGGCCATGGTCTCCCATCTGTTCCCCGCACTCCAGGTCTCCTCTCAGGGGGCCCCATCCGTCTCCCCTGAACCCCTCCCATTAGGTCCTATACAGGAAAAATGGAGGACTTTAAGGCAACATTCCTGTGCACACAGGCGCCCCAGATCCTGATAGAACAGCCAGGAGAAAGAAGGAGTAATGGGGGAGATGATGAGTCATCGGGCCAAGAGCCACCTGGATAGGCAGGTGGTGGCCTTGGGACTGCTTCTGCACTCCTAGCATTAATGCTGCCATGATTCTCATAGAAGCGATGGTAATATGGCTTTCTTTTACTGAATATTGACTATGTGTTGACTGTCCTATATCCTCACTACTCAGAGGGGCCCGTGGACCAACAGTGTTGCCTGGTATCACCTCTGAAGTTAGAAATGCCGAATCTCAGGCCCCACCCTAGACCTGTGGAGTCAAAATCTACATTTTAAAGAGATCCTGATTTCGATGCATATTAAAGTTTAAGAAGCCCTGCTCTTTAGTTACATGGTCTCTGGTTTAATCTTTGTGATCCCATGTGAGGAAGACTCTTATTGTCCCCATTTTTCAGATGGAGAGACTGAGAGTTCAGAAAGGTTAAGTTACTTGCCCAAGATTATTCAACTAGTAAAGGACCAGATTAGGGTGAGCACAAAGCCCTTTTCCGCTCAGATGGAACACCCAGTATTGGGTTAGTGACTGCCCTCTGAGGCAAGCCTGGCCTTAGCCTTGTCATGGAGATTTGGGTTCCTTTTAAAGGAAATTTGGGGCGGGTCCCCCGGCTGATATAGGCTTAGATCAATGGGTAAGTGTTGGAAGCACCCTGGCCTCTCCTGCCCCCTGGACCTGAGATACTCTAGGGTCATGTCTGAGCCTGCCAGGGCCACCCTGGGAGGCACGCAGCCACCTGGCCCGCCTGTGACCCTGGGTCTGGGCCAGGAGCAGATGGACTGCAGAGGGAGTGTTGAGAGAGCAGCTGACCCTCCTTGACTCAGGACAAGTGCTGCATTCTGAGGCAGCCCAGTTTGTTGTTTTGCTGGGCCAGGCTGGAAAGTGTGTGTGTGTGTGTGTGTGTGTGTGTGTGTGTGTGTGTGTGTGTGTGTGTGTGTGATATCACTCAGTGGGCATGTGCAGAATCTGTCAGGGAGAAAATTCCAGAAAGAAGCCAGTTGGAAACTGCGCGAGGAAAAGCAATTGTTTGGGGGAGCATGGGGACCAGGGAATGGGGAAGGGGAGAACATGAAGGTAGTGGAGGGTAACGTGAACGGGCTTGGCATTCAGGAGCCCTGAAATCTGATTTCAGCACTCCACACCCACCCCCCAGCCTCAGTTTCCCCATTGGCAAAATCTAGGGGCTGAACAGGTGCTCCATCATCTCTATAGTTCCCTTCAACCCTGATTTTCTTTCATCCGAATGAATAGATGATTCCCCATAATGAGATGCCACGGAGGGACCCCCATAGGAAACGTTCGAGAGGTCCGAGGGACCCCTGGCCGCGGCCTGGTCCAAGGGCGGGCGCCCCCTTCTGGCAGCCCAAAGCCTCGCCGGGAGAACGTGCAGGTCTGAGAAAAGGGGTGGGGGACCCCCGGGGGCGGGAGGGGGACCCGGCTCCAGGGAGCCTGAGAAAAAGTCAGGGGAGCTGGCTGTGCTGAGCGGAAGCACGGAGGAAGAGACAGCAAGCCCGGGTGAGACATACCTTAAAAAGCCTGTCGTGTAAAGTGTTAGCGGCACCCCCGTTCCCACCGCGCGCGCACCCACGACAGACACTGGCACGTCCGTGTCCCGCCCCCACCACTCCGTGGCACCGGCTCGGTGCCCGTGCTGGCTGCCGGGGGGGGGGGGGGTTGGGGGGGGGGGGATTGCTGCGAGCGCCGGCCCTGCCTCCCTTCCCCTGGGCTCTGGGGGCGCTGTGACCCCCGGGGCTGCCCCTCCCCCGGGGGCACACACGGAGAGCCCCAGGGCTTCTCTAGTGAGAGAGAGGGAAAGAAACTTCCTGTCCGGGGCCTTCAGTGCTGTGTCTGGTTTCCGCCTCAGAGCCGGGAGATGAAGTAGGGGCTGTTTTTTCCATTTGGGGCTCCCCCACCCCAACTACCATGAGCCAGCCTCAGTGACCTTCCTGCTCTGGGCCCAAGCTCAGTCCTCTTGGCTTCAGAGAAAGGAGTTCAGGGGCCCAGATGAGGGGGGGGCTCCCCGCACCTCCCCCCCCCCCCCCCCCGAAGTTCTGGAAGGCATAATTATCCCAGCCCCACAGCCAGGGGCAGCTGGACTGCAAGGCGCTCGCTGGGCCTGGGGAGGGCATCCGGGTGAGGACCTGAAAGGCCCAGGGTAGGAGCGCAAGGGTATTCTGGAGGAGGGCGGCTGCCCTCCTGTGTGGGGCCCGGACGGGGAGAGGATGAGACTGTCCTACAGACAGAACTGCTGGGGCCTCCCGCCCCCGGGGGAGCCTCTCCTTCTAGGAACTGGAATCCGGGCCCAGCTGAAGAGCTGCAGGGAAGAGGAGCAGGGAGATGCCTTAGGGAAAGGGATCCAAAGTAATATCTATTGAGCACCTACTATATGCCAAGTCCTGCTCCAGGCACTTGATGTTCCCAGTAACCTAAAGATTTTAGAACGGTTGGCTCTGTCTTGATTCAGTGAGAAAACGGGCTAGGAGAGGTTACAGAGGTCACACGGAAACACCTGGGAATCCAAGTCTTTTAGAGTAAAGGTTCAGAGACCTGAGACTGAGGTGGGGAATGGGCGTACAGAGGCAGGTATCAAGAACAGAACCACAGTATTGAGAACTGCAGAAGGACCCTAGAAATCATCTCCAGCATCATTATTTTCCAGATAAGGAAGCTGAGCCTCAGAGACAAAGTTGCTATACCAGAGTCTTGCTGCAGTGGCCGTGTACCCCATTGCCCCCCAGGACATCTCTGCCTCACTCCATAGCAGCATGCAGCTCCCTTCCAGGGCAGGGGGAGACTGTGCCATGTAGGCCCCTCCTCTGTGAAGGGAGCTGTTCCTAGATGACCCCGTTTGTGTGCCTGGGACAGAGTCAATGGGCCAGAAACCGTGGCCCTGGCTTTCCAATCGTTCCTTCGGATTTGGGCCTCCGAACCTGCCCCAGTCCCTTCTCTGCTCTAGGCCATGCTCTGAGTCCTTGGGGCCAGCATGGTGCCTAGCACATGGTGGGCCGTCAGGTTTGATACGTGAACAGCTGAATGGTTGGAGGACCCCTGTCTTTGTGGCAGGGACCCCAGGCACAAGGTGGGGCCTCTGAGCCACTCCCGTAACTCTGCCGACAGTCCCTTTGTTCTTCCCTCTCCACAGGCAAAGAACAGAAGGAGACCAACATCGAATCCATGAAAATGGAGGCAAGTGTTTTGCTCAACCCCCAGGGGCTCTGTGGATCCTGATTCTAGAAGAAAGCCACCTCTCTGACCAACTGTGGCGAATGTGTGTGAGGGGATGCCTGAGGTGGTCCCGTCCCTTTCTTTACATGTCCCCGTGTAAGGAGGAAAGGAGATGGGTGTGGAGGTTAGAAGCCCCCCAACAAGGCAGCCAGCTGGTCCGCCTCTGCGACCAAGCACCTCCCCTCATGGTTCGCGTCCATGTGCCCCCCTCAGCCCGTGGCTCACTTCTCCAGCCCGAACAGGGCCTTGCCCAGCACTTGCAGGGTTGACATCTCTGGCCAGGAGTCAAAGCTCCTGTGTTCTGTTCGAGGTGAGTGCCTCCTCAGTTTCCCCTCAGGAGGAGCAAACCTTGCGGTGGGACCGTCAGTGCCCATCTTAATGCCAGTCTGTCTCTCTGTCGTCTCTCTGTCCAGGGCTCCCGGGGCCGGCTGCGGGGTGGCTTGGGCTGGGAGTCCAGCCTCCGCCAGCGGCCCATGCCGCGCCTCACCTTCCAGGCGGGGGACCCCTACTACATCAGCAAGCGCAAGCGGGACGAGTGGCTGGCACGCTGGAAAAGGGAGGTGAGGTGCCTTCTGGCCTGGGCCCCAGCCTGTCCCACAGAATTGGAAAAACCAGAAGTTAGCTTCAGCCGCCCTCTGGAGCTGTTGTCAGGCCCTGGCTGAGCCTCAGTTTCCCCATCAGGTTAACCTCTTGCACTTAAACAGGGAACCGCTCAACTCCTAGGCAGTGACTGGTTTCTTTTTTCGTTCAACAAAAGTTTATTGAGCACTTACCCTGTACCAAGTAGCGTACTAGGCTCTGTGCCTATGTAATTCCCGGCCTCGTGGAGCGGACACTCTGATGGAGAAGATAGAACAAGACAGAAAAGTAAAGGAGGGGCTGAAATAGAGGATAACAGAGGCCTGCTTTAGGTGGGGGTGGTCAGGGGAGGCTTCTTGGAGGAGGCGGCATTTAAGTTAAGACCCGATGGAACAGGAGAGCTGGCTCCAATCTGGTCGCTCCGTGGTCCTTCAGTTCTCCACTGCCTCAATGCCTCTTGCTGCTAAATCCCTCTACTAGCTCGCTTCCACCCCCCGACCCTTGCTGCTCACGACCCCCATGGAAGGTATCTGGTGAGGAGCAGGGTGGGGTAGAGTGTTCTAGGCGGAGGAAACACCACAAGCAAGACCCCAACTTGTTTGGCAAAATGAGTGACCAGTATGCCCAGCGTGAAACGAGTGAGGGAGAAAGTGGGGTCGGACAAGGCTGGGAGGTAGGCAGTGGTCCAACCATGTGGGGCTCTGCAGGTCTTGGCCAGAAGCTGGTATAACTCTGAGTACATGGAAGGTTTCTGTGCAGAGGAATGATTTGATGTGGATTAAAGGGGCAGCAATGGCGACAGGGCAGATTCAGGATGTATTCTGGGGATAGAATCAGTAGGGCTTGCTGATGGATGTGAGGGTTGAAGGAGGGGAGGAAACGGAAGGACCCAAGGACAACTCGGAGGGGTTTCACTTGAACACCCCGTGATGGTTGT
Organism: Callorhinus ursinus; assembly: GCF_003265705.2. Classification (NCBI taxonomy): domain Eukaryota; kingdom Metazoa; phylum Chordata; class Mammalia; order Carnivora; family Otariidae; genus Callorhinus; species Callorhinus ursinus. The sequence goes on along the minus strand of NW_027397072.1, from coordinate 20,694,596 downwards.
GCCATGTCCTCAGATGGGGAAGGCAGGTGCAGAAGCGGGTTTGGGACTGGTGGGAATTGCCAGTTCGGTCTGAGAGGCCGAGGTGCCTGGAGCTTGGGGGGTAGGGAGGTCCACGCTGCAGATGCAGAGGTGGGAGAATGTCAAGAGCAGAAGCTGGTGTTCAAGTCCAGGGAAACTGATAAGCTCATCTAGGGACGGGGAGAGAGAAGAGGCCAAGTCCCAGGATCGCACCCACAGAAACCCCACCATTTATGGGCTGTGTAGAGAGGACTGCAGGCACTGACAGGCATGCCCATCGCCTCTGACAACCTGGAGGTAGCCGGTGACTTTTCTAAGAGAAGCTTCTTTGGGGGTGGAAGCCAGCCCATGGCAGGCTACAGCAGGGACAGGAGGTGAGGCCCTGGGGACTGAAAGACCAAGGAGCCAGCAGCCTGTCAAGCCCGACGTGAGGGGCTGCTCTCCTTTCTGATCCTCAGAGACAAGGCGGCTGACCTCTGGCACCAGGAAGTGAGCGGCAATGTCACTGAGTTGCCACCATCTGGGGCGTTTACCCCAGGCCTACAAAGGAAGGCGTTACATTGTGTGAGAGCTTGCTCTAGAAAAAGGTCAGAACAAGGTAGGGGTTTGGCTACTTGACTGTCTCCAGCTCCTCTGGGATCTAGGAAGGCAGAAATTTCTCTCCTGGAAGAGCCTGGACAAGGAGCAGCCTGTTGCAGGTCCCGGAGAAGAGAGGCACTTGACCCTGAGCACAAAGTGTGGTCTTTAGGACGAAATTCAGGAACGGGGGCTGTTCTTGCCATCTGGTCAGTTGCCCACTAATCAGTCCCTGGCGGTCAGCGGGGGGGGGGGGGGGGCTTTGCTTTTTCCTGCTCTCCCTGAGCCTGGGGGCCAGAGCGTAGGCATAGTGACTTTTAGACCTGGAACATTTATAAATTCTGTGGTTCTCAAACTATGCCCCACTGAAGAAGTAGCATGGGAGCCTACCCTCAGCTGCCATAGAAAAGGGGATCTTCTCTCAACTCGCAGGAAAAGTTAAGATAATCGATGCATTTTATCGATGTTAAGATTTCTACTAAAATTTAAAAAGACTTTATCATGCACCTCTTGTAGTATACGCAGAAGTAGAGAAGAGTAGTGTGCTGAACAAACCCCCACGTACCTTTCACCCAGCTTCAACAATCATCAAAAGCTTTTCTAGTAAACTTTAAGTGTTTGGCATCCGCTTCCCCAGCCCCAGCCAAGAAAGGTAATCAATGCGCATTATCAGAAAAACTTAAAAAGTTGATTTAATTGAAAGTGTTTGAGGTATATGTGACTTGAGATGTAGAGACCTGCCCCTGCCCCCAAAATATATTTTCTGGGGCGCCTGGCTGGCTCAGTCGTTCGAGCATGAGACTCTTGATCTCTGGGTCATGAGTTCAAGCCCCGTGCTGGGTGTAGAGCTTACTTAAAAAAAAAAAAAAAAAAAAAGTATACTTTTTGCCAAACTGTTCCTTCCTCATTTATATTCTATGACTAAAGATGTCCAGAGAGAATTCTGTGACTCCCAGTACAGGTGTCAGAACTGCTGGTCCCCTCCCTCTCAGACTTGGGGGGCAGGGGCTACACTTAGGCGCTGGCCACGGGCCCAGGCTCCATTCAGGCTTCCTGCTGCCCACCGAGGCCTGGCCCCCGTACCGTACCCACCCGCCTTGGGCTGGGCCAGCGGTCTAGAGGAGGGCTAGCTGCAGGCAACAGCAATGTTGGGGAGACACGGGGAGCTCTCAAGACTGCCAGGTTCCCTTCAGACTAAAGAGTAGCAACTGTCACCAGCAGAGTGGCTTACCTGAGGTAAAGAAACCCTTCCTCCTCTCGTAACCTCACCCCGTTCCCTGGCAGTCGACCTTTTCTTCTAACACCTCCACCCTCGGCCTTCCTGACCTTGGCCCTGAAATTCTTTTTTTTTTTTTTTTAGAGATTGACAGAGACACAGCGAAAGAGGGAACACAAGCAGGGGGAGTGGGAGAGGGAGAAACAGGCTTCCTGCCGAGCAGGGAGCCCGATGTGGGGCTCCATCCCAGGACCCTGGGATCATGACCTGAGCCGAAGGCAGACGCTTAACAACTGAGCCATCCAGGTGCCCCTTGGCCCTGAAATTCTTCCCCATTTCCTCCAACTGCATCTGCTCAGCCTCCTCCTCTGTCCCATGACAATGGCATCTCCAGATCTCTGTCTGCCACTCTTGATCCCCTTACCGCTTATGTGCTCTCATAGATCCTACTACCTGCCTTCCTCCCAAAAAGACACCTCCCCTCCCAGAAGCACGGTTCCAGCTGTTTCCTAGGCAGTGTCACTTGAAGGCCCAGCCAGCACGTCCTAACCTCAGAATGCAGCACCTGCTCTCTAAAACTTCCTCCAGGGCACTGTTACTGGGCAACCAGAACCCTCCATGTCCGAGCACTGGGGGTACTGGCGGTACCGGAAGCCTGGAGGATTCCTAGTTATCCCAAGATGGGATGAGGGTTCAGGGCACCTCAGGAAGAGCATCACCCCAAGGGGCTTAGATCTCAATTCTTCCCAGATCATCCATGCATCAGCAAGAGGTGGATTTTGGCTTTTAAGGGATGAACTAGAATTTCGGGAAGAGGGCAGAAGGGCATTGAAGAAAGGTGTATGGCCTGTGCAGAGGTCCTGGGGCACAAGGCAGCATGGTCTTTTCAGCATCAGGAAGGGAAGTTGGTGGTGGGGCATGGGATGTGGGGCCTGAGGACTGTGTTGTCCTGTCTTGGGGTTTCCACCAGACCCCAGTCTGCACCTGCCCCTTCCCTGGTCCACGTGCCCCACCTGTGGGGCCTGCTTCCCTCCAAATACTCCGTCAGCTAAATTTCCTTTTGCCATGACACCCTTGCCAGTCCAGTTATTGAGTGAGGTTTACTTTTGACTTTTCCATCTGAGATTACCGACCTCCCCAGGCTTTCCTCCCCCAGAAAAAAATGTTTAAGAAGGTATAGAATATCACAAAAGGAATGAAATTTAAAGTAACTAGGTGAGGGAAATGAGACTTTTGCTCCTTCCCTGGGGCTGGGGTGGGAACTCCGGCTGGAGGTGGGGAGGTGTTGTCTTCTGTCTGCCCGTCACGGATTCCCTTCACTTCCTTACTCATCTTTTTAAGGACTGAGCTCTGCTTGAATCATGACCAGGCCCTGCTCTACAACTACAGTGGCTCCCCATGGTCTCCCTCATGATGCCAGAAATCCTCCAGCTGTTTCTCAAGGCGTCAGCTCTTGCTGTGACTTCATCCCACCCCGCTTCACTGTCATTCTCTAAGAGAAAGGTCCTCGAAGAGGGACCAGTCCCCTCTATGTATTTGACTTCTCTCCTCCGTGCCTCTGTTCCCACTGGGCTTTCCTTGATCTGTTCTTCAGGAGTGAGTCCACGGAGGCTCTCTGGTTCACAGTGACCTCCTTCTTTGCACCCTGTAGCCCTTACTGTCAGTATTTTTGGATTTAGCACTCCCTGATATTTCCTAGGGTATTTTTCACTATTTCTTACGTGTTAATTGTGTCTTCCCCCATCATGCCCAGTCAGATGTTGGGCAGGGGAAATAGGCTCAACAAATGGCTGTGGGTTGGCCATGCAGTTGACAGGTTGGTGAATGTGGGACACCTCAGAGAGCTCAGGCCGGGGATTTCTGCCTTGAAGGCCCCAAGCCCTTGGCTTCCATAGGGTTTTTTCCAGAGGTGCTGACAGGCGTACCTGGAGAACAGCACGGGGCCAGGGGACCGGTGTGGTTAGGTTTTCATGGATAAGGTGGGGCCCTGATTCTTGTCCACCCTGTGCTCCTGCTGTTCCTGCTGGGCCTCTGCTGTGCTTGAGCCCAGGAGAACCTGCCCCGCCCTGGCGGGCAGAGGGGCCCGGGCCGCGGCAGCAGGGAGGACGGGTGTGAGGCCATCCCTCCTTCCGGGGGAGGGCAGGGCCTAGGCTCCTCTTCCTGACAGTTAACGGGACAGAAGGACCCAAGGACTCTGGGCTTAGGAAGGGCTTCTCACGTGTGTTACTTCCTTGGTTCTCGCCACTGTGAGGAAGAGGGGGTGAGGAGGGCTAGTTAGGCAGCTGGAACAGTCATCCAGCCAGAGGGGCTGTGGACTCCCCTCTGCTTACGGTTTCAGGACTCAGCTGCAGCTGGGGGATGTTGTGGCTCTGTCAATAGTGTCTTCCCCCCGGCCTGATTCTAAGTTCTGTCGAGGCAAGGATACCATGTCCTGCTGATCTAGGATCTGGTCTCTTTCCTGGCTCCCACTCTGAAGGGAGGGACTTGGGCATCCTTACACTTACGGGATGCTTCGTACACATTCAGTAGTGATGAGGACAAATAATCTGTGGCTCAAGGCTAGTCTCTTGTCCCCTTCCATCCCCCTCCTACATCAGGCAGCTCCCCCATCCCCTGCCTCCAGGCTGCCCTACAGGTAGCAAAACTTTCATATTCCTGAAGGGAAGGGTGCCTTTGGAGGCTAGTTCAAATGCCGCTTGGCGACTTACCAGAGGTGGGACCTTCAGCATCGCTTTTAATCTCACCGAGCTGAGGTCCCTCAGCTGTCGCTGGCCTTGGGCTATGCTGGGCGCTCGCAGGCGTGTCTCATGTCCCCGCAAGCAGCACTTGCCCTTGCTTGCTTTCTGCCTCTCCCCAACCTGAGCTTGGTAGATGCAGGCACTCTAGGCACCTCCGTCCCTAGGGCTGGCATTCAGAAGAAGCTGGGTAAAGGTGTGCTGAATGAATCAATAATTGTAATCTCAGAATTGTGTGGGTTGATAAAGTAATCCTTAATATCTAAAGCTCCTAGGGCAGGACTAGCATGTAACAGGAGCCGGATGATTTTTGAAATGATTCTAAATGACACAAGTATTACACAAATATGTTCTTGTAAAAAAACTCATCCCTCCCCCACGGTTTTAATTCCTCCAGCAGAGGTGCCTGATGTTGTTAGTTTGGCGCATATACGACGTGATTTTTTTCTATCCATCTCTGTGTGTATAAATGTATAATTTTGCTTCACAGTTGCTTTTGTTTTTCTTTTTTTACGTAAATGGAACCACATTGTAGTTTCATTCTACGGCTCAGTTTTTCACTTAGGACAAGTGTCAATAATCTAGCCGTGTAATTACGGTTCTGTCCCACCGTATGGATTACCATGATTTTACTTAACCGTCCTGAGTGGGGAGTGTTCATGTTGGTTATAGTATTTTGCTGCATGAATACCTGCAGCAGTGAACATCCTTGGTCATGCCTCTTTGTGCATCTGTGTTTCTCTAAGACAGACACCCAGGAAGAGAAATGCTAGGTCGAAGGGAATGTGTATTTTGCTTCTTGTCAGATCTGCCAGATTGCCCTCCAAAAAGGGCAAGCGCCAGTTTATGCTCCCATAAACAGGGTATGAGAAGACTTCCACCTTTGCCAACATCAATGTTTTGCTAATCTAATGGGTGGGGAAAAAAACGGTATCTTGTTATGATTTTAATTGGCATTTCCCAGATACGAAGTGAGGCTGGACATCTTTTCATATGGTTATGGGCCATTTGTGCTGTGGCTTCTGTGAGGAGAGCAAATGTTGCTTCCTCTTGCTTTATAACCCTGCAGTCTCAACAAACTGTGCTTCCTGTCTGTCCTGGGAAGAACAGCCTGTGAATGTCCAGAGGGTCATCTCCTGCTGTGCTATATTCCATTTAATAAGCAGTCACCAAGCACCTACTAAGTAGGGGGCCATTGTGCTGGGGGCTTTGGGAATAAGATGAATTAGGTGTGATCCCCTGGGCTTTAGTACAGGAGACATGAGAAATGGTGGCAAAGCCAAATTATTAGCAAAGAATGTGGCTAGTAGTTTTAGGGTGTTCTGGCCAGTAGGCATTCCTCACTTACCCACCATATATAAATTAATGACAACCTGAACTTTTGCAGGATGGCCTCAAAAATAACATCTCCCTTCAAAGAGGTGAGGCCATTTGGGGCAGGCATGACAAGAATACTTTAGCAAAAGGCTGAGCACGTTTTTAAACGTATGCCTGTGACAGCCTGTAATCAGAGTGACTTTCAGGGCTGGCCTTTAGGATGGGCTGTGAAATTGTCATCCTAGCGGCTCCCATGGTCTCCCAAGTGGGTGGGCCGTTTGCATACTGGAGGGTTCACTTCATCCCTGGGACACACAGAAGAGCTCTGAGAACAACCCCAACTTCTTAGGGATGAGAAAGCAAGCGATAGTAGTGGGCGGGGTCTAGCGGGGGTGGGGGGGCTGCACCAACCCTGGAACCAGGCGAAAGGGGTCGGACTTGACTGAACACCTATTTCGTGCCAGGCACTGTGCCAAGAGCATTCACTTGCACGCCAGAGCTAAGATGTGATCGAGTGAATTTGTGTATCGGGACCCACAAAATTGAGTCTGCTCCAGGGGCCCAGCCCAGGGCAGAAATCTAAAGCTCAGTCCCGCTGTGCTTATGGGAAACACCTATCCCCGTAACCTCACAGGCACCAATCACAGTTGTCCAGCCCAGCTTTCACGCCAGCTCACCTTACCCTAGAAATCAGGACCTGCCAGCCTTTTAAGGAAATTCCCGACGTCCTAGCCAATCGTGCCCTGCTTCCGAGTTGCCTCTCCGAATATTCCGTCAAGCTCGATCCTATCCAGAATCCCTCGGGAAGAGTGCTCCATTTCTTGTTAGGCTCTGTACTCCCCGAACCGTCGATTGTTCTCCCTTGAACAAAGGACATCACACTCATTACTAAATTGTATTATTTTTGTCATTTGACAGATATATTGTCTGCAATTACTATAAGAACTATTTTTATCCCTGTTTTACTCGTAGGAAACCAAGGTTTCCCCTAGATAAGGAGGTAAGAGCCACATGGATGTGCTTGTAGAGCATTCCCAAGGGCAAAACTGATCTCAGGCTGCTTCTGTTTTGCACCCAGATGACTCACCTAGAACAGGATCTTCCTGGCTTGCAGTCTTGGCTTCTCCTCCAACTAAAGTATGGGGTTCAAAGAGGGATAGAGCTAGCTGGCCCAGCAGCCCCCAGCTGCCTCCACTCCCCACCTCCTGGGCCGCCCACGTGCATGCAGGCCACTCCCGTCTTTCCAGGTTTGGGTCCTTTTCAGCCCTCGGTACTGGTCCCCTGCTCCGCTCCTTTGGTCCTTAGCCCTTCCTTCCCTTGAGTTGCTGTTTTCTCGTGACTGTCCGTTTGACATTGTGAGATTGGATTAAAACAATGTTGGAATGCGATTCAGGAGGCCTGCTTTCTGGACTCAGCCTCTGCCCCCGATGCATTTGAGAAGGTCTTTCTCCTCTCTGCACTTTAGCTTCCTTATTTGTAACGTGACGGAAATAGACGTAGCTGATCCCAGACATTCTAAAATTTTATAATTTGGGGGGAGGAGGGCTGGAGTCATGCTCCGTAACGCCTATGTCTCCTATACTACCTTGTACATGAATTCCAAATTAAATATTGGAGTGCATTCTCAGACTTTACATACATGCCTCTTCAAGAATCGCACACGTAAAGTATCCTGATAAGGATTCTTATAAAGACTTCCGTAACATTTACGTGTTCGGTGCTAGAGTCTAGCTTTCCTTTCCTCTTCACTACTATTCCTCTTTCCTCCTCTGCTGTTATATACCCGGAGCAGAAATGTTGACCGTGGTGCTCGTCTTCAGACACGAGGCCCAGGCTGGGGAGGGGCCAAAAAGGCCATGTTGCAAACCGGGCCCTCCTCTCTGCAGCGGTTGACATTCAGTGTCTTCCTGGGGCATTTCCTCAGCTCGGGAATTCACGTTCCAGCTTCTGGCTTTGGTGGCCATCTACTTAGATCTGCCCCTTATTGTTAGTTTTCTTTTCATGAATCACATAATCATTCATTCATTATTTTAACGACTTGTCGAACCTTAACTGAGCAAGGTTCAGTTAAGGCGTGCTCAGGCTTTAAGATAACACCACATCTACTGCATGTCAGCATTTTCTAGACAGTAAGGAAACAAATGCGAAGGAAAGCCGAAATCCCACCCTGGGATTCCCCTTCCCCCCAGAGAGGTAGGCAGGTAAGGGAGTACCTCATATGCTGTAACCCGGTAGGACCATTTTAGAAAAATGAGCAAATGGGCCATGGGAGCGACTAACTAGCCCTGCCTGAGGACCTTGGGGCCGGCTTGCCAAAGAGAAGAGACAGCCTGCAGGCCTTCCACGGGAACCAGGAGTCTCCCTGGCAGGGATGGTGGGGGAAGGGCCTTGAGGGAGGATCCTAATAGGGTAGGTGCCGAGAAATCTGTGGGAGTTTGGAGTCTAGAGCACCTCAAGATAGCTTGCGTCGTTAGTTCAACTTTGAGAAGAATTCTCGTAGCACTTTCTCTGAGGCAAAGGAGAAGATATAATGGTGATGTTCTCTCTGCTTTGCTTTAAAGACCAGACCATTTGTCCAGGAGGCCCCAGGGATGTTCAAGCACGGGGAGGTCGGCTGAACTGTGTGACTCTAATAAGGAGCCAGTACACTAGACAAGGGAGTTAATGGGCTTGAATTCAGTTATTACTGAACACATAGCAATGTGCTGGTGCTGGAGGAGTTGCACATCTCAGAGGCGCATGTGGCTGGTGGAAGAGGCTGGAATGTTCACTGTGAACCTTGGCGTCAGGTAGAGCGTGGGGCTTGTTCTGTGCTTCTGGCACCAAGAGTCTGGTGAGCTACAAAGGAGCGTGAGAGCACTTCCTGGTGGAGGCATCCTTTGAGAATTCTAGTAGGGATGCACAAGGAAGGTGTTGCAGGGGAAGAATCACTGAGGGCAAAGAGGAGGAGGCATGAAGCTTCTGGGTTATTTAGAGAACAGCAAGAGATCTGGTAACTAGGGTGTGAGAGTCAGGGAGGAAGCATAAGAAGAGATAAGACTACAAAGGAAGATGGTCAGATCGGCAAAGGCCTTCCTGTCACGGTGAGAAACTTAGGCTTCATTGTGCAGGGGAGAGCAGGAATGTGAGAAAAGTGAACGCGGATTTTAGGAAGATAGCCCTGGCAGCATTGCAAGGGAGTCCAGAGTGGAAAAGTTGAGAAGGAAGATGAGTTAGGAGGGCCTTCCACTTGGCTTTGACTGAGGGTCCAGGTAACAGGAGGCAGACATGATAGAATTGTCTCCAGTTGGAGGGCAGGGAGAAACCTGCTTCCTAGCCGGGGGCTGGGGGTGATGGTCATTAACTGAGCTAGAGAATCCTGGAGGAAGAGCATGTTTGGGACCGGAAGGTGGTGTGGGGCTCTTCATTTCCTTAAGGGTGTATTCTGATCAGCAGGAGCTTTTAATTTTAATAAGGTCCAGTTTATCCATTTTGTTTTACTTTTATTAGTTCGTGTGCGTATCTCTAAGAATTCTCTGCCTACCCCAAGGTCAGGAAAGTACTCTCTTGGGAGGGGCTGGACCTTTGAGTTAGGCATTAGACAAGCTGCTTTTGAGAAGCCAGCAGGGTGGCTGTGCACGGGGAGAGGGAGAGGTGTAGCAGGCAGCTCAAAACGTGTGTTGGGAACAGAGTCACGGTTGTGGAGGGCAAGTGCATGCTGGAGGGCGGGGAGGGAAGGGCCCAGAGCATGGAGAGCAGCCCGCACTGACAGGACCCAGATAGGGAGGGGCAGGGACAGGGAGCTTCTGGGAGCAGCTGGTGCCCCGAACTGCGAGGATGTCCGGGGCCTGAAGGAGTTCTGGAACCCATTAGAGGACCATTCAAGCCCCCCTTTTTCGCCAATCTGTGGAGCCCTTCTTTTTTTTTTTTTAAAAGATTTTATTTATTTGAGAGAGAGAGAATGAGAGATAGAGAGCACGAGAGGGAAGAGGGTCAGAGGGAGAAGCAGACTCCCTGCTGAGCAGGGAGCCCGATGTGGGACTCGATCCCGGGACTCCAGGATCATGACCTGAGCCGAAGGCAGTCGCTTAACCCACTGAGCCACCCAGGCGCCCATGTGGAGCCCTTTCTAATATCCGTGTAGTGTCTGGCCATCCTGGCCTTCCACCTCTCCGTTTATACTCTTCCCATGACCACCAGGTCGTGTGTGTGTGTGTGTGTGTGTGTGTGTGTGTGTGTGTGTGTGTGTGTGTGTGTGTGTGTGTGTGTGTGTGTCGCGTATACTCTCCCATGGCCACCAGGTCGTGTGTGTGTGTGTGTGTGGCGTATACTCTCCCATGGCCACCAGGTCGTGTGTGTGTGTGTGTGTGTGTGTGTGTGTGTGTCGTAATTTTCCCAGTTTTCGGACTTGCCATTTTTTGATTACAACTCTTTGCAGATGCCTTATGACTCTTCCCCTATTCCTCTTTAGTCAGTAGAGGGTGGGCAGTATAAATATTTTAATTTTTCATTTCCAACTCAGATGGGTTGAACAAAAATAGGAATGAAACAGCTCAGTCTCCTGTGTATTTGCATCTAGATGCTGTTTAAAGGGCAACTTTGTGGGGTAAACAAAAACCAAAAATTGAGTTGGACTTGCTTTATATGTAACAAAAATTGATCAGAATTCAGTGTGTTTTGAAGTTGGCGAGTTGCTGTAATAATACTGAATCAGAATCACCTGTGCAGTGCATTCAAAAGGCACATTCCCAGGCCCCTTTTAGAACCTATGGAGGCAGAATCTTTAGGGCCGTTCCTTAGAAAGCTGATTTTCTAGCCAGCTCCCCAGATGATTCTGTGGCTTACAGAAGTTTGAGAACCACCAAGCTTTGGATGATTCCAAGTAGTGCCCGCTTCGGCAGCACATATACTAAAATTGGATGATTCTAAGTAAACTAAACTCGGCAGAGAAGTGATTCCCCGAAAGATGCATTTACTGTAGCACCCACATTGTGGGGGGGGGGTCTCTGTGCACATTAGGATCACTTGGGAGTTTTGTTTTGTTTTAACCACCATGGCCTGGGCCCCTCCTCTGGATTCATTCATTACATTTAGAATTTAGTTATGGGCCCTGGCCCACAGAGTTGCTGAAGCTCTCCAGGTGATTCCAACGTACAGCCCAGGGTGAGACTCTGATCTGGGACCACTGAGCTGGGAAAGAAGTGTGGCCTCTAAGCAGGCAGAGCTAGGGAACTGTTTCCAAACATGGGTGGGGGAGAGAAGACCGGAAAGGACTTGGTACAGGAATTCAAATTTTCCCTTTGGGATGGAGATGGTAGGCGTTCCTGCTGTTTTCAGCAATAGTTTACCGCAATGCTGGTCTGCCGGGCTCCTCCTGGGGCTTCTCTTAGGACTCTGAAACTTGAGAGGGTCTGCATGCCTGAATCTGAATGGTGGTCCCCGAGGCCCCTCCCTTTGACCCCCAGGCCTGGAGCAGGGGTTGGGGGAGGGGAAGGGAGGGGAGGGGAGAGCAGCCCAAGCAGTTTGGGTTTACCAGGTTCCTTTTGACCCATACCCCCCAGGTATGAAATTCACACTTCCCTCTAGGATCAGGTTTCTAAGGCAAAGTGACAACATCGACAAGTCCTCAGGCCAACTTGTCATAGCGTTCTTTCCACCTCTCCAATGCTACGCGCCCCCCCCCCCGGACTTCCTTCCGTCCTCCCTGCAACATTCAGCAGATATTCGTGGTCCCATCAGACTGATTAGGGAACCAGGATCCAGAGAAGCTAGGCATTTACTGAAGGTCCTGGCATCCGCTGTGATCCGCTGCTCAGTCCGAGACCTCATATCCCGCTCCTTGTGCGGACGTGGTGAGGTATGGGGACCAGCCACACGGCCACCCGCACCCCTGCTCTCAGCCCAGACTCTGCCCTCTACTCACTGGCGGAGCCCTGCACACCCAGCAGCTCTGGGCCAGGGGATGAAAGTGATCCAGAGGGGAGAGTTGGCTTTGCGGGGAAGCCTTCCCCTTACGGAGCAGACCTGGAGCTGGAGGGAAGGAGCAGGCAGATGGGGACAGTGAGGAAGGAGGTATCAGCTGCAGCTCCGGGAGCCTCAGGGATGCTCTGGCGAACTGGGGCTTCCAGGCACATGGCTTTAGGGAACGTGCAGCAGTGACTGAAGAGAATGACAGGGACTGGAGAGGAGTGAAGGCTGCGGCGGGGAGAGAAGAGGCGAGGGGTCAGCCAGGGGGTGCCACCCCGACCCTTTCTGTGGCTCTCTGGGTCCGAAGAATGCATGTGAGTGATCGGAGTGTGTGGATTGTGCGGCAGGTGCCCCGGGGCACCTCCTGCCTCACAGCTAGGCAGACGCTGTGCTTGCGCCTCGCACCCCTGCCCTCCATCTGCTGGGGAGCCGATGCAACTGCAGACACCCCCAAAGATGGGGCCGCTCCTGTCTGAAAAACATGGGAGGTCGTGCCCACTCCTCGTTCACCCTCTGCCATGCTCCCACTGCTGCCCTTACTGATCTCGTCTCCTCCGATTGCCTTCAGCACATGGAGACAGCATCCCTACCACATAATTTACCATCTAATTGCATGCTGTCTTGGATGAGGGCTGTGGTTCTATGTGCGGTGGGTCTTGGGCACACAATTAGGCTGTGAGTAACAGAAGGGTGGAGGCCCGTCTCCCCCACCTCCACAGTGTCCTCCCCTGGCCCAGCTACTGCAGGTGCTCGGGAGGGCCGTGCTCCCAGATTCTGGGGTCCGGCTGTGTTTCAGACAGGCTCAGGTGTTGGTTCCAGAGCACAGCACGGCCCCCCTGTGGGTTCTTAGACTGGCAGGGGGATGGGGTGCCCCTGGCCCCCAGCGTTTGCCTCAAGGCTGCACCTCTCCTGGGCCCAAGTTTGGGAGGATGGCACAGAGCCCAACCAGGCCAGCACAGTGCAGGTTGCCATGGTGACCCTTTTGGTTTCCTTTCCGAAGGAGGATAGTTTCTTTCAGCCCAGATCATCTGCCTGGGCTGCCACCATTCTCTGCACTCTGGGAACCAGGCTGCCCAGCCCCATTACCTCTGCTTTGTGCCACAGGGGATGGCTTGTCGAGAGAAAGGCTCGGTTCTAAATCACAATCCAGTATCAGCCGGTAGCGTGTTCTGGCTTGAAGGGGAGGAGGAGGGAAAGGCCCTGGCGATGCGGCCTCCGCTCAGACACGGGCACTGGGGGAGCTTACCTCTGTATCTCCGTCTACCTCCAGACCTCTACCCCCTCCTCTCCCCAGACCACTTCCTCTTCAGTTAGTGGCTCTGACCCTTTGGGTGGGCTCAGTTCATGCAGGGTTTCAGTTTCCTCATTTGTAACAAGGACAGCCGGGGCCTTTAGTGGTTTCCACACCTGGCAAGAATCAGAATTACCTAGGGAGGTTTCTGAATAGATTCCTGGGCCCTGCTCCAAGCCTGCTCATCTCCATAGGAGGGCCCAAGAATCTGTATTTTTAAAAACCTCCTTGGGTGATCCTAATACAATTAAACCCAACCGACTTTGGGATTCTCCTGGCAAGATGATCTGTGGGGCCCTTGCGGGAAGAAAGGGAAGCTCTGCCCTGTGCTGAGGACTGACTGGCCTTTCGGGGTTCTCAGGAGCTTCTGAAGAGCCTCTTGCAGGTTACTCTGGTCAGGAAGCGGGTGTTTCCTGGTCATGCTGGCTAAGCCAAGACCAGGCCCCCACCTTTCCCCCACAGGAGAAGCCCGGAGAGAGAGAGAATGACAGGAAGGGGGGGGGATGTTGCCATAACAACCAGCTCTAGGCAGAGGCCTCCCTTCCAGGGGCTGGTACTTCACCCCAGTAATGGTGGTTTCCATGGAGATGGGTTACTGAGGGACAGGGGGAACATTTGCCCCACTTAGAGCATTAGTCAGGAGCTGCCAGAAGGCAGAACATCTCTAGGTGGGAGCCTTGGACCCCTGTCAACTTCAAGCCACACTGTCCCCCCCCCCCCCACTATGGCCTCTGCTCTCCAGGTGCAGGTCTGACACTCTCCTGCTTAGTTGCTCTCTCTGCGATTGGTCTCCCTAGCAACAAGTCCTGCCAACTCCTTGCTGTTGGCTCCGTGGCTATTTTTAGCTTCACCGCCAGCAACCCAGTCCTGGTCATTTGCTTGCAACCTCCATGTGGATTGCAGGGGAACAGGCAAAGATTCCTGGCCTCTTTGGGGGGCCCTAGGCCTGTACCTCTTAGCACCTATTAGAAATTTGCTCTGGAAAGTATCTGTCCCCCACTGGGAACTTGGGCAGTGGAGTCTGGAAGAGGCTCCCAAGACAATGTTGAATTCAGTTCAGCCAACACTGTTTAAATCCTCTCCAATGTGTAAGGAGCGCCAGTCCTCACTGCTTCCATAGGAAGCTGAATAAGGTCCAGGCCCTGCCCTCTAGGAATTTTTAATCTTGTGGAGGAGAAAGATGAGTACACAATGGCCTTAGTGGGCAAACAAATTTGGGCAGGTGCTGAAAGAAGATTGCAAGGTGCTATGGGAGTAAGGTGGAGGAGGGGCAGGGTAATTTTTCAGTGAGGGGAAGGTAAGGGGAGGGGCCAGAGCAGCGCTGTCCCCACAGAACTTTCCGCAGCGATAAAAATGTTTTAAAATCTGTGGTGTCCAGGACAGTAGCCCCAGCCACGTGTGGCTCTTGGACACTTGGAAGGTGGGCCAGTGCAACTGAGGAATTGAACTTTTCGTTTTATTTAATTTTAATTAATTGAAATAGCACATGCAGTGAGTGGCGACCCTGTTGGACAGTTCGGGTCTAAAGAAACTTCCCTGGTGGAGGTAACTGGTGAACTGGGCCTGGGAGGACAGATAGGATTTGGGCTGGTGGGAGTGGAAGGGGAGGAGCGAGGAACAGCATGAGCGAAGGCACAGAGGCAGGGAAAAGAGCATATTTTGGGAATAGCAAGTGGGTGGGCAGAGCGTGAGCTGGGTGATGTAAGCGCGATCCAGATTGTGGGGGCCTTGAATGCCACGCACGGTGTTGACTGTAACCAGCAGGTAGTCAGAGTCTCCCGCACGTCACAGAGGCTTTTGAGCTTGTAGGTAAGAGAAGGGCAGGATCAGAATAGACACCCATTTTGATCTCATGGCCTTTTGTCTGGATAAAGCCTCCCTGGCCTTGGGATGGCTGGGAATGCCCGTGTGGCAAAAAAAAATACAAGGCGCCTCCTCGATACGTGGCTTTGCAGGTGGCTTCATAGGGATCACGGCTTCTCTGGTTTTGAGTAAAGGGACTCCAGTGGTTAAATATACTGTTTCATGGAAGCCACATAACCTCCCCCCTCATTCCAGCACTGGATTTCATGTCAAAGCAGACCACAGAACACCCAGCCCAGCTGACATGGCATTCCCACCTTCACGTGTGGGAATTCCTGCTTGGGGGGGCGGCTCTCAGTTCTGTGAGCTGGAAAGTCAGATTAACCACACTTACTGCGATCGTGTTCTTCAGAAACACAGGAGCACGACATATACCAGAACGTTAAATTTACCAATTTCTAACAGGACGTGTCCTCCTTGCCACACAGATCCTCCTGCTTGTCCTGCTGTCTTTGGCAACTTAGCGGTATCAGAGTCACTGGAAAATGTCATTAAGATTAGAAGTTTGCTTGATGAATCCAGGATCAGGGCGAAGAGTCAGGTGTCCTGAAAAGAGGTAATTCATCAGGCCTGCTCTCTGCCTGTCAAACAGGAAGTGTGCCCTCTCTTTCAGGTCACCCTCTCTTTGAGGCCATCCTGGATACTGCCTCTCCAACACTTCTTTTAGGCTCTTGACATCCACCAGATCTTTTCATCCAGGAGTTCCCCCTTTCAGCAAACTGTTACCATGTTGCCAAGACCCTGCCTGGTTTTGCATGACCCTCCTACTTCAGGCTGACTATCACAAAGACCCGTCTGGGGGCACCTGGCTGGCCTGGTTGGAATTGATCGCAGGGTCGTGAGTTCAAGCCCCACGTTGGGTGTAGAGATTACTTAAATAAATAAACTTAGAAAAAAGATCTATCTCAGGAACCAGCCCCAAAGGGTTACTTTGGAAGGTCGAGGACATAGATGACCTGAGGATCCTTGAAGCCTGCCTTATTTTGTTCCTGACCTTTTGCTAAAGTCACCTCTTGTAACTCTGAGGTCTCTTCTGTTTTGGGGCCTGTCTCTGCCACTGAGCGTGAAGAAGACACGAATCTCTGAGTGACTCATGCATCGTACAGAAGAGGGGGAACCCTTCCTGTCCACATAGCTACAGGAGAGGGACGGTGTCCAAGGTTGGCGAGGGGACAACCTTGAGTTTGGGCTTTGTTTTGCTTAAGCTGGGAGCTGCGTGTAAGACAGAAGATTTGAGCTTAATTTTAAAGGATGAGAATAAGGAAGTTTGGCAGCTGGAGGGAAAGGCTAGTTTATAAGTGCCACAAGAGAAAGTGAAACTGATGATGGCCCTGGTCCATTCTGACACCTTGAGTCCTGGCTGCGTGCGTAGGCATCGTTACTTACTGTCTGAAGAAGTCCCAAGACCAAAGAGCTGTAGAGTTTAAGGTGGTAGAGTTTAAGGTGTTATAGCCACGTAGTAATGGAAAAGGAGATGTCAGAGAGGAGACATAGTATCTTTAAAAAGAGCCAGCCAAGCCAGATCAGAAACTTCATTTTGAGAAGAGGCTGGGGGTGGGGGGGGGGGGGGAGTGTGCGGGGGAGGTCTACAGTGGCCTTGTTTACCAGCCCTGGATGCTGAGCAGACATCAGGGAGAGAAGCAGCAAAGCAAGTCCTATTGCATTCCTTAAAGGAGAGCAGATGGAGAGGTACAAATTCAGGGCTTCCCGTCTCTGCTTGGGGCTCTCCTGAAAAATTGTACCAGACACCTTAATAGGGTTGAAAGATGGGTTGGAGCAGAAGAGCCTGTGTTTTGCAGAACGCCTCCTTCTCCTGGCTGTATGGATTCTGGGCCTCCACTGGGGTTGGGAGAGGAAAGTTTGAACTCCCCAAGTATTATCTGGAGAAAGCCCTCTCTCTGATTTGGCGTCCTCCTCTCTCTTCAGGGCTTGCTTGCTCTGATGGCCCTCAGAAGGATGCTGAGCCCCAGGAGGGAAGGTGGGCTGTCCTTCACAGCACATCTCTTGACCTCATTCTCCGGGCATGGGTTCCAGCTGGTATGTTTCCAGCTGACTGTGGCTGGAAGCCAGGCACCTGGGGCATTATCTCTTTAAGAGATGCTGGTATTCCAGGGCCTGGGAGGGCAGATGTTATCACTTCTGTTTTGCAAATGAGAAAACAGACCTCTTGGGGTTAAAGTGACTCGTTCAAGGTCATGGTGGTGGAACCAGAACCCAAGTCCAGCTCTTCCAACAAGTGCTGCTGGCTAAACAGCCCTCTGCTGCCAAGAGTGATGGCCTTCAGTTCCTCTGCTCTTCCTTCCAATTCATCTTGCTAACTGTCTATGGCCGTACCAGCCTGAAGGCAACGGATCTCGGCTGATCTCATCTTGCAAACTGAAACCAGGTTGATCTTTCCAAAATACCCATTCATCTGGTCTTCTCAGAAAGTCTGCCGTTATCCTTCGCTGCTATAGGATGTATCCATTGACCTCTTTCTCTGCACCCTTCAGCCTTAGTCGTATTGGGAGGTGGCAGGTGGAGGTGGGCAAGATTGTACTCCCATTCCAGCCTTACGTCTCTTTATTTCCTTCCTGTCTGACCTCGTTCCACATTTGATTCATCTCTGCTCCACACTGCCCTCCTTAACTTCATTTATCATTCCTACTAGCCGTTTGTTTTTTGTTGGTTTTGAAGCCAACCAGGTCGGTGGGGCTTGGTATTTGTGGTATAGTTATCTATACAGATGTTTTTCAGTGACTTTTTCCTACCTCTCCAGGTCTAGTTGAACCTGTCAACTCATTGAAGGCAGGGCCAAGAGAGTCTGCTGCTTCTTTATTTGATGTGGGTGGAGACTGTGTGTGTGTGTGTGTGTGTGTGTGTGTGTGTGTGTGTGTGTGTGTGTCTCCGTGGGGGGAGGGGCCTCTGCTAGGGAGGAGGGAGCTTGAATCGGTTGAGGCTGCACCTGGGGGCTGCACCTGGAGGCTCCAGGAGATGAATGAAGTCTCCTTGAGCTGCAGATGGTTGTGTCCAGGAGAAATTGCAGAACTTTTAGAGTGTGCCCTCCCCACCACCACCTTGCACAGAGGAAAATGGGACGTTCAGCGCAGATCCTGAGTGACCTAGGGGACCCAGGGACTTGGCCAGGAAGAGGTTTTTCAAAGCCTGAATTCAAGCCACGCTTTTAAGGGACCCCTCTCTATCCACCTGTAGCATGAAGAGGAGAACCCTCTCCCCAGCAGTTCTTGCTCTGGAGCGCTCCCAATTTCCGCAGGCACCTTCTGTCCGCCTCTGTGTGCTTTGAGTTTTCCCTACAGCTTCCTGGGCCTCTACGCTCATCTGTAAGCTTTTTCTTGTTTTCTTTTCTTTTCTTTTTTTTTTTTGGTTGTGCTGCCGAGAGACTGACTTTTAACAACTTTCTCCTGGCTCTCCCAGGCTGTCCGCAACCTCCTCTCTTCTTTTGCCGGCGCTCCTGGCTCTCTCCGCGCTCCCGGCTTACCTCCGCCGCTGCAGAGCAGCCCCTTCCCTCCCGGTTCCCTTCCCTGCCTCCGCGGGCTCCCCGCCTCGCCCCCACGGCGCCCCTCGGAGCTCTGGCAGAGTCGGGGGGAGAGGGGGCGGGAGGGCCAGCCCGGAGGAGGGGGCGGCGCCGCCTCCAGCCCGGCCTGGGCGGGGTCCTGGGAACGGGCGGAGGCCCAGCCGCGCCCCCAGGCCCCAGCGGCGGCCCGCGCCCCTCGGACGGGAGGAGAGGGGCTGGCCCACTGCCAGCGTCTGAGAGCCGGCCCCCTCCCCCGGCCCGCTTGCAGCCAACCAGGCACTCCAGCGGGGCCCACGTGACCTGGAGTTCTAGACAAAGAAAATGTTCAAGCCCTCCCCCCCACCTCCCCCCTCCCCCTCTCTCTGGCCCCCTCCGCCCCCAGCCCCATCGCCCCCTTCCCCTCCCCCCAGACGGGCAGCTACTTACAGAGCTTCAGGGCCGGGGCTCACACCTGAGCCGGACCACAGAGGGGCTGCACCTGGCCTTATGGGTAGGTTCCTGGACGGAGCCCTGGGGAGACTGGGGGCGGGGAGGCGGCAGGGGCCGGTGGGAGGATCTCTGGGCCGCTGCAGCCCTCTGGATTTGAGAAGAGTCAAAGTATTCCTCCCTGGCCCGCAGGAGCTGGTTGCTCTGCCTGGCCCGAGTCCTGGAGATGCTGAGTTAGTGCTGTCCCACCCACTCCCTCCTCAGGAGCCCCAAGCCCCGCTCCTCCCAGCGCTCAGGTGGGACCTGGCGGTGCAGAGGCCAGAAGAGCAGCCCCAGCGTGTGAGCCTGGGGCAGTAGTCAATGAAGGCTGGGGGGCAGGCCCTGGCCCAGGGGGAGCTGGGAGACCAGGAGTTGGGCTGCAAGGAGCGCCCCTGCTGAGCTGGCCGGCTGATGGGCTGTTGGCATTTCCTTGCGGACCTGTGCTCCTGGCTGGTGGACCATGCTGTCCTCGGGCCATGCCCACCTTGCGGCCTCTTGGGAGGGACAGTTCCTCTCGTGCGTGTCCCTGGGAGCCAGCAGCGGGCAGGCCCGCAGAGAGAAGTGGTGCTGGGTGGGAGGGAGCAGTGTGACCCTGACAGGGGCTGTGGCACATCAGCGGGGGCCGTGGGGGGTGGGGGCAGCCTGACGACGCCGGCCTGTGATGGGAGAGGTGCCTGGGACAGCCTGGGATCCACTGCACCAGCGGGGAGTCCGCATGGGCGCCCAGACCTCTGACCTTTGGAACGGGAAGCAGCCTGCGTCGCAGAGGAAGGCGGAGGCGGGACAGCTGCCCAGGAAGATGGGACTGGTCGGGGAGGCCTTGCCTCTACTCGAGTGGAGTTACCAGTGGCTTTCCAGGCTGGACAAACTCCAGATGAAGTGGCTTCCTTGAGCCACGGTAGTGGGGGCTGGGGTGGTGTCTCCCTGGGCCTGCCCCATCTCTGGGCCGCTCTGGAGTAGGACCTCAAGAACTGGGGGTAGGAGCCTTTAGCCCAAATGCCAAAGCCCTGAGTTAACCCTTCTTTCTCCCATTGTTTGCCTGGGGAGGAGGGTCGGAGTGAGCGTGGAAAAAAGGCATTCCCACACTGCCCTAGGCAGACTATTCTAATGAGGCCCCTCCCCCACCCAGCCACCATCTCTGCCACTTCTTCCCCTTTCCTCCTGCCTCCCGCTGCTAACCCACCCCCTTCCTCCTTCCCCCACCCCTGCTGGCCTCGTCCCGACGGAGGCCCCCTTCTTCCTCCTCCTCCGCCTGCCAAAACCCTGCTGGGTGCGTGTTCTCCTGCACCTAGTGGGCTGGGGGCGCTTAACAGCCGTCAGCAGCAGCATCTGACAAGCTGGGGGAAGTTGTGGGGGAAGAAGAATGTTCAGGAACTCGCTGTGGAGAGGTTGAGAAGAGAGACAAAGGGGCTGTGGGGGAGTGAGGAGGGTGGCATCGGGCACGACTCCCTTCTAGACCTGGGGAGCCCGGCACCCGCTTGCTGTGCAGGTGACTTCACCTTTCCTCAGAAGGCCCCTCCCGCCCTCTGCCACCTGCACCTTGTTCTGGCCGAGGGGCCTCATCACCCCTGAAGCGGGGTCTTGGGGTCACCCATGGCAGCACCCTGGTCTAGGTCAGTCAGCCATGCCTGAATTTCAAGGAGGTGTGCAGTTTCTCTGTGAGCGGATCTGGGGCTGCAGTAGTGCATCCCTAGAAGAGGATGGGCTTGAGTGCACACTTAGGTGCATCTTACGGGGGAGGGGGTGGTAGATAATTGATAGTAGGAAGGGGAGGGCAAAGTCCCAGCTGGTGAGAGAGGGGGCTTGGGAGGGCAGAGCAGTTGCTCTGCATTCTCCCACCACCGGCTTCTGGCTCCTTTTCCCAGCTGTTCGTGGGCTGGGGGCAAAGGATGCATTATCCCATCTTAGAATTTGTTGAATCACGGAAAGAACTAGGATTTCCGACCTCAGTATTCAAGGACTCCACCGGGAGCAGGTTTGGTTGGTGGCCTGGAGGCAAAGACTTGAGACTGAAACAAAAATGCCTCTACAACACAGTAGACCTTTGAGCACAACACAAAGGTTCTTAACCCGGGGCCCTGGGATCTGGGAGTCCATTGGCAACTTGGGAGAGTCCCTGACGTTCTTGATACTTACATACATCAGATTCTTAAACCAGTCAGGAAAGTGTAACGGAAATCCTTTAGATGAAAGGCCTTTTTAGGTTGAAGCAACTTGGAAGAGCGAGGACTGCTCCAGAATCTGCTGTTCAGTGAGTTGCAAGGCGAAGACAGGAATGCAGATCCTCTGCCTTCTAGCTTAGAGTTCTTACACTCCCAGTTACTTTCTGATGTTCTTGTTTAGTCTTGAGGGTGGGCTTTGCGTTCCCAGCTCTAAACTCTGGGAAAGCTTCACGTTGAAAGCCATGTTGAAGATAGGAGGTTTTTCACTGAATGTGGTGGAAACAGGTGCAGAGCCTTAAAGTTTGAGTTCACGGGTCCCTCGGATTCAGTCGCTGGGGTAAGATTAGGTTGAAGGGTTCTCAGGGCTAAGGAGCAAGATTTCATTTTCTTCTGTAGGGTGATGGGAATCCTGGAGCAGGCTTTGGGAAGGATGAGCAGGAGACAGTGAATGGATGGAGGCTGCCCAAATGGGAGCACGATTGGGTGTGGATTGTTAGTTTATCAGTAGGAGAGCAGAGAGGATGCGTGGCTTGTAGTGTGTTCTCAGTCAACTGTTGAAAGAATAAATGTATCGATGGATCTGAAAGGTGTGTGTAGAAAGAATGGGTGAATCTGATAACATACATTTGATAGAATCCTAAGATTCCAGAATGGTGTGGGAGCAGCAGGCAAGCTCTTTAGGGGCTTGTGGTGGTGTTTGAGCAGGGGGGGGACACGGAGCAGTGATTTCATCGTCTGTAGACATCACGACCAAACTGGATTTGTGGTCTGGAAGCCAAGACCAGGAATAGAAGGGGTTGATTGCCTGGGAAAATTGTTAAAAGGACGAGAGGATCCAATTCGTGATTGGGAAGTAAGATAGGAGAGGATGGAGCCAAGATCTGAGGCGCATGATTACTCTTTGAATAGAATTACTCTTTCCATGTCAGAGGGTGGGCAACTGATGGAGGCTGACCTATGGAGGAAGATTTCAGGAGAGGCACAAGAGAAGGCTGGAAACCAGCCAAATGATTTGCGTTCACTGACCAACTTCAGATTTTCCCATTTTCCATGGCAAGCCAATCGAGTTGATGAGCGGAGAACTCAGTCCTTTACCTCCTGTCACTGTCTCCAGAGCACAAAGAGATTGAGAAGAGCTGTGCCCCTTCCCCCCCCCCCCCCCCCCGCCCCGCCCCCAGTATCAAGCGGCCTTGCTTGCTAATACCTGGAGAGGTCAAGGTAACTTCTGCTCCTTGTTTCTCCAGGCTGAGAAGAAAGCCAAGGTGATTGCAGTAATGAATGCTGTGGAGGAAAACCAGGGGTCTGGCGAGTCTCAGAAGGTGGAGGAGGCCAGCCCTCCCGCGGTGCAGCAGCCCACCGACCCTGCATCCCCCACCGTGGCCACCACACCTGAGCCCGTGGGGGCAGACGCGGGGGACAAGAACACCACCAAAGCAGCCGACGATGAGCCGGAGTACGAGGTGAGCGGCTCGCTCCTTCACCTGCCTCGTCCAGCTCTTTCCTGGGTCCTTCCACTGCCAGCTCTTCCCGTCCTGCTCTCCTCTCTCCACCTGACCCCAGGCCTCTTCGTCTGCCCAGTCTTGCTCTGTCTCGGGCGGTTCAGATGCAGCTCCCTCCTGGCTGTCCCGACCCTCAGATGCCCAGGGCTGGGGTTGCCATGGGGGGGGGGGTCAGGGTGGCAGGGCCTCGTGACCACCACGTAATGACTTCTGCTCCTTGGGGCTCCAGGACGGCCGGGGCTTTGGCATTGGGGAGCTGGTGTGGGGGAAACTTCGGGGCTTCTCCTGGTGGCCAGGCCGCATTGTGTCTTGGTGGATGACGGGCCGGAGCCGAGCAGCTGAAGGCACCCGCTGGGTCATGTGGTTTGGAGACGGCAAGTTCTCGGTGGTAAGTCCTGGGGTCTGGTGGTAGCCTCGGGGAGGGACGGGTCTTGGTCCCAGGGCCTGTAGTTTGGGGCCGGGGGCTCGGTCCGGGCCTGCGGTGGAAAAAGTGGGCTCTGCTCGCCCCCACTCTCCACATGGGACCGGAAGAAGCCCTAGAGAAAAGTGGGCTGCCCTGGGGGGCTCGGGGAGCTGGGGTGCCTGCCAGGCTCTTGCCTTCCAGGACCCTTTCTCCAGAACTCCTTTCCTGCTTGCATTGAGGTCCTCCCCCACGTTTGGGTTGGACTCCTCCTTTGAGCATTATAGAGTTATTTATCAATTCATCTGGTCCTCTCAAGGGCGGAGGTTGGGTCTCGGTGCCCCAGTCCCTGCCCATTGCCAGGCACGTGGTGGGGGCTTGACGGGTGTGGCAGAAGGAGAAAGCGAGGGCGTTGGTGGTTCCTCCAGGTGTGCGTTGAGAAGCTGATGCCGCTGAGCTCCTTCTGCAGTGCTTTCCACCAGGCCACCTACAACAAGCAGCCCATGTACCGCAAAGCCATCTACGAAGTCCTGCAGGTGAGTGCTCCTCCAAGTAGCGGGGGCTTGGACAGCAGGGACTCCTAGTTGGTCTAGAAGCTGGAGTGCAGAGGGTCCGGCTGCAAGGCCCCTGGGACTCTCTTTTGTCCCCCCCCCATTACTCACCCCTTACTGCACTCCCTCCCTCTAACACTCTCCTGTGACCCTCCCCTGCCGCTTCTCCCAGCGCCCGCCTCAGGCTGCCCTCGCTGTCCTCCAGCCTGTCCTGACTCCCTCCCCCATACGTGTTGCCCTCCAGGTGGCCAGCAGCCGCGCGGGGAAGCTGTTCCCGGCATGCCATGACAGCGACGAGAGTGACACAGCCAAGGCCGTGGAGGTGCAGAACAAACAGATGATCGAGTGGGCTCTCGGGGGGTTCCAGCCCTCTGGCCCCAAGGGCCTGGAGCCACCCGAAGGTAAATGCAGGTGCCCAGGCCAGCCTTCTGCTGCCCGCCGGGCAGCTCCACGCCAGGGCTGGGAAGGCCCTGCTTGGGGAGAGCTGCCAGCTCTTTGGTCGAGAGGCCCAGGGGGTGTGGCCACAGTCTCCCTTTCCCTGGGGTCAGGATAGGGGCAGGGCTGCTCAGGGACGCGGGATAAGCTCCCCCCATTGGCTTGCTGGCACAGGAGAGCTGGGAGCTAGAACAAGTTGGGGACCGGGCTGCACCCCTCCGTAGGCGGAATAGAGGAGGGGAGGAAGCCGGCACTGCTTGTTGGTGGTGACCGTGATATTGTCACCTGCTTTCCCCATCCAGAAGAGAAGAACCCCTACAAAGAAGTTTACACAGACATGTGGGTCGAACCCGAGGCAGCTGCCTATGCACCACCCCCACCCGCCAAAAAGCCCCGAAAGAGCACAACGGAGAAGCCCAAGGTCAAGGAGATAATTGACGAACGCACAAGAGGTAGTTGGCCTGGCTTTGGAGAGAGTGGCACGGCGAGGCTGGCGTTCAGAGGCGCGGCCGTGGCCCTCACGGCCCCCTCTGATGCTGGGCTCTCCTCCCCTCCGCAGAGCGGCTGGTGTACGAGGTGCGGCAGAAGTGCCGGAACATCGAGGGTGAGTCCCGATGGCCATGGACTCCCTGGGAAGTCCGTAGTCTGTTGCCCCCAGGACGGGCAGGAGGGCTTGGCTCCTAGTGCAGGGCCCGGTGCGGAGTAGCCTAGGCCCTTAGGGAGGTTTGAACGTCATGGGACGTCCGTACCCAGTGAAGGCCTCTGTCCTGCCCGTCCCGCCTCCCCCACCCTGCTTCACCCACACAGCTGTCTCCCTGGTGCCACCATCTTACTTTCCTATCCATGGCAGGCGCTGGTCATTAGGGTTTGGGATACTCCAGTGGGTCCGAGAAGGGTGGCCTCTCTCGGATTTGCTTGAACTTGTGACCTTTGGCCTTTTACCTTTCCTCACCTGTTCTCATCCACTGGTCCGTTAGAGCATCGCAGGGCCAGCAAAGATGGGGGCAGGAGCGTAAGACTTAAGGACTGCCCAGGGACTGTCTCCAGAGTCCCCCGGGGCCCCAGCCCTCTTCTCAGACGTTCCCGTCCTCGAATTATGCCTTTCCTGGGTGGGTGGCATTGCCGCTCTGAGAGCTGAATGGGCATTGAGATTGGGGCCACAATGCCCCCCTGCTCCATGGGGCACCCTCCCAGACTCCTGTCTGCCTCCTTTTTGGGCCGCTGCTCCAACATGCCCTTTTCCTGTCACCCTTCTTGGAGCTGGGCTTAGGTACCGAGGTGGGAAGGGGTCCTTTGGAGACATTCACTCTGCTTTCTCTACGCTCCCTGCTTTCCAGACATTTGCATCTCTTGTGGGAGCCTCAACGTCACCCTGGAACACCCTCTCTTCATCGGAGGAATGTGCCAAAACTGTAAGGTAGGGGCACAGCCCCCGGCGGTCTGCGCCTTCTCCCGTCTTAGGGCTCGCTATCGCCTGGAGTAGCTGCCGTGGTGACCCCGTGGTTTGCTCTGGACGCAGAGTCCTGATCAAATGGGCCCGTGGGCTTCGAAGTGTTCGACTTGCTGTTATTTGTCCTCCCCGGAAAGATTGTCCCCCTCGAAAGCCCATTCTGGTCCGCAGATGTGGGCTCACCATGTCACAGTCCCTGGTGTGGGGCAGGGGGCTGACAGATGGGTGGGTGGGCTGCCGCGTCCTTGGGGGCCCAGGAGGAAAGCCCAGGGCTGCGGCGAGGGACAAGGGGGTGCAGTTGCCTCTCTGGCCTCGCTCTGGGGCTTCCCGATTCTGTGCTATTGCTCTGGGTCGGGACACCTGCTGGCCCCTTCCCACACGTGTGGCTCAAGTAGGCGGCAGGCTCACACCTGCAAGGACAGATTACGGTTCCTAGGTCAGGGCCCAGAGGCCGGGTGCAAAGCCTGCCTTTGCGCTGGCCGCACCGGGTGCTGCCCGGTGGTCTCTGACGCACCCCCCCCCGCCGCCACCGGCCTCTCCCCTCTAGAATTGCTTCCTGGAGTGCGCGTACCAGTACGATGATGATGGCTACCAATCGTACTGCACCATCTGCTGCGGGGGGCGCGAGGTGCTCATGTGCGGGAACAACAACTGTTGCAGGTGAGGCTCCCCGGCCCGCCCCCTCCCCCCACCCCCAGCCAGGCGCCCTCTGGGGCCGAGAAGCCCCCCTCTCCGCCCCCGCTACACTGGGCTTCCTTCCAGGTGCTTCTGTGTGGAGTGCGTGGACCTCTTGGTGGGGCCGGGGGCTGCCCAGGCAGCCATCAAGGAGGACCCCTGGAACTGCTACATGTGTGGGCACAAGGGCACCTACGGGCTGCTGCGACGGCGGGACGACTGGCCCTCGCGGCTCCAGATGTTCTTCGCCAATAACCACGACCAGGAATTTGTGAGTGCTGGGCCTGGGCCGTTCGCGGGGGGCGGGTTCTGAAGCCAGAGCGGTCCTAGCGCGGCTGGGGGGGCCGGCCCTGGGTACCCGCCTGCAGAATCCTCCCGGGCGCTTACCTGGCCCTTTGTGCTCGCCGCCTAGGACCCTCCGAAGGTGTACCCACCTGTCCCAGCCGAGAAGAGGAAGCCCATCCGGGTGCTGTCTCTATTTGACGGAATTGCTACAGGTGAGCGTGTGGCCCCCGAGCCCCACGAGGTGCTGCCGTCCCTGTCCCGGGGCAGGGGAGCTCTGCGTGAGGGACCGCGTGTGTTTCACACACGTTAAACAATAGTTAACATGACAGCCGTTGAAATGGTACCCCGCCGAGGAAACTTTTGTGTTGAGTGAGAAGTAAAATCGTGGTCAGCTGCTGTGTCCGGGGGGCACGTGTCTTTGTTGGTGGGAGGCGGGGAGGGGGGGGAGGTGCGCCCCAGCATTGGACAGGGTGATCATTAGAGATTATTGAAGATTTTCACAAAGCCTCAGAGGACAGACTCGGCGACCAGAACGAAAACCTAGGCAGTGTTCTGTCGTACGATGACTGTAAGTCACAGTAAAAAAAAACAAAACAAAACAAAAAACCCCCAAAAAATGATCAAGAGAGTCTAAAGAATAGATAAATCACCCATAATTCTATAATTAGCGTTTTGGTGAATATCCTTTGATGTTTTTTTTCCGTGCATATATGTATGTGTGTTTCTAGAATCCTACGTAGCTAGAAAAATAAAACGAGAGTATAGTAAAACGCACACTGTGTTGTAACTTGCCTTTTCATTTGCTGTCATGACTGCTTTTTCATGTTAACATGGAACTGCATCCTTTATTTGTAAATGCTGCATAGGATTCCGCTGGGTGGAAAGTACCATGATTTATGTAACTAACCCTCTGTTGGGTTGTTGACCATTTTTCTCTGTTATGAGCAGCGCTGTGACAAGCATCCTTACACACACATCATTATATACGTAAACTACTCTCTTGTAGGGAGAGCTGGGGCACAGTGTAGGAAGTTTGTTTCATACGGTTCTTGACCTTGCCCAAGAGCCCTCCCGAAAGGTGCTGCTGACACATACCCGCCCCCTGCCATAGCCCTAGGCCGACGGCTTCTCAGTTCTTAAGAAAGGAATCACCTCCTCATAACGGGTGTCTTCACGTGACCAGAGGGAAACGGGCTGTCAGAGGGCCCGGGCGGGGTGGCATCCCAGGCCAGATGTTTATATTCTGTTCTCGGCTTAGTGTTGAGATTCTATAAACCTAGGGAAATTAATTTACAGCCTTGGTTTCCCAGGCCAGAAACTGGAGGCCCTCTTAAACCACGCCACACCCTGAGAGGCTGGAAAAACTCCTCGGTGGGGAGGTCTGTGGGAGCAGTGGAAATGGTGCTGCTGAAGCCTATTTCTGCAGAGGCTCTCAGGGTCTGTTCTCATTGTTTCCTTGCTCTCAATCCAGCAAACATTTGTGAAGGGGTTATCGTAAGGAAGTGAGTGTGGTTTGCCCTGGAGGAAACCTGTGTGAGCTCCTCTGTTATGAAGAGCGTTTGCAACCTAGGAGGAGGGCTGAATGAGGAATACACAGGGTTCTGAGGAGTTGGAGAGAGAGGCAAAGCGGGGAGGGCTTACACGGGGGGGGGGGGGGGGGGGGGTTGCTTCCGGGGGGCTGCAGGGCGCGGTGTGGGGGGTGTTGATGAAACCTTCTTGGAGCAGGTAGCATTTATGTTGAGTCTTGGAGGATGAAGTGCGGCAGGAGGCCATGGGTGGGGGTGAGGAAGGAGCAGTCTATGCAGGATGTAGGAACAGCAAAGAAAAGGCCACCCAAAAAGTCACCCGCTGTTCTCTCTGGTCCTGGAAACCGCCTCTTGTCTGGTCTTGACGGCCTTCCGAGTAGATCAAAATCGGCATGAAATGGGATCCAGAAGGATCCTGCAGTTAGTTCACTGGGCAGGGTAGGGCTCAGGCCTGTTGCTGCCCCGTGCGTCCGCTAGCCGGAGAGCCCCCTGCGAAGACCAGGGTGCTGGGGAGGAGCCCCAGTGACCGTGCCTTTCGCTGGCTGGCACAGGGCTTCTGGTGCTGAAGGACTTGGGAATTCAGGTGGACCGCTACATCGCCTCAGAGGTGTGTGAGGACTCCATCACGGTGGGCATGGTGCGGCACCAGGGGAAGATCATGTACGTCGGCGACGTCCGCAGCGTCACACAGAAGCATGTACGTCAGTGTCGTGGGACCCGCCCCACTTCTCTGTGTCCCTTGCACTTTGCTCCCGGGGGCGGCGGCGGCCCCCTGGCATTTTGCTCATTTGCTCTTTTCCTTTCTCCTTTTTCCCAGTCTCTTCTCTGCCGTGTGGAATATGGGCAGATTCCAGTGGGAACCGGGAGCTGGCCTTTTGAGGCTCTGGCTGCCCCCTGACTAGCTTCAGGGCCTTTGCAGCAGAGCGCTTTGGTTCCCATTTTCCCAGTACTTTTGGCAACAGCTTTACCAGCCTCCGTTTCTGGGGGGGACTCTGGCAGGGTCTTGCCCAGGTGACCCTTTGCCTTTCCAGTTAACTGTGTCTACGACCCGGAAACTGCAGGCCCTCAGGGATCCCCAAGGGCGTTTGGAGGGCATTCAGATGGCCCAGACACCCTGCCCAAAGTGCGCAGAGCACAGAGTGCCTTCACGGTCAGCTGCCCGGCCTGGACCGCCTTCCCCCTAAGTGGCTGCTTTTCGTATTGGGAACACAGCTGTCTCCCTGCTGGCCTCAGAGATGATCCAACTGGATCCCTTCCCTTTGTTTAGAAAACTGAGCTCAGAGAGCCTCAGCGACTTGCCCGTGGTGCTGTGTGTGTGTGTGTGTGTGTGTGTGTGTGTGTGTGTGTGTGTGTAGTATGTACTTAATGAAGGTATATAGTGAGCATACTGAGCAGCTGGGTCTCTTCTCTCCGGTGCCAAAGTACTTTTTTTAGCCAAGTCCACAGATAACTTCCTTCTTCCTTTCTGCCTCTGTCCCCGGACATCAGGCCATCCCATTACCTTTATCCTCCCAGATCCAGGAGTGGGGCCCATTCGATCTGGTGATTGGGGGCAGTCCTTGCAATGATCTCTCCATCGTCAACCCTGCCCGTAAAGGACTCTACGGTAGGTGCTGTGCTCACCCCTCCACCTTCTGAGCTGGTGCTTCCGCACGTAGGTTTCCTACTTGGACATTTCTGCCCTGGGACAGCTACTCCCGATGACCCTGTCCTCCCTTGCCCTCCCTGTGCCCGAGCCACACCACTGTCTCGTGCAGACAGCCCCAGCTGATGGCTTTCTCTTCCGACCTCTCAGAGGGCACTGGCCGGCTCTTCTTTGAGTTCTACCGCCTCCTGCATGATGCGCGGCCCAAGGAGGGAGATGACCGCCCCTTCTTCTGGCTCTTTGAGAATGTGGTGGCCATGGGCGTTAGTGACAAGAGGGACATCTCGCGATTTCTCGAGGTATAGCCAGCAACCTTGGTTTGGCCAGCTCACTAATGGCTTCTACCTTGGACTGCTGCTTTATCCCTGTCTCATCTGCATTGTGGAGCTGGGGACTGGTGACTTCTGCTTTGCAAGGGGCCTGTTCGGGAAGCTCGAGGGCTTCCCAATTAGACAGGGAGGAAACTGGTAGAGGCCTGCTCTGGACAGAACCTGTGGTCTGACTCTAAGAGGTAGTGTGTGGGTATGGGCCTCAGGGCTTGAAGGACTTGACTGTTCCTAATAGGGTGGGGTGCCAGGCTCCTAGAGTGTGGGGTTCTGAGTGGTGTTTCCCTAGGGGCGCCCTTTGAGGTGGCCACATCAATTTTCCCCGACCAGAATGGCTTGCCCTCACTCCCTGGCACCATGACAGATGTGCTGTGGCACCTGGGAAGTAAAAAACACGGCTTACCTGTTTTTATTCCCCATAACGTGGGTCCCATGTCCGTGCTGAGCCGGGTTGGAGGCATGCACAGAGGGTCTCTGTGGCCAGAGGCATTCTCAGGGTGGGCGGTCTGGGAGCTCGAGCCCATGCTCCAGAGTCTTGGGGTCAGTAACACCTCGAGCTGGTGTTCTTAAATGTGAGCAGGTGTCTATTTGGCTCATAATCTGGACATACAGTGAACACGTCTGCACTCATTGGAACTTTCTTACTCAGAGCCTCTGGGTGAGCTAGAGCTACGTAGTCCAGTTAGGGTAGCCCTCAGCCACATGTGGTATTTAAATTAACATTAAAATTCCTCTGTCGCTCGAGCCTCATTTCAAGTACTCATTAGCCACCTGCAGCTCCTCCGTTGAACAGTGCAGACAGAAAACCTGTCCATCATCACAGAATGTTCAGTGAGACTGCAGTGGTCTAGAATGTTCTAATGTGTTCTAATGAGAGCATGTGGAATGTGGCTGGGTTCCATTCTGGCTTTTCCTGGAGGCTTCAGGCTGTCCCACTGCCGTGGCTTCCTGAGAGAGGAGAAAGCAAGCGCCTTTGAGGCTGTAAGGCTCTAAACTAGCAAAATTTCCTGGCACCATCTGCTATTCCTCTCTCGCTCATCTTTAATCTTTCTCCTGTTTTATAGTCCAACCCTGTGATGATTGATGCCAAAGAAGTGTCAGCTGCACACAGGGCCCGCTACTTCTGGGGGAACCTTCCTGGTATGAACAGGTTGGTGAGAGTGCTTGGGCCTGGGGTGGCGGTGGGTTGGTGTCTGCAGGCAGCTCGGCCCAAGGAGGAGGAGGTCACTGAGTGGGTGCTCTTGGGCACCCTCCCCTGCTGGCTAGCTTGCTGCTCTACCATGTTCTTCTGTTTCCGTCTCCTTGAGGGAGAAGGGAAGTCAGGGAATAGAAAATACTTGCCTGAGAAACCAATGGCTAGTGGTTGAAACAGGAGAATCACCATGCTGCTGAGTTACATCGTTGGTTCTCGTGCATTGGTGACGTATCTGGAGTCAGCTCGTCCTTGGTCTCCAGAGGTGAAGCTGGGGAGGGTGGAGTTGGGATGGGGAAGAGTGGTGCCCACAGCTGGGCCACACCTGCTGGGTGCAGCTTAGAGAGTCCTGCTTTGCATATTAGCCACACACTTTGTGGCTTTGGGTCCATCGTTGGGAGGATGTTCTTTATTTAGGTTACACAGAGAGAGAGGTTAATGTCTAGGAACGAAGATAATTTCATTTCTTCAGTGTCATAGTTGGATTATAAAAAGGCCCGCGAGGAGAAAGGAATTCTGATTGAGAGTCAGCAGTTCAAGAGCAGAGTGAGATCCACCTCATCTGGATATCTGTTATGCAGGGAAATATTTTCCAGAATGTTCTAAGAGTGGATTGTTAACTTTGCTGTATCTATAAATTGTTCACATCATCTAATCTGGCTTCAGTCCTCTCTCCCTCTCTGCCATTAGCATGAAGTTGTAGAAACATCCCAGTCTCATACCCGCTTTACAAAGCTGCTGTCTTTTGCGAAGGCTTATTGATGGGAAGGAGTCCTGTCTGTGGGATAGCTGACCTACAGACCGTTGAGTGCCCCCTCCTAGGTTCCCCAGCTGTACCTGTGTCCCGGAAGAGTGGACCGGGTTATGTGGTCCAGTATTCCATGGAGCCACGAACTCAGTGTGTCCTCACAGACCTGGGTCCTATGGGATTGTTCTCACCTGCTTCTTCCAACTCTAAAATTCTAGAACTCTGAGCTTCGAGGTGGAGCAGAGGTACTGTGTGGGGCCACGTAGGGGGTGTGTGTGCATAAGTAGGGCGGAGGCTGGAGGCGTGCACTTTGACCGAGGGTCCCTGTGGGTCCCATGCTGAGATGGTAGACTGCTGTGTGAAATATCAGAAAAGGTCAGCCCTAAAGGTGACGTTCAGTGATCTGCTCCGCTCTCTGAGAAGTGACACGTTCAGCGTCGCAGAACTGTGGTCTTCTGGGCATTGTGCAGAAGTTAAAGCTTTTTAACCTGTGCAGTTAAGGTGCACGCGTCGATGAATTTCATCCAGTGTACACCCATGCAGCCATCGCCACATTCAAAGATACGGAACATCTGGTCACCCCCAAAGCTTGCTTTGTGATGGATACTTTTTTTTTGAAAAGATTTTATTTATTAGAGAGCCCATGGGTGGGGGGAGGGGCAGAGGGAGAGGGACAAGCAGCCAGCCCCACTCAGTGCTGATTCCCAAAATGGGGCTCAGCCCCAGGACCCTGAGATCATCACCTGAGCCCAGGTCAGACGCTTAACTGACTGAGCCACCAGGTGCCCCTGTGACAGATACTTCTAGAACTCAGTGTGTTTTGTGATGACTGGCATAAAAGTCATTGGGTTTTCCTTCCTTTTTTTTTTTTTTTTTTTTAAGATTTTATTTATTTATTTGACAGAGAGAGACAGTGAGAGAGGGAACACAAGCAGGGGGAGTGGGAGAGGGAGAAGCAGGCTTCCCGCCGAGCAGGAAGCCCGATGCGGGGCTCGATCCCGGGACCCTGGGATCGTGATCTGAGCCGAAGGCAGACGCTTAAGGACTGAGCCACCCAGGTGCCCTGGGTTTTCCTTTTTGTGGATGGGTGGTATCTGCTTATTTGTAGATTGAGACCAACTGTGGAATTTAGGTTTAAGGATTAACGCTTGGTGTGCTGTCCATGGATGGCTGCAGTGTGTGTGCATATGTTCTGGGGGAGTTTGAAGGGGGTTTCAGTGTGTGCGGGTGACGACAGTCCCCTTTTACCTCTCCGTGTGAGTCCTGGCTGCTGGCTGCCTCCCTGCTGGTCTCCTGGTCTCTGTCATTACCTTCTCTTTCTGCTTCCTAGGCCGTTGGCATCCACTGTGAATGATAAGCTGGAGCTGCAGGAGTGTCTGGAGCACGGCAGAATAGCCAAGGTTAGCCCCGGTGCCAGAGCCCTCTCTCTGCTGGTGGGTAGGGAGAAGGGCAGACAGGGCAGGATGAGCCTGAATGCTCTCCAGGCCAGTGTCCGCTGCTGGTGCAGAGAACGCAGCTTAGGAGGTGGCTCGGGGTCATACACCTAGTCGGCTGGAGGGGAGGGCCCAGGGGAGAGCCTGGAGGGCAAGGAGAGAGATCAGAAATCCTTCCCGGTCTTCAGTCCCTCCTCGTTGAGCATCGCCTGCTGGTCCTGTGAGAAGCAGACACTTAAGAAGTCTTTGCCAAAGTCCCTGGATCTGCTAGGGCGCTTAAATGTTTTGGCCAGGACCTATTGCACAAGCCTTCGGGACGGCGCCTTCGCCTGTGATGTGGAAGCTGCATTTGTCTCTGGAGAAATCTCCCGGAGTGAGTGTATTGGGCGTCAGGTTCCATGAGTGCGGGCACCAGCATCCGGCTCTGCAGGCGCCCCTCAGTAATTTGGGATCCTTTTGCCTGCAAGTCACTACACATGTGCAAGAACCCATTCTTAGAAGACTTAGGAAGTTCAGTGGTGTGAGCTGCTTCCTCTCAAGTCCTTGGCCAGCGAGCCTGGACTAAGGATGGCCAGGTGACCTCCAAGTGGGAAGAAGAGCAGGGCAGTGGGGTCTGCAGAGGCTCGGGCTGGAGCCTTACCCCGGCCACCTGTGCGGACCAGGCCTTGTCCGTGTTTGATTCACCCATCCCGGCACGTGCCTGGCACACGTGTTAGATGCATGGCCAGCGAACGAGTGCTCATTCCTCTTTTCCTCTCCTCGTCTTCTAGTTCAGCAAAGTGCGGACCATTACTACTAGGTCGAATTCCATAAAGCAGGGCAAAGACCAGCATTTCCCCGTCTTCATGAATGAGAAAGAGGACATCTTATGGTGCACTGAAATGGAAAGGTAGTACCCGAGGCCATGTGCTGGTGTCGTGGGGTGTGTGGCGCGTGGCGGTTGCGGCCTCTGAGGGAGGGATCGCTGCCCCTTCCGGCCGGGCTCGTAGCTTCCACAGATACCACGTGAGCAGTGGGTCTCCCTGAGCATTTCCCAACAGGGCAGGTTCCTGGAGGTAGGGGGACACTCCTGTGCATTGTAAGACCGGGCCCAGGCTCAGAGGGGTCTAGGAGTGGATTCAGGGGGCTGTGGCTCCCAGGGGTCCGGCTAAACTCCCAGGAAACAGTGCAGCTCCAGGAGCTTCCTCCACTCGTGCTGCTCATTTCGGGAACTGTGCAAACCAGGACAGCACAGGACCAGGCGGGCCGTGCACCCTCATGTCCTGACTGGATGCAAACCAGATTCACGGGCTAGACGGCCTCCTGGTCCCCAGCGTAACTGCAGTTTAGCCAAAGCGACCCTTGACATACGCGACGAGAACAGACAGAAGCTTGGAGCTCCTCCAGTTGGGCAAGAGTTCGGCTCCTTTGTCGAGTTCTTGCTCTTGTGGGCTTGGTCCTAGGGATGCGTGTTTATTACGGATAGACTTCAGGTACCTGCTGCATCTCCGGAGGTGTCTTTCACTGATGCTAACTTTGTTTCTGTTGTGTGGCCACTCCCAGGCGGCGGTTGGCTTCCTTCCCATCAGACCCACGGCAAGTGGCAGGGTGCCTGAGTCGTGGTTGGCGATACAGGATGGAAGATGCAGCCGGATCGCACCCACCCGCGCTCATCCCCGCCCTTTCTGCCTTTTCTCCCCAGGGTGTTTGGCTTCCCTGTCCACTATACCGACGTCTCCAACATGAGCCGCTTGGCGAGGCAGAGACTGCTGGGCCGGTCGTGGAGCGTGCCGGTCATCCGCCACCTCTTCGCTCCGCTGAAGGAATATTTTGCTTGTGTGTAAGGGACATGAGGGCAAACTGAGGTAGTGACACAAAGTTAAACAAACAAAAAACACAAAACAAAACACCAACAACATGAGGATCGAGAGGAGTATCAGCACCCAGAAGAGAAAAAGGAATTTAAAACAAAAACCACAGAGCCGGAAGTACCGGAGGGCTTTGCCTTGCACAAAGGGTTGGACATCATCTCCTGAGTTTTCAATGTTAATCTTCAGTCCTATTTAAAAACAAAACCAAGCTCCCTCCCCCCCCACCCCCCCACCCCCCCCTTTTTTTTTGTTTTGGTCAAACCTTTTGTTTTCTACTCTTTTCAGAGGGGTTTTCTGTTTGTTTGGGTTTTTGTTTCTTGCTGTGACTGAAACAAGAGGGTTTATTGCAGCAAAAATCAGTAATAAGAAATAGTAACAATACCTTGCAGAAGAAGGGTGGGAGAAAAGGAAAAAAGGAAATTCTATAGAAATCTATATATTGGATTTTTTTTTTTTTTTACTATATATCTTTTTTTTTTTTTTCGTTGTTGTCTCTAGCCTGATCAGATAGGAGCACAAGCAAGGGACAGAAAATAGTGACACTCAGCGGCAGAATTCCCTCCCAGCCACTGAGCTGTCTTGCCAGCACCATTCCTGGTCATGCAGAACAGAGCCCAACTAGCAGCAGGAAGACAGAACACACAAGACCCTTTTATACAGTATTTCAGGTGCCTACCACACAGGAAACCTTGAAGAAAATCAGTTTCTAGAAGCCGCTGTTACCTCTTGTTTACAGTTTATATATATATGATAGATATGAGATCTATATATAAAAGGTACTGTTAACTACTGTACAACCCGACTTCATACTGGTGCTTTAAACAGCGAGATGAGTAAAAACATCAGCTTCCACGTTGCCTTATGTGCAAAGGGTTAAACCGAGGATGGAGAAGGGAGGCAGCTTGAAGGTGAATCGATGCCGTGGTGGGCTTTCTCCCCCGGTATTGAACAAGGTGAAGGGGGAGAATCCGGGACCCGCGTTCTCCTGCTTCTCCTTGCCAAAAACGGGGGTGAGGGGAGGTGGGTCGGACCGTGGAGAGCTGAGAGTGGGATTCATCCAGGCTCACGCAATAACCTTTTGATTTTTTTTCAAAAAGGAGACTCCCTCGGCAAGATGACAGGATAAGGAGTCTTCCTTCCCAATTTCTCACATTAGCCGATTCGAGGGCTCCTTGTGGTGGGATCAGAAATAATCCAGAGTGTGGGCAAGTGACCGTTAAAACCCCACCTGGAGCAAATAAAAAAACATACAAAACGTACTGGTGCTTTCCTGTCTAAGTCGCCTTTTGTGTGTTCTTTTATGAGGCCCTCACCATCCACCCTCTGTGCACAAGGCGGCTTCCGGCCCCTGGAATGTGATGTTTTTGGTCATCTCCAAAGGCTGCAGTTTTATACTGGGAGGCTGATGACACCTTTTGTTATAATTATTCTTATGGTTCTGGTTATAATTATGTTTGTTTTCAGATTTTTTCTTTAAGAAAACAAAAACCCAACCCCCCCTCCCTTGCGGTTTCAAACCGAGGTGCGGGGAGCAGGGTGCTTCTAAGTTAGCGGTGGCCCTGGTGCCCTGGCTCCCCACCCCTCGGGCCAGGTGGGCCACCGGGCACAGTGACAGCTGGGCGGCCAGGGGAGTCCCCGAGGCCGGCCTTCCGGGCGCGTCCCTCCTCTCTTCTTCCCCTCCTCTGAGTCGTGCGTGTCAGGGCTGGAGGGAGGACCAGGCCATCTCTCTCCTCGTGTGTATGATTGGAGTGGTGTGTATTTCTTTTCTAGTACTTGGTCTGATGATAGCTGGGCTCTCACCCGAGCCGGCAGCACCTGGAGCCCCAAGGGCACGGACACTTGGTTCCACCTCCTACCGAGGCAGGCGTTGGCGGTAGGCAGGGCCAGCATCGGTGGCTCCAGGGTGAGGGCCCAATGGGCAGATGCTTGCCTGGATAGATGGGGTGTAGATATGTGGCATATAGAGATATATATTTTATAATGGGAGGGGGGATGGCACCTCCTGGGACTGGCAGGGCTGGGAGGTGTGCCGTCAAGCACATGGTCCCAAGTTCGCATCCCTAGAAAGATAGGGCCTACGGTGATAGGCGCTATATAAATACATAGATAGGGTCATGTATAAGAAATATTACGTAGTGGGGAGCGGGGCAGGGGGGCTCAGAGTGCTGAGCCTCGGGTCCCACTGCAGACATAAGCCCCACACCAATCAGTCAATCCCACACGCATACACAGGAACCGATCTCTACCGATGTGGAATGGGCGCACACACACACACACACACACACACACACACACACACACACACAACCGGGGGGCTCCCAGCGCTCTTCTCCCCAGGATTCAGGACTTTGTGGCGTCGGCCCTGCAGCTCTTTACCTCTGTTGCCCTGATTGCAGGTAGACTCTCAATCCCAGAAGTTGCTAGGTGCTGAAGGCGGGAAGAGGAGGTTTTATCCCCGCAGGTGCTCTCCTCTAGCAGGTAGCATTCTATCTCTTTTGCCCCTGGTGATGTCAAAAGATTCTTCTGTTAGCAACCTGTGATACTGACCTGCAACTCTAGGCACCAGTCAAGTCAGCCCTCGACTCCCCCTACCTATTCTCCCCCAACCAAAATAAAATCGACATCCAGGTCTATCTTGGCCAGGGGGCTTCCATTGGAAAAAAAAAAAAAAAAAAGAAAGAAAAATGGGACAGTGAAACTCATCTTTTGAATAAAGTAAATTAGTAATTGGTGACAAAACTAAACCAAGGCTTTGAATCCCTTGCTCATTGCTCAGGAGTAAGCTCACAGCTGGTGGCCACAGTCTCCCACTCCTTTTGAGGTGCTTGGTCCTGGGCTTCAAGCTACGCGTTTCCTTGTCAGATTGGTTTTTAAGATCACACCCAGTTTGCTCCCTGCCAACTCTGTGACGTGGCGGCAGGTGGCCACGGTGGGCCTCCTCGGGGCCGGAGCAGCTAGGAGGGGGAATACCTCTGCCCCTCCCTCGTTGGAACCCCTGTACCTAACCCGTGGTGCTCACGCTCGTCCCCTCCTTCTCCAGCCGGGCTCCATCTTCCTGGCCTGGGTCCACCAGCACCACTCCAGGAGGGCTTCGGGGAGGAGGGGCTGCCTCAGGCAGTCCAAGGTGCTCCCTCCCCCACTGGCCAAGGCTAAGGTCTTCGCAGCCCCCAGCGTCAGGACCGGCTCTTCACGGGCCTGCCTCTGCAAACAGACTTTCCAGCTCTCCTGGCCCTCCTAGGCCTTTCGTCCACTGCTTACATGAAGGAGTTTGCCTTTCCCGACGGCCCAAGCTTCACCCAGGGGGTTGGTGTGGTAGCCGTGGAGGCGGCAAGCCTGAGGGCTTAGTGTGGGCTGGCCAGCTTGCTGGGGGGAGGCCTGCTTGTTGTGACTGATCCTGAAGAGTACTTGTTTCTCCTGGTCCAGCAACCTGACTAGGCCCCAGAATGGGCCAGATGACCGTTAGCAAACACCAGCTTTTCTTCCAGCCCACCCCACGGGCTTGGTCCCCCCAGTAGAACTCGGGAGGGTGCAGGGGACCTTGGGAATGTACCAGCTTGGCTGTGCCCGATGCTCGCAACAGTCTGCTGCTAGCCCTGGGTGGGGTGCTTCTGGGGACACGGATCTGGTCGCCTTCTAAAGGAGGGCTGTGCTTTGACGGAGGCAGGGTTGTGTGAGGATTAAGGAGGGGATCGTTAACACTTGCTGTGGGTGAAGCCAAGGTTAGGGGCGTGGAGTAGGAGAAACCAAAGAAGGCCCAGGGAAAATTCTGGAGTATGTCCCCAGTGGGATCTTTCTTATGAAATTTACCCCGGGAAACCAGGGCTTCTGGGGCCTGAGGAGGATGCCTCCCCATTTGTGGCAGGTGCCAAGTAGAAGGTGGTGCCAAAGAGATGGGTGGCTTTTGTCAGGGGGAGGTTGCCGGGGGCTTGTGCCAGGGTCACAGAGCCGTCGGCCGCCTGCCTGAGGAGGAAGTGAGTCTCCCGCAGGCAGCTGCTGAGCCCTGTGGGCCAGGCCTCAAGCTGGCTGGTGCTAAGCCCCTTCCCCGGGGGACTGGCTGCAGAGCAGTCGGCTGGGGGAGCAGCCGGTGAGGCCTGGGGCGGGGAGAGGGTTCTTGCAGTCAGCAGATCACGCCATGAGTGTGTTACTATCTGTTTTTCTCTCTAGACCTCAGAACCTTCCTGCTATTGAACATTCTTCTAGAAAGCAAACTTCCCCAAAGAGCGTCCAGGACCTCTTAGCTTTTGAGACAGGCCTGGGAGTGGTTGGCTGGTGGAGATGCCCGTGGGAGTCTTGGTGAGTCGCTAGGGTGTGGATTGGGACAGGCAGACCGGGCAGCAGGGAAGGCTGCTGGACACTGAACTGGTCTCTTGAGGGTCGGCTCCCCCTCCTCCCTGCTTCGCCGGTGGTTCTGGGAAAACCTAGATGAGAATACCCACCATCTCCAGCACAGGAAGGTCTGTTGCAGGAGCAAGGGAAGGAGCCATCTGGGAAGCGTGTTCTCCAGGAAAACTGCAATCCAGAGTCTTCCTGCTTTTGACGATCTAGGTATACATAAAGTTGATCTCAGAGGAGGTTTTGAATTCCTGTCGCCATTCTGCTTGGCCAGAGGTTGCTGTGGCTTTTGGAGCAGTCATTTTTAAGAAACTTGCAGGAGTCCCCTCGAGCTGTGGATTAGGGCCTTGGGGCCTCGCCTGGCGCTGTGATCTAGAGAGGGCTAGTTGTTCCTTTTGGTCAGGGGAACAGCAGACCCAAGATTCTGGCGAGAACAGAATTTCCAGCCAGGCCCCATTCTGATCCCGGGAGGTGAGGGATCTGAGTTTGTCTTCGGGCATTGTCTAGTCTGGTTGCTCCCAGTGCTTGTGATTAGAGGTGACATCGGAGTTGTCCTTGGCAGGAGAGCTGAAGGCTTTCTTCCAGCACAGGATGGGGGGGTGTTGTGGAGGCCTGGCCCAGAGCTAGCACAGCCTCCCGGCCTGACCCTGCTGAGGCAGGGATTAACGACACATGTTTGCAGGATCTGGGAGGAAAGAGGGGGAGATTGATGGCAAGGATAGACTCTGAGGTTCTAGCAGAAGCTCTCGAATCTTTACATTTTGGTAAAGGAAAGCCTGGGTGTCTTTGGGAAGCGAGGGCAGCCCCTCCTGTCCCCGTGATGTCTCAGAGACCTGGCTGAGGGGGGCCTTTGCTTGGTGACCTCTTGCCCATCACGGACCCTAGGCAGTGGAGCTTCTGGGGCGGGAGAAACAGGTCTAAAGCAGCGAGCGCAAGGACACAAGGTCCCTTTGCTAGTTGTGACTGGCTGAATTGCCTGAACGGAGGCCCATGGACTCCTGGAACTCTGGTAACTGGAACCCCCCCCCCCCCCAGTCTGCTCCACCAGAGGGCTGCAGGAGGGCAGGCGGCTCCCCGCTCCCCACCCCAGTCCCGCAGCCTCCAGCGCCTGCACCTGTGGAGATGAGCAGGGATCGAAAGCCTCACACCAGTCCCATTTCACTTCCCAGACTGATTCGGTCGCAGAGCTCTAGAATTCAACGTCCAACCAAAATGCCGAAATTTCTTAGAATACGCAGAGGGAGGAGGTGACTCAACAAGGTGCTAAAAACATTTTATTAAAAATATATATTGTTAAATTAAGTCTGCTGTCTGGACAATGACTGTTTGTTTTGTTTTCTTGTAGTGGAGTTTAAAAGAGACTATTATTTTACTCTGATATATTATTATTAAAAAGGCATTTTAACTTTGTACTTGAAAACTAAATGAGCGATTTCATGTGTTTTAGCTGAGGCATTGAAGTAGCGGGTGCTTACTTATTTGTGGGAAATCATGTATTCATACTGAAGAATAAACTCTGTAGCTGATTTGGTAATACCTTTTACTGTTACAGACGATTTCGCTTTGACCCCCCGCGGCAGAGCACTTTTACTCCACATTCCACGCAGCTAAATGCAGGACTTCCTCCCCCGCCCCTCCCCCACCCCAGCCTTTCTCTTCAGTTCCTCTTTTTTTTTTTTCCTTTGGGGTTTTTTTTTTTTTTGTTTGTTTGTTTGTTTGTTTTCCTGGTTCCAGCATCCTTTCACCACTGTATTTTTTTTTTAGGGTTGCTTCTCTATTTATTGACAATAATAATGTACATTTCACAGTCTGGTTCTGGGACATCCAAGGAGGGGCGCGGGAGAGGGGGCCCCCCCACCCTGAGCGGGTCCCCAGCCCCGTCCCCCGGTGTTCTGTTGTATCTCTGTGTAAGTGATGCTCGTGACATAGCTGTTTATGAAATAATTAAAGAGGTCAATGCGTACAGCAGATGTAGAAAGTCTGTCAGTTCCGCCTTCATCACATTTTTTTTGTGCCCAGAAGAATATAATAAAGCTCCTTTCTAATGTACTTGTGCTGGAGAACACTTGAATAAATGGACTGTTTTTGTGCAAAAAGAAAAACGGAAAAAGCACCGTAATAATGTCCTTTTGTCTTGCGTCTCCTCCCCCCCCCCCCCCCCCCCCCCCCCCCCCCCCCGCCCGACATGACTGTTCACAGCCTTCCCGGAGGGGTCAAGTGCTGCCCAAGTGGGGAGGGACTGGCATTGGGTCCAGACAATGCAGTTTCTCCCTTGAAAATATCACCTGCGTGAGCATTAAATAGGGGCTGTAGACTGGATGGAAAAGGGACAGTTTTGTCAACTCGAAGCTCCAACATAAGTTACGGAGGGAGACGAGGTCGCTGAAGGAGCAAATTCTGTCCTGGGCTGAGGGGTAGGAGTTTTCAGGCTGGAGCCGCGAGATGGGGGGCCTCGTGCCAGTGCCTGGGTCAGACGGGCACTGTTCCCCTCCCTAGGGGGTTTCTGGGAGGTAGACAATCTGGACAGTGCAGGGGCCCTGGAACAGACTGAGGCATTTGGCCTAAAAAAGAGAGAATCGAGAGATGTTTGCAAACACTGACAGGGCAAGGCCGAGGGGCTGGGATTGTTCTGGGTAGTTCCAAAAAGCAGGCAGAAGTGGGGCCAGTTTGCAGGAAGTCAGTCCATTTCAGCTCAGCTGAAGATAGATCCTTCTTGGCCCCTGGCCAGCAGTGCATGGGGCCTCCGGGAATGGCAGTGAAGAGGTCCTGGGCAGCCATTTGGGGATACTACTGGGCTTCCTTGAAACCCCGAGTCTGGGCTCCTCTTGCTGCCCGGCCCCTTCTCAGAACTGTCTTGCAAGTGGACCGTGCCTTATGGCTTGAAGAGTCCATTCGTATGCAATGTCCCCTTCATCCTCACAATTCTTTGTCTATGAGTCACTCAGTGACTCCCAGTCTCCACC
This sequence comes from Callorhinus ursinus, assembly GCF_003265705.2. Classification (NCBI taxonomy): domain Eukaryota; kingdom Metazoa; phylum Chordata; class Mammalia; order Carnivora; family Otariidae; genus Callorhinus; species Callorhinus ursinus. The sequence continues at coordinate 20,652,183 of NW_027397072.1, read as the reverse complement.
ATCTAAAAACCGGAATCTGAACACACATAGGAACAGGATCTTCCTGCCACATCTCAGCTCTAAGACCCCGGCGTTTGGTGTGGCATTTCTATCTCCTAAGTGCCAAGCAAGTCCCAGCCAACGGCTGCTTCCCCTAAGGGTGGATTATTCAAGGTTTCTTTCCTGCCTTAGACTTTGGGAGAGGTTTAGGACTGCACCACTTTGTTGGCTGCTTTGAAAGAAATCCTAAAAGGGAAATTTGAGAAAAAGGAGAAAATAAGCTTTTCTCATGGGCACTTTTCTTTACAAAATTGTAAATGTGCATTTAACTTTTGTCCTACTTTTTTCTCTATTTTTCAGTGTTGATGTAGAATGCTTTTTTTTTTTTTTCCCTCAAATGGCTGCATGGTATTTTCTTGTTGGATATCTGTTTCTATATATATGCATTTTATTTTAGCTATAAATAGAGCTGTAATAAATATCTTTATGTGTTGGGTTTTTTTTCCCCCCTATATTTTGTGTTTTTTCTCCTTAACTAGATTCCCAGAAGTGAGATGTACTGGGACAAAGAGAGAAAGATTTTGGCTGGCTCCTGACACATTTGCCTGATTTCCTCCAAGTGGTCAGCAGACCTGTAGTAGATCTTCAGCTCTGAGGCTCTCAGTCCAGAAAAAACAAACATAGTCCTTAGTTGGACCAACTCAGGAAAGTGTTAATCCCGGTGGGGAAGTGAAGGCTCAAACATCCCCCCCCCGCCCCGAAAAGCTAGAAATCTGTAGCAAGAAGCTGGAGTAGAAACATTGGTCACTAAATGGTGTCCACGTGGAGGAAGCCTGTGGGGGATGGAATGCACGCCGAATCTTTGAGACTCGGGTTCCAAGGCTAAGGAGAAATGGCAGGATGTCATCAGTATGGAGCGCCCCAGTGTCATCTGAGCTGGATGGAGATAGGTGGTATGGCCAGAGCATACAGGAAGAAGCTGCGGTGATCATTCCATTAGTAAAAACCATCTCGTGAAGTTCCTGCATTTAAACAAGGTACCATTTGATGGTGGAGGAGTAGGGAGAGAGAGGGAAGGGTCAGGGCTGGGCAGGAGTGAGGTGACAGGGCCCACAGCCCAGTGGGACTGCCCAGGTGGGTCTTCCCTGGGGCGGGTGGAGACAGTGCACACCACCAGGCCCAGGCTTGCTGGTTCAGGAGAGACTTCCTCGGACTCAGCAAGATTGACGTGGTGAATGTGGGGTGGAAAAGAGGAGGGAGGGGGACAAGAGGCTGTCTGGGAGCTGGCTGGCTTGGGGGGGCCAAAGGCATAGGCCAGAGGTGGCAGGCACGGGCAGTGGCGGTCCTTCCTGGGGGAGGTGGGTGTTAGGTGGGGGGCTTCCATGAAGGGAAGAGAGTATATGTTGAAGATGGGGGCATAAGGAGGTCACATCCAAGGGGAACAGGGCTCCCCTGTGATGGGCTCCTGGGATCACCCCCAAAGCTCCCTTTCTCTTTGCTTCCAATACACTTTAAAAGAACAAGGCCCATTCACTTCAGTTGGCATATTTTGCTCCTCTCTGCTGGAATCCTAGGGCGGTGCAGCTGGGTTGGGAGGAAGGGGCCTGGAGGTTTGGGGGTTATGAAGTCCCAGGTGCCCTAAACTGTATCAGAAGAAAGACAACAGCATTTAGAATGCTGGGATCCGAATCCTGTGTGACCTGGGGGGCGGGGGGGTGCGGTTAGCTACCGGTCTTGAGCTCAGGCTTCTGGCTAGAAACCTGGGTCTTGTCTTTTGTCTGTCAAGCATGGGCTTCTGGCAGGTGTGGGAGGAAGTTTCGGGGCCTGGGGAGGCAAGGAGCCTGGCCTGTGGAGACACGCTGCCACTTGGCCCTCTCTGAGCCCAGGGCTTTGGCCAAAGTGGGTACGTGTGGGTTAAGGGAGGGAGCCCGAAGCTTCTCGGAAGCTTTCACTGAGGGAAACACAAGGCCCCCGCCCCTTGCTGCACGACCACCCCTTGCCTGGCCCCAGCTTGGCTCATGTAACAGTGCCAGGAGCTGTGTAGGTCACCTGGGTTCTGCCTGGCCCGGTGTGAGGACTTCTGTGATCTCCCTGTCCCTTCCTTCCCAACCTGTCCCTGCTCCTGGCTCAGAGATCTCCCTCCACTAGGACCACCTTTGTCTGGCTCTGAATCCCGCTCTGTCGTCCTGCTTGGCCATGGCTCCTGAGTCTGGCACCATTAATCTCTCTGTTTTTCCCTGAGCATTTCCTTAATGGCACCATCGATCTTAAAACACACGTGCACACTGTCCCTTGACCTCCTCCAGATGCCCTATTTCTCTGCTCCACTTTATAGCAAAACTTGAAAGCCCTCCTGAGATTTGAGGACTTTGCTTTTGTACTCCCATTCTCTTCCATCTGCCCCAGCGGGGCCCACATCCCCCCCAACCCATGTCCCTTCTCAGGAGCTGGGGCCCGGGGGCCTCTCTCCTCCCTGAAACGTCTTCTTCCCGGGGCTCCTGACATCATACCCCGTGTCTTCTTACCCCCTGGCTTCCTTGACTCTTTCCTGTTCTCTGCATGTTGGAGGGCTTGGGGATCCCTCGTCTGCTTTCACCCCTGATGTCCCCCGAGGCCCAGGTTCTCCTGTCCAGCTGCCTGCTTGGCCTCTCCACTTGGGTGTGAAACGGGCACTTCAGACGTGACCTGTCAAAAACAGAACTCTTGGGGCGTCTGGGTGGCTCCGTCGGTGAAGCATCTGACTCTTGATTTCGGCTCAGGTCATGATCTCAGGGTCCTGAGATTGAGCCCTGTGTCGAGCTCTGTGCTGGGCATAGAGCCTGCTTCAGATTCTCTCTCCCTCTGTCCCTCCCCTGCTCTCTCTCTCTCAAAACCAAAACCAAACCAAACCTCCCCCCTAAAACCCCAGGACTCTTGGTCTCCTCCCAGCTTGCTCCCATACTTCTACGTCTTAGTAGCTGGCACTTCGTGTCAAGGACCCTGGGGCTCATCCTCGATTTGCCTTTCTGTCACATCCCACTTCCAGCTCGCCAGCTTGCTCTGACACACTCACCTCTAAATATACCCTTATTTGGGCCATTTTTCACTATCTTACTTTTGCAGCTTTTCCCCAAGTCCTCCTCATCTGTCCCTGACTGGTCTCTGTCCCCATCACACCACAACAGATCTCTTTGCTCTGTTCCTGCCCCTTCCAGGCCACCCAACACCCAGAATAATCTTATTAAAAATCAAACCCTTTAAAAACCCATCAGCTGTGTGCCCCTGCAACCAGGATCAACCCTTCTTGCCCCGGCCTGCAAAGCCCCACCTCCTCAGACGCTCCAGCCGCCGGCGTCCCTTCCCTGGGACACGCCAAGCTCTTTCCCATCACAGAGCCTTTGCACGTGCTGTACCCGCCAACCTGGAAATCTTGCTTGCCTTTCTCCTCGGCCTCTTTCCCCTCATTCAGGTCTCAGCTCAGAGAAACCCCGGCTGACCACTGTTTCTCCAGTACTTCTGTGCCCGCCCCTTTCAATTGTATGTATTTTCTTTGTGGCTCTCACCGTCTGGACTTCTTTCTCAGGATTTGGCCTACCTGTGTATTGAGGAAGCCAGGGCGTAGGGGAACCTCAGTAGATTTATTTTATAGCTCTTCTGTGCACAGACGTTCCTACTGGTGCCACTTCCGCAAGAGAGGCTGCCCTGGGCTCAGATTAGGGTCTCCTCTCCCCTGATTTTCTGTTTCAGCCTTTTACTTCCTTTGCAGTTCTTACCGTAATTAGTAATCATTTTGTTTACTCATTTATTGGGTCTCCCTCACTGAAATGGAAATGCAGGAGAGAGGGAACAGAATCTGTCTTGTCCTTTACTGTATCCCCAGAAGCACATTACGTGTTTGTGGAATGAACGGGGAACCACACCCAGCCCCACACCTGTGGGCATCTCCAGGACTGCAGCTCTCAAGAAGCCTCCTGCTGGGCTGAGCAGAGTTTCAGGAATGCCTTTTATAACGTCTGGGCCTTTGTTAGTTCCAACTCGGCTGCATGAACGTTGGCCGTGCCCACGGTGCACTCAGGGCCAGGAGAAGGGACGCAAAGTTCAGTATTGAGTGTGTAGCAGACACAGGAATCCTGCCCCCTGCCGCCACTGCCAACAGTGACCGAGCTTGCCATGGGTCCAGACTTGTGCCAAATTCTTTACGTGCATTAGCTCATTTAATTCCTGTGCAAAGACCTCGTGATTGTGCGCATTTTATGGAAGGGAAAATTGAGGCTCATCAAGAGTACACAACCTGCCAGGTAGAAGCTGGATGGGGGTGTGTCTGACATCCCAGCCCGGCAGGCTGTTTCCACTGTCCCGGCTCCCTCGGAGAGGGCGTCTGCCCAATGGAAGGGGTGCCTGTGCTCTCCAGGCAGCCTCCACATCGAAGAGAATGAAACAAGGGTTTTTAAAGAAATCGATATGACTCCCCAGCCTAAAATTAGGTGAATCACACCTTTAAAATAATGAAAAAGGGATAAGTGAAAAGTCAGTCATTACCCCACCTCCCAGAGATAACTGCTTTTGGAATCTGTTTCTTCCCTTTGCATGAGACTCATCTACAACTTTACTAATTTCAGACCACGTTATTTGTCAATATACTGTTTTGAAATAATAATTACTAACATTTTTTTGAGAACTTACTGTGTGCCAGATATTATTTTCCTGTTAACATTTTCCTGTGAGCATTTTCCCACATCACTGTTCTTTGAAAACATCATTTTCAATGGCTGCATGTTATTCTGTCTCATAGATATAGCATAATTTATTTGATCCAGCTTTTCCTCCAGAGGGTGGCCCCCCCCCGACCCATGCGGGCCCTGTGCAGGTGCCTGGCGCCCTCATCTGCTACAGTGACCCTGCTTCCCCTGTGACCCAGATGCACCCTGCCTGTAAGGAGGGGTCTAGCGGGATCCTTTGTTCAGCCTGGTATCCGTATGTGATCATTTTCTAGCATAAATGTTTGAGATGTAATTTCAGGTAGAAGGACTCAGGACCCGTATGAGTAAATTGGTCCCGGAGAGTTGATGTGCTCCCGTCGGTGGCAAGTGAGGACCCCCGAGCCCCCCGCTCCACTTTTTGGCAGGTGGAACAGCGAATGGAGAAAGGGCAGGGGCGTGAGGGGCTTGCATTTACCATGCAGTTCTCAGCGGCCATGTGTGGGGGTGGGCATGGGGATCGTCGGTGGTGGTCAGTGGCAGGAGTGTAGTGGCTGGGGGTCCTGGACAGTTAAGTTGCAGCCTCCCAACCTAGGAAGGTTATTTTGCTGCTCTGAGCCTCAGTTTCCTCACTTAAGGAAATGGGGGCAATAATGGGGTTATTGTGGGAATTACAGTGATACTCTTGTGTAAATGGTCAGCACCAAGGGCTGGGCTGGCCTACACGGAAGCACAATAAATGCTGTGTATGTGTGTGTGTGTGTGTGTGTGTGTGTGTGTGTGTGTGTGTGTGTGTGTGTGTGGTAGGTCCAGGAAAGGGCACAGGTTTGGGATGTGCACAGGGTCACCCTGGCCCGCAGCCTTCTCCTTTGCTGCCCTGAGGCTGTGAAGTCCCACTGTTTACTGTGCACTTTTCTCCATATTAGTCCTCCACACCTGGGCTTCTAGGTGAACTGAGTCAGAGGAGGGGCCGTGGGAATGTCTGCGTTTGCAGCCCCAGGGGACTCTGCTGTGGTGGGAGTCCTTCTTGGAGGTGGAGAGGGAGTGTGTGTGTTGTGGGCGATAAGGGGCGTCTCCCTGTCCCAGCTTGCCATAGAGGGGAGTTGGGGGACAAGGGCAAAAAGTGGGTCCTGCTGGCAGGTGCTCACCCCTTTAGAGTTTGGGTGCTGTGTCCAGAGGTCCGTGGAGGGAGCAGGCCTCCTGGTCTGGGCCAGATTCACCCTTTACCTCCTGAATCCGATGTGTGGCCAGTGGGAGGGGGCTGCTATGGCCGAACGGGCTGCTGGCTTCATTCCCTGCAGCTCTGTGGAGCCAGTGACCCCCCCCCAGAGGCCTGGAGAAAGTTTAGTCGGGCTCTCCACCCGGTGGTGTGGTCCCTGTTGAGTATGGCATATGGGAAAAGCACTGGACCGGGGGTCCAAGAATGTCCCCTGTTGGTTCTTACTGTACACTTTGTGGGCAGGGTACTTGACCTCTCTAAGCTGCAGTTCATTCAGCTACAAAATCCGCTAACTTTCTGCTTTAACCAGGTCAACAGGGCATGACTGTGGGAAGCCACACGAGGCGATGGCTATTGAAACCCCTGGTCAACCTGCTGTGTCTAAGGGGCCAGCCTCCACTAGAGTGCAAGGTCAGAGCCATAGGAAGCCCCGCCCCTCAGTCCAGGCTTTATCCAATTACTCAAGTCACACTTGTCTGCTGAATTAAAAAAAATTAGAAATTACAGAAAGGCACAAAGTAAAAAAAAAAATATCACACAGTGGTTACCTGGGTGCGTATTTTTGTCAACACGGATTGAACTGTGCTCTTAAAATAGGTACAGCTTTATTGTATGTACATTATGCCTCAATAAAGTCTTTATTTTTAAAACATTTATTTTTAAAATTCCCACCATCATTGGCATTTTAGTATATTTGCTTCTAGATTTTTACTTAGACATAACATATATTCTGTCATATATATGTATATAAATGTGTGTGTTTCTCTATATAAATATTATGTACACAAATGCTAAACAACTCTCAGACTCTAAATGTATGTGTGTGTGTGTATATATATATTTATTTGTTTTTTAAATAAAAATGGACTGGGACATGTGTGCTGTTTGTGAGTGGAGGCTTGCTGGAACCGAGGCCGCTGGCTGGTACCGTCCACCTTGGGGCGGCCTCCCCCCGCCTTCATAAGGGAACCGGACGGTGCTCTCGGGCCCCCATCCGCACCGCGTGCTGGCTGACCCCGAGGCGCTCGGGGTGGGGAGCCAGCCCGCCTGGCGAGAGTAACACTCCCTGCGCTCAGCAAGGCCTCTCTCAGGCCCTCGGAGCTCCGGGCAGAGGAGGTGCCAGGCCTGTGGACAAAGGCTGGGGAAGGAGGTGACACTGGTCGAGCGAAGTCGAAGTGAGAATGTCTAGAAACTCGGGGATGGCATAGGTAGAGAGGAAGTCCCGCTCGGAAGGGGAGGGATGGGAGTGGTATGGGCGCGGTCACAAGAGGTGTCGGAGGGAACACAGGATCCTGTCTGGCTGATAGAAGGGGGCTCGGCAGAGCTTAGAGTAGGAGTAGGTGTGGAGGGTGGAGGGATGGGAGGCAAAGATGCTTGGATTGATGTGGGGTTTACCAGAGAGAGAGGGTCCCAAGAACTGCCATAGGGATTTCTGCATGGCTGGAGCCCATACTGGGAAGATCTGATATGTTAGGTGCTCTGAGCCCCGGAGTCAGCTGGTGTAGAACCTACTACTCTACGTCCGAAGGGCAGGGCGCACAGATGAAACAGGTGCCAGGGGTGGACTTTACGGGGCCGGCTGTCTTCTCACTATCAGAGAAACTTCCTGGTCAGTTCATCCTCCATCCCTCGAGCCCCCCGGAGCAAGTTTTCATGGTGACATATTACAGAACCACATGCTTAACAAAAAGGAAACGGTCCTGCCCAGAGTTAGGAAGGACGTGGGACTGGTCACAGAATTGAACAGACGTCAGGACCTGGCCTGGAGAGGCGTTGATGCCTCTCTTTTGCCTTCTCTCTCCTCCTTGATTTCTGTCTCTCGTGTTGTTTCCACTTCTATCTTTTGTTTGGCTCTGCCTGGCTTCCTTCTGTAAACAGACCGATTCCAGATGGGGGAAAGACAGCCACCGACATCTCGTAGCTCACAGCCTCGGTGGGATTCTGCTGATAGCCTTTTATCTCACTCCTTACAGGGACAGTGTCTGTGTCCAAGGAAGCTGGGTACTCTGATTGGCCAAGCCAGAGTGATACGGTTGAAGGGGATGGGGTAGAATCTGCTTCCAGAAGGAAACGGGGTTGGCAGGGGCTGGCCAACCAAAACCAATAGCAACCAGAGGCTGTCACACACGGTTTTCAGGATAAAGTTAACAACGAGGAAGGCAGAGGGTCTACATGGAAGAGCACAGTCTATTCAGGATGACGGAAACACAACAGAGGTCCGTAGAACATACTAGTGGCTGGCTATCCTCAGCCCACTATGAGACTGCTTAGCTCTTGGAAAAATTAGTGTACAGAACTGTTACCCCTATTCTGAACCGATTGACTCACATTTCAAGGCCCTAGCAGTTGGGGGAATCAAGCCCAGAAATACGGGTCTTAATTATGGTAACAATACAGTGTGGCAAAGCAGAAAAAGCACACAGACCAGAGATGGAATACTTGCTTTTTACTGGCTGTGTGATAATCAAGGTCTTCAAAGACTCAGTTTCCTCACCTGTAAAATGGGAACAATGAATGGCCGCCTTCCCAGGGTTGTTGTGAGGATGAAGACATGCACCTCAGGTGTTCGAGGGAGCATGTACACAAGCGCTCAATGAATGAGATCCAACGTTACGGCACTAGTCTTTGACCCACTGCAGCTACCAGTGAAATGATTGGAATCCCAACCCTAGCTCCCTCCCTCTATTCTGGGGTGATCCTTACTTCCCAGAAGCCCAGATGCCTTCCTTGGGCAGAAGTAAGGCATCCCAGCCCTGGAAGGCAGGTGGAACCTCCTCGGATGGAGGAAGATGCCTTGAGGAGCTGCTTTGGGCTGGGCCCACCCTGCCTTCCCTGTGAACTTGCCCCGAGGCAGCTGGTTTGGCTGCAAGGTCCAGAAGCCCACCTCAGCTACTTACATCAGGGGGACCTGGAAGAAGCAATCAGGCATTCGGGCACCCAGCTGCAGGAAGCAGAGCAGGTGTCCCAGCAAGGAAGGACACCAGGCAGCCACTTTCTCTGGGGCCCTGTGCTCTCTGCCTGCTGCCTTCCTGCTTCTCTGTTCCCTTTCCTGGCCTCTGGCCGCTCACTTACGCACGCCTCTCAAGGTCCCTCTAAAGGGCCTGCGGCCCCACATTTCCAACCTCCCAATCCGGGCACCAGTCCTGGCTGACTCAGTCTCTCCCTCCACACCAGGTTTCTGGGACAGGATCTGGTTGCCCAGCTTGGAAGGGGGGGGGTCACCCCAGGCCAGTGAACTCTGACCAGGGAGTGGCTCATGGGGGGCTGAAGCCCTTCTTTCCCCGGGGAAGGGGACAGCTGGCTCTCTAAGGCACACTAGTGGCCGGGAGATGCCGTCTGTCCCTGGAGGAACTACCTGCCGTGTCTGTGCTGAGCCCCAAGGCTGCCTTGTGTTCTCTACAAATGACACCAAGAAGTATTTGGTGACCTGTGAACACAAAAATTCCAGTTCAGTGTTGTATTCGTTTCCCGCGGCTGCCGTAAGAAAGCACCGCAAACCGAGTGGCTTAAGACGGCGATTTCTTGCCCCAGAGTTCTGGAGGCTTGGAAGTCCCAGACCAAGGCATGGGCCGTGCCCTGCTCCCCCTGACGCCTCGAGGGAGGATCCTTCCTTGCCTCTTCCTGCTTCTGGCTTCCCCCCGCGTTCCTTGGTTTGTGGCAGCCTAGCTCCAATGTCTGTTCCGTCTCCACATGGCTGCTTCCCTCTGTGTCTGTGTCTTTACTTGGCATTCCCTGTGTGCCTGTGTCCAAATGCCCCACTTCTCAGGACACCAGTCGTACTGGCTTAGGGGACACCCCGAGGACCTCATCTTGACTTGATGACGTCTGCAAAGACCTTATTTCCAAATCAGCTCCCACGCACAGGGACTGGAGGTAGCACTTCAAACGAGCTTTCTGGGGGGACGAAATTCCATCCACAACAAGTATCTGTAAGTAAAATGTAATGTAAAACCCTTGTTAAGTAAAGCCTCCATGCCAGCTGGGACAGAGACAGGAGACAAAGCTTGAACCATTTCCCATTTGGCCTTTACCGGAAATGTCTGCAGTCCCCTGCCTTAGGGGAGCGGAGTGGGGCTCACAGGAGGAGGTGGTGAGGGGCGTCCTGGGCCCAGTGGTGGGTCAGGGAGGCCTCCAGGGAACTGTAACCCCGGAGCGCTCACCAGCAAGACCTCTCATGAACTGGAGTTGAAATACAAAGTGTCTTGAGTGGAAACCCGTTCAGAAACAGGCCGGCAGTTTTTTCTTCCCTGCGGGGAGGGCAGTGTGGGAACCAGAACCTTCTGTCTGTGTGCACCCCCTGCCCTGCCCCCGGCTTCAGGGATCTCACGGGAGGGACAGTGTCTGTCTGGCCCGGTGGGTGGGCGAGTTGATTGTGCTCAGGGCCTGGATGAGGGTGCCTGCGTTCGGCAAAGAACCACCTCACAGGAGCCTTTTATTTATTTATTTTTTAAAAGATTTTATTTATTTATTTGACAGAGAGTGAGACAGGGAGAGAGGGAACACAAGCAGGGGGAGTGGGAGAGGGAGAAGCAGGCTCCCCGCGGAGCAGGGAGCCCGACGCGGGGCTCGATCCCAGGACCCCGGGACCATGACCTGAGCCGAAGGCAGACGCTTAACGACTGAGCCCCCCAGGCGCTCCTGTAGTAGCCCTTTATATAGACAGGGCAGAGGAGCGATCCCCATCTGACTGCTGGAAACTGCAGTTGCAGGCATGTTTCTTGAGTCACCAAAGGTCATGCAGCTCGGTGAGGCCTGGCGGGACGGGCACCTCGGCCTTGTGCCACCCCTGGCAGGCCTCCCTCCGCTCTCTACCTGCCTCGTCCCGTCCAACCTTTACTCCTCTGTTCCTGGATCATGTAACACGGCCTCATTAGAGGGCGACATTTAAAGAAAATCTCTCAAATCCCAGCACCTTAACGCACTGCTACGTGTGCGTGTGTTCTTTAAAAAAAAATTCCTGCGTGATAAAACTGCATGGAACTAAACACACACACACACACACACACAATTGTAAGTAAAACTGGAGAACTCTGAACGAGGTCAGTGGATTCTATCACTGTCAATATCCTGGTTTTGCAAGATGTTACCATGAGGGGAACTGTAAAACCTGTATTTTATCTAGCAATCTTGATTGCAAAATTAAATTAATAAAATGGAAAAATAAAATGATAAAAGATAAAAAGAGGAAAACAAAGTTTAAAACGAATACAAAATATAAAACTCAGAGAAGGAAATTAGATATACCATAAAAATTAGAAAATTAAAGATGCAAAAATATAATGAAATGTGTTTGTTTATTTAACAGGTGGGTGAAGGCCTGCACCGGCCCTAGCTCCTTCACCGTCCAGCAGTTTGGCAGGGGTCCTCAGCCACCTGGTGGGGAGGATTCTGGGTGCCAGGTGCCTGTTTCTCAGGGGTGATCACTGCCCAGGAGGCACAGTGGGGCGAGCCAGGGGGAGCCACAGTGGGGCGCTTGAAATACAGAACGCCCAGCTTAATTTGAATTTTAGATAAACAACAGATAATTTTTTAGCATATATATATCCTATTTAGTGCATCCAATTTAGTATAAATATGTCCCTAGTATTCTGTCCTGTATTTTTAGTTATTTAAATCTGGCAACCCTATTTGCAGAGGAACACCTTCTTTGGAGGAAATCTGACCGAGAATCCTAATACCCACCACAGGGAAATCGAGGCAGTTTGTGTGAACTGAGGGCAGGCCGGGAGGATGAGTGTCATCCGGCGTCTCCCAGGCCGACCTCAGGAGCCCCGCTGCACAGAACCCATTAACCCAACCTCTCACGCACAGGGTTAAGCTTCCCAGAGGGCAAGACAGCAAGAGTCATAGCCGGAACCTGATAGAGCTTGCTGTCGCTGTTCCTGTCTCTCCGGATTTTAGAAGGGGACCCACTGGCCCCGGCAGAGGGAGCCACGACCTCTGCATGTCAAATTTTCACAACCACGACTAGCCCACATCCTCTGAAAATGTCCCTCAGGCCCATATCCTGTGAGCAACAAGCTCTGAGGGTGGGGCCCAGGTTGGTCACTGTGGGAGATGGGCAAGCCACCGACACCTCAGTTTCTCCCTCTGTGAAATGGGGCCATTGCTGGGGTTACACAACATGAGCGAAGTGAAAGTGGTGAACTGCAAAGCACAGATACTCCAGGGCGCTCTATGCTGTAATTCACAAGCAATGACATCCACCAATTAGTATAACATTCATGGAATTCTGACCTATGTTTACAATGGTGTGCTTACCACAGTTCCGTATATGCCCCTTTTCCAGATCGATGAATATTTGTTGAACACTCTGTTCTCGGCTCTGCCAGGCACTCCAGGCACAGAGATGAAAGCCGGAGTCTTCTCGTGAGGAACCCAGGGTTTGGGAGAGGCGACGGATCACACACACAACTGTGCGAGAAGTACCACATATAGGCAGCGCACCAGGCACAGAGGCCTATCAAGGTATGAGGGTGCCAGTATGACTAGAATTCCCTTGAGCGTTTCACCGTCTGGCTGCCTCTACCGCAGCCCCCTCAAGCCCTCAGCCCACCCTGCCGAAGCTCACTGGGTCCCATGTACACCTACATCCTCTTTTCTCCTCTTTTTTATCTGGCAGGAGCTCATCCCTCTTCATGCTGCAAGGCCCAACTCACATGTTGCCTCCTCTGAGAAACCACCTCGACTTACCTTGTGGTTCTAGGACAAATCTGTGGCCCTCTGCTCAGGGGATTTGGGGCCTGCAGGTGCTTTGGGTTCGAGGGAGGTCCAGCGGGAAGGGCGCAGGGTAGGCCAGAGAAGGATCACTTCCTGTAAGCAGCAGGTGCAAAGGGCAGGGCAGGGAGTGTGGGGGCCGGGGCTGAGGGACGCAGGTGGGGAGTTTGAGCAGCCTTCCTCCCGGACCAAGTCCACCCAGCCAGGAGAAACTGCGGGGCAGGAACCAGAGTTCGGGCATGGGGGTAGTGAATGGTGTACGTGCTGGGAAGGGGCTCTGCTTGCACAGCCTTCTGGATCGGGAAGAGGTGTACCCGTTCAAATACTCACTCAACAGGTGCCAAGCAGGCTCCTACCTGGTGCTGAGGCCTGTACCCATGAGTGTGTGTGTGAGAGTCAGTGCGGTCAGTGGGCAGAACCGGCTCAAACCCTCTCCCTGCTTTAGCCCAGGCTCTGTTCCAAGTGGAGAACATAACAGATGAGGTCTCTGTCCTCACAGAGCTTCTAGTATAGTGGCGTGGGGAATGATATTTGTCGTAGGGCAGAAAGGTGGGGTGGGAGAGGGTCTGTGGGAGCCCAGAGCAGTTCCAATCTCGTCTGCCTGTCCGTGTTGCCTTTTAGGTGAAGCTGGAATCCACTGATTTCTCAGCACCACCGCTGTCCCAGGCACCGTCACGCCCTCTCTGGATGGCCGAACGTGTCTCCAGAAGCCACCTATGGCCCCTGTGGTCAGCTCGCTCCACGTTAGCCCGAGTGATCTTCAAATAGCTGCAGCGACAATTTTGGTGCTATTACAGAAGCGATATATACTCAGGTTAAAAATTCAGATAGAGAAGGAGGATATAAGGTGAAAAGTGAAAGCTAGACCCCTGGCTCCCCCAACCCCAAACTCCAGGCTTACTTCCCAGAAGCCATCAGTTTCTTCTGTATCCTTTCAAATTTTTTCAAAGCATACAAATGCTTTCATCTGTGTGTGTATACATAGATATGTATGTCTATTTATACATGTGTGTATGTATGCAGCCTTGAAACACAAACAATTCAGACTTCCGCACCTTGCATTTTTCCCTTGAAAGTGCATGCTAGGGGCGCCTGGGTGGCTCAGTCGTGAAGTGTCTGCCTTCAGCTCAAGTCACAATCCCAGGGTCCTGGGATCGAGCCCCACATCGGGCTCCCTGCTCAGGGGGCAGTCTGCTTCTCCCTCTGCCTCTGTGCTTCCCCCTGCTCGTGTTTGCACGTGCTTTCTCTCTCACTCTCAAATAAATATGTAAAATCTTAAAAAAAAAAAAAAAGAAAAGAAAGTGCATGCTGGAGCTCTTTTCCTACGGCTGTATCTGAGGACTGCCACTTTGTCTCCAGTGATTTGCTTTTACCAGTGAATTCAGGTCCTAAAAGCGGAGTTGCTGGTGTAATGGGGATGGACAATTAAAATGTCCATAACCACTGCCCAGCGGCCTTTCCTAGTGGCCCCACTGATTTCCATTGGTGCGGTCTGATGTTTCTCCTTTCCCTTACCAACTTATTTTTGTCACCCTGGTAAGTTTAAAAATAGCATTTATTTTAATTTATATTTTTAAAATTATGAGTTAGGCTGAGCTTCTAATGTGTCTGTTATCCACACGAGTCTCTTTCTGTGATGTGTTGTCTTGCTTGTTCTTTTTATTGGGTTCAATAGAAATATATTCATGCTTTCTTCTCATGCCTTCATGATCCACCCACAGTTTATTTGGATGTGGAGAAAGGTATGGATCCACGTTTGTTTTCTAAATGGCAAGCTTTTCCCCATTGCTATTTATTGAATAATCCATTCCCCCACTGACGTAGTACCACCTTTGGCATATTATGAATTTCCACATCGAGTTGGGGTCTATTTCTGGTCTCTCCATTGTGTTCTATTGATCCTTCCGCATATTTTTGTATGGGTGCCAAATTGTTTTATTTACTCCAGCTTTATAATATATTTTTATTACCTGGTAAGATTAGTATTATTATTTTTTAAGAAATGTACTGGCTAATTTCACTTGTGTATTTTCCAGATGAATTTTAGTGTTCTTTTACCAAGGTAGCGGGTAGGGAGTCCAAACACATAACCACAAAAATAATCACACGGTTGTACATGTTACGGAGGCAAAGTCTCGGAATTTGGAAAAGTGTTAAAACAGGGGCCCGAGGATCTATGTGTGTGTGTGTATATATATATATATATATGCGTGTGGCAAATATATAGGGAGATTTGAGAACTCATCCCATTTTCACAATACTGTCTTTTATTCAAGACCAAATGTGTCTTTCCATTCATTCGGGTCTCTTTACTGTTCCTCAGGAAAGTTTACAGCTTTTCTTTAGATACGTGTTACATATTTCTTGATAAATGACTTTCTAAATAGCTTGGTCTTTGTGTTACTCTTATGAATGGATTCTTTTCTTCCAGTGTACTTTCTAGCTGGTTATGTCCCTTACAGGGGATCTTTCTAAAAGGCCAGTCTCGCTCAGAAACGCTCAAAACCCTGCGGTGACTTCCTGTTGCCCCGGGATAGACACCCCCCCCCTTGCTCCCTGGCTTACAACATCCTGGGAGGTCTGGCCGGCCGCGCCCCGCCCCCCTTCTTCTCTCTTGCTCTCTGGGGGTCAGCTGCTGCACCTGCCCGCCCCCTGCCTGGGCCCCGCCCTCATTACCCCTGCAGAGCCCCGAGTTCTGAGCTTAATGGAGACCTCCTCAGGGGAAGGGGACCCCGCAGATGAAGTCAGATTAAGTGGGGGGCCTTCTTTTATACTTTGCCACATGACAGTGGCATGAGGATGGTCTTGGTGACGATGTGCTCCCCACCACTGTCCCACAGAGCTCTCCCCGGGAGGCAGGCGCCCAGCCCCTAGCATCCTGCGGGCAGGTGCTAACTGTGGAGCGAAGGCAGGTATCTAGACAGCGGGTGTGTGTCCCCCACTTCAGGTCTGACTGAGCACACAGACATTCGGGACTGAGGAGCTGGAGGCAGTAAAACCCCATACGGGTGGGATGTGAGGCCGCTCCGCCAATGGCAGCTCACTCACGTGAAGGAAGACACCCGATTCGGCTTCTCATCTGCCCAATGGCCGAGGACAGGAACTCCGTGGGCTGTCATCCGGGCATCGGCAGTGATTTGTATGAGGACGGGGTGACACGCAGGTGACGACAGAGGCGAAGATCTCAGGAGACAAAAATACAGAACGTAAACGCAGAGTGCATGAACTGCGTCTAGATACTAGGTAGATAGCAGACACGATTGGAAGCTCCAGTAGCATCAAGGGTGTTAAGGTGATGTGATTACTTTTTACTCCCTCACCTTCTGTCTTCTCCGTTGTCTACAATGGAGTTAGGCAACTTGGATGATGACAAAAAAATTCCCTAAAATCGCTGTCAAAGCTTTTCCACGATGGCACTGCACTCGGTGGCCACCAGAGGGCAGGGCCGCCCTACTGTCGGAGACTAACCGCCAGGCCAAGGTTTTCCTGAAGACTTTAAGGCGGAGGTTTAGTTACTTGCCTGTGGACCTTCCTGCTGACAGCAATCAACCCCATTTCCCCCTCACCTGGATCTCAGCTCCCCAGATGGGAGACAAAAGTCTTTTTTTTTTTTTTTTTTTTTTTTTTGCTCTCGTGTGAGGAACACAACCTGTCCCGCTGGGTCCCGTACCTACTCGGAACCAACCGTTTATTGAGGGCTGAGTCCCTCTGAGAACCCTCTCTGAGAACAGGACTCAGTCCCTACCTTCACGGAGCTTGTCCCAGGCTTCAGATTCACACAGGAAAACTCAGGCCTGGAGAGATTCTAAGCCTTGCAAGAAAAGGCAAGACCTTACTTTGGGAACCTGTGTTATTTTTTTTGTGTGTCCATTCAGAGAAGTGTGTGGTACTGACTTGTGTGACTGGGGCTCGTAGGCAGGTTCATTCATTCTCCCCAAATATGCACCCAGTGCCTCTCCTGCGCAGGCGCTGCTCCAGGCGCTGGGGAAGCCACAGACCCTTTGCTCAGGAAACTCACAAGTTTGGTGGTGGGTGGTAGCCCAGGTGAAGCTGGGGATAAGTGCTTCGAAGGAAAACAAGCAAGATTAGGGGATTGACAGCGATAGGCCCGGGTACTGTTCGTACAAGGGGATCAGGGAAATCTCCGATGAGGTTCATTGTGAGCAGAGACCTTAATAAAAAGAGGGAGCTAGACGAGTGGCCATCTGGGAAAAGGCAGAGCAAAGGCCCTGAGGCAGGAGTGTGTTCGGGTGGGAATGTGTTTGCTCAGGTGGGAATGTGTGTGTGAGGTGCGGGTCTCGCAGGGGTGTGAGAGCCCATGGATCCTGTGGACTATCGTAGATTCTGCCTTTTGCTCGGGCTGGGTTGCTGCATTGAGAATAGTCTGGCGAGGCACAAGGTGGCAGCAGGGAGACCGGTCATCCAGGCAAAATGATGGTGGTGGCTTTGCACCTGGGACACTCAGTAAATGCTTGCTGAATGGAATCGAGCTGTTCCACACAGAGCTGGCTGGAAATCGTGACTTCCTGATCCCCTACAGAGAATGGAAAAATCACCACAGGAACAAAGCCTCCAAAGGAAAAACTGCCCCAATTTTGGTGGTTGGGGTTAAAAGGAAGATTTCTTTCTATTCTCCAGCAGGAATCTCAGAGTTCTAAAGGGGAAAGGCTCCTGGTCAGAAATCCCTGGCTACATCTCACATTTGACAGATGAGTTCTCTGAAGCCCTGGGTGGTCACGTGACGGATCCACGGTCACACAGCGGCTTGGTGGCTACCTGGGATTCCAGATTCCTGCCCTGCGCAGCGTCTCTCTTTCTGCTTTGTTCCTTTTCTCAGGCTCTCAGATGGGCCCGTCTCTGTTCCCCGAGTACAAATCACCCCACCGCCAAGGTTCCTAAGGTCTGCTAGTGAGTGACTGTGGTACTTGTTGGCTTGGCCAGCTCATGGCCAGCAACCCAAACCTTGTCTTGTTCCCCCAGGACCCTGAGCCGGCTCTGGTCCTCTCTCCACTTAGCAGGCAATCTGGTTCGCTCACTCCCCATCCAGAACAGAAATAGGTTTTGTCCATTACTGATGTTTTCACGCAATGTGGATGAGAGGGAGAGTTTGCGGCCTCTTTCAGAATTACAAGTGCCCATGTCTTTGACCTAGAAGTTCTGCCTCTAGGACATATTCTAGAGAAATACGTGGAGACTCGTGCCCGGGGATCACTGCTCAGCATACCGAATTTTGAAATGGCCCCATGTGAAATGCGGCCCGTGACTCCATGCCCTCCTGATCTCCCCCGTCTCTGGCCTTCCCTTCTGGGTCTCTCTCGTGGGGCCCTCCTCTACCACCCAAGCTCTAAGGGGGGCTCTTTCTCCAGGCACTGGGCTTCAGCCACTTCTCCCCTCTGCATGCTATCTTGGTGTGACTCTCAGTTCCCTTGGTTTTAAATGTCATCTCTATGCGGACTCTCCCTCTGTTAGGTCTTCAATCCTTACCTCTCTATGGCCCCAGTCCCATTCAGCCAACTGTCTTTTATTTATTTATTTTTTTGAAATATAATTCACATACCATAAAATTCACCATTTCAAAGTGCATGTTTCGGTGGTTTTTAGTATATTCACAAGGTTGTGCAACTATAATCACTGTATAAGTCCGGAACATTTTTTTTTTTAAAGATTTTATTTATTTTTCAACAGAGAGACAGCGAGAGAACACAGCAGGGGGAGTGGGAGAGGGAGAAGCAGGCTTCCCGCTGAGCAGGGAGCCTGATGTGGGGCTCGATCCCAGGACCCTGGGATCATGACCTGAGCTGAAGGCAGACGCTTAACTGACTGAGCCACCCAGGTGCCCCCAGAACATTTTTTAAAAGATTTTTATTCATTAATTTATTTATTCGTCAGAGAGAGAGAGAGAGAGAGAGAGAGAACACGAGCAGGGGGAGTGGGAGAGGGAGAAGCAGGCTTCCCGCTGAGCAGGGAGCCCGATGTGGGGCTCGATCCCAGGACCCTGGGATCATGACCTGAGCTGAAGGCAGATGCTTAACTAACTGAGCCACCCAGGCGCCCCAATTCCAGAACATTTTTATCACCCCAAAAAGAAACCAGTCACTACCATTCCCCTCTGTCCCCAGCCCCTAGGCAAGCACTTGCTTACTTTCTGTCTCTATGGATTTGCCTATTCTGGACATTTCCTATAAATGGAATCAGACAATACAAAGCCTTTTGTGTCTGACTTCTTTCACTTAGCATCCTGTTTTTGAGGTTCATCCATGTTGTCGCATGTCTCAGTACTTCATTCCTTTTTGTGTCCAAGTACAATTCCATGTTATACCACCATATTTTGTATATCCGTTCATCAGTGGATGGACATTTGGGTTCTTTCCAGTTTTTGGCTATTATGAATCATGTTGCTATGGATATTTATGTACAAGTTTTCGTGTGAACATGTGTTCAGTTCTCCTGGATGTACACCCAGGAATGGAGTTACGTTTCACTTTTTGAGGAACTGCCAAACTGTTTCCCAAAGCAGCTGCACCATTTTACATTCCCACCCGTGGTGTAGGAGTTCCAGCCTCCGGCCTCTAGAGGCTCCCCCCGGAGGGGCCTCAGGGTGCTCTCACATGCAATGAGTCAACACGTGAACACTCCTCTCTCTTTCGTCTTGGTCCGTGGCACACAGCTAACTGTTAAAGCCAGACACTTGGGGACTACTCTTCAAACTGCCTAAATTCTTGACCCCTTCAGTCAATTCATCAACAAGTCTTCTCAGTGCTGCCCCCCAAATAGATCCCCAAACTTTCCATCTGCCCATCTCCACTGCCAACACCCATCACTCACTTGAATGATCTTTGTGGTCTCCTGTTGGGATCCCCACCTCCAGGCTTGCTCCCTCCAATCTGCTCTCTAGCAGAGTTATTTAAAAGAAATTTTTAAAAATTAAATCAAAATTACACACACACACACACACACACACACACACACACACACGGTGAGGAAAATCAACCATTAACCAGAAGGTACTATGGCCCACAGGCCATCCCTGATCTGGTTGCCTGTTACCTCCCTGACCTAATCTCCTACCTCTCTGCGTTAGCTCACTCCAGTCCAGCCTCACAGGTTTCCTTACTGTTCCGCAAACCCACCAGGACCTCTCGAACCACAGGGCCTTTGCACTTGCTACTCCCTCTGCTGGATGCTCTTCTCCCAGATGTCCATGTGGCTCTCTCCTTCCACTCCTTCACACATCACTCAGGGATGCCATCTCTGGCCCAGCCATCTGAAATTGTAACCCCCTCCCCCAACCCAGCCTTTTCTCCTGTTTTGTTCCCCCATAGCCTGTACCGTTCTGTAACACAGTACCGATTTTATTTCTTGTCTCCCCTTCTGGAATAGAAACTCCATTTTTTGACTGCTTTGTTGACTTCTGTATCCCTTGTGTCTAGAACAAGGCCTTGAACCAAAGTAGCTCAGCAAATGTGTGTTGAATGAGTAAATGAATGAATGAAACACAGCTGCTCCACCACTCAACTCTTTCCCAACCCCTAGTCCTCTGCCTCAGAAGTCACCACTTTTCACTCTTCGTTCTGGTTGTTCACTCCGTTTCCCTACAAAACGTGCTACTGCAGCTGGTTCTAATTTACCCACTGAAACCATCTACTGACTTCCTCTGACCCTGCTACCACCTCCTTCCCATCTTCTCCAAACTTACATTTTACATTTCGTTAAATCATCGGGACTATGTAAATATTGTTCTCTGCAAAGACAAATTCACACCCTGATTCTATTTCCTTCCTTACACAGTATTTTGCTCCTCCAAGTGCTCATGGCTTGTGTCATTCCCTGCCATGTTTATTACAATTATCACCATCCTGATAATTTTCACATGTTGCATCATATTAGAGATTCTTAGGGCTTCTTCCTCTGTAGTCTATTTCACAATTTGCAATTATATGTCTATTTGAACATTTACTTTCTTAAGTGTCTGTCTGTCACTGGAGCATAAGCTTCTAGGAGCCTCTTTGTTTACCGGACCATTCCCAACACCTGGCATCTCACTCTGTGCCTGGCACATAATAGATCCTCAATATATATTTAGTGACTAAATGAACGGTAAAAACTGGCGACGTATGTGGCCGCCAGTGGCTGGTTGGTTGGACAAATTGTAGAGTTTTCTCTGGACTGGGATAGTATTCATTTAGAAACAATAAGCTTGAAAGGCTGTATACTCTTCCATATCATCATTGTTTTGATTCTTTTTTCTTAAGTGTATTTATTTTTTGATAATCTCTACACCCATCGGGGGCTCAAACTCATGACCCCGAGATCAAGAGTTGCATGTTCTTCCAACTGAGCCAACCAGGCGCCCCTGTTTTCATTCTTATTACTGCTAAACCCCCCAAATTTAATGGCTTCAAAGTAATCATTTTATTACAGTCGAGAATTCTGTGGGTCAGGAATTCAGCTCCACATTATTGTTTTTGAAACTTAACATTGTGGGCGCCTGGCTGGCTCAGTCGGAAGAGCATGTGACTCTTGATCTGGGGGGTGGTGAGTTTGAGCCCCATGTTGGGTGTAGAGATTACTTAAAGAAATAAATAAACTCAAAAAAATAAAACTTAACTTTGTTTTTTTTTCCTAGGAGACTGAAACGTGGTTATTACGGAAAAGTCAGAAAATATAAACAAAAAGAATAAATAAACCCCAACATCTAACTCGTCTAGAAATAAGCACTGTTAACACCTCCAGCGTGTCCTTTTCAAGCCCTTCGCGTTTTGTTTTCATGGAAATTCTTCCAGGCTTCAACAAATGTAGATGCAAATCAGCCCTGTTGGCTTGCAACAGCGATGTGCACTCAGCAGCACACTGCGGCCGTCCTTCCCACCGGGAGTACCGGACCTCAGGGGCACCTGGGCGGCTTAGCTGCTTAAGTGTCAGGGTCCTGATCTCAGGGTCCTGATCTCAGGGTCATGAGTTCAAGCCCCGCTGGGCGTGTAGCCTACTCAAAAAAAAGGGGGGGGAGGGGCGCGCCTGGGTGGCTCCGTCGTTGAGCGTCTGCCTTCAGCTTAGGTCATGATCCCAGGGTCCTGGGATCGAGCCCCGCATCGGGCTCCCTGCTCCACGGGAAGCCCGCTTCTCCCTCTCCCACTCCCCCTGCTTGTGTTCCCTCTCTCACTGTCTCTCTCTGTCAAATAAATAAAATATATATATATATATATAAAAGAGTACCAGACTTCAACGTCACTCTTCGAAGTGCTTTATCACATAGCTTTTCTGAGCTTGCTCCTTTTGCCTTCCTCCTTCAGCGGAGACCTACTATGTGCCACACGCTGTCTTATGTGGTGTTGATGATGCAGACACCGCTCTCCCCTGTGGGGCTTGCAGCGACTTTAGCGTATGAAAGCACCATGATGTATTAAACCAGTCCCCAGCTGATGGATATTTACATTGTTTCCCTCTTTTCCTCTTACAAACACCCCTCTCCATACATCTTCAGGCACCTCTTCCTCCACTTTCTTAGGATACAAATCCTAGAAATAGGATTGCTGTGGTATGCTGACAAGATGGATACATAAATCCAGATTTGCTATCCAGCAAAGTTGTTTCAGTTTACGTTCCCAGAGCCACAGGTGAGAGTCAGCTTCTGTTTCTGATACCCATCCTGTGGGTGCCCACCAGCGCTTCGGTCTCTCTGGACACAGCCGCCAGCTGGCCCATTAGGGAACACATTCTCTTCCCAAACCCTTTCCTGGTCTCAAAAGAGAGCCAGCCCACGATAAACACACAGCCTCCCCCTTTGCCTCACGACTCCTTTCAGACTCTCCCTCTGCCCCTCTGCCCTCCCTGCTCTGTGTCTGTCCCCAGCAGCTCAGCATTTCACTCTCCTGTAACCTTGATATCATTTGGCATCTTCTCTTCAAGGTTGTGTATTAACGTCTTTCAAAAGACCAGTCCTTGCACAGAGCCCTGAGATGCTGAGCCCTTCCCTCTCCCTGTCACGCCAGATTCCCGTTCATGACGACATTCCCGCTCATGCACGGACACATTTTCATTAAGGTGCTTTTGGTGGCAAAGCTACCTGTCGAAATCTGAAAGTATGATGACGTGGGAGCCTCAGCTGCGTGCACATGTTTCCTTCAAAGCCTCATCCTTTATTCCTTAAGACGAAGCCTCAGCCTAAGGGATTATTTTGGGATGTGGGGGTTTTCGATACGGTAGCAGGATGTGGGAGAGGGAGCTTTGTATTGATTTATTGGTCATTAAAAGTTTTTTAAAATTAATTAGTTTATTAAAAGTCATCTCCAGGGGTGTCTGGGTGGCTCAGTCGTTAAGCGTCTGCCTTCGGCTTGGGTCGTGATCCCAGGGTCCTGGGATCGAGCCCCGCACTGGGCTCCCTCCTCCGTGGGAAGCCTGCTTCTCCTTCTCCATCTCCCCCTGCTTGTGTTCCCTCTCTTGCTGTGTCTCTCTCTATCAAATAAATAAATAAAATCTTAAAAAAATAAAAATAAAAATAAAAGTCATCTCTACACCCAACGTGGGGCTCAAACTCATGACCCCGAGATCAAGAGTCAGATACTCTATGGACTAAGCCAGGCAGGTGCCCTTTAATTTTATTAATAAAAATTTTGTCTTACAAAAGGACTATGTGTTTATTTTAGAAAGTTTGGCAAATAGAGACAAGCAAAAAGGAGAGAAAAATCCCAATATTCCCCAGATATGCATCACCAACATACAGTATACTTCCTCCAGAATTTTACATTTTCTTGTATACACTCTTTGAAAATAGCAAAGATAGGATCACACCACAGATAATGACTTATAACCTGCTATTTGTCAAGTAATAAAAGCATGAACATCTTTTTTTTTTACTATAATATAGAGGTACTGAATTCCACCAATCTGAGGGAGAGACTTCTGGATGCTCATGCAGGCAGCAACCCACTCATGCCTGTGTGCGTGAGCCCTGCTTGCCTCAGGGGGTGGTAGAGAAGAGGACCCCTCTTGGCTCTGCACCCCCCACCCCGACTCCTCTGAGCCACACGCTCTGGCCCACCTCAGGATTGCTGGACAGTGTGCATCCTTGTCCCTCCCCTGACGATGAGGGGCACAACCTGGACCACCACATGTGGGCCGTGGGGTTTAAGCCTGTCATTCCCGATGTCAAGCAGGCCCCTGGGTGGACAGCAGAGGAGGCTGGTTGTAGAGCAGAGACCCCAGGCCCCCTGAGAACCTCTGAGAGGCTCCCCACCCCAGCCTCTCTCCTGCCTTTCTCCATTCTCCTGTGCGCTTCGCATCCCTTTACCGAGGTCTGGCTATCATTAGCGTTTAAAACATACGCCAGCAGAGTCATGGGGGCCCGTGGCCTTTGTCTTCCAGCCACTTCACCGTGGGTGCCGTGGGCTGAAGGCCATGGGCACAAAAGCCAACAGCCCCCCTGTCTGCGCTGATGCAGCCGGGGCCCATGCTCTTCTGAAAGCCTCCCCCCTCCCCAAGTTCATCTCCCAGCAGCTCCATCTGGGAAATCTGCCTCTTCAGTAGCTCGCAAACCGCCTCCCCTCTCCGCATCTCGAGCTTTCTAAAGGCAGAGGGAAGAGATGGAGACGTGACTATCCCCTTTTATCCCAACCTCCCTCCCCTTCCCCTCCGCATTCAGGCCTTCGCAGAGGACGCTGCAGCTGCCTAAGAGGAGGTCCCGGCTTTATGAGGGAAAGACAGCGCCTGGCGGACCTTCTTTCTCCCCCCTGGCTTCAGCTGAAAAGGCGGGGGCCCTTGGCAACATTTGTTTTCTTTCAATGACTGTCTCAGGGCTAGTGTTCTCAAGGCCAGGCTACTGGCAGCCCTGGGGACTAGTCATGGCAGATCCCAGGTCGGGGTGGACCATCCATGCTGCTCTGGTGGCTGGATGTGCGGGCGAGGCTGCCCCACTCAGAGACCCTTCCAAGGGCACACACGGCCACCACTCCCTTCTCTTACAAACTGGGGTGTAATTTCCCTACAGTGAGTTGCACACGTGGTAAGTACACCTTTTGTGCGCCTCTGATAAATGCATATACCTGTGTAACCCACACCCCATTAGGACATAGAATATTTTGGACGCCTGGGTGGCTCAGTTGGTGAAGTGTCTGCCTTCGGCTCAGGTCACGATCCCCGGGTCCTGGGATCGAGCCCCTCATCGGGCTCCCTGCTCAGTGAGGAGCCTGCTTCTCCCTCTCCCTCTGCCTGCCGCTCCCCCTGCTTGTGCTCTCTCTCTCTCCCTGACAAATAAATAAAATCATAAAAAAAAAAAAGGACATAGAATATTTTCCTGACTCCAGAAAGTTCCCTCAAATCTCTTCTCTGCCAACCCTCCTCGCCATCGCCAGGGGCAACACTCATGGGATGGGACTTCTTTCACCCTAGATGAATTTTGCCTGTTGGAGAACTTGATAGAAACCGAACCATACAGTATGAATGCTTCCAACTTCTTTCATCCAGTGTCATGTTTTTTAGATTCAACCATGTTGTTGTATGCATCAGTAGTCTGTTCCTTTTTCAGCTAGTGTTCCCTTCTATGAATACACCATAATTTTTTGTAAGTTTTCCTCCACAATCATCCCCTCCCCATTTTTTGTTGTTTCATCTTTTCTTTCTTTTCTTTCTTTCTTTCTTTCTTTCTTT
>NW_027397072.1:20578376-20626850 GCF_003265705.2 Callorhinus ursinus | reverse complement strand
GATGCTTAAACGACTGAGCCCCCCAGGCGCCCCAATGTATGTTTATTTATACAGCACTGAACTGGATTTTTTAAACCTATCTAAACATATTTTTTCTTTATAGATGATTCAAGTCCATTTACATATATATGAATATGTTTTATTGGGTCCCAGTTTGCCCTATTGCTTTACATTTCACATGTTACTTCTGTACGTACCACAGGTTATACATACCGAGTAAGTTTTTCACTAGATGGACTATGTTTTCTTTCTCATTCTGTGGTGTTTAGGAAGGTATATATTATTGTCCCAGGGATGACCACTAATGAATATTTTTATTACATAATACCTTTAGTTATCTCTTTAGAGATTTAGATATTGTCTCTTGGTTTCCCAGTAGGAGCCATATGGACATTAGCCACAAACTACTTCTCTCCCTCTCTTGCCCACTACTTTGCGGCTCAGGATTTTATCTCTGTAAATGGAAATAAATCCCTGTTACTTGATTTTCTGGTTTCAAGGGTATTGTTTTATTTCACCTAATGCCCAGAAGCAGTCCGAGACCTTATTCTATGTTATGCTTATTGTCTGCCTTCCTCTCACATTTGTAGTTAGTTGAATTATTTCTACGTGGTCAGAGCATATGACTGGTTCTTACAGCTTTGCCTCCCTCCCTTTGCCCATCTTTCGGTTTTTCGTGCTTGGGTTATTTACATTCAATGTGAACCCTTCCAGAGTTATGCTGAAGCTGCAGAACCGTCTAGCAGTTACCTGAAATTTGGTCTGTGTTCGATCCCTGCAGCTCTTCATTGGTTGTCTGTGGTCTTTACACTTGAAGAAGAGTTTAGGGCAAGACTCGATCCTTGGCTCACATTTTTTCATGAGACTGTTGCTTCAATTAAATACTAATTGATATTAACTGTTATTAATTGATAATTAATTGATTAATTAACTGATAATAAGTCTGATTTTCTTTGCTTTATACAGATTTGGACTTTCTGCATAATGCTGAAAGCATGTTTTCCTTGTAATAAAAGCCCAATGATTGTATTGAAGTATGCGTCGGCATTGAACATTTTGAGTCAACTTTTCAAGTTATGGAGCATCTTTCAATATAAATATTAAAACGTGTTATCTATATATATATTTTAAAGTTTTTCACATTTATTATTATTTTTTAGTAATCTCTACATCCAGTGTGGGGCTCGAACTCATGACCCCGGATCAAGAGTCCCCATGCTCTTCTGACTGAGTCAGCTGGGCGCACCCCATGTATATCTATATTTTAAAGTCTTTTATTACAGTGATGTTTCCTTGAGTTATAGTTTTAAATATTTATTCTGTTGCTTTGGTTTTCTTTTCTGGAGACTTCAATTAAATATCAGCCAGATCGGGGCGCCTGGGTGGCTCAGTCAGTTAAGCGTCTGCCTTCGGCTTAGGTCATGATCTCAGGATCCTGGGATTGAGCCCCACATCGGGCTCCCTGCTCCGCAAGGAAGTCTGTTTCTCCTTCTGCTTCCCCTGCTTGTGCGTGCTCTCTCTCTCTGTCTGTCTCGAATAAATAAAATCTTAAAAAAAAAAAAAATCAGTCAGATCATGGTTGCCTTGCTTCTTTGTCATTTTCTCTAGAAATTTTATTTCTTTTTTTTCTATGTGATTTTTCTTTTACCTATGTCTTTTTATAGCTTTTTTCCTTTCTGTGCTTTTAATTATGTGTATTTTCTCTCGTGTTTGTTTTTGTGTTCTAATCTAGTCTTTATCTCTGAAACATCATTTTCTCCTAATATGTTTTTCTTTTTAAAGATTATTTATTTGACAGAGAGGGACACAGCGAGAGCGGGAACACAAGCAGGGGAAGGGGGGGAGGGAGAAGCAGGCTTCCCGCGGAGCAGGGAGCCCGATGCGGGGCTCGACCCCAGGACGCTGGGACCAAGACCTGAGCCGAAGGCAGACGCTTAACGACTGAGCCACCCAGGCGCCCCTCCTAATATGTTTTTATTTCAGTAAGCATTCTCTTGCCTCATTCTGCCTACGCCCGAATAACTCCTTAAGGTGTTAGCTCACAGCCCTGCTTCCTTTTGCATGTTTAGACCGGATGGGTTTTCTGAGGTTCCTATAGGAGGTTCTCATGGAATGGCAAGAGATAATAGGAAATAGATACTATTGAGATAATAGGAAATATGTAACAACATCTCTGCCCCTGGTTCCTGGCACTGCTCCTAAGACCCTAGCAATTTCCTAAGTGATAAGAGTACTAGGAGCATTTTCTCCTATTGAGGTGACTCTGAGTGGGGTCCTGATCGGGCACCGGTCACCAGAAAGGCCGAGGCACGATTAAAAGCTTGAAATTTTCAGCATCCCACTCCTGTCCTCTAGGGAGGGGAGAGGGGCTGGAAATGGACTTAATAACGAATCATGTTTACATGAGGGAGGCTCTATAAAATCCTAATAGTGTGGGGTTCAGGGAGCTTCCAGGGGGGCAAACACTGGGAGGGTGACGCACCTCAACTGCACGGGGCCAGAAGCTCCCGCTCGGGACTCTTCCAGACCTCACCCTAGGTGTCTCCTCATCTGGCTGTCCACCTGTATCCATTATCATATCATTGAATAAACTGGTAAATGTGTTTCTCTGAGTTCTGTGAGCCTTGTCAGCCAATTAATCCAACCTGGAGAGAGATCACGGGAACCTCCGATTTGTAGCCGAATCAGACAGAAGTCGTGGGTGATCCGGGTACCTGCCATGTGCGGTGGGGCATCCGAAGTGGGGTGGGGGGTGGTCTTGTGGGACTGAGCCCTTAACCTGGGGGAACAGACTCTATCTCCAGGTAAATAGCATGAGAATCGAGTTAAATCGTAGGACACCCACCCGATGTTGTGGAGAATTCCTTGATGTGGGGGAAAACCCCAGACATAGGGTGACCAGAAATGTCAGAAGTGAAGTGTTCTGTGTGAGCAGACGTGCAGCAAAGACACAGGAGGAACAACTGGGTGTTTTTTCTTAGGGGGGGGGGGGGGGGGGAGGGGGGGTGGTAGGTCTGGGTGGGTCTCACAGCTTCACATCTGAAGGATCCCCTCCTCTTTTCTTAAGTCGAAAGATTCAACACAAGCCTTTCTCTGTGGCCAATGTCTTTGTCTCTCAAAGAATTACCCCCCTTTAAATAAAGTATTATCGAGATATAATTTACATACTATACATTCATTTAAAGTGTACAGTAAAATGGCTTTTATTATCTTCACAGAGACTGTGTCACCATCACCACAGTTTTATTTATTTTATTTTAATTTTTTTAAAGATTTTATTTATTTATTAGAGAGAGAGAGAGAGAGAGAGAGAGAGAGCACAAGCAGGGGGAGGGGCAGAGAGAGAAGCTGGCTCCCCGCGGAGCAGGGAGCCCGATGTGGGGCTCGATCCCAGGACCCTGAGATCATGACCTGAGCTGAGGGCTGACACTTAACTGACTGAGCCCACCCAGGCGCGCCACTGATGCAGTTTTTAAAATGTGACTTTGGAGTCCAAAGACGGGCCTTTTTGGGTGACTTAGAAACTGGCCCTGGAGGCAGCTCCCCGCAGAGGGCTCCGCAGCCGGTCCCACTGCAGGCATCATGAACGATGCTTTGAAGGGCATCACTTTCAGCTGGACTTAAAGATGTTAGCCAGTTTGTTAAAAACCAAATCAAACTACCTGCCAGAAGTCCTTGCACCCTGGCATCACTCCCCCCCTTCCCCCGGGGTGCAGGCCCGAGTTCCCGCGCATGTGCGGAGTACGGGGCTCTCGGCGCTGTGGCAGATCAGGTCACCGTGCACCCGCACTGCCCAAGCCTGGCGTCACTCTCCCAGGGCAACAGGACTTGAGGGCATGGCGTGGGCTCTCTGGGCCTCCATTCCTTTGAGCGGGGCACGAAATACAAGATGAGCCCCAACGGGTGGGGCTCTGAGATAGGGACTGAGTTGAGTGCCTGTAAAAAGGCCACTCCAAGCCCCCTCCACAGTAGCCATTGTTGCATCTGGAGGAAGGAGGACAATTCCAGAGCTTCTGAATGCCTCTCCTGTGATGCACTAATGGATGTACATTATCAGTGTCCTTCCTGGCCACCAAGTCACTCCCCTGCCTTCAACTCCTGGCTAGAGAACTGTGTATTCTTCTGGAAAAGCATCTGTCCTGCGGGAGGCCTCACAAAGGCATTTCCCCACAAAAGGACCATTATGACCATCCCTGCTTCAGAATGGTGGCTGCTGACATCTAGGCTCTGTCTGGAACTAGTGGCAGCAGGGACATCACATAGGAGAGCTTCGTGTGTCCTTAATGTCTGTGACATCTCCAGCAAGACCCCCACCTCCAGGAAGTCCACTTGGATTGCACAGGAACAAACTGTCAGTTTGAAGAAAAGGATTAGGATAAGGGAGTGGATGAAAGAGCACACACATCATTCTGTGTGGCCATATACCTCCGTACAGAGTAGCTGACACTCTTTTTCTTTTTTTTTATTTTAAATTTTACTTATTTTTTTAAAGCGGGCTCCACACTGAGTGGAGCTTGAACTCAACGTGGGGCTTAAGCTCGACCCTGAGATCAAGACCTGAGCTGAGATCAAGAGTCAGATGCTTAACTGACTGAGCCACCCAGGCGCCCCAGAGTGGGTGACATTTCTAACGTGGGACTGTAAATGAATATGAATTCACAGGCCTCTGTGTCCCCATTCTAGGCCACATTCTATAAAACTAGCTGTTTTTACCACCTAGTTTGACTTTAGATACGAGCTTAAAACCATAGAACCTCAGGCCTGGGTGGGACCAAGGGGCCATCGGCTCCACAAGCCCCCTCCCTGCCACTGCTCAGAGGAGACAGACCCCGAGGGGCGGTGCTGGCCCAGGTTTCAAGGCCCTCCCGCCGCAGAGCTGGGGCCTGGAACCCTGCCCCTGCTTCCCCCCGACTCTGGACTCGGCCTTGGACCCCGAGGGGGCTGCAAACCAATTCCTGGGAGGGGGCTGGACTCCCGCTCCTGGGCCTCCTTCTGCCTCTCCTCCCCGCTCCCCCATCCGGATGGAGGCCCAGGCTGCTGCACTAATGCGTGCTTTAGTGGATAAAGGCAGTCTCAAGGGTCTCTTCAGGAGGCCCCTTCGGCTGTAATAAAGCAAATTAAAACCCCATTCAAAGGTCAATTGAAATCGCTTTCATTCCAATTCTCTGCACAAATTGATTCCTCTTTGCCCTTGGGGTAAAACTGAAGGCCGGCAAAGTGGCCCAGCTGCAAGGGGCTGTGGCTGGGAGTGTATGTGAGGGGGGCAGGGCATAAAGGGGGTTGTGTGGGACACCCCCCCTCCCGGGCCATCGGGGCACCAGGGACCTTCTCCTTTACTGTACACCAGGCTTCAGGGTCCCTTTTTGGAGGCTAGCTCTACGTCTGTCCCCCAACCCCCATCAAGCTCCCCGTGGAGAAATTCTTGTTCTTTTTTCCCCCCTTAGAGGAGTTCTGAATTAGTGTTTCCATTGACAAGAATCTACTGATAGTTAGCATTTCTCACACCCGCTCAGGAGTCTTGCAAGAATCCTCCTCAGCTCAGTGAGATGGGCTTTGAATGTCCCCAGAGAAGCTGAGAGAAGTAACTTGCCCAAGGTCACAGAGCTCTGGACTTCCTCCTCCAAACGTATGAGCCCTTCAGTCTTTCCCAGTATCTCTGAACGGTCCCATGGACTCACTCTCCAGGTGCTTAGACCAGAATCTGGAACCTTCTTTAAACCCTCCCTTTGAAAAATAAATAATTAAGTAAATACCCGCCCTTTGCTTTACTCCCACAGCTGCTCCAAGTCCTGTTGATTCTGACTCCAAAAAGAAGCAGTTGGTTGTTTTCCCTCAGACTGGTTCTGCAGACAACAGCTGGAAACATCTCTTGAAGGAATTCTAGTGGATTCCGCTGCTCCCTTGCTCAGAACCCAGTACTGGCTTCCCTCTGTTTTTGGCATAAAATCTGAGTCACCATCTAATGACCTTCACAGCCCTCAAGATCTGTCCCCTCATGTTCCTCCATTCCCAGGGTTGCCCCCCTCTCCTTGCTCCCATTCCAGCAGCTCCTGGAACTCTCTTATCTTCTCTGCCCCAGGACCTTTGCACTGTCTGTTGCTTCTGCTAAGAAGTTTTCCCCTCCCCTCTCTTCAGTTTCCTTCATTGTATTTACCACAGTTTGTAATTATTTATTAATGTGAAAATTAATAATGGGAAGCCTCACTAAAATGGAGTTGGGAGGTTTCAGCAGGAGGAGCTGCACGCCCTACCACTTGTGGTCAATTGCAGACCCAACAGGAAGCGATGAACTTGACCTCACCTAGACTTGACCTTGCACATGGATACCTCTCTACTACTTCAGCTGGAGGAAGAGAAGCTTTCCTCACCGCCCAGAGCCACTGCTCCACCGATGAAAAGCCAGCACATTTCAAACTCCTGGTTGACTCCAGTGTACTTTTAGTTCATAACAGTTTTCCCAACTTACTACCCCTTTTCTCCCTAAAAAAAAAAATGCCTCTCTTATGTTCCCCAGACTTGTCTATGGTTCTGCTGCAGCTTTTGTGTCCTGGATTGCGATTCTGTTTTTTTATTCCTGAATAAACCTATCCTTTGCTGGTGAAATCACCGGCAGTGTGTTTTTAAGGTTAACATTGTCGAGTTCATTTTCAGTTTCCCTAGAGCTGAATTCCCCACAGGGGAGGAGGGTCTGTCCAGGCACACGCAGGGGTCAGTAGCCATTTGTGGCGTGCAGGAGTGATAGAAGCAAACCTGGGCCCTCCAAGCCAGCACTTTCCCCACCGGCACCTTGCGGCCTACTCCGCACAGTGTGAGCACCTACTGGGGGCCTGGTTTTGGGCAGAGAGCAGGTTGGACAGGAGCTGCTTCAGAGTCAGCATGTCTCAGCTCTTCCCCACCCCCCACCCCCTCCCTTCCTTGTCTCCCAGTCCACCCCCAGCTAAATCCTGCCCAAATTCTCTCCCCCCAAAACTTGCATCCAGGCAGAGCCTAAGGCCTGACCATAGCCTGACCATGGTCCTTTAGTGACCCTTCCTCCTAGTCTCTCTCCCTACTTTGCCCTCCCTTCCCTCCTCCACTCCTGGGGCAGCGTGTGCCCAAAGCCCCGGTCCGGTCACCCCATCCACGCTGCTGTATCCCTCTCACGGACCCTCCTTTCTGCTCCTCTCTGCAGCATAGGGCAGGTCCGCCTGGGGCCTCGCAGGGTCCTGCTCCCTGGCCTCCTCCTGGAGGCTCCTCTTCTCCCAGAGAAATGCCCCCCCCTTGCCCGGCGCCAGTGCCTGGAGGCTGAGGGCAAGGCCACCCTCCTTGGGTGTCCCTCCCGCGTTGGGCTCCCAGCCGCCCATCATTGTCACTGTCCTCCCTGCTCTTCCCTCTCCCCTGGAGGCCACCTCTGCACCTGGCTTTGTAACGCACTCACACCCTGGTGACATTGCTTTTCCAATTAAACCCTCAAAGGTGAAAAGCTGGAATGACGAAAGCAGCCCTGGCCCTGTGCCTGCAGCCAGGCGTGGGCGCGTCACTTCGCCCAGGGTCCTCACATTCACAGCCTCTAAAGGAACCCTCACTTACCCTGCCCAAAGACCCTGTATCGACTCCTTCCTTCTTGCCTTTTTCCCTTCATCCCTTCCACTCTTCCTTCTACTCCAGGCTGGGCTCTCCTGGGCCAGCACTTCTATAATAAGGGTAAGGGCTAGCATCTACAGGCTCTGCTCTAAGATCTTTACATGTATTACTTTATTTCATCCACATGACAGGCACATGGGTTAGGGCAACCACTCCCCTCATCTCACGGATGCGACAACTAAGTACAGAGAAGTTGGGAGTTTGCTCGGAGTCCCACGGCTCAGCAGGGTCGGGTGGAGTTCAGACCAGGGAGTCTGGCTTCAGAGCTGTGCTCCTAACCATGGCACCGTATTGTGCCATCCATGCGGCCACATCCACCTTAGACAGGCGGGCGTCCACGACTCCTTCCCCGACACTGATGTTACCTCTTTAATATTTCATGAACTTGCCTTTGCCTCCTCTCCCCCATCCCTGCTTCCACTCCCGGCTGGACTGCTCTCCGGGCCCTGGAGCAGAGCACTGGACTTCTGATCATCCCTTGCTGTCTCCAGGCTCCTTCCCCTCTGATTATCCTCCTCGCTGCCACAGACATCTGGTCCTATTGTTCTTCTGACTCAATCCCTAAAAGTTCCTCTACTTCCTCCCTTCCAGCGTTCTCTCCCTCCTTCCAACACTTGCACCCAGCATTCCAGGAACACAACCGGATTTCTCCTGCCTTGAGCTCTTTGCACATGCTCTTCCCTCTGCCTGGATGACTTTTCCTTTCTCCATCCTGGTGCCCTACTGTATCAAGGCTCAGCCCAACTCAGCTTTCGCTTCTCTGGGAAGCCCTTACTGACCACCACTGCCTCTGCTTGGCAGAGCAAACTGCCTCCAGACGCATGCTTGAGCTTTGTGTAAGAAGTCCAGCTCCCCTAAAGCTGCCACAGATAAGAGACCATGTAGCAAGGCTACAGAGAGACAGAAAGGGGTGTCTGAGGACCCCCAACTCTTCTTGCCCCCAGCTGTTTGAGTCTTTCCAGCCCAGGAACCAGTCATGTGAACGAGTGGTTTTGATAATTACAGATGCCAGCCTTTAAGCTGCCCAAGCTTAAAGGGCTGGGACATGCTGGCCCGGCCCAACCCTGATCATACTGCAGATTTATGAGCAACATAAGTGTTGCTTTAAACCACTAAGTTTTGGGAGTGGTTTGTAGTATAGCATTAGATAACCAGAACAGCCACTACAGACACTTTGATATCTTTTAATCTTTATCTCAGTTCCTATCTCCAGCTCTATTTGTACCTATATCTTATTATACTTCCTCCACTTAACACATAGTGGCCATTTTTAATGTCTAGAAACAAACATCTACATTATTATTTTGAATGGCTTCGAAGTAGTCCCTTATATGGCTTTATAATTATACCCTACTATAGATGTTGAGCTTACTTCATTTTATTGCTACCATAAACAGTGTTGTATAAATAGTCTTGAACAGTATTTAGTGTAAGTGTTAAGATAATAACATCCTCAGGATAATTCCCAGGAAATGCTGGGTTAAAAGGTAAAGGCTTTGGTTCAGACAGAAGTCCACTCTGCATCTCCTTCTCTTCCTTCACCACTGTTGCAGAAGAGGAAGACCCTCCACTGATCAAAGTTCAGGTTCCTCCTCTGGATCCCATCTTCCTAATACCAAAGACTAGGATTATTTGGTTTCCCCCTCTCATCTGTAGCATCAGTTTTCCCCTCTCCGCTAGATTATTCCCATCAGCATGTAATGATGCTCTAGTATTTTTCTTCTACCTTTATCTTGATCCTATATTACTCTCCACCACCGCTCCACATTCATCCTTAGATTTATAGAAAGAGTTGTTCTTATGCCAGGACTAAAGGGAGAAGTAGATAAATCTACAAAAATAATGGGGCGATTTTAAAACCACACGTCTATCAATAACTTATAAAATAACATGACAAATAATTAGAAAGGATATAGAATATTTAAGAAACCATAAAATACATAATGTTTTGAAGTGCATATGAAACATTAATCAAAATGGGCCACATGCTCATCTGTTAAGCAGCCCTACACATACACGCTAATTTCAAAGCACTGAAATAAAATAGAGCATGGTCTTTGACCACAGGGGAATCAGTCTAAACATTAGCTTCAGAACATAACTAGAAAATGCCCAATGTTCGGAAGTTAAGCAGAACACTTTTCAATAACCCATAGGTCAGTCCAGATTTCTTAAAGAAAGTAAGAAGATATTTTAAATTAAATGGCAATAGAAATACAACACAGCAAAACTTGTGGGGTGAAACTAAAGCCATACTTTAAAATAAATTTATAGGGGCATCTGGGTCGCTCAGTCATTAAGCGTCTGCCTTCAGCTCAGGTCAAGATCCCAGGGTCCAGGGGTCGAGCCCCGCATTGGGCTCCCTGCTCGGGTAAGCCTGCTTCTCCCTCTCCCACTCCCCCTGCTTGTGTTCCTGCTCTCGCTATCTCTCTCTGTCAAATAAATAAATAAAATCTTTAAAAATAAAATGAAATAAATTTATAGAGGCACCTGGGTGTCTCAGTTGGTTAGGAGACCAACTCTTGATTTCAGCTCAGGTCATGATCTCAGGAACGTGAGATCAAGCCCTGTGTAGGGCTCTGTACTCAGTGTAGAATCTGCTTTTCCCTCCCACCTCCCCCTGCTTATGCATACTCTCTCTCAAATAAATAAAATCTTTTTTTAAAAATAAAAAAATAAAAGAAATTTATAGCCATAAATACATATATCCAAAAGAATAAAGGTTGAATATCAATTGTCTAAGTAAAAGCATTCATTTGATGTCCAACTCAAGAGGATAAAAGAGAGGGGCATCTGGGCATCTCAGGTGGTTAAGTGTCATTTTTTTTTAAAGATTTTATTTATTTATTTGACAGAGAGAGACACAGCAAGAGAGGGAACACATGCAGGGGGAGTGGGAGAGGGAGAGGAAGAAGCAGGCTTCCCGCGGAGAAGGGAGCCTGATGCAGGGCTCGATCCCAGGACCCTGGGATCATGACCCGAGCCAAAGGCAGATGCTTAAAGACTGAGCCACCCAGGCACCCCAAGTGTCACTCTTTTTAAAGCTTTTTTTTTTTTTTTTGTAGAGAGAGAGAGCACACATGGGGTGGGGAGGAACAGAGGGAGAGGGAGAGAGAATCTTAAGCAGGCTCTGTGCTCAGCATGGAGCCAGTGCAGGGTTCAATCTCACAATCTTGAGACCATGACCTGAGCTGAAATCAAGAGTCAGGCACCTAACTGACTGAGCTGCCCAGGCACCCCAACCCTCTGACTCTTGATCTCAGCTCAGGTCTTGATCTCAGGGTTGTAAGTTCAAGGCTTTGGCTCCATGCTGGGTGTGGAGCCTACTTAAAAAAAAAAAAAAAAGAGGATAAAAAAATAAATAATTAGGAACTAGAAAGCAAAAAAATAGTAATGGTGGAAATTTCAGAAATAGATAAAAGTGTACATGCAATAGAGAAATCAATAAAACTAAAATTGATTCTCTAAAAATACTAATAAAATTGATAAACTCCTAAGAAACTAATCAAGAGAAAAAGAGATGACATGAATTACCAACATCAGAGATGAAAGGAGACCACACTTACAGATTCCATAGATGCTAAGAAGATAATAAGAAAATATAATAAATAATTTTAAGCCAATAAATTACAAAATTTAGATGAAATGGATACATTGTTAGAAATATGCATCTTACTAAAACTGACACAAGAAGAAATAGATTATTAGAATAGTGCTATTCAAGTGATTGAATCTGTAATTCAAAGCCATTTAACAAACAAACATGGTATCACTGATGAATTATCCCAAATATTTAGGGGAGACATAAACACCATTGTATACAAATTGTACCAAATAATTAAAATGGAGGAGATGGGGGGATAGAGATTTCCAGCCTGTCTTATAAGGAACAGCCTAATTTTGACACCAAAATCTGACAAGAATTCTACAAGAATGGAAAATTACAGGCCAATCTCATAAATATGGATACAACATCTTAAATAAAATATTAGCAAATTAAACCCAGTGCTATATAAAGATAACACATCATAATAAATTAAGCTTAATCTAGGAATATACGGTAGGTGTGACACTAAAAATCAACAATGTAATTCACCACATTATACCAATAAAGGGGAAAAATCATATTATCATCTCAGGCAATCAAAGGCAGCTGTTCTAGGCTTTCAAAGAGGAGCTAGTGCTACAGAAGCAAGGACAATTGGGCATCTGCAGCCTCCCACTTCTTTTTATTCTGGGGATAGAAATGATAGAAGTATGTTCAATGCCTATGGTGTTGACAGTGCTACTTGGGGCCTCTTGTTCCCAGTAATGATCTGATTTTCTTTCTAATTGGATCCAGCCAGCAGCCTGATTTGGTCATGATTCCAGCCAACTTTTGTCCCTGCCCATTTTTGGATCCTGGTTCCCCAACCTGCTCAGTGATTCTAAATGCAATTCAATGGTCTTTCAGTTCTGCTGCATGTAATTAAGAACTCAGCTAACAAAGGACAGGAGCTGGGTCAATCTGAACTTTTCTTGGCTTGGCCTTTCTGCTACCACCAGCTGCCTCTTAAAGTTAGACGAATAATACAAAGAAACATAAGATAAAATCACAGTCTGATTTAGAGTGCTCACAAACCTGGTGGTGGTGGGGCAAGAGTGGGTGGAAGGGAGAAGATGGAAGACAGCATGGAATTTGTTCCAGCAATAAAGGCTGCATGTACAGATGGGATGGGAATGGGATTCTTTGGAGAACAGAGAAAGCCATGTTTCATGTCCCAGGTAGCACAAGTAGCCAAGGAGGGCTTGAGAGAACAGGTAATGATGGATGATATAAATCTTAATGCAGGAGTCCAATTTTCCTGGGTGGCTGGAGAGAGGAAAAGATGTTCCAGTTGTAGGAGTAAGCATGGACAAAGAGATGGAAGCTTGAGAAAGTAGTGTTTACGGGAATGGGAATGTTATGGATGGTTGAAGTGCCAGATGCGAGATGGACAGGTGGGAGATGACCCTGGAAAGAGGGCGAGGCCAGATGATAGAGTACCTTGTTTATTGTTTAGGAGCTTAGATTTTCCCTGTGTCCCAAAAGGAAAGGATTGTGGAGTAGAAAGCCAATGTCACCAACCAGGAATTCTCACGGGAGTGCAGGAGTCCGAAAGAACCTCTGGCTGGGAATAAAGAAAGTTCCTGCAATTGGCAGATTAAAACAAGCACCTTGAAAAATAAAAAAATAAAAAAAATAAAAAATAAAACAAGCACCTTGATCTGAAGCTCAGTTTGGTTCCAACACTCCCTCTCACCCCCATGACTCCTCACAATTTGTTTCTCCTTTACTCCAGGTTAAGGTAGAGGCCACAGGGAAAGTACTTCAGCTGCTCTTCACCCCCTTCCCCTCCCCATTAATAGTAAAAGGTTAACAGCACCTTTTCCTTGGGGTTTGGGGCACAGGAAGAAGCCTGCTCTGGACTAGGCCCAGGAAGGGCAGTGCAACTTGCCTTCACACCTCCAAGAAGGCAACATTCCCTGGGCCTCAGGTGAGTGACACCTGACCTTCTCTGCTCGCCTTACACCTCCCTCCCTGCCCCGCCAACCACCCCCTCGCCGCCCCCGCACCCCTAAGCTGGAACAGAGGGATTGTAATTCCCCAAGACATCTTCACCACAGTTTCCAAACGATGGGGAAATCTGAGGCATTACAGACGTACTTTCCTTTGGGGGATATTTACCTCCAAGTGCGAACGAGGCAAATGACCGTCCAAGCACGCACACAAGTAACTTCACCCTCTCCTCAACGACCTCAGCCGGCGCTCCAGGCCTACCCCACACCGGGGTGCTAAGCTGCCTGCTCGTCTGAAATGGAGACCCAACACCATCCTTAATTAAGTTCTTTCCTGATGGCTGCCAGGTGCGCCCTTCAGCAGGACGGTGTTAATTCCAGCCTCCGGGGGCAGAGACCCGGCCCCCTTTCCCGGCATGTCTGCCCTTGCGCTAGCCCCTACCTGGAAACCCCCCTCCTGAGCTCCACGGCCCCCCTTCTCATGGTCGGGGGAGTTGCTTGTTACGCTGCCAGGAAGTTCACCTCCGTTGCCCACCCGGGCGAACCCCGCGGGTATATAAGGACCGAGGAGAGCGACCCGGACCAGGCGGCGGGAGGCGAAGGAGGAGAAAGGAAGGAAGAAAAGTGACCTAACGAGGCCGCCGAGCATCCTCGCTCGGCGCAGCGGGAGTCGCCCCAGAGCGCAGCCTCTCCGCAACAGGTAAGGGCGCAGCGGCACGGAACCTCGCTCTTACCCCGGAACCCCTTGCCCCTGGGCCTCGGGATGCTCTCGCCCGGCTCCGCATCGCTGACTTGAGGAGCCTTTGGCTCGCTGCGGTCCTGAGTTCTTTGAAAACTTTCGAGCGGCGAGGGCCAGCCTCCGGATGGTGGGCGAACGGCTGCGACGCTGAAAGCGGTGCCTTCTAGGAGCCGGCGACCGCGTTTTCCCCGGGAGGTTGGGCTGCTAGGACCCCCCGAGATTCCTACAGCCTTCTGGGGGAGATCTCGGTAAAGCCCCGCCTTTTTCCTCCTCTTCCTCTCGATTTTCTTGGGTAGGTGTCACTTCTTAAAAGATATCATGTACTGTAGAGCAAATTAACGTTGGAAATGAGAGCAGGAGAGTAAAGGCTAGAAGTTACAATAAACTCCCTGCATTCCAGATTTTTTTAGATTCAGACCCCTGAATCTTCGTTTCTCTGCCCACCTTAGCGCACCCGATGTGGCTGAGCTTCGATCCAGACACGGGTCTCTTCTATGAGACCCAGCTGGGGTTAAAAAGAGGTGGCCCGTGTGGGAACTGTCCAAGGTTCTGAACCACCCTCCGTGTGTGCCCTCAATGGGACCGCAGAGTGGACCTTCTCTCCCGAAGACCCTAGATTGCAGGGCGGAAGCAGCTCTTCGAGCTGTTGGAGGCCTAGGCAAGGGAGGTTTTCAGTGAAGGAGGGAGAGTCTGCAGGGCATTTGGATCCCCCCAGTTTTTCACATAGAAATGGGGAGGTGGTGGTTCTCACAGAATGGCTGGAAGAAGCCAAGGAAGAAAGTACGAGTGTGCATTTATTTTGTCAATTGTGAACATATGCACAGATCACACCTTATTTAATGACTTAATATTCCTTAGACACTTTTGTTTTAGGACTTGATGCGTGTGTATCACGGTGAAAGGAGAAAACTCTGCACCTCTGCTCATCTAATCTTTACAGAAGGGCATGACCAGTGTGCAGTTTTAGACTGAAAAACACAATGTTTTGCTTAGCTCAAAGAGAATTCACTTACACATATGAAGTTCTAATAAGTGTAGTTCTGTTATGGGGTTAATGTTAAGATTAGTAAATTACAAATTTCTATTTATTTTTCCAAGGCTTTCAATCATTGAATAATATTATAACACTATCCCTACTTACAAAAAGCACAAGATTTGAATCTTCCTATTTATTGCTTGAAAGAAATGACACAAGGTAATATTTGTTCATTATAGAAAAATAGAAAATAAACATAAGCAAAAAGAAATCAAGTTGCTTTCAGGAAACTAACTTTTTGCAGTAGAATGGAACTCTGAGAAGGTGGGCAGTGTGACTGTTACCATGTTGTACAACACAGATAGCCACTGGGGTAGAGAGAGAAGAAATGCTCTCTGGGGCTTCTCAGGCAGGCTTGAAATCATGAGGTAGGTTTTAGGAAAAGAGAAATTATCCCAGAATGGCCAGCCTTGAGGAGAACTGAACTGTAGTTGAGGGGACTGCCAGATCTGTATGATTTTGCTTCTTTCTCTACTAAGATGTTATTTTACACTTGCCCACGGCGATATGTAATGACCATTTTTCTGCCTCTCTTGTAAATCTTAATATTTTTCTGACCCAAATGTGCTGTGTGGTCTCAGAGCTTTAATCTAAATTGCTTTGCCCACCAAGTTTGGGCTCCATTCTTGAACTGGAGCGTCAAAATGTTCCAACGGGAACAGCCTGCCCCTGGTCAAGACTGGACACCAAGGTTGATCAATGCTCTCCTGGTTGCCCCTTTAACCTGAGGTGCTGATGGCCCAGCTGACTGGCTGCCAGCGCCATCTAATGGCTGCTCTGAAGACACTCAAGTTGTGCCTGGCAATCATTCAAGAAGGGAGCCCTGAGCTGGCTCAGCTTTGGGGGGAAGGAATGGGGGTGGGGCAAAGAAAAGGAAATGGCTTTCCGAACTAGACAATGAAAGCCAGAGAGAACTTTCATTTCCAAAGCCTTCTCTATAAAAAAGATTTGGCCACCCCTCTGCAAATAGGAGATTTGCTTTAAGCCAACATTTTAAAATGCAAATGTCCACTAGGACAGATAAGAAAATTAGTCATCCACACCTTAATATGAATTGCTTTTCTCATCTAATTAGGTTTCTTTCTCCAGCTGGTTGAGATCTTCTGAACTCCAAAATGATTGTGGGTTGGTGGTGAGCTAATAATAAAACTTGGGGTCAACTCTGGAAGCTGACCTGGGGAAGGGGGGACATGACAGTGGGAGAAGTAGAGGGCTGGGGAAAGTGTTGGGCACAGGGGGCAAAGGCAGCATCAGTGCTCCCTTCTTTACTGCACCCTGACCTCTTGACTTCAGCATCTGCTGAGAGGTACTTTCTGACTTCTCCAAAAGTGTCTTCGGTGGGTGTTCACAATGAGGGGTGGGTAGTTCTCTTCTGTTTTGTGTGTCCATTTCCTTCTCTTATACACTTATAGTATCTTCAAGTCCAGCTATTTCAGAGTACGTTTGAGAGACTCAGAGAACAATAGGGGGTCCAATATGTAATGTATTCTGAAGCTGAGCCAGTTTTAAAAGAATGGGGGTCTGCATTAAAAATAAATATCTTCAAAGCTGCAGGAATCTGAGAAATAATGATCATCTGAGTGAACTGTGGATCACAGGACATCAATTACGTTGGCTGAGGTTTTGGCCAAATTGGCCAGAGGTTTCATTTGCCTTTATGCAAACTTACTATTCGTAGGAAATAAGAGTTTCCGAAGAATGATAGGATCCTAGTGGATGAGAAAGAGAATAGACCATCTTGAGCAGGAATTTCAGAGTCCCTTGTCTTTCCCAATTTACTCCTTGGTCTGGAGTGTTAGAACTATGGCTTCATGAAGGTGGTGAAATAGGAAAGTTCAGGGAAAACAGGACAACTTAGCCTTAGTTGTCATGAACACCCGAATTATTATCTCTCTGGGCCTCAGTTTCCCCATCTCTCAAATAAGGGCTGGACCAAATGATCCCTAAAATAGCTTCCAGCCCTAACCTCCTTTGGGGTCTGATTTTTAACAGGAGACAAAGGGGAAATTGCGTATAGATTACCCAGGTCCCTCTCCCCTCCTCTCCACCACAACTCACACCAAACTTCTCCTTGAACTGCTCCTGTCCTCAAAAAGCCTTGAGCTCCACAAGTGAGTGTGTTGTTAATATTGGCTCACAGTCCTTCCTGGTCAGTGGCCAACATTGTTCTGCTCCTTGCAGGGGTCCCACCAATCTTGTTTGCCTCCGCAGAGCCTCAGCCTGCCTGGAAGATGCCGAGATCATGCTGCAGCCGCCCAGGGGCCCTGCTGCTGGCCTTGCTGCTTCAGGCCTCTGTGGAAGTGAGTGGCTGGTGCCTGGAAAACAGCCAGTGTCAGGACCTCACCACGGAAAGTAACCTGCTGGTATGTGGGCTGTGGCCGCCATCTTGGTTTGGGTATTGGATGGGACTGGGGCTGGGACTGGGACAGCACAAAAGAAAGGGGTGTGGGGAAGGGGAAATTCATTCCCAGAGATATGGGTAACTCAGCGCAGGGTAGGAACAGATCTCTAAGGTGAAGTCAGAATTGAGCCAAGGAGGGGAGGAAGCAGCTTCAGGGAGATGGGTCTGGTCCACAGTTTCTACTTGATTATCTTCCTGCCCTGTCTTCTTGTATGATGACCCACTCCATTTAAGCTATTTAGAGATATTGCCGTTAAAATAATAACAATGACAGTAACAGCAATAATAATTGTTCCCTCTATGGATTCTACATTTTCAATCTTTTAGACGTTTTATTCCTTTTTAAATAACCTCATATCACTTGACATTTTCATTCCCTTTCTACTACCAATTACAAAGTCAGCTAGGTCGTAGTGGGAGAAGGAAAAGCCCAGGTGCCATTTT
This sequence comes from Callorhinus ursinus, assembly GCF_003265705.2. Taxonomy (NCBI): domain Eukaryota; kingdom Metazoa; phylum Chordata; class Mammalia; order Carnivora; family Otariidae; genus Callorhinus; species Callorhinus ursinus. Next base: position 20,609,069 of record NW_027397072.1, on the reverse strand, counting down.
CCTCTAACTGGTGCCAAATGTCTCATGCTTCTTCCAGAGGACTGGCCGGCAGTCTTTCCAGAAACATGTAAAGGCCCTTTGTGCCAGGCTGGAATTGTGTGTGTGTGTGTGTGTGTGTGTGTGTATGTCTATTGGGAGGCATAAATGAGAAATTATACCAAGTTAAGGACTCAAAGACACACTGCCAGTGTCAGTGACTAAGTTCCGTCCTGCTGCCAGCACCTTCCTGGTGAGGGTGGAACGTATATCACTACATTCTATGTGTTTTGTCAATGAAGAAGCTAGTTAAGGTGAAGGGAGAGAACTCAAAAACATAGAGCAGGTTTCATGTACAATATAAAACAGAAAGAAAGAGCCCAGGGAATGCTGTCAGTTCTAGTTCAGAGAAAGACCCAAGAGACCCTTGATTGGAAATACCCACTGCATAGCCTCCCCTGTTGAGAGCCCACCAGGGAAGGAGGTGTGACCACGGTCAGAGCCCATGAGTTCTACCCCAGCTCTGCCACTGAAGAGTTGTGGAAACTTGCCAAGGTCCTTTTACCTCTCTGAGCTTCCTGCTTCGTTATGTGTCCAGAGGAGAGGAGTATGAGATAGTTTTTACTTTCCACTGTTAATATTCAGCAGTGTCATAATTCCAAATCCCCGGAGTATGAAATTCCCAACTCAGCAGAGTGGGTGGGATCCTTCTGTTTCCTCCTTTGCAGTCCCAAGTAACTGAAAACTCAAGGCTGCAGCCTATAGGTCATTTTCTCAGGCATATGTGTACCGTAGTGGAGTTGTCTGCTTACAGAGAGCAGAGACATATGCTCCATGACCCAAGCAATGGAAATAATCCTGGCTGTTTACCCCTCCCTCCAGTCAGAGTGAGGTGACAGGGAAGTGAACTACTCCCTCGCAAAGCTCACTGATTGGGGAGAGTACTGGATCAGCTCAAAAGACTTGAAAGAACCAAAGAAAGTGCCAGATGGCATGGGAAAATTTTTGAGGCATGATACAGGGAGATGGCTGGGGTAAGGGCATGAGTTAGATGTGCAGATCACTGGGGAAAGGTTGAGGGCATTATTGAAAATACAGGCTCCAGAGGCCAGACTTCTATTCCTCCCACATGAATAGATTCTCCCCCAAATTTCAGCCCAGTGCCCCTCTCAGACTCAAACTGAACCATGCTTATTTATTTGATTTATTCCATATTCATTAAGTGCCAACAACTACCACCCATTTACCATTTATTGATCAATGCCTATATATCATTTTAAGGTAAGACAGTGACCCTGCTCACCAAAGCTCTGGGATAAGTAAGCCAACGAATGGGATGGGGGTATTTGTTGTAGCTGCCAGGCAGAAGAACCAAGGGGTACAGGGGACAAAAGAGGCGATGAGTCTCAGGACGCCCGCGGGCGCCAACAGGGCGGGGAGGGCAGACGTCGTCGGCCGGGGGCGGGGGGAGGGGGCGCCGCCGAGCTCCTACGTCCTGCCCGCACGTGCTGAGGGCCGCGGGCGCAGCGTGGGGGACGGGGCGGCCGGATGAGGCGGCCCTAACGCCCCGCGCCCGCGGCCCTCCCCGCAGGCGTGCATCCGGGCCTGCAAGCCCGACCTCTCGGCCGAGACACCCGTGCTCCCCGGCAACGGCGACGAGCAGCCGCTGACCGAGAACCCCCGGAAGTATGTCATGGGCCACTTCCGCTGGGACCGGTTTGGCCGCCGGAACAGCAGCGCGGGCCAGAAGCGCGAGGAAGAGGAGGTCGCGGTGGGCGAAGGCCGCGCCCCGCTGCCCGAGGGCGGCCCGGGGCTCCGCGGCGATGGCGGCGAGCCCGGCCCGCGGGAGGGCAAGCGCTCCTATTCCATGGAGCACTTCCGCTGGGGCAAGCCCGTGGGCAAGAAGCGGCGCCCCGTGAAGGTGTACCCCAACGGCGCCGAGGACGAGTCGGCCGAGGCCTTCCCGCTCGAGTTCAAGAGGGAGCTGGCCGGGGAGCGGCCTGAGCCTCTGCTCGGCCCCGAGGGCCCGGCCGAGGGCGCGGCGGCCCTGGCCGACCTGGAGTACGGCCTGCTGACGGAGGCCGAGGTGGCCGAGAAGAAGGACGGTGGGACCTATAAGATGGAGCACTTCCGCTGGGGCAGCCCGCCCAAGGACAAGCGCTACGGCGGCTTCATGACCTCCGAGAAGAGCCAGACCCCCCTGGTGACGTTGTTCAAAAACGCCATCATCAAGAACGCCCACAAGAAGGGCCAGTGAGGGCGCCGCGGGGCCCCAGGCTTCTGTCCCCGGGGGGGGGGGGGGGGAGTCGACCCTAAGGCCCCCCTCTCCCTCGCCTGCCCTCCTGCCGCCTCCCTGCCTGGGTGTGCTCCTCGCCCAGGCGCTGATAGCCCGATAGTCAGCCTCTTAAAGCTGTCTGTAGTTAGGAAATAAAACCTTTCAAGTTTCATGTCTGACTCCGACTTTGAATGTCCACTGGGTGAATAAAATAAAAATACATATCCATCAAAAAAAGAGCAGCGTATGTGGCTTGGAGGGACAATGGTTTCCATGTGACCACATGGTAGTATATTTTATAGGACATAGTGGAAATGAAAAGAAAATGTACCCCCATCGCCCATGGGTCTTAAAGGGAAGCGTGCAGGAGCTCCCCTCTATTAACAAAAATTCAACTGAGTAAATCTGAAGATCTAATTGGCTTTATTTAGTGATGTAAAGTAGCAAGTAGAAGGAAGCTCAGAGGAGTTGTACAAGATGGAAGGTTTTTATAGGAAGGAGGGTTGGGTGAGAAGGTTATTAGCAAAAGAAAGAATTGTTCAGGGCAAGGTCTTTCCCTTAGAAAAGCAGGGGGGGTGGTTCTCATGTTGATTACATTTTGGGCTGGGGGTGTGTGATGTGGGCATGCATGCCCACTGTGCATATTTGCACGTTGAGGGGGGTGGGCGGCAAATGGAAAGGACCCATGTGGCAAGATTACCTGATTGGTGCTTATCAGGAAATTCCTGATTAAGGAATTAGATTTACATTTCTGGGGGAGGTTGAAACTGCAATTCGGTAAGGTATTAAGCCCCGGTTTGGTGACTTGGCCTAAGTGATGCCATTTTGGGTCTGGGGTTTTCTTTTTAACATGCCTGAGAGCCAGTCCAACATTGGTTGAAGCTCACTGTTACTGGGGGGCCCTCTGGGCTGTGAGGTGGGAAGCTGTGGTAATGTCTCCCTGAATCTGGCTCTCTGTGTGACCCTAGGCAAGTCTCTATTCTTTTCCAGGATTTGGTTCTCTCATCCACCCACCCCTCCCTTCCTAGTGTGAGGATTAATGAGAAAATAGATGTGATCTTTTTTATCACTGAGGAGCTACGTGTGACAGCTTAGTGTGGGTAACGGTTCGGATTTGATTTCACTCCCAGGCTCTCACAAATATTGTCAAACACTTGTTCTCACCTACATAGACACCGCCCCCCACCCCGGCCCCGGCCCCATGGAGACACATCTGTATAAATACAACACAATATACACAGATGCTTCTTCCAGTCGCTCAGGCTCAAGCCTTCATGTCTCTGTATTCTCGCCCTAGCTATGCCCAAACTCCTCCCCATGTAGCCTAGCTGCAGCCTTTCTCTTTATTATACTCAGTGCTTGGCCTCGACTATCCCAACAGCTTCCTAATCAACCGGTGTCCTTGTCTCCAGTCCCTCTCCTCTCCAACCCATCATACACAAATTCTTCAGATTAATGTACACAAAATCTTGCTTTTCTCACATTCCCTGGTTCAAGAACCAAAAGTCACCCCAGCCCAATTTGCCATCAATGTCAAATTCTGGGCCACGGCACGCAGGACCCTCGTCCATCAGCTTCACTCTCCTTACCAAACCCCATTTCCTATGTTTCCACCGACTGGTCTCATTCTTTTCCCTTCCTCCTTCACCCTCTGCCTGGAACTCCCCACCTCCCCCCACCATTTTGAAACCCTTTTTAAAACATGAGCCCAGGCTTGACTCTAATTCTGCTGGGAAACCTGTGATCTCTTCCAGCTGAGTCCCTCCTCATTCTCCGCCCTGAAGGGCACATAGTCCAGCTCGAATGGCGAGTTCCTAGCTGCATGTATTCTTGTGTTCAGGGAAAACGCCAAGGTCCAGACGGCAAAGGCTTGGGGTTGTGTTTCTTTCTTTTTTTTTTTTTTTTTAAGTAGGCTCCACGCCCAGCACCCCTGTTTTTCTTTCATATGTCCCCATGGTGTCTGTATGAAGCTGGGGCCATGGATTTACAGCCACATACATTTACAATTCACAAAAAACTCACCAATACTTATATACACACAGAGATCCACACACACATGTCAAATTGCATTAGACATACCAGTGGATGGTAAAGATCATATCCAGCTGGGAAGCATTTGTGTATGGCTCTTGCACATAGACCCCCATATTTTGATGCTCTAGGAGTTCATAATTCAAGAAAACTGGAATGCACCCTGGGAAATCCTGTGTGAAGGGAACCAGAAAGCCCGATTCTTAAGTCTAAAGTCTCCCCCACAGTGGCTTATATAATGGGGCTAGAGCCTAGTCACTGTGATGAAGAAATGGGCCAGGCTTTCCCATCTGAGGTTGGTCCCATGCTGGGAATCCTGAGCTTCATGTTTACATCTCAGTAGCATCTTTTCCCCTACTCTCCTTCCTTTTTAGGTGAGTAAAGTAATGGTAGGTGGAGGTGGCTAAATGTCAGTAATTAATGTCGGTATTTTCAGATCCTGTTTGCATCCCAAAAAACCCATTTACTTTAAAGAAATCAAATACACAACCATGTGGTGACAACATTAACATTTATTTGAAAAGGGCATCATGAAGACTCATTGGGAAATCATGACTAATAGTCCTAAAGAATGATCTTGCTAAAGAGTCCTCCTTCCTACAACCCCCCCTTACCCCCACTCCTCTTTCCCCTTTCTTAAAATAAAACTAATTTGATTCAATGAGTTTAAAATACAGAAAACTGCCATAGGCACTAATTCTGCACTCCTGTATAAATACGTCAGCTGTTATGTACATATATTGTCAACTATAAACTACACGGCAGACACATGTGCGCACGCAGGCACACACACTCTCAGCCAGGCCATGAGGGCCTAGATGGACACAGACGCACTACGATGTATGTGTAATGCTGCAGCGTTTGTGGGTTTACAGCTCCGCACGCCACAGGCCAGAACCGACAGTCATGGAGGAAGAGCTCAGAAGGGGAAAGTGATGGCCTGAGGCCCTAAGGTCCCCTGAAGGAGAAAAGACCTGGTCAACCTGGCTGGTGCTAAAGGAGAGCACAGAAGACTGCCTCTGACCCCAACAGGCCACAGAGCCCCGTCCACAGTCCCCATGTTTTCTCCCCACTCCCCCAGCTGGCCAGGCCCACCATGACCATCCTTCCACAATCTTCAGACCTAGGGTCACTTTAACCAGAAGATTTTTAGGGGATGGAGCAGCAGCACGTGGCCCTAAACCTCCCCAGACACCAGGAAGACACCTTGTTTCAGCAGGATCTGCCTGCCAGGGTCTATGGGTTAGGGGAAGCAGGCACGACCTGCTCTCATGAGCCGTCCTTTCCCACAGACCCCCATAGGCTAGTTGCCATTTTATGGTCACAGAGAACGATTTGGAGAAATGACCTCACTTCCCAGTGACATTCTCTGTGACCAGGTCAGAAGGCCTGGGGACTGTGCAACAGCAACCGGAAGCTATCATGACCCAGGGGCCCCCAGAGAAGCCCAGGGGTCAGACTTTGAGCTGTTTTAAGGTACCCCAAGCTGCTGTGATTCTTAGGCCAACTGAAACATGTCCTCTGGGACCCAGATCACCCAGGGCAAAGGGCAGCATGTATATGATCCTCATACTTCTCAAGCACTGTAGATGGTCCCGGCCCCACCTTTTCACTGGCCATCCACCTGTACTTGTGTAGGAGGCTGGACAGAGGACAGCATCTGAGGGAGAACCTTTCTAAGTCTTCTCACCTGCTTGGGCTCTTCCTTTGGTGAGGAGGCATTTAGGAGTCAAGGAACTACTTATTTCTACTTTTCAGAGAGAGGAAAATGGGAACAGGCACAGGGCACTGGGGACCCTATAGAAAGGAAAACAAGGAGCCTCCAGGATCAGACTGGTACTTTCTGCTGACTTGCTTCTTACTCACTTACATGATTCAACCAAATTAATAGAACCTCTAAATCATGCCTGAAGTTCTGCCAACATGCTAACCAAACCTACCCCTTGGCCATGAAGCAAGAGTCCTCAGTAGTCTAGGGAGCAGCTGGTTTGGGCGGGCTTGCTGGCTCTAGCCAAACAGAGACAGGCAGCAAGAAGGGTCGGTCACGTGACACAGGGCAGCCAGACGCCAGAGGGCTTGGAAGGCAGTAAGCGGTGACTTTAAGCCCAAGGCCAAGGCGCCCACCGCACTCTGCTTTGCCTCTCTCCCTGGGCTCGTGGGAAGAGGGTGTCACTTTCTTGACTCTGAGGCATAGTGGCTAGAATCCAGGTTCTTCATGTCAGCAGGCAATCCAGTATTCTACTGAGTGTAAGTTTTTAAATTGAAATGGAGAAGAGGGCACTCAAGGAATGGCTAGTTCTCCAGAAGAAGCGCATCTTTGCTAAGCAGTCGTGAGGTAAGGAAAGAGCTGCTTTGGACAGAGACAGGGGTGAGTGTATGAAGAATGGGTAACCCCGCACATGTTTCTTCACTCTGTTCCCAGGCTGGGGAAGCAGGAGAGGCATCTGAGCAGGCCTACAGATCTCCGGTTCTAGTGCTGGCTCTAGAAAGAGGCTCCAGGGCCATGATGCCCCGTCCCAGGACCATGACCCCAAGGGCAGGGCTCAGGTTGCAGCTGCCATGGGGTAGACCCTAAAGTCAAGTGGACACAAGAAAGAAACAGGGTTTCTCATCAAAGCCAAGCAGGGGATACAGATGGAAAGATCCAGTAAGGAAAGACACGTTTGTGGCTCAAGACTGAGATGTCCTCTAACGTTTCTTCCAAAGGTTATTTGCCTTCATATTTTATTTTAAATTTTCTTAATAAAGAGATAGTAAGGTAAAGAGAAGTCTAAGTTCATGCTTATAAATTTGGACTGAGCATTAGCCAAGAGCCAGCGCCAAAAGCCAAAAGTGGGGTGGGGTGGGGTGCAGGAGCCCTGCTCCTTGGGCGTTGTAATCATGCAGGCCATCTGGAAGCCACAGGTCCATAGCACAGAGGCACCGACCAGGGTGGAAACTATAGAACGAGAGTCAGATAGCCCCCCTATTCAAAACAGCTATTGCACGTGTAATGGGAAAATGCCTATGTTAAGGTTTTCCCAGTTCAGGAAAATACACCTATTTATCCTCATAGTCAGGCTTTCATTGTGTGTCTGTGCAGGGCTGTGGGCAAGGGTGTGACCAGACGGTGTCCCAAGAAACCCCCTCCCCTTACAGAAACATCCTGCTTCTGACCCTTCCCCATACTGCCTGAAGTTGTACCCTCAAAAGGGTTTCCTTTTGGGTCAAGAAATCTACTCATTCTCCCTCCTTTTAAAAAGCAAATTCTCCAGGGAGGAATCATTTGACCACTCACACCTTACTGGGAGTTACATCGGCTCAGAAAAGTTATGGGAAGTTTTCCTGGAAGAGAAGAGGAGGGCTATTTTGGACCGCAGGGTGCTGCCGCGAGAGGAGACCCAGGAGGCTCCGGAGGCACAAAGGCCCCCGGCGGGAGGACAGGTGTGGGGCGGGGAGGACACAGCAGAAGGCCTTCTAGCTCTGCAGCAGCCCCTCTTCTGCACGCACACAGGCAGGGCCCTCAGGGAAAATGGAAACCCAGAACCCAAAGGGGTCTCCACTGCCTCTCCCCAAGCCTCAAGTCTGCCAGTTGGCATTGATGTCCTGACTTTGTCCAAGGATTGAAGAGATCATTCCAATATTAGGTGCTGGATCCTTCTTTCCTTGAATGAAATATCCAAAAGGTTGACTCTGACATCCTTGAGGGGCAAAATGCTATCCTCATAAACCCCTCCCCTTCCCGCTCCCCAAACCAGGCTGGGAGTCTCTTGCATAGGAAGTGAAGTGGGCAGGCCTGGGGGCCCTTGCAATTCCTCTTTCTTTTGAGCCAGATTTTCTTGAACCAGATTATCTCATTCTGCCCTCCCTCAACCCAGAGGCTGTAGAAACACGCTAGGATCCTCAGGAAGAAAGACATCGGCGAGAAAACTCAACTTAGAGAAACATCCAGAAGGGAGAGAACCATGGGAGGACCCAGCAACCTCCCTGTCGGTGAAGGAGGTGAGAAGCTGCTACAAGGGATGTGGCCTTGCCCACTTCTGCCCGCTGTTCCGCTCTGGGGGGCAGGCCCGGCCTGGGGAGAGCCAGCCCCCTCTACAGCCAACCTGCCCACCCTTGATTTTTATCCTTTCTTGCCTTGCATGTTGTCTCAACTGCAGTGCCTGTTGGAAGGGCTTGACATGAATTAATAACAGAAAGAATCACAAGGACACAACCAGCAGGGCGAGCAGGGGAATGGAGGAGAAGTGGAGGCGGGGAACGCTTTGGAAGAGAGCAGGTGCCTCCCAGCCTCGCACACCACTGCTTTCCCAGAGCAGCTGGGAGCTTGCCCGGCTTCCTCCTGACTGCAGTCCGAGGCAGTCCGTGTCTCTGCCTAGTTTCCTCCTGGGGGGTTGGCAGCTGTGCCCCCCCAGACCCACCCCCAGGAAAGCCCTTCCCACGCTACACCAAGCAGGAGATTCTCGGGACCCCGCCTCCCTCTGGAGACCCCCCTAGTTCTCAGCTCCTGGTGGACACGAAGGAGGAGACAAAGGGTGGGTGAGATGCTTATTGGCCCCAGCGGGGCAGGATGCCGATCTCCCTCAGGGAAGACAAGGAGGAAGTGGGAGGGCTGAGAGGGGGCCCGAGGCTCCACCTTGCGTAGCTGGGGAGGTGCTTTTTCTCTGAGACCCCAGTTCGATTTCCATGCCACGGGGGTGGGTTGTGAGGGCGAGCCCCTCCCTCAGACCCCACCCCTCCGAGGCGCTCTGTCTTCTGGAATTCAGTATACGCACAGATCGGGAAACTTCATCTCGTAGACGGGGATGGAGTGGTTCTGAGGCTGGCCATAGGCTGCGGTGATGGTGCCCGATGGGCTTGGAGGGGGCCTGGGCAGGAGCACATGGAGGAGAAAAGCGTGAGAAAGGGGGCTCTGGGGGTCCCACCCCGTGCAACCAAAAAGAGCAGCTAATTTGGGTTTTTCTTTGAACTGTCACTCCATGGGTTCCTAGGTTGCAAGTTCTAGAATCTTCTAGACTTGAAGTCTAGCTTCACTGCAGGCTCTACAGTGACATTGTTGCTTTAGCAAGTACCAGCCTGGGACACTAGGATCCCTGGCTCTTTTCTGGGGCTCACTGAGCTGTCTCTTTCTCTCTCTAGTCTTGCTTTCCTTGTCTGCGAGAGCTGGTGGCTGAGTCCAGCCCTGGAGACAGGGGCTGCAGGCAGGGAGGCCTGGAGACAGGTGTGAGAGGAGGATTCCGGAGCAGGGGTCCCCGCCCAGGGCGGCCACTTACCGGATGGTGATTTCAAAGATCTGATTGAGTTTGCTCTGCAGCAGCGATGCCTAGACAGGAACAGCGGGAAGTGAGCAGGGGGGCTCCCCCACACCCATGCCCACTCTCATGGGCCCCGCTGCGCTGTCCGGAGAACCCGTGGAGGTGGGGGGAGGGGAACCAGTGTGAGCTCATTTCTGGCGCTTCTCTGTGCATTCTGGCTGTGGGTTCAGATCAGGCAGGGCCACCCAGGAAGGCCTGCTGGGGACAGCACAGAGGCCGGGACCCCCAGGAGGGCCTCAGCAGGCAGTTCTTAAAGGGCCCTTAGTTCCTCCAAGTGGGCCGTAGGGCTTGCTGGGTGTACAGAGTCAGGAGGCTCAGAGCTGGTTTTGGATCTCTGCTTAACTTCCAAGGAGCAGCTGTGCCAAACTGGCAGGTTAGGGAGGATGCTCTCTCTGGTCCCTTCTGGCTCCAGCTCAGCCCACGTGTACAGAGAGTGAGACTGTGCATGGGTTCAGGAATGGGCCTCAACTCTGAGCTCATGAAATGAGCAGCATCCACCTCTGGAGATGGGACAAGAAGTGAGGATAACAGAGGCCCAGACAAATCTATAGGTATTTACATATCCTATTATATTGTTATTATATATTATGATATACTAGAACTAGAGATAATACATCTTATGTAATGGAAAAGAAAATGACATGTATTTTTACTGAGAGGAAAAAATTACAATAAAATGGAAGTTATTTGTAGATTTGGGATGTTTACAATTATGTTTCATTGTTACTAGGATGGCCATTGTGACTAACAAATCCTAATCAATTTCAAGAAATGCATAGACATGAGTCTTTGTTTTTACTTATTTGGAACCTTCTCTTTCAAATCTCTTTTCCAGGGCCAGGCTGTTCCATTCCCCCTGCTGCGGTCCCCTGGCTGGAAGTGGGACCCTGTTGCAAATGTTGGCCATCTGTCCTCTGCTGCGGCTCCTTCCCCCCTCATCGGTAATGAGATGAGCATAAAGGCACGGACCTCACAGAGTTGTCATGACAATGACATAAGCTAAGCTGATAAATGTAAGATGCTCTGGCATGGGCTAAAGGGCTAGTTATATGCGTGCTATTATAAGCATTACAGTCTGTCTGTCTGTCTGATGCAGGAGCTCTTCAGGTCAGGACTTCCTCCTTACAGGGAAATTACAAGATCTAAAGGAGTGTATGGCTGATAGCCATGCCTTTTGGTTCTTGGGGGAAACGATGTAGCGCCAGGGCATTGGTGGGATCTAAACCCTAATTTCTGGCTGACAAAAGTGCCAAGATCCCCTAGAAACTCAGCCCTGCTTGGCCCCCAAGGACTCACCCCTGTTATGGCTCACTCACCCGGGCACCACAGTGTGCTGCGATCTCCTCAAAGGGTGCCTTCTGGAACTTCTCCACCACCTGTCGCCGCCGTTCACGTTCCTGCTCCTCGACTGCCACACTGTCCACTGTGGCACAGAGAGCTGCGTCAGCCCTGAGGTCCTGCCCCACTGGTGCGGGGCAAGATGGGTGGACCCCTCCAGGGGAGCACTGTCCGTGACTGCGTTCTGGGCTCTGCCCTCTACTGATGAGCAGGGCGTGGAGGGTGTGGTGCCGTTACTTGGGCCCACGAAGGCTAGATCTTTCTCTGATTCAGCCTGAGGCTCAGCCCCTCTCCTCGTGAAAGAGTTTGAGAACTAGTTAAGTGGACCCTACAGCTGGGCTTTTAAAGCCCCGAGGCGCTACGGCACTACTAGGACTCTCAAAGGAAGTAGTCCTCAAAGGACCAGCAGTCCCAGGTTGTGTGGTTTAAGGCTTCTGCATATTCCTTTTGGTCTCCAGAATGAGTCAGCAAAAATAAAGAGGGGGTTGGTGAGATATGTTCACCCGTTAAGAAGGCAGAGCAGTATGCGCATTCAGAAGGAATACTACCAGGGACAACCCGAGTTAAAATGGTTTGGCATCTGAATATATAATTTGTCATCAGTTATCAGAAAAGTTCTCTTATTTGGCATACCTCATTGCCCCCGAATCCAGATAAAGGAGGTACGACTGCATTTTAAAATCTGTTGCCAATAACTATTAATATGATTTATTCTTCCTATCTTTTGCTGGTCAACTTGTTACCATCCACCAAAAAAATCATCTAATTATTTATACAAAATCGCCTCCCTTCACCTCTGTGCTGAATCCTGCAGCAGGCTGCGCACACCCCTGCCTCCCCCAGGACCCAGCCCTGGCCTCCCCGCCAACTTACCAATGGCCTTCTTTAGCGTCTCATAGGTGATCTCCTCAGCAGGCACTCGCTGAGGGAGAAAGGGTAGAACTGCTCAGAAAGGTGGGGTGGGGTGGGGTGGGGGGGGTGGCTCTGGCTTCCTCGGTTACCGGGCAGCCCCTTTGCTTCTCAGAAGAATGTCCCCATGGGCGGAAGCTCCCCCAGGACACCCACATTCTCACCAGGGTCTCTGAAGCTCCCCCAGCAGGCGGGCACAGAGCTGCCCGCCGAAGGACAGCAGTGAGATGGAGGGGGGAGGCCCAGTCCTCATCAGCGTGCGGGAGAATCACCTGAAAGAGCTCGCTGCCCTCCCCGCACCGCCCCTCCCCCCGGCTTGTCCCATTAAGCCCCGTGGGAGCAAAGCCCTGTGAAACTAAAAAAAAAAAAAAAACTTCAGAGAAAGTAAGAGAAAATATTGGCAGCATGAGGAAGCAGTTGGCAAATACCTCAAATGTAAATTTTAAGAACTGAATAAAATTTCTGAAGACTCAGGATATCAAATTATCCACTGAGGTGATCTGAGTATTGACTAAAGGTCAGACATGTTGAGGTTGGCTCAGGGACCTGGGTCATAGGATCTCAGCCCTCGCAGAGCCTATTAAAGGAGGTAGAAAATAATAAACTCAAAGAAGGATTACTCCACGGATGGTAGCCTCGGGCCAGAGGCTGAAAGCCGTGAAGACTTTGAACTAAGTCCCAGGTATTCCCCAGTAGACTCTGAGCTCCCTGAGGCAGGATTCATGATTCACTCCCATTCCATTACTTAAACATAATGTTAAATGAAAGAAGCAGACACAGGAGAGAATGACTTCACTGATAGGAAGTTCAAGAAGTGACCTAAGTCAGGCTAGTGGCTCCTTTTGGGAAGGGGGTCTCTTGGGCAATGACAACGTTCTCTCCCCTGATCTGGGTGTGACTGCACGGATACATTCCTTTGGTGAAAATTCACTGAGCTGGACTTTTCTGATTTGTTTAGCATTCAGCAAATGCTCGTGTGAGGAGGAAAGGCCAGAGATGTAGGTATGGGCTCCAGTCATTTACGAAATATTAAGTGAGCACTGAGTATGTGCAGGCTCTCGGCTGGTCACGTGGTAGAGATGGCACAGTCTGTCAGCGTGTGGGAATGACATGCAGAGAGAGCTGGGCTGAGCTGTCAGTCACATCGAGGTTTCAGCCTCTGCACGTCCCTCCGTGCTGCCACTCTGCACCGACCACCGTGTGAGTGGCCGGGGAACCATGTGGTGGCCCAGAGAGACAAGGAAGACTGGTCAAGGGCAGGTATAGAGAGGCTTATGGAGGAAATGGGACCCAAGCTGAGCATGGAAGGGTAGGTGGTTCATGGGCGCAAAGGTGCAGAGGAAGGGACTCACATGGGGGATTACCAGCAAAGACCCGGAGCCAGACGAGACCACACCGAGCGGGGTGGGGGTGCTGAGCAGAGCAGCCCGGCCCGGCACAGAGGCTGTCTGCCGGAGGGCAGCCCAGACTGGAAATGGCTCTGAATGCCAGGCACTGGGTTCGGAATTTGACCAAACCAGCATTTATTGATCAACTGCTATGAACTTGGCATTTAAGGGTACAGGATTCTGGCAGGGCACGGTGGGCTGAGAGTGGAAAGAAGCGTAGCGTGGCTGAAGGGCACGGGGTGGAGGCCTCCACACCCCTGCTGTAGCTAGCAGGCTCCCCCTGAGCTAGGGGGACTCCCCAGGAAGGAAAGGGACCCATTCTGGTGACCCAGGGGACATTAGAGAGCAGGAGGCTCTGCACACAGGCAAGCATTTCTCCTCCTTCCGCGTCACTTTACTCAATTCCTGAGGGTCCCTTAACTCCTGGGAAGGGAGAATCACAACTATGGGGGGCAGGGGGGACAGCAACCAATTCCCGCCACAGTCCTGACACAGTTCCCTGTCCTGCAAAGCCGGCAGGCCTTGGAGGACACCTGGTTCAACCTCATTCCTCTCTTCCAATTCGCCTGAGTCAGAGCTTCCTTCCTTCCGGGGGAAGGTTCCAGAAAAATGCCCCAATGAGAGAAGAGTTGGGAAAGTGACTGAGGGCACAGTTAGAGGGAGGCTTGGTCCTGACCCCAACGACTTCTCCTTACTCTGGTGCGTCTGGGGAAAGGCTCAGGGTTGAGGCTGTCCTCCACAGCTACCCCAGCACCAACGGGCAGAAATTGTCCCAGTTCTCCCTTCCCCCCATGGGTAGCCTCCTCACTTCCCCCTGAGGCTTCCTCACGTTCTGTCAGTTCCCTGAACGGTGGGAGACCCCGTTAAACATGAGTGCGCCGCATCTTATGGCTTCAACCCCTCACGGACCCTTCCTCTCCTCTCTGCCCTGCTCCCATACTTCTTTTTCATTTGTAGGAGTAAGTTGGGTCTTTCCACTGTGATTCCTTCTTCTCTCTTACTCATGGGCACATCTGCTTTATTTTCTGAGGTAGAAGTATATCCCCAGTTAATATGGACAGAAATTAGATATTCACAGCCCCCAAGAGAAGATGGAAGAGAGATCTTCAAGCTGCAACTCCGTCTTTAAAAAAAGCACCTCCACTGATCTCTCTGGAAGAAATACCGTGAAAGCTATTCTCGCCCTCATCTCTCCTGGTAGGTCTTCCAGTTTCCAACATGGTGCACATCTGCCTCCGGTGGGAATGGGGCATGACCACCAGCAAGCCTTTCAAGAGGGATTTGTATGACGTCGTCATGGCAGAGTGTGTGTGTGTGTATGTGTGTGTGTGTGTGTGTAATGTATATCATTTTTCCAGATGGAAATATCTATGATATACATGATGAGAGACAGTAAGAAAATGGGATATTTGAGGAATTTGCTTTCCATGCAACTTTAAATGTGCTGCGCAGTTAAGGGAGCCTGGAGCCGGGAGTGCCTGACTGCAGGGGGGCAAGAGAAGGTCCCCTCCCCTGGGGGTGCAGGACAGCACATCACTCACCTCCTCCTTCTCTGGGCTGTTCCTAGATTCTACCTCCACCTGCAGGGAAATGGTTTCTCCAATACTCTTCCTCTTGGATAAGCGATCCTCGTCTGGGAAAGGAAAGCCGAGAAGCTAGAGTTCCCAGTGCTCAGAGCGAGCCAGGCTCCTTACACCTTTAGCACCATCTCCACCCCCTCACCCCATCGCCCCCACCTTTGCCTGGCCCACAGTCCTCCGAAGGCTCAGGACACACTGAGGCTACAGCTGGTTTTTTGAAGGCTGCCAGCCTCCTCTGCCCACTTTAGGGTGGTGAGTTTTGCTTTTATGGCTAAGATCTTGAAATCATCGATGAACACAAAGAGGCTGCTCATGACCGGAAAGCACATCTCAACTTGCACGAGTAGCTGTCACTTGGGGAGCATTCCCTAAAGCGCATTTACTCTGTGTGCGTCTCCCACCAGCCCTTTAAGGCAGGTTTCTATTTACTATTTACTATTACTATCTATCTCTATTTACTAGTCAAGGAAAATGAAACTCAGAGAGGCCAGGAGACTGGTCTAAGGATTTTCAGGAAGTAAACGGCAGAGCACTTGCACGGCCCACGTGTGGTTTTTTGGGCTCCCAGGGGCCTCTCCCGTCCACAGGCCAGCCTGTCTCATGGGCCACTTTCTCCCAAGGATCCGGCCCTGAGAAGAGGTGTGGGGGGGAACCAAGAGGCTCTCACCACAGATTTCCACTGTGTTTGTCCACTTCTGTGGGACACGCCAGGGGCACACAAGTGCCTGACACTCAGGCCCTGTCCTGGTGAGGAAGAGCCTGCTCCCAGAGCACCTACCTGTCAGCTGAGGGATGTAGGGCAGGCAGAGCCTGTCAGAATTGTAGCCGCTGCCCCCCAGGACTTCGCTGATCTTGCTCTGGCGGAAGAGGAGCTCAATCACTACTCCGTCAAGATTCTGGGACAACCTGGAAGACACAGAAGGAAAGGGGCACCTGGAGGGATTTCCTAATGACTTTCTTTATTATAAAAGGAACACTCGGGCGCCTGGGTGGCTCAGTTGGTTAAGCGACTGCCTTCGGCTCAGGTCATGATCCTGGAGTCCTGGGATCGAGTCCCACATCGGGCTCCCTGCTCAGCAGGGAGTCTGCTTCTCCCTCTGACCCTCCCCCCTCTCATGCTCTCTCTCTCTCTCTCAAAATAAATAAATAAATAAAATCTTAAAAAAAAAAAAGAAACACTCATCCTACAAAATGACAGGGAAGCAGAAGGAAAAGAAAATCACCCATAGTCTCACTTTCCAGAGACAACATCTTTATATTTTGTGCAGAATCCTTGGGTCACTGACATCTATGTGCATGCATACACACACACACACACACACACACACACACACACACATCACCGCACCCCCTGAATTCCTGTTCTGTGTTTGATTTTATCTACCAATTGCACAGTGCATATTTTGCATGAACTCTTCTTCCAAACCGCTATGGTGGAAAGGCCATTGTTTATAAAGCTACCCCCTATTGTTGGACATTTTTTTTTTCACAGTATTTTCCTTGAGTTCCTCTGAGGCTGACGTGACACAGACTACAGTCCAAGGATGCCACCTGGATGGATCCAGTGTCTTGCAGGAACGACTCCTCCCGGATGCACGGCCCATGGGCTTGGGCCAAAGCTCCCGGAGGTTACGTCACATACTCTATAGCACAACGCACCGACATGGCTCAAGGGGTGGATTATGGCCCCATGACGAAGGTCACACTTGACCCTGGACGTCTGGGCTGCAGGCAGGGTCTACTTGTGGCCCTTGAGCCCATAAAGGCCTCAGTCCCTGGCTTCAGACTGCCCCCACCTTCCCACACAGCTGCCTGGGGTGTCCTTGACCACGTCCCAGGTGTGCTCCTTACCTGGGCCTCTCCACAAACACATCCTCAGGGAGCATGTATGGAGCCTCCTTCTTCCTGGTCTCTATCACCTGGAGTTGGGAGGAACAACATAAGGGCTGGGGTCGACAGGCGGGAGGAGCTCCGAGCAGGCAGATGATGGCTCTCCCCTCCCCTGCAGGCGGTTCCTTCCTCCCACAGAATCCTGGGCAGAGCACCCTGCAGCTGGGCTTCTAAGGGAGAAACTCAGATCAACCCTCACAGCAGCCCGAGAAGCCCAGGCAGGCCGCTCAGGCCATCCCCAGTGACAGGTATGCATCAGGTGTCCTCCAAAGGCAGGGGACTTAGCCCCCAGGAGACGGCAGCTTCTTGCTCCAGTGCCCTATTCCTATTTTCTATGTAAACACGAAAAAGGGAGCATAGATCACACCATGCCCCCAAGCCAGGTGCTTGAAAAAACATCCTGATGGCCAGTCACAGGCGGAGCTCCCCTCAGTACCCTTGGCAGATTTTTGACAGGAAAAGTCAAAGTCGGTGAGACGGTGAGAGCTGGGAGGGTGGCAATGCAAGCGCGGGCAGGAGGGAGCAAGCCAAGCCGCGGCCATCGTCTGAACAGGATGTCTGGGCACATGGCCTTCCCGTGCCCCCTACTGGCCCATGCTGGGGGGCACAGTGACACGGCACCTTCCCCCTGTCCCCCAGCACCCCCAAGCCAGCTGAGACCCGCGGTTTCTCATTTTACTTCATTTTGCTTATTTTAAAGTTAATCCTAGACATTATATCATTCCACCTATCCATACTTCAGTATGTTTTAAAATGTCTTTTGGGGACAACTGAAACATTGGATTATACACTGGGTATTAGGTAATACCGAGGCATTGTTGATAGCTTAATTAGGCATGTTAAGAGCAGAATGCTTATGTAGGAAGGTGTCCGTATTTTTCACACACAACACTGACATCCATAGGAGTAAAATGATAGGATAGCTGAGATTTGCTTTGAAATAAGACAAAGGGAAAACGAGATAAAGCAAACGTGGGAAAACCTTCCTGTTTCATCTGCATGATATACGGATGTTCACTGTTCGCCTCACACTGCTTTGGTGATATCTGAAAACTTTCACAATAAAAACTTTTTAAAAAAAAAGTAGCGTTAGTCCCAAATGACAAGAGAGGTGTGTGTAGCTGGGCTTCCGGGAGTGGGGGCGGCACAGGGAGGGGGGTGGGGAGGAGAGGTGGGCAGGTCGCAGGGGAGCAAGGGGCCCAGGTTCCTGCGCGTGGCCGGCCCCACCGTGCTATGGGGTGTCACGCAGCACGAAATGCTGCTTCTAGTAACTTCCCACTGTCCCTCACTGTTCCGTCAACCCTTCCTCAATGCCTAGACTAGGCACAGGGCTTGCGCAATGACGGACAAGTTGTTCTGGGGAAACCCAGAGCCGAGGGCCTCCTGAGCGCTCAGGGCGGTGAGGACACCAACCTCATGGGTGTGCTGGCAGAAGGCAGGGACTGCTGTGAGCTGGCTGATGAGGTTCAGGTAGGCTGCGCCCAGCGCATACAGGGCACATCGGTTGTACACAGGCAGGTTCTCTTCATTGACCTGGGCCACGTCCTGTGGCAACAAAGAGGGGCCTTGGAGTTTTCCAACTGACAAATTATACTGGTGCCCCGACCCCCGCCCAGCGTCTCCCAACCTTCTTTAGAGAGGGCCCATCTCTTTAGACTAAGCCTTTTTCAGCATTTGTCCCTTAACTTCCTGGGAGACAGAAGTCATCCTCGCTAAAGTGGAAGTGAATCATCCCGAGAACAATCCATGAGCTGGGAGCTCATAAGTGCTTGAGTAGAGGGGTGATGACCTCATTCTCCACTGTGCAGTTCCAGCTTTGGTGACCTTGACTGTCCAAACCCTCATCATTAATCCTACCTCTAGAATGCTGTGTCCTTGAATATAGGCCTTGAATGATTCTTGGGGGACGGGACTGGTTTGCTAAACTGGGTCCACAGGTTAAGTTGAAAGAGTTGCGACAGTTACTAGGGATGGGGATACAGAGGAATCTCAAATTCTAGAGTGAAGACCATCATAGCTGTTGGGTTGGCCTTGCAAGATTTAGCACGGGTGGCCCAAGATTCTCCACCACCGAATTCCCAGGTTTGCCATCATTCCTGCTCCTAGGTAGGATCTGAAGCCACCTAGCTTCAGGACCCTGGAGATGCCGGTCTTTTGAGGTCTGAAGGACCCACCCCAATCCCCAGCATCCTTGAGAGTACACTTCCACCCAGAAGGACTCTGGGAGCCCGCAGTCCTATCTAGTGAACACTGGCTTTCTAAGAGTCATGACAGAGGCTTGTTGAATCTCCAGGTCCCCACGCATGGGAATACGTAATTTTTCATATGGGAATATGTAGTTTTCATAAGTGCTTGGGGTAATTCTGAGGCACAGCCAGGCTTGGGAACAAGACGATCTATGGACAAAGTGTGTTTTGGGATCACTCAGGGTTTATGAGCACCCTTTTGGTATTCCTTGGAGTCTCATTCAAACCTCGTGAGACCTGAAATACTAGGGACTAAAGGGTGTTTTTGAAAGATCCTGTTCCCTGGGTCTCCTTTGGCCTGAGGATGGGCTACAGCCATGAATGAAGCATTCTTGGGCGGTTCCCCAAACAGAACCATGGCTTGTGGTCCCTGGAGGAACAGGGAGCCAAGGGGGTGCCGCATTCCCGGGCTCTGAGACAGTTGCTGAGCAGCCGCTCGTCGGTGCTCTCATTAGTGCCCGGCCCACCTGCTCCCCTGCCCCAATCCCACCCCCCACGTGCTGCCCACACCCGGCCCCACCTGAACAGCCAGCACCAGGCGGATGAGGTCCACCACCACCTCCTCGTTGGCTAGCTCAATGCTGACGAGCGCCAGCAAGCTGTAGAGCGCCTCGTAGTGCCTCTGTATGTTCGTCTCCTCCTTACAGCTCAGGTAGATGTGTCTGTAGAGCTGCTGGGAGTGCTGGGCACGGGGGAAGGGGGGGCAAGGCCGCAGTGGAGGGGGGTGCAGGTGGGAGGGGCAAGGAGAACGGGAGGAAGACCAATCTGCGGGTGGTGCAGCAGGTGTGTGTACCCCACCTCCACCCTCAGGGAGAGGGAGCCTTTCTCTCTCTCTCTTTTTAAAGTTTTATTTATTTAAGTAATCTCTACACCCAACGTGGAGCTCAGACTGATGACCCCGAGATCCTGAGTCACACACTGATCCCACTGAGCCAGCCAGGCACCCCAGGGAGAGGATGCCTTTAAAGCAGACCCCAGTGGAAGCAAACGTGCAGGACACGTTTAGAGAAGGGTGGACGCAGTGAAACCAGCAACAGAAGCTGCTGCCCAAACCCAGTTGGGTTTGGGAGAACACAGCCTGCAGCCCAGCCCGGGCCGGGCTCACCAACAGTGCTCCTGACTCTGGCCTCGGTGTTGAGTGTGGCCCTGGGGGCTTGGCCCTACCACCCCCGAGGGGTCGGCTGCTCATCCCGACTAAGCGTGCTCAAAGAGGGAGAGAGCAGGCCTGGGGACAGGGGTCAGCCCTGACTGGGGGGGCTGGGAGGTGGGAGTCCACAGAGCCCGGCCCACCTGGGGTTCGCTGGGGCTTAAGGTCACACTGGCTAACCTTCTTCATGAAGACGGTGTCCTGTCGGGAGCACTTGTCCACTTTCAGCTTCAGGACAGAGATGTCACTGAGGGTACTGGGAAGGGACACGAGGGGCCACCTTAGCCCTGCGCAAGGCCAGCCAGAGCTCAGGCCGTGTCACTGAGCTTTATCCCAACATTGTTAGTTAGGTCCCAGCCTCCCACCCCCTGCACTGGTTCTTAGCCCAATCTCCCACTTTCCTCAAGCTCTCGACCGCTCTGTCCTGCCCAGTTTTTCTTGTCCCTTTTTCTTAAATACTGATCCAGATTATTCTCTTTCTCCCTTCCCTTTCACCCCCCCCCAGTCTTTACTGATGAACCTGCAGCCCCCTCCTTCCTCCCCACCCGCTAACTCCCTTTAGTACCTGCTCTTCATCTCCCCCATCTCCAATCCACCCCGACTCCCTGGGAAAGGCGCCCTTCCATCTCTCCTGCCCCCGCAGGACCCCAGGGTCAATGTCCGCGATCAGCTCCTGGTAGTTCCCACTGAATAAGGGAATTGTCCTCTCACCTGGGTGTGAGACCCACCGGCAGTCTTCTCCCCCTTCACACACCAACTGGAGGGGAGACCCCAAGTTCACCTGATGGTAGAGAACTTGTGGCGGTTGCCATGACGATCGATGAAACTGATGAGAATCTCTAGAACGAAGAGGCGGATCTCTGCGTCCTCCATGAGGGCGGTGGAGAGAAGGCGGTCCAGGAAGTTGCTGGGCAGGGCTGACATCATGTTGTTGCACTGGAAACCTGTGGATACCTGTGGGGGAGCCCAGCACGGCCGAGCTTAGGAAGGCTGGTGCTCTCAGTGCGGTGAGGAGATGGACAGCCGCTGGCGGACCTGGGGTCTAACGCCCCCAACTTCTCTCGACATCTCCCAGTCCCTTGTCCTCCACCTGAGGCCCTGGACGCCCGAGGCAACTTTTTTGAACACGCCAACAACCACCCGGACAAGTTTTAGGTTGTTAAAAGCAAGCAAGGGGTAAGCACTAGAGGGTAGGAGGAGCCAGGGAGCCTCTGAACCTAACGTTCCGGCCGTCAGGGCCCAGCTGATGAACACTCACCACGAACACAATGCTGCGTTAAGGGCACGGACAGTCACACAGAGATAGAGGGACAGTGCGAGAGCTTATGGCTGGGCTGAGGAGCCACAACCCACACACATGCAACACCCGCTTCGTGACATCTCTTCTAGGGGCTCATACTGGGGGTCTTCGTTTTAAAGCCAGTGGGCGTCAGTAGGCACAGCATCCACAATGTTGTTAAAGCATACAGAAGCAGCAAAACAACCCCAAAGTTTATAGCAGCAGTGTCCACAATAGCCAAACTATGGAAAGAGCCCAGATGTCCATCAACCCGTGAATGGATAAAGATGTCGTATATATATATATATATACAATGGAACATTACTCAGCCATCAAAAAAAACTTGCCATTTGCAATGATGTGGGTGGAACTAGAGGGTATTATGCTAAGTGAAATGGGTTAATCAGAGAAAGACCATTATCATATGATCTCACTCCTATGTGGAATTTAAGAAACAAAACAGAAAATCATAGGGGAAGAGAGGGAAAAATAAAACAAGGTGAAACCGGAGAGGGAGACAAACCATAAGAGACTCTTAATTACAGGAGACAAACTGAGAGTTGCTGGAGGGGAGGGGGGTGGGAGGATGGGGTAACAGGGTGGTGGACATTAAGGAGGGCACGCGATGTGATGAGCACTGGGTGTTACATAAGACTGATGAATCACTGAATTCTACCTCTGAAACCAATAATACACTATATGTTAATTAATTGAATTTAAATAAAAAAATAAAAAAAACACAAAAGCAGCAAAATAATATTTATTGTTAAGTTCATATTGCAAAACAATGCCTTTGATGATTCAGCAAGCCCTAGGAGATCTAGCAAAGCCTGGTGGCATCAATAGTAAACATCAGCTGAAGGGGAATGTGAGTGCACCCCAAACTGTCACCTTGATAAGGAGCTGGGTACAGTGAGGGTAAACTCAGCAGAAATGGCAGGAGTACACAGATCAAGGAGGTTACCAGATGTGGGCAGTGCCAGCATGAAAAGCCTTTATAAAGACACAGTGACATGAACGGTGTGGGCTCAGGAGAAGGGAGGCAAGGCGTGAATGGGAGTGAGTGGGGTGTGCAAATCAGCATGGCTGGAACACAGACTGGGGCTGAGGGCTGAGATGGGGAGTCAGGGAGGGGAAGGGCCCTGGGGATCTCCCACCGTTAGTCTGAGAAGTTTAAAATCTGGAGGCACATCCATTGTACACTGACACCTACTGTTTGAAAAGGAGCAACATGTGGGGAGAGCAGCATTTCTAGAAAATTCTTCTTGTGGTTGTATGTATGACTGGTGAGGACAGATGACAATAAGGGCAACCATGAGGGGAATCTAGTTGTGAGATGTCCAGAGCTTAGGCAGGGCTGTGCGTAAGAATCCCCGGGGAGCCTGTTACAAATAGATTCCAAGAACCCCATTCAGACCCATGGCTCCAAATCTCTAGGGAGTCCATATAGATTTTAACAAGTTGGTCATGAGATGGCATTTGAGGATAATGAGTCTGGACTCCAGTGATGGCTGCAAAGTTGGAAAGAATGTAAAACACCAAAGAAGGGAGAGAGAGAGGTTGGGGGACTTAGGTGGGCACAAGTTCTGAGGCGGAAACAGGTGGAAGGGTCCT
Source organism: Callorhinus ursinus (assembly GCF_003265705.2). Taxonomy (NCBI): domain Eukaryota; kingdom Metazoa; phylum Chordata; class Mammalia; order Carnivora; family Otariidae; genus Callorhinus; species Callorhinus ursinus. Next base: position 20,586,102 of record NW_027397072.1, on the reverse strand, counting down.
AGGGAGGTACTTGGAAGGGGGAAAAAAAACAGGAACCAAAGATGCCATCCCAATTCAGAGATAATGTTTGAATGACAAGGCTATCAGTAGCTGATAAGGAACCTCTGTGAAAATTAGGAAGTGTCCTGCCTGCTCTGGTTGATCCAGCTCTGTGGATGCCCAGACTGCTAGTGAGTGTAACACAGGGTGGATTTTAGCCCCCTAGTCACCCTTCAGCCGGGACTATTTGTGCAGTGTGCAACCTGCACAACTGTATGTGGTAGCCTTCTCTTGGTCCCTTGGAAGGAGCTGCCTCCTGTAGAGGCAGAGCAGGACTGGAGACAGGAGAGGCTCACCTGAAGGAGGGATTTCAGCAGCATAATCTGGGTCAGCCGGTTCCTGTTCTCTCTGTAGACCAGAGACACAAATACCAGGATGGTGATGTGGGCAGAGACCCCATGCTTGCCTGCCCAGTTCCCCTTGTGATTAGATTCTCCATGAGGCTTGTTACCCAGGACAGTTGACTTCCAGAGCCAGGAAGCAGACCAGAGAATTAATGGCTTGCCCCAAAGGTGGGAGGTAGTTATTGGTGGGGCAGCCTGAGGAATTGTTGTAGGATCCAAGGCCCCCACTAAAGGCTGCTGAGGGACTTGAGAGTAGAAGAAAAGTGAGGGCAGGACCAGGGAAATTAAAGTGGAGAAAGGAGTCCTCCAGAAAACACGGGAAGGGAAGCTGGGGTGGAATTTTGGCCGCTGGAGGGAAAAGGGGAGCAGGGCTGGTAGGCTTACCCTGTCTTGCCTGTCTCCATGGGATGATGCAGGGAAGGCAGTGGGACCTTGCTCATGATGAAGAGGATCACCTCGGAGCGCTGATAAGTGGGCAACGTGCTGGCAAAGGAGCCTACAGGAAAGAGATGGGGGACAGAGCTGGCCCAGGTGAGGGTGCCAGCTGCCAGGGTCTCCGCTCGGCCTCGCAACTGAGCAAACTGCTGCCCAGAGTGCGGGCTGCGTCTCTAGGGAGACAAGACGCAGAGGGAAAACCTAGACGACGCCAGAGGCCTCCTCCCGCTCCGGTGGCTTCACTTGGCATCCCGCAGGCCGCGGTTAGCGCCTCTGGGAAGGAGAGGGGAGCGCCAGTGGTGCTAAGCCAGGAAGGCTCTGAAGTGATGAGCTCTGCAAGCTGGAGAGGTGGAGGTCCCGTTCTCCCCGTCCGCATCCAGGTGCGCATCCACGGCCTTTTCTCCCTTTCCTCCCTCTTGCCTCTCCTCTTCCTCGCTCCACCCGCCCCCCGCCCCCGACACCCGGCCCCATCGCTCCATTGTGGAAGCACCAATCAGGCCTGATGGGGGCTGGGGTGCGGAAGGAGTTCGCCGCTCTCAGCCTCTGATCGGACGTCCAGCCTGAGCAACCCATGGACGTCCTTCTGTGCTCTCCTTCAGGCCCGACCCAGGCCAGTCCGAGAGCTGTGCGCGCCGTGGACTGACTCCATTTCCTCCAACGTCCGCGAGTAACACAATCTGAGCGGGTGACCTTACAGTGCCCGGGCGCTGTCCTGGTGGAGGTCACCCCCTGCCCCACCCAACCCGGACGGACCCGGCTGCGCCCGGCCCCGCCCACCACCGGGCCCCGCCCCGGGTCCCACCTATGGTCTTGATGACAGCCTCCTGGAACATGCGCTCTTCGTGCTCCTTGATGATCTTGGTGCCCAGGCTGATGGCCCCGTCGTAGCTCCCGGTCAGGGCGTAGTCGATGCTGAGCCGCAGCTGCCTCAGCAGAGTGTTGAACATCTCCAGCACCGTGGGCCCTGAGCGCAGCAGGGGTGGGGCGTGGGGAGGGGGGAGACCCGAAATCCAGGGCTGGCACCCCCCCCCCATTCTCCCCTGTCTTGCATTCCAGCCAGGGGCTTCCTCTGCCCCCTCCCTGCGCTCCCTTGCCCTTTTCTGGCCGGGGAGGCAGCCTCCCGCCGAGGGCAGGGCTTTGTCCTTGGAGGCTTCCCGGCCGCCACGCTGTCAGTCAGGGCCCCCTTACCGACAGAGCCGGTGGCGGCAATGACCGCAGCTTCCGACAGGACCTCTACGATGCCCGCGCGCACCGTGGCCGCGCTGCGGCTATTGGCATCCAGGTGGCTCAGGAGCTGCTGGATAACCAGGTGGGAGTGCTGCGGCTGGGGGGAGGAAGACGTGCTGGCCCCAAACAGCAACCCCCACACGGCCTCTGCGCCAGGGCAGCCCTCCACTGGGACCCAAAGGCCGGCGTGGACCAAAGTGAGGTCCAGAGGCCAGTGGCCACTGGAGGTGGCGCCCACGTACCCTGGTTCCTTCTCCTCAGTCCCTCCCCCTTGGTCCCACATGAGCAGAGCCCCATCCCAGGGACGACCTTGATTTCCAGAGTTGCCCTGGGCCCTTCTACCTCAAATGGGTCAAAAGTCAATTTTGAAAATACTGTCTTTCTTTTCATTGTTCCTGGGTCCCACGTCATACTGATTAGGGCCACAACAGGCCACCGGGTTTAGTCCAGTAGCCCGATTACACTGGGATAGTACAGACATCGGGAGGAAGTGCTTAGTAAGCAACGTCACGAGGCTGTGGCAGCCGAGTGTGGTCTGTGCGCTTGTGTTTTGCATGAGTTTTTCATTTACTTTCTCTAAGAATTCTTTTTAATTGTATTTTATAAAGTATTGATCTGTGCTGTACCTGAAATAAAACTAAAACCTGCCCTTCCTCACAGCTAGATGAAGTAGGACATCGGGACACCTGGGGGCTTGGGGGAAGTCACAGAGGACAGCTGGCTTTCTCCTTTAGCGCACCAGCCTGCTCCCAGAGGTGCCCTCGGCCAGGGAGACAAGCTGCACCGGGAGCTGCCATACCTGAATTGAGTACATGATGATTTTAAAGCAACGGATGGCGAACACCTTGGGTTCCCAAAGAGAATGGTTATCCAGGTGGCTGTGAGGGAGAAAACACGGGGGGATGGCTAGAAAAGGCAAAGTGATGGCAGGGAGGAGAGACAAGCTTGCGGGGAGAGGGACCTGCCAAGAGACCTAGCCCCTGGCAAAGCTCCCAGGTGGAGAAGGGCTTCCAGGTGGTGGTGAGGGAAGGGGATGAGGGACCCCGGGGCAGTCCCGGCGCGGGAGCTGGAGGGAAGCCAGGAACAAGAGTTCCGCAGCTGTGGGCTCAGGAGTGAAGCCGGGCACCTTCCTCTACCTCCTACCAGCACCTCTCCCCAACACCGCGCTCAGCCACTGTGTGGTAGCTTCTGCTGTCACACGGGCACACACAAGGGACCGTCTTGCACACAGCACTGCCACCATAACACACACCTCTTTCCCCTCTCCCGGAGTCAGCAAGATGCCAGGACCTGAAACAGTTCTCTGAGGGCTGGGGCACAGGGAGGTGGAGGGGACTCACATGAGAACAGGCTTGATGGCATTTTTGATGTTGCCAAAGGCGGCCCGGCCCAGCAGTTCCCGAAGGCACCTCTCAGCCAGCTCTGCTGGGTTCTCTTTCTCCTTCTCTGGTGCTTGGAGGGGCGAGGGAGAGCGGCTGTGGAAACAAGCAACATGTGGGTAGGCAAGTCAGTCTTTGTGCAGCCTGAATTCCTTTTTTCTTTTCTTTTTTTTTAATATTTTATTTATTTATTAGAGAGAGAGAGGGCATAAGCAGCGGGAGTGGGAGAGGGAGAAGCAGGCTTCCCACTGAGCAGGGGTCGGGGCTCAATCCCTAGACCCTGGGATCATGACCTGAGCCAAAGGCAGACGCTTAACCGACTGAGCCACCCAGGCGCCCCAGCAGCCCGTGCTTCTGCACTGCATCCTTGCAAGTGGTGCACCACGACAGGCAGGAATCTGATGTGGGTGCACGAGACAATGTGGGAGATATCGTGGTTGTCAGAGATGAAACAGGGTAAAGGAGCCCAGGGTGGAGGAAGATCATGGGAGAAGGGGTCAAATTCTCTTTCCGGAAATCCTTGAGGACACGTGCCCCCACGGGAAGGACAGATAGCCTGCACATCATGGGCCTGGGGAGGCACAGACCAGAGTGTCTCCTTGCCCCAAAGCCTGGGAAGGAAAAAGATGGGGTGTGAAGAGAGGGAGGCAGAGTAATAGAGAAAACAAAAGAAAGTGGGAGAGAGAAGGAGGGAGAGGAAAAAGAAAGGCATGGCAGTTGGCTCAGGTGTGGCTCAGTGATACCTAAGTCACAGGGGCTGGGCCCGGATCTGGACAGAGGGAGGAAGGAACCTCAGGTGTCTGGTGGCTGAGACCACCAGAGACCACAGGCGAAGCTGGTCAAGGAGGTGTAGTTCCAGGAACAGCCACCAGAGGGAACACTTACTTCCCACGCTTGTCCCCAGCTCCACAGGCTCAAAGGAGTCAGAGGGAGAGGGGAACCTGCTATTCTCTCACCCGGCGCCATGCACAGCCCAGGTGGACAGCAACACGAGTCTTTCCCTGCATCCCGTTTTACAGATGGGAAGAGCGAGGGGCAGGGACAGACCGAATCCCCTGTCTGACGGCTCCCAGATTAAAACCCACTATCTGCAACTTGGGTCCAGGGGCTGCTGGCTGGTCAAGCAGGTTTTAAGGACCTGAAATACCATTAGGAAGTGAGGGAGGAAGGGAAAGTCCTCAGTTAACTGGAGCCATGAAAGGCACGCTTTAAAACCTCCTTGGCCTGCTGCTTTCAGAGAGACAGAGGTAACCCGACTCTTGGTTCTTTGTGTTCTTACCAGCGCACGCTTACCCCCAGGGAGCCCAGCATGGTTATTGTCCTTCCTTCGTGAACCCAGACCTTAGGGGGTGCAGCAGGCTGGCAGAAGGCCAGACCCAAGGCTCCTAGGGAGCTGGATTTGGACTCATTGCAGAACAAGCCACAAAAACCAAGATCCGTGGCCTTTTGGTTAGGCTTTACCAGCCAGCCCAAGCCCTGTGGTTCCCAAGCAGATGGCAAAGGCAGCCTGGGAGGGTGGTACATGGCCCGAGCTCTAGCCTCGCCTGCTTCCCGAGCTCCTGCTTACCTCTCTGCCTCCTCTATGTGCTGCAGATTGAAAAGCAGCGACGGGACAATTTTGTCCATGTGCTGTGGGTCCCAGATATTGGCTTGCAATTCATCATTCACCGTCTTCCTCACCACCCCTTGCAGACCTTTGATGCCTGACATTCTGATTCTGGAAGAAAAAGGGCAACAATGGAGCCATGAAATCCTCTGGACCTGAGAAGCCCAGCTTCTGTGGCAAGGGGAGGAGCACGGTGTGGGGACGGGGGATGCATTCGTCCATCCAAAGGCAGAAGGGAGCCCACCTTCTATCCTTCATGTGACTCAGCCTCCTGGCCGGCTGGCTTCCTGTGCGGGTGGACGTGAGCCCAGGAAGCCACGACCTCCGGCCCATCCTGGAGATTGCCACACTGCCCTTGCCTGGTACCACATGGGCTTCAGCCCTACACTGCCAGTTGCCCCAGGCTCCTCCTCTTTAGTACCCCGCTGGGTTGGTTCCAGCTTGAGCCCAAGATATAAGGGCTCAAAGTACTGCCAAGAACTGATGAAGCAGAATCCAGGGCTATGAGCAAGTTACAGTGGGGAGGGGAGGGGGGGATCTGGAAGGAGAGACACAGAGCTGCCAGACTCTGGGCACAGAGAAGTCTCAGCTGGGGCTAAGCTGGCTGAGAAACCAGGAAATCAAGTAACAGCACAGAGGAGGCCCCTTTCACCTCCCCCCCACCCCCCCCTCAGTCCCACTGTGCTGACCCAGGGTCCCTGCGGGAGGGGCCTCTTTATTGGCTGTGTAGTTCAGCCCCAAGTCTCTTTTTTTTCTTTTTGTAATCAAACTTTTTTCTTTTTTTTTTAAATATTTTATTTATTTATTTGACAGAGAAAGAGTGACAGCGAGAGAGGGAACACAAGCAGGGGGAGTGGGAGAGGGAGAAGCAGGCTTCCCCCTGAGCAGGGAGCCCGATGCAGGGCTCAATCCCAGGACCCTGGGATCATGACCTGAGCCGAAGGCAGACGCTTAATGACTGAGCCACCCAGGCGCCCCTCGAACTTTTTTTCTGATTATAAAATAATACATGCCAATTATAGAAAAGTATAAAGATTTACCCCTATGATCACCATTCAAAGGGAACCATTACTGGCATTTTGGTGCCTTTCCTTTCTTCTGTGCATAAGACATAACAGAATTTAGAACTTGTTCTGGCTTTTTCTCCCCATAACATTCTATCATAAGCATTTTCCTCTATCATTAACTCTTTGTAAACATGCAGGATGTACCATCATAAGAACTTTCTTAACTAGTCCCCTATTGGCCATTTAGGTTCTAAACTTTTTGCTACTGTAATAATGCTGAGATGGACATTACCAGATAAAATACTTTATAACATTTCAAATCATGGCCATGAGGGGAATTAATGAATCAAAAGGTAAATTATTTATATAAAATAATAAATCTTAAAAAAAAAACAACAGTGAGAAATGCAAGGCTCCCAGCACTGCCTGGTGCTCTGCCCACCCCCGGGCACACACTGAAGGAGAACGCCATCCCCCATCCTCACCGAGCTGCCCCAGCACCGCGGGCCTCACTGTCAAGATCTGTTCTAATCTATGCCTCAGAAAAGCCTTCACATCTTGTAGCTATTTCAGTTCAGATTCTTTTAATGATTACTGGAGTTGAGCCAATCTGAATGTTTAGTTGCCCTTTGTATTTTCAGCTTTAGTTTTAAGTGCGGCTACCGGGGTGCTCCCCTGGGCCTTACCTGACGACCATAACTGTCCTGAGAGCAGGAAGCCCTGGCCCAGGACCAGTGAGGTCAGGACAAGGGGCAAGGATCCTTGGGGAGACCTCACCTGCTCTGATCCTGCCCCCTGGTCAAGACCCTGAGCCAGCGGCTATGCAGACTTAAGAGCGAAGTAACTGGAATATTATCCCACTCACTATTCTTACTCTTGGTTCTGAGTTACAAGGTACTTCCTAATGCACAATAAAAATACATCCCAAACACGCTGGACACCTATGTCCTGCCCAAGAGAGCCTGGCTGGCAAGAAACCAGGCCTGATGGATGGGCCATTTCCTCCCCAGGGCTTCCTTATGTGTGAATGTGAATTAATTCAATCTCCTCAGAATGTCTTCCACATAATACACATTTTATTCCATGACATCTGAAGCTGACCCTTTCAAAATAAATTCCAAAAGACCAGACCTGCAGAGAGGCCTGTTCCTCTTATGGCTCCTTGTCATGGGCTCAGTGGAGGCCTACCCAAGAGCAAGGGGTCTGGGGAGTGTCTGAACCCAAGGGGACCACACACACACACACACACACACACACACACCAGCATGCACTTATTTACAAGACCCAAGGGTTGTTCTTGGAAAGGGGCCCTGGGCTCTGCTGAGGTTGTGAATGAACAGGGAGATCTCAGGGAAAAGGGGTGCAGGGAGGCTGTGGAAGAGAAAGACAGAAAGAAAAAGGATAACTGATGCTAGACACACCTGTCACCCTGGCAGAACTTCCTTTCAGGGTTGGCAAGTACTGTCTGTGGGTGCTAACAGCCCTGCCCAGTTGCCAGGAGCAAACGTCAGCCACCCTCCTCCCCACGTGCCACACTTCCCAATGTCACAGCACAGGGCTGCTGGTGTCTGCTTCTGTGCCTTCCTTTCCACCGTGTAATGTGTGTGTGTGTGTGATTGTGCATGTGCTATTGCGTATGTGGTGTGTGTGTGATTGTGCATGTGCTATTGCGTATGTGGGGTGTGTGTG
>NW_027397072.1:20549929-20578366 GCF_003265705.2 Callorhinus ursinus | reverse complement strand
TGTGATTGTGCATGTGCTATTGCATATGTGGGGTGTGTGTGTGTGTGTGTGATTGTGCACGTGCTATTGCATATGTGGGGTGTGTGTGTGTGTTTGTGTGTGTGGTGGCACAAAGGCTGTCCCCTCTGCTCCCCCTTCTGAAAGCTCAGCACTGCCTGAGTGACCAGCACCTGTTACGGTCACACCTGGCTCCAGTCCTGCACCTGCCCCAGCACCTGCTCCCAGACATGCCCCAACTGCTCCAGCCTCTTCTGTCTCTTTATAGCCCATCTGCAGTCAGGTGGCCACGGCAGGGCCAATGCTGGGGAGAGGACAAGGGGCTCCTTCCTCCAGGGGCCCCCACTACTCATTGGAGACCCTGGGGTAGCACCCTTCCAGAGTCCATGACTATTTTAAGAGACGGGGGCCTGGGGAGGCTGGGATACTGCCAACTGCTCACAGGGTGACCTGCCCTGGAGACGTTCCACAGGCTCACAGCTTTGGGAACTGACTCCCTGTGGCATGGAGGGGTTCACTTCCAGTTCCTCCAACCCAGACCATCAGCTGTGGCGACGAGCTGTTGTTCTGGACACGCAGGGCTCCCTGACCCCGCTGTTGCACAAAATGTGGCAGGTGATATACTGGGGTGATGAAGGAAAAAGCCAGCGGCTGAGTTCTGGAACAAACCTCTGGAGAGTTGGGCTGCTTGTGGGCATGCTGGCCACGTGTCAAGTCTCTTCGCTCAGGCTCCTCCTGCCTTCTCCCTTCCCTTCCCTTCTCCTTCCTTCTTTGTCTCCTTTGAACATATTCTCCGGTTTCATATAGCCTCCCCGAGTTGATAACACACCCTTTGTGTGCAGAGACCCATTTCTAATCGTTCTGCACCGAATCGCTCCCTGACAAGACTCAGCGCAGAACACCAATTCACTGCTTCCTGGCCTGCGCACCACTCCAGCGGTCTGACGTTGCGTCCCGCCTTATCTTCTGTTGGCATACATTCACGTAAATGTCTTTGGGATTTTATTTGAGAAGTTTTCTTTCTATGTTGATAAGTGTGTTTCTGTGAGTTTAAGAACTTGATAAGTTTGAGTCTGTGAATGTAAAAGCATATTCTGTAATTCAAGATGTTTATCTGAAAGCATTCACTGTTGGCACCTGGCTGGCTCCGTCGGTAGAACGTTCGGCCCTTGGTCTCGGGGTTGTGAGTTTGAGCCCCACATTAGGCATGGAGATTACTTAAAAGAAATAAAATCTTAAAAAAAAAAAAGAAAGCATTCATTCATTCACTCATTCATTCACTCAACAACTGTTTATTGAGTGCTTACTGGTCCTCAGGCAGTGTGGCAGAGATGCAGCAATGAACAAAACGATGCCTCCTGGCCTCCCAGAGTTTACATTCTGCTGGGCGGACAGGCAATGAGTAAGAAACAATGAGCGTATTTTGGAACGTGTCTGAAGGGGATTGTGCTATGGGGGGGTAACTGAGCAGGGCGAGGGAGAAGAGAAGTGGGTGTGTGGGATGTTTAAGAGAAGGTGGTGTTGACCAGCAGTTATTTGAGCAAAGGCTTTGCAGGGGGAGAGCAAGTGAGCTAGACAGATCTACGGAGGAAGCATTCCAGGCACAGGAACAGACGGTGCAAAGGTCCTGTGGCAGGAATGTCCTTGGTGTGTTTGTCGGGCACTGAGGAGGCCTGTGTGGCTGGAGGGGAATGAGTTGGGGGGGAGTGTGGAGGAGACAAAGTCAGGATGCCAGCAGAGATCAGCCAATGTGAAGCCTTGGGCTTTTTATCGGCAGGTACATATTGTGATGGATAGTGGTGAGTGGGTGTGTATAAATGCACATACTCCTGAATGAAAAAGCACAGGGGTGTGCATGTGTGTATATGCGTGCTGTCCCTGACTCTGAAATCTGGTTCCCAGGACCATTACCTTCCATCTGCTCCTATTTTGTGCCCCAGAAGATTTTCCTTTGAAAGCACATGCTGGGAGCCCAGCTCTGCCCACTTGCCCACCTGTGTCCTGCCAGGTGTTCTTTCCTCCCCAGCAACGTCAGAGCAGAGGTAAATGTTGATGAGGTCAGACAGTGCACTCTGGGTTGGGAACTCAGTAAGATCCATAGATGCTTTTGCCATTAGCTGAGTGGGCCCCCTGGCCTCCCCTACTCACTTGGTCTTGATTTCCATGTCATCGTGGCTGGAGTGGCACATTTCACTGAAGCGGGACACAAAGAAGTCATAGCTCCGGTGATAGGATGGGGTGTCCTCTTCGATGTTGGCAAATTTCACAAACTGCCCGGGAGGAGGGAGAGAAGTACAGATGAGAGGTGACCCACTGTGCTCTTCACCTTTGGGCTCAGGGCTCTGGGACTTGCCATCCTGAGGCCCCCTGCCCTAGTAAAGCCATGGGACGTACACATCTGGGAGCCATGCATTCCAGGACATGGTTCTGCTCCCCACAGCACACCCAGTCTCCATGCCTCTATGGGTTCCAAATCCTGCTCACCCTTCCCATCTACACTACACGACTGGACCCCATGGCGTTTTTCAGCCCCTCCCCGCTGAGGTGAGCAGAGGATGGAACAGGTGAGGACAGGGGACTCTCTTAAGCTCCTGCTCCCTTCCATGCCCAGAGCTGCACCAAACACACAGAGGCGGGAGGCAGAGATCCACTGAAACAGCCAAAGCCAACACCAAACCGTATCTCAACACTTTAGAATGAATTCGGGGAAACAGGAACAAATCTGAAATTTGATTTAAAAATGTAATTCCATTTTATTGTTTAAAATTATTCATTCATTAATTTATTTTTAAAGATTTTATTTATTTATTTGAGGGGGGGCAGGAGCAGGGGTGGGGAGGGACAGAGGGAGAGGGAGAAGCAGACTTCCCACTGAGCGGGAGCCTGACACGGGGTTCAATCCCAGGACCCTGAGATCATGACCTGAGCCCAAGGCAGACGCTTAACCAACTTAACCGACTGAGCCACCCAGGCACCCCTACTGTTTAAAATTTGAGCCCATTTTTTAAAGTTTGCCAGTTCAGTTCTGTAAGTCTGGCTCAGCATTATCAGCTGCTGGATTCCTTCTGCCACCAGGCTGCACATTTGCAATTCTAAATAGAGACTTAATTTCGATGGAATCCCACAGAGAAGCAAGAATCACGGACTAAGTAGAGTTAAATTGCTAAAAATTAAGTGTAATTCTTATAGGTTGTTTTGTTTAATGTTATAAATTTAGTACTGCAAACAACTCAAAAGATTATCCTTATAATAAAATCTATTCTCCATTATTCTGTCATGTAGTTATTTAATTTTTATAAACATTTGTTGGTTCTAAAAGGATATGCTCTTATTTCTAAAATTATCTAGTTAATGCATTCATAATATTCATTACCAATTGCCAATCTGTTTCTCTGTTTAACTACTCAAAATTTGTTAACTTTTTCTGGATGACAATTAGCAGCTTCCACCAACATTATTAACTATTCCTTCACTAATAGATATACATTTATTTTCTGCTGACTGATAAAATCTCTACATACAAAGCAGATGAGGAGATCCTTCTTTCCAAGTTAACATCTAAAATGTATACATCTAGTTGGAAGTGAATATTCTGATATTAGCAATAAATCCAAAGGACACTGCTTGCATTATTGATGGGGTTCTGCAGAAGAGGCGAAGTGGTAATCCGTGTGATCATAAGATCATTGATTAAACATAAGTTCAGGAATTCTAGAAACAACAATAAAGTCAGCCTTCAGCTGCGTGAACTTCTTAAGCCTCGCAAAGGTTAGAACACAGAGGTAGGCTGATACGGAGGCTAAAGAGAAGTTTGGGCTCACTGCTGCTCTTACTGACCGACAGGATGATCCAGGGCTGCACTCCCCTCCCCACAGCCGAAGCCTGGAGTGTCAGGGTGTCCATCTACTCAGAGGGGACGTGACACAGATCTACCTCTCATTGGCAGTGTGACTTCTGAGTGGGACATTTAACTTCTCTTATGGTTTGCTTTTCCCATGTGTAAAATAAATACTGCAGTCATCATTCACTAAGAGTCTTAATTTTTTAAAAAAGATTAAAAAAAATTTATTTGAGAGAGACGGGGAGAGATTGCAAGCACATGCACACAAGAGCTGGGGGCAGGGGGAGGGGCAGAGGGAGAAGCAGGCTCCCCGCTGAGCTGGGAGCCCAATGTGGGACTCGATCTCAGGGTCCTGAGATCATGACCTGAGCCGAAGGCAGACTTAACCGACTGGGAGCCACCCAGGCACCCCTTAATTTTTTTTATACTGTATGTACATCACATATGATGAGGCAGCTTAAAATAAGACAATCTGAGTGTATGCAAGAGAATATGCATTTAAAATTATTAAAACAAGACAGAAAAAAAGAGACCATAATAAAGAGGGAGAAATAGTGAAAGATTTTGTCTCTAACATTTACTGACTGTGTAGACTCAGAGGGATGTCAGGAGGATGAATATGTCCAGACCTCATGTTCACTGGTTTGGGAGTTTGGGGGGTGGCAGTGAGGAACGTGTGGAAGCTCATACATGTCAGGTGCTACCCTAAGCATTTTACACACCTCATCTCTTCTTCGAAGGACTCTAAGAGAGAGAGAGATTATGGTACAACAGAGCCACAGAGCTCAGTAACTACACGATTTGCACCACCAGCCCCAGACATGCTGAGTCACTCCTGGAGGAGGCCCAGGGGTTTACCTTGCAGCACGGTCGGTCCCAGGAGACCTGATAGGACGGTCCCCATTCGAGAAACCCTGCCGGTCACTGATGGACAACCTGGCCTCCTGTCTCTGCGCACCGCCCCCCTCTCCGGACACGGACGCTTCTCTGAACTGATGCCTGATCTCTGAGCAATGTGACATCAAGTACCCCTGCACTTTCAACCTTGGCTTTCCTCTTCTTCTAAACCCCGTGAAGCCATGAGCAGGCCTGACCGCCGGTCAGGGGCACGGCCTAAGCGCTCGCTCACGCCCGGTGTTGTTAAGACTGGCAATTACCCGTGCTGTCCAGGCTGCTAAATATTTTGACTAGTATCCATGGCTGTAAGGTTAGAATTGAGATTACAATCAATTTTTAAAAAACCAAAAATTCTGTGACGGCCACTCTGGTAATGCGGGATAGAAAACAGGCATGGGGATTCCTTTTCTACACCCAGGGGTGGCCTTTCTCTAGTTTCCTCTGAATCTGTGCCCACAGGGCCAGCCCCAGCTGCTAACTGCACTGGAAAATGCCCTCATTCTTCTCTTCTGTGACTGTCTGCGTCCTTGGATTTTCACGCTTCTGCACTCTTCCTCCCTGGAAAATTAGGTCTGAGTCTTCTCAGATTTTGCTTTTGACATGGGCGTTCTTCCATTTAAGTAGACAGTGGTCCCCCCTGCACTGCCTGGGCCACAGTTGGACAGCCACCTCCTCACTCTGCCTCTTGTCCCCCGTGTGACTGTGGACAAGTTGTGAAACTTCTGAGCCGCTGTCTCCTCATCAGTGAAGTAGGGACACTAGGACCTATGTCACAGGGTGGTCACCAGGATTAAATGCGGGGACGTATGCCGAGTGACTAGCACAGTGCCTGGCTAGCTCAGGAAACAGTGCTGCAGGGACCGTGGTGATGGTGGCCAACTGTGGTCTGGTCCATCAGCTCCAGGACTAGGCAGCATGACCCTTGTCCTTTTCATGTCACCAATACAGGCCTGGCCAGGCAATCACAGAGGAGGAGCCCAGGTGGGCAGTGTGGACCATGCAGGCAACACACCTCAAATGTGATGCCTGGGGGTGTGGAGAGAGGGAAACTAGTTTTCGCCACCCCCGGGCGAACTGGTGGCTGAGGGTGGGAGTGAGGACCGCAGCAGAGGGCAGGGGGGTAGGGGGGATGGCCACGCCCCTCGAGGCACCTTTCAGGGGCTGAGGTCCTGTAGTGCAATAGGGCAGGACCGAGCACAGCACCGAGGGGCAAGCGGGTGGGACTATGGAATAGCCAGCAGCCATCCCTGCAAGACCAGGGACAGATTGGCTGAACATTCACTTTCTTCTCTTTAAAATGCGCATATCGGGGCGCCTGGGTGGCTCAGTCATTAAGCGTCTGCCTTCTGCTCAGGTCATGATCCCAGGGTCCTGGGATCGAGCCCCACATCGGGCTCCCTGCTCAGCGGGAAGCCCGCTTCTCCCTCTCCCACTCCCCCTGCTTGTGTTCCCTCTCTCGCTCTCTCTCTCGCTCTCTGTCAAATAAATAAATAAAATCTTAAAAAATAAAATAAATAAAATGCACACATCGTCTCCTAGGAATGTGAGTAAATTAGAGATAATTAAGAAAAGCTCCCCAAGTTCCTGGAAAAACAGGAACTCTGTGAATCCAAGTTTTAACATTAGCAAGGTTCTTATTTCTAAGAGGCTTAAACTTTTTTTTAAGAGGTGGAGGAAGGGCAGAGGGAGAGAGAGAATCTTAAGCAGGCTCTACACCCAGTGCAGAGCCTGATGAGGGGCTCGATCCCATGACCACGAGATCATGACCTGAGCCAAAATCAGGAGTTGGATGCTTAACTGACTGAGCCACCCAGGCATCCCGAGGCTTAAACTTTTTTTTTTTTTTAAAGCTTTTCTTTATTTATTTGACAGAGAGAGACACAGCGAGAGAGGGAACACAAGCAGGGGGAGTGAGAGAGGGAGAAGCAGGCTTCCCGTGGAGCAGGGAGCCCGATGCGGGGCTCGATCCCTGGACCCTGGGATCATGATCTGAGCCAAAGGCAGACGCTTAACGACTGAGCCACCCAGGTGCCCCTGAGGCTTAAACTTTTTATGGGTCCTACAGGATTCAGCAGTGCACCATCACTGAACAAGTGCTGGCTGGGGCAGTGTACAAATACATTCAAGACACCACTCAACAACCTGTGGTCTGTTCTTCGCATGTCTGAGGCTCTGCTCATTGCCCTTTGTCATCCCACCTGACCAGAAAAACACATTTCAAATACGGTTGTGGTGAAGCTTGTTTGCTTTGGTTTAACTCGTACCTTGTTCTTTTGGAAGTCAAAATATTCAAAAGGCATGGGCCCTGGAAAAAGCTATTTATAGAAAGGAATTTGTATCAGGTGGAGCCACACCAGGTCCAGCCCATCTTTACTGCTGGACGGGGATGGGAGTGATATGCCAAAGGAGCAGCTAACACCTATATTCTAAGTCATAACAACATTAAATATTTCTATGGCACCTGCAGTATTTCTGTGGCACCTCACACATCCTGAGTTCCCTGGGGCTGCATCACGCCCGCCTCTGCCCCTGTCTTCACACTGCTTTCTCCTCTGTGTCACATCTCCTCCTCTCTCTTATAAGACCCCGTGACTGCACTTAAGGCCCACGGGGCTAATCCAGGATAACTTCTCCATTTCATAATTCTTAGCTTACTCACATCTGTAGAGACCCTGTCCCCAGACAAAGTGATGATCACAGGTTCCAGGGATTGGCACATGGACATCTTTGGGGGGGGGGCATTTTTCAGCCTACCAAAACATGCGTTATCTGATATAATTCTTAGCAAACCAGTGAGTTTTGCAGGATCTATGTTGCTCCCATTGTGAAGATAAGGACAGCGAGGCTCTAAGGGAGCACAAGCGAATTATTTCAGGTCAACCAGCTGGGATAGGTGGGCCTGAAACTTGGGAATTCTGATACTCTCATGCTCTTTGCCCTCTACCAGTGGTTTTTAGAAATTTTAACGTGCATTGAAATGACCTGGGGAGCTTGTGGGAAATGCAGACTTCTGAGCCTCCCCAGGACTGGTGAACACAACTATTTGGGGAATAGGGCCCAGGTATCTGCATTCTGAAGAGCCATCCCCTAGGCAACTTCCAGCCTGGAGGTTCTGGGGCAGCGGGTCTACAGACCCTATGTCCTTTGTCCCTTTACTGGCAAGCTGGACCAGTAGCTCTGGAAATGTTCCCAGTCAACCTGGGAAGGAGACCACTTATGCAGGATGCTGGGAAAATATTGGTAATGGAGGTCAGCAAGGCCGGATAGATGGCCATCTCCTTTGAAGACCACCTCCTTTGAACTAAAGTGTTCGGGTTTAAACCAAGGGTTGGATAGGTGACTGGGCCTTGGCTTCATCTCTGAGGCCCCAAATGGCCTGGGGGGGGGCGGTGGGCCGCAGCTGCCAACCATTCCATTCCCATGTTCGCCGGGACTCTTGCTCTGTTAGGAGGTCTGGTGATGAGACTGCACTTACTGCCCATCCTGAACCTCCCATACAGAGGGTATGTGCCCTGTTTATTACATTATGGGTCATGTAAAATAGATAACTT
This sequence comes from Callorhinus ursinus, assembly GCF_003265705.2. Lineage (NCBI taxonomy): Eukaryota > Metazoa > Chordata > Mammalia > Carnivora > Otariidae > Callorhinus > Callorhinus ursinus. The sequence continues at coordinate 20,570,080 of NW_027397072.1, read as the reverse complement.
TTTGTTACTAGGATATCTGAGCGTCCCTAGGAACCCTTGGTGTGATAGCTTGATAGAAGGAGCTTCCCTCCCTCGAGTCTGAAAGTATAACTGCTCAGACACGCCAGCCCCGATGGCCTGGTCGGGGAGTGTTGACCCGTGGAGTTCCCAAGGGACACCTCCTAGAGAGCCCACCCCAAGCTGCTCCTGAGGCTTCTAGAGGCTGACAGGAACCTTTGGTAATCGTGGTTCAGAGGGTCAAATTGGGGTGCTTCATGGGGGCCCTGGTCAAGGCCCCACACCCACTGAGGAAGTCCACCAAGACCTGGCAGACATGGGGTTGGAACACTAGGGTTTCATGTGAGGAAGGCCTCCATTCCTCTGAGAGACAATAGAGGCCTACGGTTATAGAAGGGGTCTGGAGCCAGACTGCATTGCTGAGTCCCTCTGCCCCCACTTACAAAGCTTGTCTGCCGCAAGTTACTAAAGTTTCTTGTGCCTCAGTTACCCCATCTGTAAAATGGGGCTAATAAAGGCAGTTGTCTCAGCAGCTTGGTGTGAATAGCCCATCCCAACTGACAGTTGCAGCCTCATTTCCCCTCCCAGAGCATTTTTGGCTTGCTACAAACACTCCCTGGATTCCCACTGGGTCCATTTACCTGTGTGGCCGGTCACTATCTTTTAAAATGCATGATACAGCAGGGACTTCCTGTCTGCTTTGCTCCCATTATTGCTAATTCATACCTTACAAATGGCTTTTGTTAAAAAAAAGATTGTGAAATAATAAAGCTAGGTTTATTTTTGGTTTTATTTTTTTAAGATATAGTAATGATGAGGAAGGTCTCCATAGCAACAAACTGAAGATTCTTTTTTTTTTTTTAAAGATTCATTTATTTATTTGAGAGTGAGTGAGCGAGTGAGAGAGAGAGAGAGAGAGCATGAGCAGGGGGAGGAGGGGCAAAGGGAAAAGGAGAAGCAGACTCCCCTGCTGAGCAAGGAGCCCCACACGGGGCTTGATCACAACCCACCGGAGCTGAAGGCAGACACTTAACCGATTGAGCCCCCTAGGAGCCCCCAGTTGAAGATTCTGAACATGTGACACTTCAAAGGCCTCAGGCACTGCTAGGGCCACCCTTTCAAGATCAAAGTTTCAGCTCTTCATATACAACAAAGGGTGCCAGGCTTGCTGGGGCAGATCACCCACCCTCCTTGGCACAGGCAGGCGGGAGCCGCAGTGATGTGAATACTGAGGGTTCCTAAGAGCCTGAGTTAATAAAGGGAAAGCAATCTCCAAATATTGACACTGTAAAAACAGCTCTCCCCTGGTGTGGAAAATGGAAGCTGAGCTGGTTGGCCTCACTTCTGTGCCAGCTGAGTGTCTCCACGCAGAAGTTAACCTTTCCTTCCTGTACAGATGAGCCTTCTGAGCTGCATGACTTCCTGCCGTCAAGGACAGAACCACAGTCTAAAATGCTGGGCACAGACAGAACCCCAGCTCTCTCCTGAGCCTAGGACCGCAGGCTGTCTCGCTGTGTTCACCTCCCCCAGGAGAAATGGGAACAGCTTCTCAGCTTCACTGAGACAAATCCTACCTGGGAAGCAGATCCTGTACATTGCATGGGTTTGACTGTAACACCCCCTGCCTGGTCCCCCAGCTGCCTCTTGTTGATAACAACTTCTGGGAGGGCTTTTCACGAAAGCCAGAGAACCAGTTCTACTGTGATGTGATCAGGTCCTGCCAACGCCAGCCGAGGCACGGTCATTCCCTAGACCTAGGACATCTTCTCCTGTCTACCCACATAATGCCATCTCCTTTTCAAGACTCTTTGCAAAACTGACGTGGTTTTAAGGTCTCTTGGGAAAGCCTGGCCTTTGCTGCCCGAGAAGGTGATCGCTCCAGCCCCGAGCAGCCCCACGTGCTGGCCTGGTCAACACAGTCCCAGGGAAGTACCAGCTGCCTTTGTTCTAGAATCCCCGTGGTTTGCTGGTGCTGACCCCCCCACCATGACCTAAGCTGTGCACCCCATGCAGCTGACCTCATAACTCTGACTTGATCCACCTCCAAGGAGCCCACTTCTATCTAGCTCATGGGTTTCTAGCAGTGGTTTCTGCCCTGGTGTTGGATGGGGGAGCATTTCCAGTCTACAGATGACAGTCAAAACCACAAGAGCTGATGAATTGTCCAGGGGGAGCATACAGAATGAGAAGATGAGGCACCAACCGTGGAGACCACAGACATTTCAGGGGCACGCAGAGGAAGAGAATCATTGCAGGAAACTGTTCATTTCCAATTGCTGCTGTAATAAATTACCACAATTTAGTGGCATAAAGCAACACACATTTATTATCAGTGGTTCTGGAGATCAGAAGTCTAAAATGGGTCTGCAAGGCTGTGTGCATTCCGGAGGCTTCAGGGGAGCGTTTCCTTGCCCTTTTTAGCTTCCAGAAGCCACCTACATCCTTTGGCCCATGGCCCCCTTCCTCTACCTTCAGGCCAGCAGAGTAGCATTTCAAGTCTTTTTCTCTTTCCCTCTGCTTCCATCATCAATCACCTTCTGTCTGACTCTGACCCACCCATCTCCCGCCTATAACCATCGGACCCACCTGGAGAATCCAGGAGAATCTCTCCATCTCAAGATCCTCAACCTGATCATATCTGCAAAGTCCCTTTTGTCATTTCAGGTAGCATTCCCGGGTCCCAGGGATTAGAATGTGGACATTCTTGGGGGACCGTTACTCAACCACAGGAGTTAAGAAGGATGAACCAGGTGGGAAGAGCTGGGGTGATGGGGCCAGGGAAGTCAGGGGAGCCTGAAGAAGGTGCAGTCAACAGGGAGAAGTGCTATCAAAGGTAAAACATCAGCTGAAAGATGAGTGGGGAACGGGTTACTCGTCTGGTTTCCATAGATTTCTACTGGCAAAGACAAAATGTACTTTTAAAATGGAGAGAACTGGCTGACACCACCCTAACCTGGGATGGCGTCCATAACAAAGTGAGACCCCAGACATGTGTGTTCCTGTTATTATTCCAGTTTGCAGGAATTCCAGGCAACAGGAGATCAAAAGAAACAGTGCCACAAGCAAGTAACCAGACCAACCCAGAATGTGCGGCCTTCCACAGAGCAGCTAACCTGGTCTCTCCAAAAAGTCAGTGTCATGAAAAGCAAGGCTGGGCAGGAGAGGGCTGGGGACAGGCAAAGAGCCACAGAAGACCATGTGAGTGCATCATCTTTACTGAATTCAGAGGATTTGACCGATAGCAATAAAAGACAATTTGGGGACTATTAGGGAAATTTGGATTTGCACTAACCGTTAAAAAAACATCGGGGAATGATTGTTCATTTTGTCAGGTGAGCTAAAGGTATCTTGCAGTTATGTAGAACGTATTGTTTTTTCTTGTGAGTTTGTTTACTGACTTTGTTTATAGTGACACTGGAAGAGACCGGAACTTGCACGTCGACTGAGGGAAGGAACCAGAGATGGGGAAGGATCCAGAACCTGGAGGAGAAAGAGAATGGATGGAGGAAGGCCCCTGACCAGATGGGACTCTTCTGGGGAGGAAGGTGGACACGGGAAGTTGAGGGAACCCCACCTATTTTCTCAGGGACAGAAGAAGGCAAAGCTGCCTCCGACACCAAGGAAGCCAATATGGGAGGGAATCTGAGGAGGAAAAAGGAAGGTTTGTAGAGACCACGGAGAAGGTAAGTGAGGGCAGTGGCCAAAAATGTGGACTAAGGAGCCACCCTGAAAGCCCAAATAAAATTGTGGAGCATCTATCTGCAGAGCCCCCAGCCCACACATCTTGTGGTTTTGGGAGGCACTTCCCTGAGCCAGGCCATGCCGGTGGGGAGGGCAGTGTGGCCAAGGGACAGGGAGGCAAGGGCAGGTGGAGGGCAATGGCTTGCACGGGGCCCAGGAGGGAGTCAAAGAAAGGGAGCACCCGTGGCAGCTGAACCTGGGAGAGAAAGGAGGGCATCCTGGAGGCGAGGTCTGGAGGTGGCCAGTGGGAGGGCAAGACGGAAGGACAGGACACAGACCAGTCCCAGCGGGAAATCTGTTTTCCCGGAGCGAGAGGGCTCTGGGCTTCTGCATCCCTCCAGCGCCAGGAAGGAAGCCGCCCTTCCCTGCAGCGCCTCTGAGAGCCTGACCTAAGGCGGTGGTTCAGCGAAAACACAAGCACCTCTGCGCCATCGACCTTGGGCTGCTTAGAGCTGAAAATGCGGTTTTATTTTTATTTTTATTTATTTGAGAAAGAGAGAGTGATAGAGAGAAAGCACAAGCAGGGGGAGGGGCAGAGGCAGAGGGAGAAGCAGACTCCCCACTGAGCAGGGAGTCCGACCAGGGGCTCTAGGGACTCAATCCCAGGACCCCAGGATCATGAACTGACCCAAAGGCAGACGCTTAACCGACTAAGCCACCCAGGCGCTCCTGAAAGTGTAGTTTTAAAAAATTCAGGGAAAATGTACAAAACCTAAAGTTAACCCTCTTAAAGTGCACAATTCAGTGGCGTTTAATACGTTCACATTTTGCAGTGAAAGCATTTCATCATCCTCAAAGGAACCCCAGTACCCACTAAGCAGTCACCCCCTCTCCCCACTTTCCCAGCCCTGGGCAACCACTACGCTGCTTCCTGTACCTGGGGATTTACAGAGACTGGACATCTCATCTAAATGGAATCACATGCTACGTGATCGTTTGGGTTGTTTCCATCTTTTGGCTGTGGCAGATATGTTTCTGTGAACATTTGTGTCCAAGTATTTGTTTGAGTACCTGTTTTCAGTTCTTTGGGGGTATATCCCTAGGAAGAATTGCTGAGTCATCTGGTAATTCTATCTGTTTAACTTTGAGGAACTGCTTAACTGTTTTCCACACTACCTACACCATTGTACTTTTCACTAGCAACGTGTGAGGGTTTCAATTTCTACACGTTCTTGCCAACACTTGTCATTTATAGTTTTTTGTTTTTTTAATTTTATGGTCATCCTAGTGGCTGTGAGGTGGTATCTCACTGCAATTCAGGCTTGTATTTCCCTAACGATTAATGATGTTGAGCATCTTTTCTTTTTTTTTTTTTTAAAGATTTTATTTATTTACTTGACAGAGACACAGCGAGAGAAGGAACACAAGCAGGGGGAGTGGAAGAGGGAGAAGCAGGCCTCCTGCTGAGCAGGGAGCCCGATGCGGGGCTCAATCCCAGAACCCTGGGATCAGCCAAAGGCAGATGTTTAACGACTGAGCCACCCAGGTGCCCCTGTTGAGCATCTTTCCATATGCATCTTGGTCATCTGTGGATCTCCTTTGGAGAAATGTCTATTCAAATCCTGAACCATTTTTTAATTGGGTTGTCTTTCTGTTGTTGAGTTGTATGAATTTCTCATACATTCTGCTTGTTGGACCCTTATCAGATATATGATTTGTAAATATCTTCTCCTGTTCTGTGGTTGCCTGTCACTTTTCTCTATAGTGTCATTGGATGAGCAAAAGTTTTTAATTTGATGAAGTCTGCTTGTCTATTTTTTCTTCTGTTGTTTCTGCTTTTGATGTTGTACCTAAGAATCCATTGCCAGATCCTAGATCATGAACACATAATCCTACAGTTTCTTTTAAGGGTTCTATAGTCTCAGCTCTTACATTTAGGTCTTTGTCTATTTTGAGTTAATTTTTGTATATGTTGTGATGCAGGGACAAAAGTGCAAACTGTAGTCCATGAATCTTCTTAAGAGTTTACTATTTGTATACATTTGGCTAATACACTGGATTGGTCACACAGGGGACCTTGGCATTTTCAGATTTAATATTTTCAGTTTATCCTCAGTGAGTGATCTCAAAAGGTCAGGACACATGCTCACTTCACTGTCCCTGCCTGAGACACACATTTGGACCCATCAGGCAATAAGGCAGGTACACAAATGTAAACACCCAAACAAGTAAATTGAGCTTAGCTGGCCCTGGCTCCTCATCTTCTCCAGATTTTCCTGGCCACTCATCATCCTCCAAAACTCTGATATTCTCATTAAGGGCTTGAAAGCATTGCTTAAATTTTAAAAAATCACACTTTACTGCATGCTATGTGCAGGAGTGGTATTAGTAAATTTGGATTTTGTGACAAGTCTCAACACAATGTTATCCTTGTGGTGATCAAGTACAAGCTGGATGAACATCTATTAGGGATGAAGAAAGGAAGAAAGAAAGGAAGGGAGGAAGAGAGGAGCCCTGCACAGGTTTAAGGCTGCAGTGTGTCAGGGGTCCCCAAATCTGCTGCTAGCATCACATGGGAAGCTTCCTTTTCTCTCTCTTTCCCCCTCTTTCCATGTCTTCCTGTTAATTTCCTAGCAGCAAAACCCTTTATCCAAATGAAAGGTTGCAAACTCCCAAACAGGATCCTTCTAGTCCTCCTCCCAGGTCCTCCTTTGCCCCCACGAGGCCTCGAAGCCTCATGAAACCCAGTTGAAACTGCCAGGCTAGACTCTCCAGGACCACATCAAGTGCTAGCAGGCTGGCAGTTCTAAGATGGTGAGGAGCAAAAGAAGAGCATTCTCTCGGAGGCTTGTGGAGGTCCCAGGCTTTGAGAGCTGGAAAGAGCATCTGGATGAGGGGTACCACCAGCAAAAGCTGCCTCCGAGGCTGGACTTTGAATCTATTGCAATTATGTGACTTCACTTACTCAGAATCGCCTGTCCTTATAGAACCTTCATGGTGTGCAGCACAGGAATCATGAGCTGACTCACTCCGTTGCTGCGGCAGTGAGTTGCTGTGATGGGGAATCTAGGAATCTGCAAGGCTGCAGCGAACAAAACACTATCCTGGGCCAGGTCTGGCTGTGGGGAAAGGCAGTTCCGGCAGCCACCTGCTTTTGTGTTCCCCATGGGGAGAGGCCCTCTGGATGCATGATGACTGGCTTATTTTCCATTCAGATGTTCTCTCCTAGACTATAGTTATCTTAAACAGGACAAATGAAACAGTATTGGAAGCTGTTGCCCGGGCAACCTGACAAAAGACTTCACCCTCAGCTACTGTATATGTAATTTGTCAAAGGCAGCTGGTTTCCAGGGAGAGGAAAGGGAAAGCCACAGTTGCTAGTTTGGGGCCTGAAAATTAAAATTTAAAGACTCTCTTCTTCTGGGGAAATCGACTCAGGTAGAACAGGAAAGCAGTTGTGATCTGTATAATAGAAATTCAGAAAAGCCCGGCTGGGAAGGTGAAGAGGGCACACACCTTTGACTTGTCTTTTGTGATGTCCGTCAAATAGGTGCGTTTCAGGGCTTTTAACACCAAGCTGCTCAGAGGCCTGGAGCTGAAAGTATGTCCCGAAGGGGAGGGAGGAGGACCAAGGGCGAGACATTGAAGAAAGCCACCAGGATATTCGAGGATATAGAGATAAATACGAAGCGGGGAGTTTTTGACACATCACATTCAACATCCCCCCAAACCATAACCTCTCGTGAGAGCAGCGCCTTGTAGGGAGACCAGCATTACAGAGCTTGGAGCAAGCTCAGTCGCCTCCCGTTATGGATGGAAAGACAGGTCCATAAAGGATAGCCCACTCAAGGTCAGCTGGCGGGGCGAGGGCAGAACTAAGCCAGACGCCCTGTTTCCTGCTTCCCCGTGATCTTTCCACTTATCTGATGCCTCTGTCCTGCGGTTCTTTGAGAGAAGCACTAGCTGGACAGCTTTCAAAGTGTGCCCCATGGAGTCGGGGGCCAAGCTGTGAGGGCACGGGACACCCCCCGCCCTCAAAGGAATGGCTCCCTTTCCATCTATTTTTATATCCATTGGGGCCCCATTTAAAATTATTTCAGGGGGAAAAAAAAAATCCATGACTAAAAAAACGTTTGAAGATCACCAGTCTAAAGATAAATTCGGTAGATCGTGGCGCTGGTTGCACAACTTTGTGAATATATTAAAAAACTACTGAATCATATGCTTTACTATGGTGAATTTTATCTTTAAAATTTATTTTGTTTGCTATATATTTATTTAAGTTAAAAAACCAGATAGCCCTTTATTCACGCAAAGAGGGACTCGAAGATAAGAGGTGAGTTATACTTAGGGTCAGAAACCAAATAAGAATGGATTATAGCAAGGCTGACCTAGACGGCCTCCATGCCCACCTCCACCCCCGTCCTCCCCAGCTCCCACTCCCCCAGCCCCCAGGTGGCTCCTTACCGAGTTGGTGCCAAGGATCTGCAGGTTGGGCTTCTCGGACTCCAGCAGCTTGGCCACCATCTTGAGGAAACTCTCCACGAAGAGGTTGATGCTCTGGCAATGGCAGGCCATGAGCAATTGGTCCAGGGCCTCCATGGCAATGCACACATACCTGGGGAAAGCAATACCATCACTGGGTCTCACGCCCGTTCCACCCTCATTGCATGACTGGGACAATCAGCATAGTGACCACCTGGCCAGCATCTGGGTGATGAGGCTCTTCCAACAGGCTGTTGATGTCTAGACAGCCATTCCAGCTAGTGCCCACTCCAGCCCAGCACCAAGAATCAGCAGGAACCAGCCTGGAGACCAGCTCTCCCCAGCCACTCATTCTACAGATGAAGAACATGAGGATAGACGAGGTGTACCATCTCATGAGTGGATACAAGCAGAAAGGATTGATGCTCAGAAGAGCAAATTCTGAACCCAAACCCAGTGAGATCAAAGAATTACTCAATCTGAGGTCAAGTATTTGTTGAGCACCCACGGGGGAAATACTCTGTCTTAGTGCAGGGGTGTAAGGAGGAAGAAGGCCTTCAACTCAAGGAGCCTAGAGTTACATGGACAAGATAAAAACACAGATGTCTCTTGTAAAGGTGTCTGTAAAGGGATATCTGTAAAGGGAAGATAAGAAACACTACAAGAAAATCATGGAGGCCATCCTACAGAGTTCCAAAGAAGGAGAGAGATGGCTCTAGTGGGGAGGAAGAGAAGAACTTTAGGAAGAACGTTTATGAAGAATCTGAGATGGGCCTGGGGACCAGTCAACTGCAAAGGTTAAGGAATATAAAACCTGCAGGTATTGCATTTGAAGACCTCGGAAGTCCTAAGATCATCACACAATATGGTTGATGGTATTACCATATTTAAGTGACACATACCATACCTAGGAAGCATCTGTACCTCATGGAGGATAAGATAAACACGGAATAAAATTATTATTTTTTCCTAATGAAGATGATTCTGAGGCCCTAACTACTTTTTCCTTCTAAAGCCTAAAACCTGAGTGAATACCTTCAGAAACCAGGAAATATGCAGCACCCAATGATGAGCATACTAGGTAGGTCAGCTCATCCCATTTCTTGACAACTAAATAAAAACTTCTTCATATTTCAAGCTAAACCCTAATAACTTTGTCCTTTATTCACAATTCTACTTTCGGGAGCAGTAAAAAACAGGGCTACACCTTCTACCTGCCTGTCCTTCAACTGCTTGAAAAGAGCAATCCCATTTTTCTTGCTCTTCTCTTCTCCATGCTAAAAATATCCAATTCTTCCCAAACTAGCCTTCGCAGGGCAACCCCTGATGATCCTGGCTGGTGGTTGTCTTCTTCAATGCCTCTCTTGAACCCCAAGAAAAAATGCCACGAATCAAATTCCTACTGAGAATTAGGAGTGCATGTCTGAGCCCAAACCCGACATGTGTTCCACGGTGGCCACACAAGCGTGTGGTCAGATGAGGTACACCAAGAAGGGTACATGCCCCACTTACAAGGCACTTGCACACTAAAGAAAACAGAATAGGGGTGCCTGGATGTCTCAGTCGGTTGAGCATCTGACTCTTGATTTCAGTTCAGCTCATGATCTCAGGGTTGTGAGATCAAGCCCCGCGTTGGGCTCCATGCTGTGCGGGCAGCCTGCTTAAGATTCTCTCTCTCCCTCTGCCTCTGCCCCTCCCCCCACTCTCTGTCTAAAGAAAAAGAAAACAGAGTAGACGTTCATTAGAAAAGGTTATCGCTTAACTTCTAATGAAGAAGCTGCGGCAAATCTGTCCAACATCATTCTAGTTGAAATCTTTGTAATTTTCTGTAGGGAGTTAGGTTTCTAAGGCAGAATGCTGGAGGTCTCCCCTGGAATCTCTTTCCCTCCTTTTCCCTCATAATTTGGAATTTTAGGGGGGCTTGTGGCTGCTCACGGGGATTAGTTCCCAGACCCTCTTGCTGCTAGCTGAGGCCACGTGACTAAAATGTTGCCATTAAAATGAGGGAAAGTGAGGTGAACAATGTTGGCATCACTTGCTTGGAAGACAGGACTGGCCTCCGTGCCCTCTCTTCCCCTCTTCCTGAGGTTGAGGAGTGGTAACAACTGGAGTCCCAGGCATGGAAGTCCCTGGACGACCCTCACGGTGCAGAGCCCCACATCACCAGGCTGGAACAAAACCCCTTCCATATGGCTGGAGCCACGGTATTTTTACACAAATAAGCCAGATACCTAATAATCAGGTTTAGGAGCACTTTGGAAACCCAATGGTGCAAATAAAAGCGAATCCTGAGCAATCCAAAGCAAATCAGCAACCGACCTCATAGGAAGGTGAAGAGGAGCTGGAAGGGATTCTACCCTGTGAGGGGGAGAGCATCACAAGACTCCACGGACTCGTGAGTACGCTCCCGTGCCCATTCCGGGGTGTCGATCCTTCTACTTGTTAAGCCAAACCATGTGGACTAGAAGAGTCCTTCTTGATACACAGAAATGCAGGACAAGTCAAGTGGGCAGAGAACTCCCAAACCTAACAGAGGTGCTGAGGAATCAGGTTAATGCCTCCAAGTCAAAAGCAAGTAGCAAAAGACCTTAATATTATTAAGCACTATTAAATAGTCATCTCTGGACATGTTTACAAAGGGATCAGGTCATGCTCTTATCTACAGAATGTCTTTCAAATACAAAGCCAGCCTTGGGTCTCTGAGTTCCGGGAGCAAACAGGAGCCCCCCAGTCCCTGCTGTGGTGGGGTGGGGATGAGTGGGGGGTGGTGCTGGCCTTGCTTTTCAGAGGCCATCATCATCACAGTCCAGGAAACCTGGACTCCTTGGGGAGGCAGCCTGGCTGGGGCCCTTCCAAAGGAGACACACTTTCCTTGCAGACAAACTGGGCCACCTTCGGGCAACCAAACACAGCGGGTGGGAAACGGGGGCAGGCAGAATAGAATTCTCTTCTCTCATGAATCATCCCCAGCATCTTATGTATGAAGGGCTTCACCTTTAGTTCACAGAGTTTAAATGAGGGAAAGGAAGAGGCGGGGTGGGGTTTGGCAAGAGAAGAAACTAGAAGGCTTCCCAAATTCCAGAGTTTAGACCGCTGCTTTTTCCTTTTCCTGTAAAAAAAAAAAAAATCCCCGAAAATCCTAATAAGGAAAAACCATCTTTTGCTAACAAAATGACTGAATGAATAAAAAAATAAAATAAAAAGCAATTGGCTACTAACCAGGAGTGGAAATTCTGATGGGAAGTGAAAATTATGGTAGAAAGAGAAACTGAAAAGTCAAGAAGTTTAAGGCCTACTTCTTTGAATATGCTGTTCTTTCTTCCCCATGTTGGGCCCCAATACGAAGGATGGAAGGATTGTAATTATGAACTTGAATTTTTCCAAGTATCTTAGAAGGTTAGACGCTCTCTGTGTTGGTCCTACCTTGCCATAACCTTCCCGGGTAGGTCCTGTAGTTGGGCCCATACTCTCAAGGAGAATGGAGTGTGGGCTTCTCAGGATGATGGCTGCTCAACAGGACCAGGGCCAGATGGGTTGGTCTCAGCAGAAATCTGATCTGGGCTCCGTGTCCTGGAAGGAGTCCAGTGTAGTAATAGGCCTGGGAAACTGAGCTGGCCTGAGTACTAGGAGCAGGATGCCGCGGGAAGGAGCTGGTGAGGACTAGCCCGGCACAGGGCCCAAGGGGGAAGGGCAAGAGCAGGTACAGACGACAGCAGCAGGTGACAACCAAGGGTTGGATGTCCTTGTAGGGGCTCCCAGCAGGTGAGGAAGGCGGAACCCAAGGAATCTGGGATAGAATCAGGTTCACGGGCAGCAACCGACACCAAGAGAGGACACCTGACAGGTGATAACAACAGGAACTCAGGGACAACGGCCAAGGCAGGAGGAGAGTTTTAACAACTGAGGAAAATACACAGGGAATGAGGCAAGAAGTGTCTCCTACGGACGTCTAGAATAGGCAGCTGGTTCTGCTTGAACACCTTGTGCTCAGTCAAGAGGCCCTGAGCTCCAGGAAAGGAGGAGCAGGTGTATAGAGCCTGGGAACAGGGCGGGTTGGAGAGGAAAGGCTAAGTCAGAGATGAAGACCAGCAGGCTGGAGAGCGGGGACAGCTTTAGCAAGCCCAGCCACTGCCCAAGAATCACTCAAAGCTCAGTCGCCTTGACAAAGAACCTCTTATTCTAGGCAGTTGGAACGTACTTGGTCAGCCCCACTCCTGGACAGAAACTTCTGGGAACTCAGAAGTAGGGGCTGACCTCAGCCGAGGGAAGGGAAGAATGAACCTCCTTTTCTAGTACAAATCTGCAATATCTCTGCCTGCAGGGTCAGCAACATCCTCTGACCACGTTCAGGCTCCTTCTGGGAAATGTGTGTCTCTTAGGAGGCCCGCCAAATCAGCTCTGGGGCCACGCTCCTCAGGGAGTAGCCCATCCTTCTTTGGCTTGGGCATCACGACCCTCCAGGGCTCCAGGCACTGGGGAACCTGACAGAATCCAATCCAGCACTCTGTATGTGGTCAGAGCTCCGTGGTCACGGCCAACTGACCCCGAGTCTCGTGAAGCACTCTCAGTAGCCCCCTTGCTCCCCAGTTTCTAAGGTGTTCTAGAAGTTGGGCTGGACTGGAAGGAAAATGCACAAAGAAGGAGAAAAATAGGAGGAAATCTCACTTTTTGCTGCTTCGCACATCTCTGCCCAACATAGTTCGCGTCAATGAACAGTACCTCGGAATTCACACCTTAGCCTCTCTCTGTCCATATTTGGTTATCATCCCTGATGCTAAACACAGATAAAGGCCAACCACCAAGTTCATGTCCATATAATCAAACCATAAATACAGACACCTGCACGATGACAGGGAGACACAGCCCCTCAGACTTGTCTGCATGCGAATATTTTGCGCTTCCAAAGCTGCCATCAGGAAGCTACTAATGACAAGGAATATAATAATGATGTGCATAGCCCTGCGCAGGGCAAGATGGGGTGGGCAAGGAGAGAGAATAGGAGATCAGATCTAACAGACTTTTCTTCTCCAAATGTTTATGATTAAAGCTTCCAGTGAGGCCTTCAAGGCTTTAAATACTTAGATGCTGCAAGGACTATTTTTAACAGAATGATACCAATTTTGAATTGCAGTTCTAAGGGCAGTGGGATGATTCTAATTGGCTCTGTTGGCTATAGGACATTTTTATCGAGAGAACCATCACTGCAAAGAGGGCAGATAAAATTAGTATTAAATGTTTAATGTTATTGCTAGCATATTAGTTTTAGGTTCAATCTAGGATGAAGTCATTTTTACTTGCTTGAGCATGCTTTACAATATGTCAAGGCGATTTATATAATCAGCATGTACAGTATATTTGTGCCCTCTTTATTGAGCATGTAACCTAATTTTATTTTATTTTATTTTATTTTATTTATTTTTTTTTATTTATTTATTCATGAAAGACAGAGAGAGAGAGAGAGAGAGAGAGAGGCAGAGAGAGAAGCAGGCTCCCAAGGAGCAGGGAGCCTGACATGGGACTCGATCCCCAGGACCCTGGGATCACGACCCAAGCCAAAGGCAGACGCCCAACCATCTGAGCCACCCAGGCGCCCAGCCTAATTTTATTTTATAAAATGATGATAGAAATGTATTGTTTCCAGTCTTACTGTTACTCCTAGGGATGGCTTGGTTTCAGAATCGCGGGTGGGTCCTGCAGAGGTGGGAGGTTTACACCTTATCAGCACAATGCAAACCTTTTCACTCCAGTGCTCTCTCCAGCTTCCTCACCAGGAGGAAGGGAGCCTGGCAGGTGGTAGGGCTGCCATGATGGGAATTGAGGGGAGACAGCACTGCCCCAGAGGCGTGAGGTTCAGAGAGCCAGGGGTCCGTCTGGAGTGGATCTAGAGTAGGCACTGCAGGTGTGGCGGGCATGGCTGGGGGAGCCTGGTGAGTTAGGGGTTAGGTTGTAGGAGTCAAGCTGAGGAGCTTGGATTTTATTCTAAAGGAGCCAGATCTGTGTTCTGAAGGTCATAGCCAGCAGTACCCGTCTGGAAGGACCAGAACGGGACAGACGAAGCAGGGAGAGCATTTCTAATGTTGCCATAATCTGGAGTCTGCCGCAGGAGAAAGGAAGAAGCAGAGGAAAGTACAGGATGGATGTATGGAGAACAGAAGCAACAGGACTTGGGAACAATTGCCCTAGATCTACGCCACCCTCGCCCCATCAGCAATGCCGCCAAGGATGCCTTTGGGTTCTCTTATATTCAGCTTTGCTCCAAATTGGGGTGTGGGCAGGGCAGCAAACGCAGCAGGCCCGCACACACAAAAACCCAACCACACGGCTCAAAAAATGAGCACTCTTAGCATTTATGGCATATTTGTTTTTACTATATTTTCTAGGCATTGATATTTGTTGTTTATTTTTTAACTTGATTGTAAAACACTGCATATGTAATTACATATTCTATTTTTCATTTACTTAAGGCATTTTCATTATTATGGGGAAAGCATGTTTATAAACATACTTTCTATTGAATAGATAACATTTCACCAAGTGAGAAACATCATAATTCACTGAACTGTTTTTCTCTTATTGGACATTAATTTCCACTATTTCATTATTATAAAAAACACTCTAATGAACATCTCTGTGTGTAAAGCTAGTTTATATTTAAGATTGATTTCTTGGGATAGAAAAATAGAAAAAGAATTTACTGGATCAAAGGGCATAAATGTTTTTGAAGACTTGACTTATATTTCAAAATCATGGTCTAAAAAGGTTCAATCAATTTGCACTTATTCTAGAAAAGTATGAGACCGCCCCTCATGTTGCCATTCCTTGGTTAGTACTGGAAATACTTTTTTTTAATCAGTTTGCTAAGTGAAGATGGTATCTTAGTATTTCAAGCCACATCTTTGATTATAAGTTTATTGACTATCATTATTTCTCCTTCCTCTTTCTGTGTGTTGGTTATTTGGGGCCCTGGCTTCACAGTTTTTAGTGACTCAGGTCCCCACTCCAGCCCCACCATTTGTTATATGCTACTAATATGTGAGTTTGAATCTTTTGTCTTATTCTTTCAAAACACTTCTTTTTGGTTGTCTTTTAAATTTTGATGGCTTCTTTTTTGACGTCAAAATATTTAAATTTTCAGACAGTTAAATCTATTGATCAGTCATTTTCATTTAAGATTTCTTTTCTTTACTAAACATAGCAAGTCCTTTCTCTCTCAGAAGATTGATAAATATTTCATTTATGTGTATTTTTAATGGACAAATTAAAATCTTCTCACTAGAAGGTAGCTGGTTCCTCTCTGCTTTTTTTTTTTAATATTTATTGTTTGATTTTTCTTTTTTTTTAATTAGAGAGAGAGGTGGGTGGAGCAGAGGGAGAGGGAGAAAGAGAATCCCAAGCAGGCTCTGTGTCCAGCACAGAGCCCGACGTGAGGCTTGATCTCATGACCCTGAGATCATGACCTGAGCCAAAATCAAGAGTCGGACACTTAACCGACTGAGCCACCCAGATGCCCCCCCTTCCTTGCTTTTTAAGACTGTAAGTTGCTTGGTTTGATGAGAATAATGGCAGATTCTAGACTAGACCAACTTTTCTTTTTTTTTTTTTAAAGATTTTTTAATTTATTCATTCGAGACACGGAGATACAGAGAGAGAGAGAGAGAACACGAGCAGGGGGAGAAGCAGAGGGAGGGGGAGAAGCAGGCTCCCCGCTGAGCAGGGAGCCTGATGTGGGGCTTGATCCCAGGACCCTGGGATCATGACCTGAGCTGAAGGCAGACAGTTAACCATCTGAGCCACCCAGGCGCCCCTAGACCAACTTTTCAAGGCCCTAGACTGTGGGTGAGGGCTTCTGGATAGAGACACAAGGGGAAAATGGATGCTAAAAGAGGTGCTCCTAGGAAGCCAACGTCCCCTTCTTCCTGCATCTTGGCAACGGCATCAAATTTTACCTGCCATTTGAAGAACACATGCAACCCTCCCTCAGGCCCAGTCTCCGTTTTCCCTGTCTGTTCAATGACTAAGGCTACTATCATTTTCATAAAGGGACCCTGTGTTTTGCCCTAAAAATATAACATCACTTCTGAAAGTATCTCTCTCACTTTCTCACACTCTTACCCATAGCGATGACGACCCACATCACGGATGAGCCTCTCAGAGAGGTAGGCGCCAATTCGGTCCAGCTTCTCTGGAGCTGAGAGGGCGTAGAAGGTCAGCTTCTCCATGTTGGTCTTCACCAGGCCATCCTGTAAAAGACAGGCCATCATGTCTCACCATGACCATTCCATGGCTAGAAGGGTTCAAGTCTAAAGGTAAATAATATGTCAATTTAACCATCATTTTGCAGAGTGCCATTATGTATGTGACAAACCCCCCATGTGGGGTCAGGGATACAGAGATGATTAAAACATGGTTCCTGCCTCCCAGGAACACACAGCTTAGCCCAGAGTGTGCCAGCTGTAAACTAGAATAGTGGTATAAATGTATATATTATATATGTATGTATGTGGATATATGTGTACATGTATATATACATGAATGTATATATATGCACATGTGTATAGGTGTGTATGTGTGTGTGTGTGTGTGTGTGTGTGTGTGTGTGAATGACAAGGCTTCACTGAAAGCAACTCAGAATTAAAATGTGTTCGATATCCAGCACCAAGACGTGAACAGGAAGAGAAAGCAGCTCAGCAGCAATTAGGGAATTCTCCAGAGGATGCTGGAAATGTGGCCCTTCAACTGTCCATCAAGAAGACATCATTGATTTCCAGAGAGCAAGTCAAGAATATCAGATCCTGACATTTCCAAAACCACACAACCAGTAACGCAGCCTGAGCAGGGAGTGGCGGCCTGGAAGCCGAGAAGCCAGGCCTCCTGCGTGCACACACCCAGACACCTGGCAGATGCCAGAGAGAGCCACAGAGAAGACCCGGGCTCCTGAGCCAAAACCCAAGAAGGGCAGTGCTCACGCGAAACAGCAGGGAAAGAGTACCGCCAAGAGAGTTAGCAGTTCTAGGAACCATCGCTCAGAGACACGAGGGAGAAAGATGTCGCAGTGGTACGGCAAAGGCCCACAGCGCGCCAAAACCAATTTCCCGAGCCCCCTGCAGATCCTGACTCCAGACAGATCCAGATCTCTGCAGCCTACAGGCCCCTGGCTGCCTCTCCCCACTGACAGGGAGTCTGAGCGGGCCCACGGGTGAGGGGCCCGGGAGACCGCGCTTTCCCCCTGCCGCCCTGGGCAGGGTGAGGCGGTGGGAGGCGATGCCCGGCAGAGGTGTGACCCACCTCGGGATCCTCTGGGAAGATGTTGTCAACCAGCCTTTTGTACCTGGGCCGTAGAGCGCCACAGCAGCCACACACACCTAGGACAGCAACAAGAAAAACCCGTGAGCGTGTGCTGGGGGGACCTGGGAACCAGGCCAAGGTGGCTCGTAAGGAACCAAACCCAGGCCGGAAAGCAGAAAGATCCCTCCCCTCGAGTGCCCTGGGGTGGTCGTCTCCCACCCCTTGCCCGCATTCCACACCTTTGCCCCTGGTGCTTCGCGTCCTTTGCCGGGGGTGGGGGGGTGTCAAGCATGGTGATGTGTGTGTGAACATGAAGCCAGGCCACGGAGTGGCACTTTGAGGGCTGGGGGCTCACCTAAAGGTCAGGTGCTACCCCTGGACACACACACACACACACACACACACTCTCTCTCTCTCTCTCTCTCTCTCTCTCTCTCTCTCTCTCTCGCGGGGGCAGGCTATAAGCCTGCCTCCTGCAGCCCAAGAACCTCCCCCCCAGCCCCGTGTCCTGGGAAGATGGACACAGCTTGAGGGGTGCTCATTCCTCCTACGCCCCCACTGACCTCTCACTTTTCATTCTCTGCTCCTCAACCTCCTCTACCATCCCGTCCCCTGGGGCCTTTTCCATTATAGAATGTTATGTGACATCATGATAAATTAACATTACCATGAATTATTAACACCTGAAAATGCATCTTTAACGCAGGGGGATGGGGGTGTTTCAGGGTGGGGCGGGGCGCTCAGGGGCCAGCCAGACCGTGCGCGGTCCCCCATGCCAGCCCCCGCACCCCACGAAGCATCCACCAGCCCGTGGCAAAGCCAGAGACTGAGGACCATGTGGTGCATTTTAGAAAGCTGAGTCTACTCCATGCAGAAGCCCGTCTGACATGACCACTTGCTTTGTCTTTGGGTGCTGTGAAGTGTTGGTGCTAGGAAATCAGTAATCATAGAACAAACCTTGGGGAAGTAAAAAGCTGACTCTTGTAAGTCCCACCATAAAAACTGTCAGTGGACAGAGAACACAGAACCGTCTGGGATCCGATGCTGTTCCACCTTCCTCCTGCCTCAGGGATCCCTCCTTCCTCATCCCAGCCGCACCCCTCCCTGCCCGGTGCGGGGGAGTGGGCACTGTGGGGAGGAGCCAAGGGGAGGGCAGGGAAGGGCCTGGGAAAGTCCACCCCCCCCAAAATAATTGCTCCCCCATTCTCCCAATTAATGCTTAATTCTGCTTGTACAAACTCTCCAGCTGAAATGCAAATGCACCGCGGAAGGATCAAGCCTATGGGCCATTCAGAAAAGAATGAATTACTTTGGTGGGAATTACTTGAATCGCACAAAGAGCTTTATAGCTGCGGAGAAAAGCGGCTCTCTCGGACTTTTGAGTGGGAGGGGGTGCGGGGCGGCAGTGCCAGGAGGAGGAAGGAGCGGTGATTTGGGCCTCGGGGTGACTCCGGTACAAGGGAACAGGTGCTCTCTTGGAGAAGCCAAGGGGCACGCCGAAGGAGGAAAGGATATCAGGTAACTGATCATGTCACCCCTCGCCCGCCTCGCGGGCAGCTGTGCACCCCTAGCCTCCCACCTGCCGGTGCATGAGGAGGGCTGCAGAACCGGTCCGCGGCTGCAGAGCCAGGCCCTCCAGGTTGTTTCGCTGTGTTGGCCTGGCATCTCCTCATCTCCTCTCTGCCCATGGCTGGGAGGGGGTGCTCGGGCTCTGGACGCCAGCGAGGGCTAGTTCTCCTGATGGAACAGTGCCCAGCGGTGGCGTTCGCTGTCTCGGGCCTCCCAGCCTGGGATTTAAACCCATCTTCCTTCCCCCTTCGGCCACCCTGCCCTCTGCCCCGTGCAGCCGTCAGCACGCTTCTCCCAAGATGTCCACGGGACATGCCCTACACTCTCCCGGCAGCCTCCTTCATCACTGTCCCCAGACCAGGAGCACCGGCCATTTATGTTTTAAGGGAGTGAGGAAAGATTATCACAGAGAAGCTGGTACTGCAAAGCCCCAGGGCCAGCCCCTTCCTCAAACATTTCTGAGAGGCCTAGGAGGCAGGGCCTGCACGGGACAGAGGCCAAGCTCCTGGCTGTTAGAAACTCAGACTTGTCGAGAAAGCACAAGCCCATTTTGGGTACTCAGGGCAGAAAGCTCTGTGCAGGGACACCAAAGGGGCTGGGGGCTCCTGGTGCTACCAGTGGGGACCCGAGCCGCCTCCCAGAGGCAGCAGGCCCGGCTGTATCTCGGTCTAGGGACATTGGCTTGGTTTCTTCCCAGTAAAACCAGGGAGCCTGTTGGTCTCCTGCTCTCATGTCTCTAGAAGGAGTGTGCCTCAGGCGTCCCTTCTGCCCCAGTGCCTCCTTCGCTAGCCCACAGGCCTCTCCCTGGAACTCGCCTCTCCCAGCAGAGGCCTCAAGGAGCCACCGGGCAAGGCCCCGGTGAGAACTAGTCACATTCAAGGCCCCAGGGCACTGGTCCCACCAGACAAGGAGAGGTAAGAAGAGAGGAGAGAGCAGGCGCCCCCCCATCTGCAGAGCTGCCATTGCTTCCGGGTCCTTCCTGACTTCCGTCCTGGTGCCTCTTCCTGGTCTGTTCTTCCTTTCCGACCTCCTCAGACCCCTTGAGGGCTCATGAGGCACAGTGGTCAACAGCACGCTTTTCTTTCTTTCTTTCTTTTCTTTCTTTCTTTCTTTCTTTCTTTCTTTCTTTCTTTC
>NW_027397072.1:20433126-20548126 GCF_003265705.2 Callorhinus ursinus | reverse complement strand
GACAGGGACACCAGACCACTGTCCTTAACAAAAACCTGCAGACCCCGCAGAAAAAGAGATTCCTGCTCCTTTCCTTTCCAAGTCTCCTGGATGGTCCATCTGTATCTGCTCTCTCTCTTCAATAAACTCTGCTTTCGCCTCCTGCTGGCTTGTCCCAGCCTGCCAGCATCACTGTGGCAGAAGCAAAGGTGAACTTCAATGAACTGACGAGTCCACGGGACTAGAGGGGGAGCCTCTGGAGAACAGGGCTGCATTCCCCAAACCATGTTCCATGGAACACTGGTTGTGAGACACTAACAAGCACCACTCAGGAAAAGGGTCTAAGGACAAATCAATATATGAAACTGCATGTGCCAAATCTCCCAATTTCAGATTCACAGTACAAATTAGCATATTAGAAAGTCATAAGGTAAAGGAATCTGTTGAAATTTGGTCAAACCAACATCTCCTCATTTTTTTTTTGCAATTACAAATATCACCATGATGAATACTTTTAACATTCTTTTTCCAAGGCATATACAGTGCCTACCATAATGGGATAGAAAGGTATACAATGCTATGAATGTAGTACATTGGAAACGGTGCTAATTTTAGAGTCAGAAAAGTACTGGGTTCAAGTCCTGATTCCGTTGCTTTGCACTCTGAGTTCAAGTCCCAGTTCTGCCATTTTATCTTTGAGACTGTTTCCTCAACAAGACAATAAGAGGAAAAGATTTTCCCTAAGATACAATGCTGTGACTGAAGTCCCAAAATTTGCCACAGATTCCAGAAAGGAAGAGATCACCTAGAGTTCTGATGGTTGGGTCCAGGGCTTCTCAGAAGAGAAGGGACAAGATGTGGGGTAGGATTCAAACAGGTGAAAAACACAGTGGGTGCTTTCGTCTTCATGTGCCTGGCACAGTGCTAAAACACTGTACTAGTGTTAACTTGTTAAACTTTACAACAACCCCACGGGGTGGTCCTATTTTATCGCCATTTTACAGACGGGGAGACTGAGGCATCCAAAGGTTAAGTTACCTGCCTAGAGTGGCACAGCTGATAAGTGGCAGACCAGGATTTGAACCCCCAAAATCCAGGGGCCATGATGTTAATTACTATACCAGGGAGGGGAGGGGTTGGCACTATCAAGGAGGTAGGAGAGCCAAGAGCTTATACAGAAAGAGAAGAACCACCAAGACGGTGCATCCTGACGGGAATTGGAATACGTCACCCCAAAATATGCCTCTTTGACATAAAAATTATTTTGAACTGAAGGCAATCAAGAAGCAGTAAACGTAGAAAAACCTCCCCCTTTTCTGCATAAAGGTAGAAATGCAGAGAAGGCACCAGAGGAATCCGCAAACTTTATTAAGCTAACCCATATCTTCCTAGTTACTTCTTCACCATTTACCACCTCTAGCCCAGACCCCTTTGTCTTGTCAATTCTTCACAAGTTTCTGTGTCTTTGCCTAAAAGATATGAAAGCTTCCTGCTCTGGCCTCATCTTAGGGTCTCCTTCTCTTGTGAAGGCCCCCAGGTTCCTGTAAAACTTCAAATCCGTGTGCGTTTGTCCCGTTAACCTCTGTCAGTTTCATTTTCAGACCCAGCCCTAAGAGGGTCAAGGAACACCTTTTTCTCCCCTAAAATCTCAAACTGTAAAGGGCACAGGAGTCATCTGGGGAATCCACTAAAATGCAGATTCTGGTTCAGCCTGCAGGGATGGCACCTGAACCCCTGCATCCCCGCCATGCTCCCAGGTGCCACCGCCCCTGGTCCATGGACCGCACCGGGAGTGCGGGGTACCAGAGCGCAGTGGTTAAGCATTTGGGCTCAGGGGTCAGACGGGCTTAGGTTGAAATCCCAGCTCTTCCCATTTCTGACCGACCTTGAATAACTTACTTAACCTAGAACCAAGTTTCCTCCCATGAAAAATGAAGAGGGTAATGGGTCCTTGCCAGGAGGCTGTGGCGTGGATTAAGTGATAACTCAGCCCCCTGCCTCCTCTCTCTTCCCCAACTTGCTTGACGGGAAGACATGGGCGGCCAGGCTGGGCCAGCCTGAGGACAGCTTCGAGCAACAGGCCAGACAGTTTAGGTTTTGCCGGAGCTACCAGGGAGCTCTGGGAGCCTCGTGAGCAGGGGGTGACAGTGATGATCAACCTGAGGGTGGCATGCAAGACTGGACTCAGAGATTTAAGGCAGAGATAAGTGAGTGAATCCCCCAAGGTCTGGGGTAAATGCCTGAAGTGAGGGATGCCATCCGGATGGGAGCAGAAGGGGCAGAATTCACAAGACTGGAGTGGTTCTGTGGGAAGGAAAGGAGGATGGTACCAAGTAGGACTGAGGGCTTTCCAGTACAACGATGGGAGAGCAGCAACACCCTCGGCTGAACGGGGGAAGACAGGGATGGCTGGGGCCAGGGCAGTGGGGACATCAGGTGGCATTGTCCAGCAGGCAGCCAATGAGGAGGGCAAGGGCTTGCGAGGGAGACCAAGGCTGGAGCTCTGAGGCTCGTCAACCCAGACACGACCAACCATCAGTGCTATAAGACAGGCTCTGATTGCTCAGGGCAAATGGGCAGGGACAGCAAAAGGCAGAGCCCCTGAAGACGGCTGCCCTGTCCTTTCCCTCTGCTATTTTCTTCCTGTTTTCCCTTCCCACTTCTTTTCTGGAAAGCATTTCACCTTTTCCTTATTTCTCTCCCCTTCATTAAGGCCCTCCAGCTAAGTAAGGCATTTGGGGCCTTCAGGCTGCTTACATTGGTCCTAGAAACATGCCTTTATTAGCACCCTGGTAAAAATAAAAATTCCGTCTCAGTGATCTGATTATCTAATTCCCAAGATGCTAGTAGCTGATAAACAGTCTTCCAGAGGGCATATGCTTCTTTTAAAAAAAAAATCTCTAGAGTCAAACAAAATAATCTCTAACAGTGGAACCTTGAAGGCATGGGGCAGGGGTAGGGTGTTTATATGAGGGAAACCAGTATACAGGTGTCTGTAAGCTGATCTGCTGTGTAGGACTCTGGAGTTTTTTGTTTGTTTTTTAACCCTTTACATACCCAGTTTTAAGGAAAATCAGCTAGAGAAGCAAAATTAATAGGCCTGTTCTTTTGGAGAAGAAGTATAGAAAAAGCTATTCATTTTTTGTTTGTTTTTAAGCAACTACAAGGTGACTTTCAGAAGAGGATGGGGTGGACAACCATGAGGCCATATAGCTGACCCTATCCTGATTGGAGGAAAGAAACACAAGAACAGATCACCGAGGAAAATAAACCTAACACTATTATTTACCATCTTATCTGCTCCCGGTTACAAAGGGACCAGTCATATAACTAAAGAGATTTTTTTTTTGGAATCTCAGCCAGAGGGCAGAAAGCCTTGAGCAGCGCTCTGCACTTCCTGGGTAAGTAATCAGAGCCAAAAGCAGAAGATAAAAGTCTCCTCTCTGATAAGGGAGATGTCTGGCAAGGCTCGGTCAGGACCCCCTGGCCTCTGGGTGCCAAGGCAGCTCCGGAAATGATATGAACCCACAGGCACCGCTAGAAAACTTCCAAGCAGGAGAAGGTGAATTCAAAGCAGCCACAACCCAACCAGGGGTAAAAAAACCCTCAAAGAACAGAAGACATTTAAAAGAATTTGAAAACAGTTCATTGCCTCAAGAGAGTCAGTGATAACAGTTTTGTATATTTCTTTAATCCTGCTACTGATGGTACTTATTCCTAATGTGAGTACATAGAAGTAGGTGGACTTTAACTCACAGCCATGTGCCTGTAAAAGTACCTTTTAAATTCTGAGCCATTTTATTTCAAGGCAGAAGTACTCTCCCCCAGGGCTCTCTCTTACTCTTCAGGGATTGCGTCTAGCAGATCCAACCACAGGATGCTAAAAGTAAATTTATTATGGATCCTTTTCTGTCACTAGGACCTGTCTTGCCTAATATTTTTATACCTATTTTTTTAAAGATTGCATTTATTTATTTATTAGAGAGAGAGCGCTCATGAAGAGGGGTTGAAGGGGAGGGAGAGGGAGAGAATCTTTTTTTTTTTTAATTTAAAAAAATGTTTTAAATTAACATATAATGTATTATTTGTTTCAGGGGTACAGGCCTGTGATTCATCAGTCTTATATAATACCCAGTGCTCATTACAACACATACCGTCCCCAATGTCCATCACCCAGCCACCCCATCCCTCCCACCCCCCCTCCCCTTCAGCAACCCTCAGTTTGTTTCCTGTGATTAAGAGTCTCTTATGGTTTGTCTCCTTCTCTGGTTTCACCTAAAAGGGAGAGAATCTTAAGCAGACTCCACGTTGAGCACAGCGCCCCAAGTGGGGCTTGATCTCACTACCCCGAGGTCATGGCCTGAGCAGAAACCAAGATTCGGCACTTAACCAATGGAGCCACCCAGGCACCCCTATACCTATTTTAAGAAAGTGAGGGAAAAGTGACATAGCCAACTTCACTAGCATGTAGCTGTACTGGTTACTGAAAAATCACATCAGTAGGGATTAACAGTGTGCCATGACAGGATTTCAGTGGCCTTCTTGAACTTGAAGACTCTAAGAATGGTCAGACCTGCCTCAGCGGCCCCCTGCCCCTCCTGCCATCCCCCTATGGCTTTTTCTGCCCCAACTGCACGACCCTGACTGGGGGCCCTTGCACTTACTTAATAGTTCCCCATCTGGAACATTCTTCCTATTTCCTCTTGGCTCCCCCACTTTTTCCCCTTAAGGTCTCTGCCCCAAATACCACCTAACCAGTGAGAACTTCCCTGACCCCCATTCTCCTTTAATTTTCTGTCCCTGACTCATTCTTCTTCACAATACTTTTTTTTTTTAACCAATTGACACACATCATATGTGTCTACACTCTGGCTCCCCCACTTGCAGATGGATACCTCAGGAGCAAGAACCTTGCCTGTTTGTCCCTGCTGAATCCCAGAGTCTGGACAGGGTGTAGCTTTTGAGGGAGGGGGTCGATGGCCATACATGTTTGCTGAATGAAGAATGAGCGTGTGGGGACGCCTGGGTGGCTCAGTCGGTTTAGCGGCTGCCTTCGGCCCTGGTCATGATCCCAGGGTCCTGGGATCGAGTCCCACATCGGGCTCCTTGCTCAGCAGGGAGCCTGCTTCTCCCTCTCTCTCCCTCTGCTTGTGTTCTCTCTGTCAAATAAATAAAATCTTTAAAAAAAAAAAAAGAATGAGCGTGTGACTGGGCAGAAAAGGAATCATGAATTTCAAAGTCAGTAAGGGGACAACAAAAGAATAGAGGTCTAGGAGGGCCTCGGGGGAAATGTGCCTGTTGGAGAAGCGCTGACTCCAGCCCATCTTCTGGGGTCGCCACCCCCTGTGCCTCACTGGAGCCAAGCTCCCTCCAGGGGTGAGGTGGGGAGGGGGTGCTTTGGATGGTGGGTGGCCTGGGGTCAGTGTACCTTCTGCCCTGCCCCTGTGGCACGCTGGCCTCTGGCCTGCTAGCCCCGGCATGACGTGTGGCTGAGGCCCTGACTGTTCATCAGAATCACCCCTGAGTCTCAGGAGGGGCCCGAGGTGCTCCTTTTTGATTCTGGTGTGCGGCCAGGGGGAGAAGCACTGGCCCAGCTCTTGGCATGTGGTGGCAGATCTCACAGCTGCTGGCAGTCTCTGGGGACTCTCTGGGGAGTCCAGCCTCTGGGGACAGCCTCTGGGGACCCCTCACCTTGTCTGCCATCAGCATCTGTGTCCCTGAGACTCCTACACTCTGCAGCCTGTTTCTCCCTTTGCTTGCTTGCCTGATGATGTTTCCTCCACTGATCTGTCCCCTGGATAGGAGCTACCCACTAACCAGGGCGATGGGTGGTCTGAAGCAAACAAACAGAAAATCTCAAATGCCATACATATATCACTCTTTTCAACATCCAGGGCCCTTGCTCCAAATTCCCCATTAACACATCCCCTGTCAGATGCCCTGAGATACAATGTTCATTCCTTTGGAGTCCTTCCTGTCCTTCATCACTGCCCCAGCTTCTCATGGGCTGATCTTTAATATCTCAAGAAAATACCGGGGTTTACCACCTACTCTATGCTTAGCACTACAACAAGCACTTGACAAATATTTAATATAATACTCAGAACAACCCTGTAAGGTATGTACTATTATTCTCATTTTACGATAAGGAGCAGGATCAGCGGGGTTAAGTGCCCCGCCTCAGGTAACACAGCATGTGACTTTCTACTATGAGGCTCCTCGAATTCTCCCATCACTTTCCCAAAAATATATCCTCAGCAATCCCTCAGGTTCATCCCGTGCTGTCTTTGGCCATCGCCACTATGCTAGGGTGCCTGCCGGACACCTGATATCCAGTCCTTGTAAATGCCCCTTGGCCAGTCTCCTTGCTCAGGTCATTCCCTGTGTCGTTTTGAGGCAAATCTATGTTTGCTTTAGTTTGCTTCACAGCCAAGCAGTTAGTGTGGCTAGCTCATTAAATGTCAACACTTAAACTTCGTATTCAACATGGGGTGGCCCATCAAGGTGGCGGTGGGGGGGGCGTGCTCTGTCTTCATGTCCTTCCCCTGCCATAGGGGGGCCTCTCGCCCATGCTCTCCTCCTGGGACTGCTGGCTCAGCAGCCAGAGGTCACATCAGCTGTGACAAGAGAGGGAGGTCTGAAGAGGAGCAGATGGGGAGGCACTTAGTCATAGAGAGTCCCGCACCTGCTGATGAGAGGGTGTTTGGGTGACAAGGACTGTGCAGATGATGAAGGGGCAGGAATATCAGAACCTCGGACAGAACCAGAGCCTTGAAATCATCATTTTGGGTGGGTGCTGGCACCTGCTGGGTCTTCCTTGAAAGACCTCCCTTAATAACAACCCCGGCACTAGGCATGACCTTCCACTCTTCAGCTGTATTCTTGTACTGTCTCACACACTCTTCTATCACCGCTTGCTCGGTCTAAGTGATCTCAGTGGCTCATATTTTCTTCTCCCCAGATAAACTAAATTCCTCAAGTCTCTTTCCTCTGACCTCAGTACAGTATCCCGAGCCCAGCAGGACCGGAGGAAAACTGCTATGACGTGCGATGCCTTTGATCAGCGTGAGACCCGGCAAAGTCACCTCCTCTCCTGGCCCTCGGTTTCCTTTTTATAAACATCAGTTGCATTATCCCCATTCAGCAAGAGCAATGCCTTTTTGCTCAAAACAGTTCATGTTTATTTTCTTAGCTTTACAGTCCCCTTGTAAAGGCAAGGTCTGGACTTGGTCATCTTTACCAAAGCAAACTAATTCTATTTGAGCAATTTACAATAAAATTTATCCCCGGGCTGATAGCACAGACACCCCTTCTAGATGAATTGGAGGAAGCAGAACAAAGTTTGGAGAGCAAGGGGCGTCAGACTCAAGTGCCTCCGGAGAGGGCCCGGCCTGGGTCCAGCTGATGCTAACTGACCCAGCACATTGCACAGTACTTGCTGGGTGGGGTAAGGAAGAGGAGGAAGTTTAAAATACATAGTTTCTGCCATCAAGGAACTTCCTCTCTAGTTGGGACAGACAACATATTTAAAGTTGATGACGTGTCACAATGAGACAAAGGAGTGCATAAGCCTGAAGAAATCTTGGGAGTTCAGTGAGTCCAGGAAGGCTTCCTGGAAGAGGCAAGACCTGAGCTGGATCTCTAGGGCTGGAGAGAGCTGGTAAGTGCAGGTGAATCCACAGAAGGAAAAGTCAACAGGTCTTCAAAGGGGAAAAATTTAAGAAAACCAAAAACATGCCATCTTCTCTTTTTCCTTTCTTTCTTGTTTCTGATTTTAAAAGGGATCCACGCTCACATGTGTACATTTGTAAATACGAATAAATAAAAATGAGTGTAAACATCACGTAATCACACTCTTTGTAATTAACTATTAAACTTTTAGTGAATTTGTGGTAAGTATTCATGTGGCTTGCAGATGCTGTATTAGACAGCACAGAGATATGGATCCTTTCCATCATCACAGAAAGTTCTATTAAGCAGCACTACATTAGAATATTTTCATACTGCCTTTTCTCAGATCAGTTCATCTGTGTTAGAGAATGTGGATATCTTAATTTGATGGGTCATAATGTTCCATGAGAATTCTTGAAGATACAATTGTATGTTCTTTCTTTTCTTCACAAGTTAGTTCTTGCTCTGCTCATTTCTTTTTCAGTTTCCTATAAAGTTTGTTGTTTCCAAAAAAAAATTAGTGTATTTGTTTCCGTGTTTGTGCATATTTTTAAATATAAGCATAAAATTGGAATCCAACAGTAAAGTGTTAAAACCTTTCTTCTTTTTGTACTATATCTACCTTCCCACTAAATATTTTCCAGAACCTCATTTTCATAGCTACTCTGCTCCACCTTTTGACCAGACTCTCATTTATTTAATCATTTCTCCCTGTTGTTTCTAATTTTTCATTATCCTGAATGATGCGGCGATTTGCCCTTGGTAATTAAAGCCGGGAATGGTGCAGGGAGAGCCTGGTTTGGTTTTATTGGGGGGTCAGGAAATCAAATGGTAACCTGTGGCTGCCAGACTTGTGGCGCAGTACAGGGGGAACCTGTGGGGGCCAGCACCTGTCTCTTGCTGTCCAGGAAGATTCGGGAACAAAGTGACCAAGAGTATGCACTGATGAAAATGAACTTGCGGAAGGAGGCAGGGTCCAAGCTTCCAGATGGGGTTTATTGGGAGTGGAATTAAACAGCAAATGAACTGTCCCCGGGGAGACGGTTTGGGCCAGACCATGTCTGACAAACCAGTAGCTGTCAGCAGCCTGACCTTTCCGAGCCCCCCATGCTTCCAACACGCTCACTGCTTTCCGGCCAATCTTGGTTAATCTGATTGCCACCTTAATTGAGGATGGGGAGGAAAAAAAAAAAAAAGGAAATGTGTCCAGTTGATTTCATGTCAAGCCTTCCATTCTTTACTAACTGTAAGCTTCCCTGGGCTTTGGTATCACTCTTCAAGTGAGAAATTCATTAAAATAAACAGAACGTGGGACGCATGGGTGGTTCAGTTGGTTGAGTGTCAGACTCTTGATTTTGGCTCAGGTCATGATCTCAGGATCCTGAGATCAAGCCCCCGGGTCAGGCTCCATGCTGGGCATGGAGGCTGCTTAAGATTCTCTCTCTCCCTCTGCCCTTCCTCCCCCCTCCCTCTGTCTCTTTCAAAGAAAAAAGAAATAAGTAAAAATAAACAGAATGTTTTTCTATTCTTTGTCTCTTAGAACCACTGACAGTGGGAAAAATTTATCCCAACTATTTTCAGGAGCCAGACAGCCCAGATTCCAACCCCAGTTCCAGGTCTCACCAACTGTGCACGCTTAGGTAAGGTATTCAAGCTCTCTGTGCCTCCGGCTACACATCAGCAAAATGGGCATAACAGAACCACTTCATTGGTTTGCAGTGAAGACGGGCTGAGTTAACACAAGTGAAGTTCTGAGAAGTCTTCCTAGCATACAATAAGCACTCAGAAACTATTAGCTATTATCATCATTAATATTGCTCTCATAATGATTATTAAAATCTCTTTCCCAGCTTATGAGAGAGAAGGCAAGACAGAATAAGATGTAATTTCAGAGAAAGAATTATTTATTTTTATACTTGGAGTGTGAACTAAAGCACAGACAACTGTTTAGAGGTTTAAATCCACATACACAGAGCAGGATTGCGGAGGTAATAAGAGATGGGATGAAAAAGTAATTTTGAGAGGAGACTAAATTTGAACACTATTGAAAAGAGAAGGATTCCATTGAATTGTGAGAGAAGGAGGGCTTTCCATGTATCTAGAGGGTAGAAAGGATACACTGGCATTTCCTGAGTGCCTATGATATCAGGTGCCTAGGTTAAACACTTCACAGTGAAACAAGAATTCCATGAGGTTAGTATTGTCACTTTTCGGAGAAGAAAACCAAAGCTCAGAGAGATTAATTAATTTTATCGAGACCACACAGGGAGTAAGGAACAGAGTCAGGAACAGGGCAAGAGAGGCCCTCTGACTTCAGAACAGTGGTGTGCATAAAGATTTAAAGTGAAAGTAAATATGTCAGGCAAGTTTATGAAGAAAATGTGCTCAGGTGGAAAAAGATAATTTCCAACGTGGATTTTTTTTTAAGTTATATGTAACTGACGATGAAATCTGAACCAGCTCTGTGGATTGTACCAGTGTCAGTTTCCTGGTATTGATGCTCAGTGATAGTTATGCAAGAAGCAAACATTGGGGGTGGTGGATGAAGAGTTCACAGGTCCTCCCGGTACATTTCTTTGCAACTATCCTTGAATACATTTTTCAAAATAATAATTTTTTTAAAAGTTGGCATATAACAAAGGCAAAGGCACTTGCTTTGCGTGGAGGTGGTAACTGGCAGAGGACCTTGACATAGGACTCTGATCTGCTCCCAGTGGCCAAGACCAATGTCACGCCAGAGCCTCTCCCACTGCCCCTTTGAATGACCAGCCAGCCCCATGCTAGCTTGGGCTACCACTGGAAGGAGAAATAGGCTTGTCAACACATACATGGAGCACCTATTATGGGCTCCCATCGTGCCAAAAGCCACCTGGGTATACAAGGTGCTAACAAGACACAGGTCTGGTTTTCAGGACTCTTACAGTCTCTTTGGAGAGAAAGGCACAACCAATAAATAAAATGTAAGCCAGCCTGGGCAGACTGAGGTTTCTCAAGCAAAGTTGCATGTGTTCTAGCAATTCAGAGAAGACTGAATTAGGCTGGATTGGTTAAGGAAGATTAACTCACTGCAGGAGGTAGAATTTAGGCAGAGCCTTGAAGGATGTGGGCCTACCAGGTACTCACTCCAAATAGAAATTGTGTCATAACATAGCTACACTTTTGTATTTTATAGCATACAAAGAACATGCTTTGGAATTAAGCAAAACTAGGACTACAAACTATGTGATCTCAGACAGGTCATCCAAGCCTTCTGCTGGTTTCCTTGTCTGCGGAAGATGAACAAAACACCTAGCAGGAGCTGCTACACCATGGGTGCTCCGTAAATGTGAGCTGTCTGGTCCCCGTATTTCATAAGCATTTTTCCTCTTGCTGAATTGTCATCATAAGCATCATTGTGAATGTGACTTAAAATCCCAGTGAGGAGATCTCTAATCATTTTGCCGAACTTTTCCATATTATTTGACATTTATCTTGTTTACATGTCACACTATCAAAAATAATGTTAGAATGAGTGTGTGTACAATGCAGCTTTTTTTCATTTTCTGGATTATTTCCTCGGGACAGATTTCCAGAAATTGAGAGAGTATCTCGTAGGTGAGGGGGAGTTATCTGAGGGTTTGATGAAAAGCAGGTATGAGAGGGTGAGAATCGTGTACTGGGAAGACCAACAAGAGTAATCTGGGAGGGTTGACTCTGAGTTCGGAGAGAATGGAAGAAGGGGGCCACCAAGAAAAGGAGCAGGAACCAAGGCTTAGGACGAGAAGGGCCAGAGTCAGGATGAGGGAGAAAAAGAGAGAGAAAGGGCCCGATGGGCTGCAGCCTGAGCAAGAATAGCCCGTGGCCCGGGCTGACAGCAGAGATGGAGGCTGAAGCCCAGCGCTTGCAACTAGTGACCAAAATAGGGACCCCCCCCCACGTCCAGTGGCGCCTCACTAGCCACACTGGTCCTGGAGATGGCTGAGAAACTCAGCCACGGCTTCAGTTAGCACCATGTCAGAGTGATGTATGCGAGATGTGGCAACGGCCATGACAAGGAAGGTGAATTGAGGCCAGAGTCTGAACACTGTCCAGTGAAATCAATGCAACTAAAGCTGATAAAAATCTGGAGGGAAAACAATGGAGAGGAAGGAGCCTTCCAGCACCGGCTCTCCTGTTTTCCTGATGTCTGCTAATCACCGGCACAGGATACACGCTCACCATGATGTTTGTAAACAAAGGAACTCGGAGTGAAACGTAGCCAGCTGGCTGGAATGTATTCGAAGAAGTAACTTAAGTGAAAACCTCACTGGCATAATTTTGAAGACTCGGTGACAACCTGGAGACATTTTAGGATGGGGTGTTTGATGAGAAAGGTATATGCTAACATGTGTCCAGGGCACAGCCCGAACTAGTAAAAATTAAGTCGAGACAGGAGATGTTCAGGAAAGGAAACAGCTTGACCTGTTGGGGGTATCAAACCAGAGCGAAATTTCTCCTTTGTTTTCATGCCCAGGAACACAGGATATTTGCATTCTTTCCCCCAGTTCCGCTTGTCTGTAAGCCCGATTAGCAGGCTCTATTCCCTCTGAGATGCTGCTCCCTTCCCTGTTCTCACTTCCATTCCTTCCTCCTTTCCTGGTTCTTGGTTGGACGATGGCCTGTTCCCTCTCTTGGCTGTGGAGGGGCGATTTCCAAATTATAGGATGCTACCTGCTGTTCGCCACATTCCTCCTCCAGGGTTAAACTTTAAAATCACCACCAGTAACCCCTGGTAACCACTGGGGAAAAAAAACCTAGCACAGAATCTTTAACAATTTTTATTTCAGCATGCTTTGAAATTGGGAAAAAAACAAAAACAAAAGAAGCCCGAGATAAGATACACTGTGGCCACGAGAACAGGCAAAGGCTTCTCTCTTCACTTCAATTCACATGGACTCCCGGCTATTTCCAAGGCCTCCTCCTCTTTTGCTTCACTTAGAAAATGACTCTCTGGTACAGATCAGACAATGAATCTTTGTTTGACTCGTTGCTCAACACCCAATTTTCAAGTGCCAGCAAATAGATGGGCCTTTAAGCCCAGTTACCTTATTTTGTGCCCCAAAATGGGAATAATGACCTATTTGAGATTCTTCCCCTTGGTTCAGAATTCCATTCTCAGTATCTGCACCTGCCCCGATGCACAGGGAAGCAGATACAAATGGGTTGGTGGCTTTGTCTGGAAACAGCCCACACGGTCTTCAGGAGGGAACTGGCTAGGTAAACCAGTGAACCCCCAGGCAACGGATGCTGTGCAACAGCTGAAATTAATAGAGGTGGGATCTGAGCACTGTTCCCAGGAACTCTCCAAACATACTGTCAATTCGAAAGGAGGCTGCAGAACACGTGTAGCATGATACCATTTCTGTGAAACACTCGCAGGCCAAACAAACTCGGCGTATGTGTAAATATGTGTGTAAAACAGGCTGTAAATGCACCCAGAAAGTCTGGTAAGGATCCCCACAATGCAGGGTTAGCAGCGGTTACCTCCAGCGTAGGGGCTGCAGCTTGGGGCCTGGGGAGGAGGCGACAAAGTCCCCACCACGGAAGGCACTAGCCACATGTGGTTTTTTAAATTAAACAAAATTTAAAGCTCAGTCCCTCAGGCACAGCAGCCACATTTCATGTATTCAATAGACACACGTGGCTAGTGGCTACCGTATGGAACAACGCAGATACAAAACCTTTGCATAACCGCAGAAAGTTCTCCTGGGCAGCTCCAACTTAGACCTTTAGCTTTTATTTCAATTTCCTGCCCCCACAGAAATGTTTCTGTATTATACAATACAAAACAATGTGTTATATATGGGTAATACATAAACATACATAATTTCCACGTTTCTTCCATTTTCCCTTCAAATGTGATAGGAAGAATTTTCTGTTCAAATATTTGGATTCCGAGAGTTTAAACACACACACACACACACACACACACACACACACAGGTTGTTTTCTGCACTTGCTCATCTTGGTTCTTGCTGGAATTTTGACACAAAGTTGCTGTGAAAGAGCCAGGAGTCATTCCAATTATTCACACATGCACACACCCATGCATGCAACACAAACCCATCCAGTACCTTAGACGGGGTAGAAGATGAAAAGAAATAGAATGCAGGGGGCTCCTGTGCCCTTGGGTGAAAGCATGTGCACAAGCAGACTTAACAAAAGTTAGTACAAGTGCCCCTGGAGTCAGAGAGCCAGCCTGCTGGGACTTCCAAGAGTGGAGATGTTGTTTCAGTTTAGCTGCATCCCAATAGAAATGAGGCACAGATAATATTTGGACAAACATGAGAAGCAAGGGCATTCCAGGCAGTGGGAACAGCATCAGCAAAAGCTCAGAGGAGCCAAGTCCAAGGGAGCGTTGTGAGAAAGGTCATTGGCCCATCTACCTGGGGCAGTGTTAGTGCAGCTGAAGTGTTGCGGGGGGCAGGTGGTGAAGTGCCCCCAGATGGCAGGCCAAGAGGAGAACTGTCATTATTAGTAAATGGCAGTCTCAACCACCTTTTTTTTTTTTTTTTTAGGTAATCTCTACACCCAACATGGGGCTTAAACTCACAACCCCAAGATAAAGATCACATGCTTCACCGGCTGAGCCAGCCAGGCGCCCCTCGACCACATTTTATTGTGCTGAGGAATGTGTAGGGAATCTACTTCCAATGGATGAAACATGGATGGAGAGTGGTCTGCCCCTCCCATCGGCCACTGGGAATGAGACTTCCCTGACAGGGGGTCAAGGAAGGGGTGAACTAGCAGTGCCCACTTTGCGATGTGACGAACGAGCGTAAGGGAGTCACACTGGGTGAGTATATGCCAGGGTGGCCAAGGCAAATTCAGTCTCTCGCCACAGTGGAGTGGTGATTAGGTAAAAAAAATGGAGGAAGGACGGGCTTCTGCTTGGTGGCTCACCTGCCCTGGAGCAAGTGATGACATTTGGGATCAGGGTGGAGGACCAGAAATGAGGTGGGCAAAATGTGAGCTCCCTTAAGCCTCTCTCCCTCTCTTTTCCCGTGGGGATCACCAAGGAGAGTTGACAGCTGAAGAGGAGGAGAGGGACTTTCAGGGGAGACACTTGGAGACAAGTGAGGGCAGATCCTCATGGCATCTGCACAGCGACGGGAACGATGCCTGCCATCAGACAGTGGTGAGCACCCAGAGGCCACCTGTCATGGCAGTTTGGGGACGGAGGGAGTTTCAAGAAGTGCAAATGGTCGGGGCGCCTGGGTGGCTCAGTCAGCTAAGTGTTTGCCTTTGGCTCAGGTCACGATCCCAGGGTCCTGGAATTGAGCCCCACATCAGGCTCCCTGCTCAGTGGGGAGTCAGCTTCTCGCTCTCCCTCTTCCTTTCCCCTCACTCCTGCTCTCTCTCTCAAACAAATAAATAAAATCTTAAAAAAAAAAAAAGAAGTGCAAATGGTCAAGATAGGGAAAGCCTGAATGCTGGGAGGACAGGGAAGGCATGCAGCTCGGCAGTCAGGCGTCCACTCTCAGCTTACCGGACAGGTTTTCTGTAGAGGGGACAGTGGAATCTCAAATTGAATGGGTAAGTGGACAGCCATCATGGAGGGAGGAGGAGAGGTGTAATGTCAGCTTCCATTGCTTCTGGTTTAGAAGTGTCTAGAATATGACATGAGTCATTTTATTTAACAATAGCAAAGGTAATGCTTGGTCTGTCTATGCATCCATCATGGCGGACACGTTGCTTTGGCAGCTCACCACCCCCACTGCCAGGCATGCGTACTTGAGGACCCACAGGCCACCTCCAGTATCAGTGGCGCAGGTCCCTGGGCAGGGGGTCAACTTCTGAGATGGTCCTCACACCGTGTGCTTCTAGAGTGGCCTCAGGACCCTAGACATATTTTGTAGCTTTGATGATAGAATTACTGTTAACAGAACATTGTTGCTCTTTTATGATTTCCTTAGTACTACTTAATAAGCATTGTTTATCAATATAAGTAGTGTCCTGGTTACATTTGTGGAAGAAAGTATTTTGTGGCCCTTTGAACCCCAGGGAATCCTAATCAATGAGAGCAAAGGGGGAAAAAGTTAATCCTTATGTGTATAGCTCTCTGTAAGGTGTTCTGACCTCATAGTGGGAATTCATTCATCTGAAATGTATTACTCTGAATACAGCACACTGAGGCATTTGATTCTTTTTTTTTTTTTAAGGACACTTGAACTATGGGAGATAAGAAGCCTTCCAATAAATAAGTCCTGCCCTCAAAAAGCTTGCAGAACAGTCAACAGAATCTGTCACATGAAAACAGTACAGCAGTAGAAATTTCACTGGCAATTTGGTTTAAGTTTGGAGCTAAGAACTAGAAATTAGGATTTAGGATATACAACACCTGTATGCCTTCCCCATCCCCATAATATGTCCAGCTTCCTACTGTGGTCACCGGGCAGCCTATAAAAAGCAAGGTTACTCACCTCCAGCTTTTCAAATGAACACACGGTATCAAATATAGAAACCAGAGGAAGCTTCATTGTTATGGAGCCAAACTGATTGAGAGCAAGTGTGAGTGCTCTAAATATATAGAAGAACTAGCAGATTTAAGATGCAGACTCTTACAGGCTATGAATCCAAGATCAATCACTGAAGAGTCCAAGTATATAATCAGAGAGTCTGTCACAGCACGAGCTGTCGGTGCCAGAACACAAAATCGGCACCACGCCCAGAGCTGCTAAAAAATAAAGCCAGGACCAGGGTGGTCGTGGTGCCAGAGGGAAATTTCAGAAGCAACACTTTTGAAATGCAAAACAGAAGCAGGAGCAAGTACCAGAATTCTGCAAAAATGCAAAACAAGTACTAGGTTGAGTCATACTAAAAATGCCAAGTAAGCAGCAGGCCAAGCACAGCCAAGACCCATTTTTAATGAAGCAGCTCCAGCGCACATGGGTGCTCCGGACATACCAGCACGAGGAAGAAAGTCCTTCCAGCAGGTTCTGCCCTCTGCAAAAGCAAAAAGCTGGTGGACTAAGAAGGCAGCTCAGCCGAGTGCAGTGCATCTCTGAGAGCAGAAACCCAGCTGGAAAGGAACAGCTCCTTCAAAAGCTCTCGATGAGGAGTGCAGAATGCCTCCTTGGAAGCATATCCTCGGGCCCTGTTACTGCCATGTTATCATTAAAAAGGATGTTGGCAGTAACACTTGTTACTGTAATTATTGTAATTATGACCTTACCTGTTAATACTAACATCAGCGGACATTGGACAGTTCTCATTATGTGTCAGGAACTATGAAGAGGTTTGAATGCATTATTTTATGTAATCCTCCCAACAATATTCAGCTGAGGTCTACCTGTCCCCATTTTACAGATGAGGAAAACTGAGACTTAGAGCAGTTAAGTAACTTATCCAAAGTCACACAACTGTTAGGTGAGGTAGCTTTAATTCAAACCCAGGCTGTTCACACTTGTTCTGGCCTGCCAAGGAGACACTGAGATTCATTCCTTTCCATGTGTCATTAGGACAAAAAAAATTAGCCAGGGAGGTACAGGTCTGCACAGAGATATCATAAGCCAGCACATTATTAAGAATTATTAAGAACAGGTGAATAATAAGGCCATTAAAGGCTCTGAATTTCTCAGCAAAAGACAGGACTGTGGGCTGTGAGGTCTCAGCAGCCCCACGGAGGAAATGGAAAAATCAATCCTGAACACACGCCCGGCCCCGCTCAGCCATCACCCAGACCTATGTTGGCACCGAGATGCTGCTGTAGGCATGGTCAAGCCAGGATTTATTTTGTCATTCAAAGTCCCAGAGAATGCCAGCGACAGTGCTCAGAAGGCCTTCCACCAGATGGCCCTGCTCTGCGGGCCCTCTGCCCACCGCCCTGCCAGCACCATCAGCTCCCCAGCTACCAGCGACGAGCTGGCCTTCCCGGGGCGGCCTCCTCCACTCTCTGCTCAGCACGGAAGTTGTCTAGCAGCCTAACGCCCGTGACCAGCCGCTCTCAATGGCCGCTTTTCCTGGGGTGCTGGGGACCATCTGGGGCTGTGGGTAAGATCCCCGGTGCCGGCTGGCACAGGTCCTTGGCTGTCTCCCGGCCCGCCGACTTGCCAGCGATGCAAAATAGACCCGCTATTGTTTGCGTGCGTGTTTTCTTCTTCTCCTGGGTTTCTTACGGTCTTATTGTAATATAATTAACATGCAGTAGATGCTCAGATCTTAAGACTTCACTGCCTTGAGTTTTGACAACTGTTTATACGCTTGTGTCACCACCACTCAAACAAGAGATAAAACATTTCAGATCCCTCTAAAGGGTCCCCCTTTCTAGTCAAGCCCCTCACCCAACCACTATTTGATTTCTAATTTCTCTAATCATAGATTTGTATTTGCATGCATTCTTGCATAATTGTTTCTACAACATAATTAGGAGATTCTAGATAACTCTCCACAGGCTTTTGACGATGAAAAATACTTCTAATTATATTTACGTTCTGCCATCATGCAACACATGCTCACTACACAAAATGTGAAAAATACAAACTATTTTTTAAAGAAAATTCAAAAAACATCCGTGATCCTATTGAGCAGAAATAACCATGGTTAGTATTCCAGTAGATTTCTTTCAAGGCTAGTACATACGCATTGATTATAGGCTGGCTCCCTAGTGGAGCATGAGCTTTTTTGTAAATAAATAAGTCTTGTTGCTGCTCACCTCAGAGAGGGCCATTTCAAGCTGCCGGTGTGAGAGGCAGCTTGATCAAAAATTCAACCTGCAATTTAGGGCACCAGCCCCTCCAATTCAGTGGGGGACACCGTCTGAATTCACTGTTTATTTTCTTCTGTGGAATATGTCTTGCACACCTTCTCCCCTGGACCTCTCACGGAGCTTCAGTTTCATTACTCCCAAGGACAATGGCTAGCTCCTTGGGATACACCCCCCACCAAGATGAAGACACACTTGCCCCCCACGCAGACCACCCTTGATGCAACCTCCAAATCTCATCATCATTCCAGCCACTTCCACAACACAGTGTTCCCCCACACAGACACACCCTCAATTTTATTTACATAAATCTTCTTTCTTAAAAAAAAAGTGGTACTTTAATGATATTCATTCAACTTGGAGGAGTTTTTCAGAGATCCAAAGAATATGATGACATCATAATTTCTGGTCTCTTTTTCTATACACCCCTGAGCAATCAGGTGACTAATGCTAGGTCATCAACCATGTCTGAGGCTGAATAATATCCCATGTACGTATAGATCACATTTTGCTTATCCATTTATCTGTGGATAAGCACTTGGGTTGCTTCCACTTTGGGCTATTTTAAATAATACTGCTCTGACCGTGGGTGTACAAATACCTTTTTGAGGCCGTGTTTTCACTTCTTTTGGTATATATCCAGAAGTGGAATTACTGGATCATATGGTAATTCTATTTTTAGTTTTTTGAGGAACCGCCTTACTGTTTTCCATAATGGCTGCACCATTTTGCATTCTCACCAGCAGTGCATAGGGCTTCCACTTTCTCCACATCCTCGCCAACACTTATTTTCTGGTTTTTTGATAATAGCCATCCTTGTGACTCTGAGGTGATACATCGTTGTGGTTTTGATTTGCATTTTCCTAATAATTCGTGACGCTGAGCGTCTTTTCAGGGGCTTGTTGCCATTTATATATCTTTGAAGAAATGTCTATTCAAGTCCTTTGCCCATTTTTTAACAAGTTTTTTGTTGTTGAATTGTAGGCACTCTTTTTTTTTTTTGAGAGAGAGAGAGAGAGAGCGCGTGTGGTGGGTGGGGAGGGAGGGGCAGAGAGAGAGAGAGAATCTTAAGCAAGTTCCATGCCCAGTGTGGAGCCTGATGGGAGGCTCGATCCCATGACCCTGAGATAATGACCTGAGCCAAGATCAAGAGCTGGATGTTTAACTGACTGGGCCACCCAGATGCTCCAGCACTCTTTATATATTCTGAATAGAAATCTCTTATCGGATATCTGATTTGCAAATATTTTCTCCCACTCCATGGGCTGCCTTTATACTCTGTTGATAGGGCTCTTTGGTGTACAAAAGTTTTTAATTTTGAGGTAGTCCAATTAATGATGACAATTTCAATAAAAATCCAGGCATAATAGAAGAAAATAACATTGGAATGAAACAGACCTGGTTCTTTTCTTAGCTATGCCACTTAATGAACTGGTTGACCTCCAACAAGTCATTTAACTTTTCTGAACTTTTTTAAAAAGATTTTATTTTTAAGTAATCTCTTCTCCCAAAATGGGGATCGAATTTAGAACCCTGAGATCAAGAGTCACATGGTCTACCGACTGACCCAGCCAGATGCCCCCTTTTCTTTTCTTTTCTTTTTTTTTTTTTTTATAGATTTTATTCATTTGACAGAGAGAGAAAGACACAGCCAGAGAGGGAACACAAGCAGGGGGAGTGGGAGAGGGAGAAGCAGGCTTCCTGCGGAACAGGGAGCCTGATGTGGGGCTCGATCCCAGGACCCTGGGATCATGACCTGAGCCAAAGGCAGATGCTTAACAACTGAGCCAGCCCCGTGCCCCTGGATGCCCCCTTTTCTGAACATTCTTATCATTATCTGAAAATGGGTCGGGGGAAAAGAATACCTCCCATCCAGGATTTTTGTTAAATATGAATATACATAAAGCAAGAATCGTAGCACCAGCACTTGGAATGTACACAGCTCTTATCCACACTTACCCCAACATACTTGTCAGCTTGCATCATCCCATTCAACAGGACCCCAGAACAGACACTCTTTGTATTAACAAAGGGATCATTACCCTCATCTGATCAATGATAGCCAGGTTACATAAAGGACCTGAGATCACAG
Source organism: Callorhinus ursinus (assembly GCF_003265705.2). Classification (NCBI taxonomy): domain Eukaryota; kingdom Metazoa; phylum Chordata; class Mammalia; order Carnivora; family Otariidae; genus Callorhinus; species Callorhinus ursinus. The sequence goes on along the minus strand of NW_027397072.1, from coordinate 20,527,661 downwards.
TGTCTACATTGCTATCTGGATCTTTTGAAAACTCCCATTGTGGGTGCACCCTCAGTCCCTGCTTCCCCGCCCAGGGGACAGACAGCTGCTCCAACCCATTATCAGACCCAAGAACTGGGGAATCCTTCAAGACCATCCAGTCCAGCTCTCCCAATTTGCAGATGGTGAAACCAAAGCTGAGGGAGGTTAAGAATTTTGCTCAAATTCACAGAGCCAGAATCAGCCCTGATGGCCAACTCTCCCTCCCAGCACAGAAATGAATGTCCTTGACCAAGCAGAAGGAAAGCCTTGTACGACGTCCAGCACCGCCCACTCCTCAGAACACTCAGCCTTGTTCTTCTCTGACAGTGTTGTCTGGGGGGAAAAGGACATTCTTAGCGGTGCTGTGGAATAGCTTTGGGGCAAAACTTCTCAAGACAGATGTGTGTACTGTATTTACCAGCTGCTGGCCCAGGCAGCTCGTAGGACCAGGCACTTTCAGGAGTTTGATGGGAGCAATATGGGAAGACCTTGGTTTTGTTCCCTTTTCTATTCTGTCTGTATATGACCAAGATTCGCACACCGGTGCTTCCGCTCAGTGCCTCCACCCTCCAGCTCTGAGACTGAGGGTGCACAAGGCTGTGTAGTGCTTTATCCAGGAACATTCTGGTCAGGTGCTTCCAAGCAATGCAAAAACACATTTCATTGCCTTTGCCTCCAAGGGCCTTTTTATCTTTCTTGTTTTACGAAAGAATAATGCACAAAAGATATGAATGGAAATCAAAATAAAGATTTACCCATAATTATACTACTAAGTGACCTTCCTTTTTGAAGAAAAAGATCGTGACATTTATTCTGAGCTCCACAAGCCAAGGAGGAAATGTGGGAGAATGTCTCTCTAACTGCCCTTCACCATTTTTTGCGGGCAGGCCAAGCGACTGTTTCTCATGACGAACACTGTCAAAGTCTAGAGGAAAATTCAAATGGTTATATTCTGGCACATTCTTTACTCCATACAGCATTATGATCAATGGGGGAAGACAAAGTAAAATGGTGAAATATTGCTGCTATCACTACAGGGTTCTTTCTGAGACACCGCCCCCCCTGCCCTGCCCACTATCATTGGTGCCCTGGAAACATAGGCTGCTCCGTTTAGATGGATGAATGGATGGATGGATAAATGGCACATATAATTATTTTATAGTTCAATGCAAACATCTGAGCTCTTACTACATACCAAAGATCTCTGCTGGATGCTAGGAAAAATAGAGATAATTAAGATACAGGCTGTGTCTTCAAGAGTGTCACAGATCTAGCATAGAAAGAAAGAAATGACATTCGGTGTGACAAATAAATGACAAAAATAACAGCAGAGCATAAGATACAGTGGGGACCCAAAGAAGACATGGCAGGAGGCTGCGGAGCTCTTGATTTTTTCAGCATCATCTTGGATGCTTCTGCTCTAGAAGCATCCCTCCTGTACAAGTAGTGAGAAGACATCCTATTACAGGTACTCCTTTTAAGGGATCTCTGCCAAGGTCTTTACAAATGTTCTTGTAATTTGGGGATTCTTTTTCATACAATTTATAAATGTTATTTAAAGTATTATCTACCTAAAAAGAAAGTTGGGACACAGAGCGAAGTCTCTCTCAATAAGCAGGAGATGAAGCGTGGAGCTCTGCCAAATTAGAAGCTAACACTCCTGCTTCCCAGGTGCTTGAATTTATATGGGTCCTTCTATAGGGTGATGACAAAGTCAGTATTTGAACCCAGATGCCCTAATTCTCAGATTTATAGTCAGACCACAGGATGTGCACTAGGGCACTGAGCTTAAAAGTCCTAGATATAAACCTACAAGGAATCCATGCCAAATCTACTCAAATATTCAGTTTGGAATTCTTCCCTTGCAGTGAAATTTGCTGATTGGCATAAGGCACACTAATTGCCACAAGGTACAAAGGCAGTGTTTGATCTCACATGAAGCTCTGTGAGCACCTGCTTAGAAGACAGTGGAGAGAAATGACTTCCACCAGCTGCATGACCTTGAGCAAATTGTTGGACTTCCAAATCTCTGTGCCCTCAGCTCAACCACAGAAAGAATGGCATCCACCACCCAAGGACAGTTCTGAGTGGAGATAATGAGTAGAATGACGTGGAATAAGCATTGCTAAATGTCAGGAAGGCACAAGAATGTAGCATAGTACGTGCTGTGGGGAGCGCTGTGAACTGTGTAAGACTGATGAATCACAGACCTGTACTCCTGCAACAAATAATACGTTATATGTTAATAAAAAGAAAAAAAGAGAATGTAGCATAGTGTAAGACTTGGCTAAAGGGGCCATGTCTGCCCTCTTTGTGGTCTCTGAGATTTTCTTGTCTTTCTGGTACAGGGATGAAAAGGGACATGGTCACGGACCGCCAATCCGTGGCTGGTCCTCTAGGAGACCGGAAAGCTCTCAACATCATCAGCGTCACGGCTGTCCCATCTCAGGGGCCCAATCTGGCAGGCAGATTTCACAGAGGCAGGGGTCTAGCTCACAGTATGGAAGCAGCTCTCTGGTTTTACATTGTTTTTACCAGACCCTTCCATCTAAGGCATTTAACAAACACAATCTAAACATAACATTTCCATCCTCGTACACAGGGATCGTCAGTGTTTCTGGAGAGGTCATGGGCATGCCCCAGAAGCATCCATTAGAATTGCTTGCATGGGGATAATATCACCCTTGATAGGCATAGTGTTCTGCAATGGAAACACACTCAGCTAGACATTATCTCATTTGACCCCCGAGCATACTCTCACTACATCAGGCAGACTGATTATCCCTATTTTACAGGGGAGGAAATGGGCTCAGAGGGAGGGGAACTGTCCAGGGTCCTTTGGCTAGGAAGTAGCCATCTGGGACTGGGGCCCCTGTCCCCCTCTCCCACACACCACTCAGTCCTGACCCACCCCTCAGAGGCAGCGATTCCCATATCCAGACTGGCTGGACCTGAAGACACAGGGAAGGAGTTTTAATTCATAGGCAAACTGTCGAGAAGCATGAGGTCCTCCTGCTAAAGAAGGTCCCCAGTCTCTGTTCTCCTTCAGGTCAAGCACTGACCGTGGAGCCTGTCCTTAAGAACGCTGCCATCTAGGCATGTGCGCGACTCCGTGGTGGTCATGACAGCCCCCATCTGCCCCCCTACCTGTCCCTGTCTCTGAGATGCACGCCCAAGCCTCCTTGGTTCTCATGCCCTCACGGGCTCCTGTATCCTGTCTTCTGGCCCCACCAACCTGCTCTCCTGGCTCCTCTTCTACTTACTTATCCACAGCTAGGGCTTTCCCGGGGCCCTTGCTCTCCCACAAATCAAAACAATGACAAAGGAGGTAAGAAGGGTGCCCAGGGGCAGGGGATCCCACCGAGAAGTGAGGGCTCCCAGATTCCGTGCTGACTGGCTTAGGCCCAAAGGGAAGGCACATCCCCCTCAGGGGTCCATCCCTGTCTTCTGCACTCCCCTGCACAGCCAAATTGACATGCATGAGTGTGAGGTACAGTGAGCTCTGCAAAGGAAAGGCCTGGATTCTCTGAAACATTCAGAATATTACAGGGCCAGTGCTGTGGCAAGGAGGGGGGGGTGTCCATACTCCGCCTAGGTTGAAATCCCAGTCCTATCATATAACTGTGTAGCCATGGGCAGGTTACTAAACCCCTCAATGCCTCCATGTTCTCATTTCTAAAATGAAAATAATAATCCCTAACATAGGGCGCCTGGGTGGCTCAGTTGGTTAAGCGGCTGCCTTTAGCTCGGGACCCCAGGGTCCTGGGATCGAGTCCCGCATCGGGCTCCCTGCTCGGCGGAGAGCCTGCTTCTCCCTCTCCCTCTGCCTGCCTCTCTGCCTACTTGTACTCTCTCTCTCTATCTCTGTCAAATAAATAAATAAATAAAATCTTTAAAAAAAATAATCCCTAACATAGTTTGGGGAAGATTAAGTCAGTTAATACATAAAAAGTGCTTAGACTACTGTTTGGCACACAGTAGGGCCCAGTGAATGGAAACTGAAGTAATAGTAATTGTACTGCTATTCAAAACACATTTAAGGCTGAAATACGTAGAGGGTCAGGAGTTACAAGGTAGATAAAAAAGATGACACTTAGCTTAGGAGTCATTCTTTGAATAAAGTTTTCCAGTGCCTTACTCTGTACAAGGCAGTGTCCTATGCCCTAAAGAGGCAGTAGGGAGAGAGAGAAATGAGTTCCCTGTCTTCATGGAGCTGTTTTCATAGTGAGGGTATGCTGTTTTCCCTGTTTTCATGGCAGTAGGGAGAGAGAGAAATGAGTTCCCTGCCTTTCTTTTTTTTTTTTTTAAGATTTTATTTATTTATTTGAGAGAGAGAGAGAGCACATGAGAGGAGGGAGGGTCAGAGGGAGAAGCAGACTCCCTGCTGAGCAGGGAGCCTGATGCGGGACTCGATCCTGGGACTCCAGGATCATGACCTGAGCCGAAGGGAGTCGCTTAACCAACTGAGCCACCCAGGCGCCGGTAATGAGTTCCCTGCCTTTCAAACAGGCAGTAAGGAGAGAGAGAAATGAGTTCCCTGTTTTCATGGAGAACAGACCAGAGAAATACTAGATTGTGATAACTAGCTGTGCCGGGAGGTAAACTAAGGCACATGAATGGGAGTGACCAGTAACTGTAAAGGCAGGAATGGCTTCTCCAGGGGGCAACCTCTTTGAAGGCTCACATTCATCCGTGGAAGGAGAAATCACATCCATGAAGGGGGACAAGAGCCTCAGTGAGTCTTGGCTTATGGCAAACTAGGAAGGAAGCTGAGAACAGAGCCAGGGGCAATTTCAAGGTGTGGAATCAGAACCCACAAACTTGGATTTGGACAGGTCTCAGTGCTCTCCAGACTGGTATAGAACAGATTAAAGGAACTACAGAAGCAAAAGAAAAATCTAATTTAGACCAATATTTATGAAATATCTCCTCTTTTTGGAGGAACTCAGGGAGGATTTTCTTTCAGATCTTAGCATCTCAAAAAGCTGTTTTGGGCCTAGGCAATTGAATAAAAAAAACACATATCTACAGATGCTATGAGTCTTGCAAATGACTTTTCCCCTCTTTTTCAGCCTACAGGAAGCTCAAAACTGAATTTCCTGTAGAAAACTCAAAACTGAATTTGCAACAGGGCCTGCTGGTATGCACTTTTTTCCCCCTGAAATAACTTTATTCTCAGCTTTTTTTCTGTATAATTCTTAGACTTTAATTGCTCTGATCTCTTTATTTATTGTAATGCAGATATGTGTACATGTGTATATGTGTGTGTATAAAGTATAGGCTCCAAATCATCTTTAGAACAAGTTAGATTATAATAACTTTACAGCCCTAAGTAATTTAGCACCTATTTCAAAATAAACTATTTTCTTTTTCTTTAAAAAATTTTTTGAATTTTTTGAGAGAGAAAAATAAACTATTTTCTATATGTGCTTATATAACCCACATTTATGTAGCATGGGAATTTTTTTTTAAAGTTTCAATCCCCCCTCCCCAGTCCTACCACTTTTTTTAAAAGGGGCAAACAGGGGCGCCTGGGTGGCTCAGTCGTTAGGCGTCTGCCTTCGGCTCAGGTCATGATCCCAGGGTCCTGGGATCGAGCCCCACATCGGGCTCCCTGCTCCGCGGGAAGCCTGCTTCTCCCTCTCCCACTCCCCCTGCTTGTGTTCCCTCTCTCGCTGTCTCTCTCTCTGTGTCAAATGAATAAATAAAATCTTTAAAAAAATAAAATAAAATAAAAATAAAAGGGGCAAACATTTTCCACTGAAAGTGCACAATTGTAAATGGTCCAAAGCTTCTCACTCCTTCGGCAACTACCTGTGGCTGCAACAACTATCTCTGCTTTTCTTCATTTTCACTTCATCGCCCCCCCCCCCGTTCTGCACAGTGGCCCCAGTGCCCCCAGCTTCATTTCCCTAAAAGATCAATTGTGCAAATCAGCCTTTTGGCAGTTTAAAATCTTCAATGGCTCCTAACGCTCATAGAGATAAATGAACAGCCCTTATCTTGCTCCATCAAGTCATTCCCCACCTAACCTCTGCCCAAACCCAGGAAGCCCCCACCCCTAATTCTCTCTGGAAAGGCCTCTTTCCCCACGTCCGTGAGCCTTCTCACACTGGTGCCTCCACCTGGCACACCCTTACGCCCTTCTCCATCCAGCCTTCAGACCCCCTCTAAAGTCTTCTCAAAAGGCTCCACCTCACAGTGGTGTCTTCCACCTGGAGGTACTGCTGGCTGAACATCTAATGAGTAACTCCTGCATCCTGCAACGCCGTGCAACTTTACTGAATCTACCTTTATATCATTTAGTCTTGCGCGTTTTACAACCTGGTTACTGAAATTGAAATCTTCTTGATGGAAAGGGCTTCTCTATGTTTTTGTATCCCCCTTGATGCCCTTTGGAGTATCATATGTAGCTGACACTCCAGAAATACTTGACAGTGTATATCTATTTCCCCTCAAAACACAAAGCATAAAGCAAATGACAGGCAAGTAGTTGATATCTTCAATAAATAAAGCACTCACTGGTATGAAAATTCACTAAAATGCAAATGGTTAAAAAACATACGAAGTGTTTGGCCACTAGAAATAAAGAATACAAGTTAAAATGATACAACTTTTCTATCAAATTAGCACAGGTTGCGGGAATCTCAATCTTTAATGCTTTTGAGAGTACTGGGGGTTAGGTACTCTCACAACTGCTAGTGGGATTATAATTGATACAAACTGAAAATAATTTGACAATATGTAACAAATATTTTACATGTTCATATACCTTGATCAACTCATTTGGAGAGCTGCTAGGGAAATATTCTAAAATTCAGAGAAAGCTTTGGTACCCTTCCTAGGGTTATAATACTGTATGTACAACCTAAAGGTACAGGAAGGAAATTATACTTCCACTCAGTAGACTGTTACATAGCCATTAAAAACGGCAGCTATTAACTTGGGCGGGGGGGGGAAGGGATGCTTATATTCCAATATTAAAGTAGAAAATATATAAAATTAGATGTAAAATTATGTAAAATGAATAATTCCAACCACATAAACAAATGCATGAAGGAAAGATATCAAAACAGTAAAAGCAGTTATACTTGTTTATAGTTTACTATGTTTTCCAGATTTTCTAGAAGGATTGTATGACTACCAGGGGAAAAAAAGGATGATTTTCAAATTAGATTTTTCTTTGCTGTTGTTGTTGTTGTTGCACAGATACTAAGCTTATGGGACATAATTCTTGTTTCCCCCTGGCTTTTTTATTAAGAAACAGAGAGGAGAGAGCTGAGGAAAGGGAGAAAGTGGGGGCAACTCTCTTATCCTGATTAATCTCTGCAGTGAGGTGGGCGGACACTGTCATCTTTGTAGAGCCAGGAAACAGGTTCGGAAAGGCTCAGGTCCAAGGTTGCCTGAAGGGCAGAGTCAGGGTTCAGACCCAGGCTATGGGGCCCTCGGTGCTCCCTCACCCTCCTACCCAGGGTAACCCAGCCAGGATGGGGCAAAAAATCACAAGGAAAGGGCAAAAGGTGAGTACAAAATCCTAGTGGTCATTCATATAATGATATTTTTTTGAAAACATTGGTTTTAGGGTGTAGGATTGTGGACAGTGTTTACCCTCCTCTTTTTTCTAGACTTTCTGTAAAGTAATATTAACTTTCTACTTTCACACACGGGCATAAAGAAAACTGCCTTTGGATTCACTGAACGGTGAGCTGCAAGGAGATCCCGCCCCGCTCTTGAGAAGACTTAAAGGAGTTGGCGGGGAAGGGGGATAAGGGGGAGGCAGGACACACAGCTCCTGTCCCAAGCCAACCACCGCACCACAGGGCTGCAGGAGCCTCAAGATTTGGGGGGGGAGGTTGCAGCCTGTGCGCGCGTGTGCACGTGCGCGCGCGCGCGCGTGTGTGTGTGTGTGTGTGTGTGTGTGGTGGGAGTTGCCTGTGATGGGGAGCAGCAGGAGCTGTGGAGCTTTCTGCAACAGTGAGCCTTGCACCTCAGAGGGAGTCAGCTTCACCTTGCAGCTTCTCCACACCATCCACCATCCAAGTGTTGCACACTTTACAGAAAGGTGTCTGCCATGGCTCACTCCCCTACAGTCCTCATTCTCAATCACAAAGCATGAAGAGAGGCAAATGTTGAGGATGAGGCAGGACCTAGAGGTGAGCAGCTTTTTTCTAGTGGGATCGGGCTCTATGGACTGTATACAGTTCTGGGGAAATCCTATCTAGTCGCTCTCCATGGCCCACTGCCCTCATCCTGGAGGGCAGCATTTCTCAGAGAGCTCTGTCCCACCTCAGTGGGCAAGTGGGACACTCCCAGGCAGGACCACTGTGGCTCCATCCCAGGAGAGAGGAATAGGGAAACTTAGTTATACAATTCAAAACACAAAAGAAACATTAAGGGGAACCCTTTTCTTTCCAGAAAATGTGCCTACAATCATTCTACCCCAGTACCAAGTGCTTTTATTTTTCCAGCTACTTTATCAACCTGTGTTCCTAGGTATAAACAAGACTGTGGGAAGTCACCTGCGCCCCTTTGGAGAGCCATTTCCAGAAAGTGAGTGGGATTTAGAAATGAGTGCGTGGTAAGGAGGCAGCGGGGGTGAGTTTGGCGAAGGGAAAGCAGAACTAGTTCAGGGGCTTGAGTGGCTAGTGAAGGAAGATGATCTGTGTGGTTAAGCTGGGGTGGGAAGTGATGCAAACAGCCATCTCAGGAGCTGGCAGAGAGGAAGAGAGAAGGGTAAAGGCCCAAGAGGATCTGAAGGGACCAGGCTCTCAAGCAACCTGTCTTGTGAGTGCAGAACCTCCTGATGCACTGTTACACCCACTGCCCAGCTTTGAGGCTCACCACAGACTCGGGAGGTATAGATGGGCACTCTACCAGTTCATACTGAGATGTAATTTCCAGAGATGACCCCACTTGTCTGCAGTCACATAGCCATGAGCTGGCTCTTTGAATGAGATGGGCTGACTCCAGTTCTAAGATTCTTTCTGTCCCAAATAGCACTGTGTCCTCTAGCCAAGAAAAGGGACCCTTATTCTTCCACAGACAGAAGGAAGGGGAGGGAGGAGACTGAGGAACGCAGCAAGACTGAGTTGTCAGGGGCTGAGGTGAGGTGAGAAGGAGGGAAGAGGGGAGCTGAGGGAGATCTGTCCCAGATCTCCAAGCAGCTGAGAGGTGGCAACGGGAGTCAGGTTTTACAAATTCATAGTGTGATCAAGTCACCATGGTGGGTGGTCAAGGGACACATTAACCTAAAGCTTAGGTGACTTTTGACTATACATGCGGGCCTCACAGCCCATCAGTCAATAAAATCCCTCGTGGCATTTTCCTAATGAGCATTTACCCAAGACATTGAGGGGGGAGGGGCACTGAGCTAGGAAGCCTGTTTTCATTTTCCCCCTGTTCCACCTAACTGTGTCGACTCTGGCAAATCACTTGGAAAACAAGAACCAAATATAAGAAGTCTGGCTCTGTGCCTTCCCAACCTCTCAATCCACTTCTTTTTTCATCACTCTCTTGACTGCTGGAGAGAGAATGATTATAAGTATCACACGGACCCTTTCTTTTCACAAAATTCAACAAAATACTGAAATCCAGGCCACTGAGCCCTCCCCTTGGAGAGCAGCCTCCCTTTTACACCTCCTAAGACAAGGCTTTGCACTAAGCAAGACTCAGTAATAATCTCCCCACCAGCATTGGCGTGACTTTGCTTTGCTGCAGGCAACTGCCCAGAGGATTCCTTCTTTATAATCTTTCTATGAATGATTTAGAAGTAAGTACCATCTCTGTTTGCATCTGGAGGAATAAAAACATAACAGAGAAATGAAAAAGCTGTGGTGTATCCAAAAATAACACCAAGATATGTTGGCTTCCCAGTTCACCTCTCTGTACCAACCAACTCCTCCTTGATCTGCTTCACACAACAGAGGCAAACTGGGACCCCCAATGTCCAGATATCCTGGATCAGTTATGAAACTGTCTCAGACTAAATGCAATGAGGTGGCCCAGCAGAACTAGGGTTCCTAATTCTTCCCCATTCTGATGGGCCTGGTCCTAACTCCTTCCCCACTGCAGGTGCCCTGCAGTCACATGCTCTTGTCAAGTGATCTGCAGCTTCAGGCTGCATACTCTGCAGAAAAGAATAGGGGGGAAATAGAAAGAAAATACAGCTTTCTCCTGAGAACCTCACAACCTTCCGGCTTATAAAGCAACCACCTTGTTACCTTCCTGCAGAGTCCCCACTGGCCAGGAGAACACGCTCTCAGATCAACCTCCCCTCCCTTTGGTGCATCCAAGAGAAATCATACTTGCTGAGGGGATCTGCTGATATCTCAACCTGGTTCAAAAATGCAGATGTGCGACCAAAGGACAGGAAAGGACACTGATGAAAAGGCCGAATGTCTCTCTCTCTTTCTAAATAGTAAGGCCCACTGATTGCAGAGCCTTTGTACCATGCTTAGCTTCCTCTGCCTCCACCAAACTTTGTGACTCACAGTCTTTGTGCAGAGTGAGGCAGTTGAGAGGGCCTCAGTTGTGGGTTAAATCGGGAATTCGCTCTTCTCCCAATACTCACCCCTCTGGTGCCACCTGAGCCCCTACCTGGCAGTGGCATTGGAAGGTGAGCACAGCACCAGTGTTTTGGCTGGTCCTAAATAGCTGCCAGAACCCAGGACCTGGGTCCTGATGGACTTGCGTCCATCGGGATCACATCTCTCTCTCATTCTCTCTCTCTTTAACACACACACACGCACACACACACACCCCAGCTCAGAGCGTCTGGAGGCTCTGCAAGGCAGTTGATTTCTAGACTGGTCTGGGTCTCCAGTGCTCCATTCATTAGAGATACAATGTGAGACCCAAAGCGCTCTCTTTTCTTCACCCACACTGCCTCTAAACCAGAGAAATGCCTGGCAAATTTTTAAAGCAGAACTGTGCATCAGTAGGGTCTGGCTAACTGTTGCACATCAGTTGAGGGGATGGCTGGGGAACGGAGGAAGAGAGGTTGGGGAAGTGGGAGGGGGAGCAGCCAGAAGGTGGCCGACTCCCCAGAGCTGCGCTGTACCCTCAGCAGCGTCTCCTCCCTACATCACTGCGGATGGCAAATCTGCAAGTTAGGGAACCCGGGACCCGCGGGCGGCAGGGGCGGACAGAGGCCACGTCCATCCAGGGGCGGCGACAAGAGACTCCCAGGACTGGCTCGCGCCCCAGCCCTCTGCACCGGCGCCGCCCCCCTCATCCTCGGAGCCCCGCGTACGGCAGGCAGCGAGCTCTCCCAGCAATCCCAGACCGGCTTCCCGCATAAAACTCCCCAGCGCAACCCGCTTTTGTTAATTCTGCGAATGCTGTCACAAGACCACCTCCACCAACGCTCCCTGCCTGCGTGGCTCCAAGGGAGACCCGCTTTCCCCACAACGCCGCTGCTCTGGATCACCCCAGTCCCCCGCCCCCTGACGTACCACCGCCCACCCGCCCCACGCCGGCAAACGACCCGCCCGAAGGACTTCCGAGAACCCCAGGGAGCCCGGCCTTAAGCATCTTTGTCCCCTCAGCGCAGCCGCGCGCGCACAGAGCGACAGAAAGAGCCCAGCCGGCCACCGAGTCCGCGCCCCCTGGCCTCGCCGGGCCCCGCAGGGGGACAATGGTCCGCGCCCCGCAAGTTTGCGAGCCCGGAGGCAGAGCCCTCCTTACCGTACATCTCCGCGGGGCGAGCGCCTCCGGGGAGGCCGCGTCGCCGTGTCGCCTGCAGCCAGCCCCGGCGGCGCCTGCCTTTCATTCACAGCCTGGGCGGCGGATGGCGGCTGCCGGCGGAGGCCGGGGCGGGGCGGGAGCGGGAGCGAGGGCGGGACGCGGAAGGGCCGGAGCCGGGAGCCGCGCGCCCATTCAGCCGCCCAGGCTGAGCGCCGCCGGCCTCCGCTCGGGTTGCTGTGCAGGGCCGCGCCGGGAGGGGAGGAGGCTATGCTAATGAGACGTCCCTCCCCCAGGCTCGGCCACTGCCAGGCCGCCCCGACCCCCCCGGCCCCGCCCCGCCCCGCCCCAGGCAAATTCCCGCCCTCTGCCTGCAGCGGCCCCGGCGGCCTCCCCAGAAACCTGAACCCCAAGATGCGCCTTTCCCAGCTTGTCGCTCCCAGGTCCTGGGGGGCGCGTTTTCCAGCTGCAGCGTTCTTCGGGGAAGTCGCCCCCCCTCAAATTCCCTGTCCCTGCCGGAATGCGCAGGCAGACAGCTGACATCGCCCCTAACCCGTGGGCCCCGAGGGTCAGCAGGGGCTCCCGAAGCTGCAGGTGTACCCCTCCCCACCCCCGATTTGTCCAGGATGCGTAGGCTGAGCCAGGGGACGCAAGGAAGAGGGACTGAGGAATAAATCTTCTCCCTTCCTTGGCTCCCTTAGCGAAGCCCCATTCTCTAATTAAGAACTCCGCTGTGGCCCTCCCCGCCAGTCTCCTGCGGGCCGGGCGCTTGCTACCAAAGAGCGTCCTTCCTGGGACAGGTAGAGGGAAACGCACCCCACCCCACCCCCTCAGTCCTGCAGGAAGCCCGCTTGCTCTTCCTCTCCCAGATTATGTCGTGTAATTCACAATTTTTGCGCCCAGGATCCTCTCTACTTGTGCCCCCAGGCCGACTTCACCCTCTGGGACCACGTGAGAAACAGACCGAAGGCAGAGGGCTCGCGTCCCACACCCTGATGATATCTTCTGGCCCAGCCCAGGGGTTCCCTAAGGCTTCTCCATCCAGCCTCCTCTGCATCTCAGACATTCACCTGGCCTTCCTTTCAGCACCTATTCCTTAGTTTCTCCCCTTACCCCATGGTTGAGGTTTTTGTCCCTAACATATTCTACAAGTAGCAGTGAGGGAGGTAACAACCTTAAAGATGGCGTGATGTCTCCCGTTGGACAGAAGGGGAAACTGAGGTGGTTAATTTGTGTTCTTCCTAGATACTGAGCTGCATGTCTGCAGGCCAGTCATCTACGCTCTCTGAACCTCAGCTTCCTGCAGGACTATTCGGAAGTTTATATAAAACCTACATGAAAGTACACAGTGGGTACTCACACAGTTATTTTCTTTCTTTCCTTCCTCACCCAAGGCAGGGAACAGAACTGGAGGGAGAATCCTGGTTGCTGGACTCTTGGAACAGTGCTCTCTCTTTTGTACCCCAAGCTCATGTTTCCTGTTTCTCTCGGGCCTCACCATCTCCTCCTACTCCCTTGCTGTTTCCAGGTTGTTTTTTTTTTTCCTGTTCCTTTACCTCTTTACTTCTCAGCAGCACATGTGAGTGCTGGAGGCCCCCCAGGAAAACCTGGGAGGGTTCCCAGATCTCACATTTAGTCTAGACCCTCATATGACTTACAAAGAAGCTCTATCTCTATTCTCCAGTTTTAGGAGGTCAGGTGACTTTGAGATCTGCTGAGAGTTATACCTGAACCAGGGCAGAAGGGAGAATTTGGAATCAAGCTTGGTCTGGACACCTGGAGATACTCCCAGCTCACAGTTCCATTCAGCAGAAAGTATACTCATTAAACACTGGTGCTTGCAGCACGGTGGCAAGTGCACTGTCTGTCTTCATGGAGTGAGATGGCAGGTGTTACTTCCATATGAGGAAGTTGGGTGGGGGCACAATCTTCTGGCTCACAGTTTTGTTTTCTCTTTTTTAAGACTTCATTTATTTATCTGAGAGAGAGAGAGAGCATGGCAAAGCACAGGGCCATGAGCAGGGGGAAGGGTAGAGAGAAGGAGAGGGAGAGGGACAAGCAGACCCCCTACTCCGCACAGAGCCTGATGCGAGGCTCCATCTCAAGACCCTGAGATGGTGACCTGAGCCGAAATCAAGAGTCAGATGCTTAACTGACTGCATCACTCAGGTGCCCCTGGCTCACAGTTTCAATATAAGGGCAGAAACCAAGAGTCCCAATATCCAGAATAGTGTGCCCATGAAAAGACATCAAGGAGCTATCAGCTATTTAGGTGAACTGTGGTAAGGAGGAAAAGTCAGAATTGAGATTTCTATCCTAACTAGATTCTTTCTGTATCTGCAGAGACCCCAAAACATGGTGATGAATATGGCAGGAAGGAAAATGGAGAAGAAATAACACAGTGTGTGCGCATTATGCGTTGGGTTCTGGGTCGCTTTACACAGTTTATCTCGGCCAACACTCTCAGCAACCTTGCAAGGTCAGTAGTGCTATTCCCATCTTGCAGCTGGGAAACTGAGACCCAGAGAGGTGCGATGACTCTAGTAAATATCAAGCAGGGATTCAAGCCCAGGACACTCTTCCCAGGACCCATTTTCTTCCCACCACACTGTGATGCCTTGCAGTCCACACTGATGTACACAGAACAACTGCATTTTAAATTGAGTAGTTCTTCACAGTCCAAAGGCCATGCCCCCTTCCTTCTCTTTTACCTGCTTCTGCTCCCCTTCCTCATCTGTATTTCACACCCCCCCCTCAATTACTTGGGTTTGGAGGGTAGAGTGGAGAGGGTTTCAAGCTAACCAGACCAAAGCAGGTGCTCTAATTTTCACCCCTCCTAGGCCATCAGCAGTGGATTCCTGTGGCATTAGCTGCTCCAGAGCCTAGAGGCAACTTGGGACCCAGTTGGTCAGGCTGGAAGAACTAAGCCTAAGGAAAAGTTATTCTTCTTTAGCCAGAGTGCACCCTGGATAACATAATCACTCTGAGCAAATGTGCTCAGCTGCAACAGCTCAACGATCCCCTGTGCCATGGGCGAGCACCACAATTTCCAGAGTTTTCATATGGACCAAAGACCAAATTTCCCCACGTTTCAGAGAAAGGGGGGCTTAGAAGTGGGAGGCAATCCACAACTATGGCATAAAAAACAGGACCCTTACTTGCATCCTGGGCCCTGGCGTAACACCAGGCCTGTCCTTCGGTCCAGGAGCCTGGCTTGTGATGCTCCAGCCTCACACAGCTAGACACAGCTCCACTGTGGCTGCTCAGGAGCCTCTAATCGCCCCATCAGCCACACAAGCAGCTCTTGCTCTGGGCACCAGCCTTGACCAGCCACCAGCTTTAAAGGGACTTCCAGAGGGAGGTAAAAGGGAGGAAGATGACAGCCCTAGGGGATGGAACTTCAGAGAAAAAAAAAATGATGAGGCCTGGAGAAGGGTCCAGGGAGAACCAGAGGGGAGAGTGTGCCCCTAAGGTTGTCACGAAGCTGATTAGCTGTGAAGCTCAGAATAGAACTCAGGATTCCTGACTCCGGGCCTGGTGACTTGAACCCCTGGCACTTCTCCCTTGAAGCAGGTATCTTGACCTACTTCTCAGAAGCCGCAGGGAAAGAACAGCCTATAAAAACAAGACCCAAGTAGAGGAGCAGGTGGGTATCCAAGGGCTGGAGAATGCATCTCCAACAACACAGGAAACAGCCCACGAGCCGGGTCAGTAGGACGTGCTCTTGGCCAGGTTCCTGGAAGCTGCCTTGGGCTGCAGGAGGGACACAGGGGGGACAGGGCAGCCGGCTGCTGAGAGATCAGCGCTTGAGCGTCTGGGTACAGAAGGCTGCTGCAGACGGATTTCCCCTCTAAACCAGATTTTACCAGAGAGTGAGTGAAGTTTGAGGTATCGATTATTGACATGTCAAGGTTGAAAAGTACTAAGCAAATTCTCCTGGTCACTGCCCTCTTCACTGTCTCTGGTTCACCCTGTGTTTATCCTCCAGAGCAGGGCCAGCTTCCCTTCATTAGCTGCTGCTGCCTGTGGTCCCTGAAGAAGAAGCTCCTTTCCCACGTGAAGTTCAAATCCACGTCCACTCGCTTCTAGTAAAAAGCTCAGGGATTATGATGCCCTTTGCCCCGACCCTTCTGTCCTTTCACCCTGTCCTTGCTCCCAGCTGTCAGGAGCCACCTGTTCCCTACCCATCACCTCCCATCTCCAGCCTGTGGGATGCTTGCTTCCACTGGGACACAGTGAAAGACTGGGAGGCCCATGCATCATGTTCATCCATTGAAAGGCATGACTTAGAAGAAAGAAGGACATGGCAAGTGAAGGGCTGGTCAGACAGATGATCTCAGAAGGTCAGGTTCCAGACCTTGGCTAAGGAGACCTACATGGCACCACAGCTAGAAGGAACAGGTTTGCCCAGAGCCTGGCCAATCTGCTCAAAGCATGGTTTAAGTGAACTTGGAGGGGGGAGAAAAACCTGACCACTAGGGAAGAACACAGAAAGGACATGTGCGATGCTGAACTCTAAGCCCGGAAAAGTGGCACCAGGGGAAGCAGAGCCCTGGGACTTCAGTGAGGCCAGATGCCAACTCTCCACGAAAGTTACCCTGGCCAGCCTGAGCCAAACCCAGGCTCACCAGCCTTGTCTAGTCACAGCCTCATGTTGGCTTTGGAGACCACCTCTCCTTTTCTCCCAAAAGATGCCCAGCCTTTGGTGCTTTGCAGTTGGGAATCCCTGGCCATGCCCATTTCCCCCTCCCTGGACTCCGCTTGGCCACAAGACCCCTCTTTAATACTCAGCCCCATTCTCAGCTTCTAAATCTCTAGCCCAGTGCTCACTTTTCTGGCTCAAGGATGACAGCTCAGTTCAGTCCCATGACAGGATGCTCAGCAATTCCCAGGTGAAAATAATGGAGAAACTCACACATCTATATAACAACATGCATATAACAAAGGAAGTCAACTTGATTTTGAATCCATTAGCATCTTATGTCTGTTTGTTAGGTTAGGACTCAGTTGTGCTCTAATTTATGGGGCAAGCATTTATTGAGAGCATACTACATGCAAGAGACTCTGTTAGAGAGTCTAAGAGAGAGAGAACAAAGAACACCCCTGCCATCCAGAAAACTCACAGTCTAGTAGAGAAGGAAAGTCAAGACAGAAAAATGGCATATCAGAAGAGGGATCAAAATAGAGTGTTAGGACTCTGAAAACTAAAATGTTGCTTAAAGGAATTAAAGAAGACACAAATGAATGGAAAGACATCGTATTCATGGATTAAAAAATTTAATATGAGTGTTGAATTGTCCATAGTGTCCAAAACAATCTTTAGATTCAATGCAACCCCTATCAAAATTCCAATAGCATTTTTTTCAGAAATGGAAAAAAATCTTTAAATTCATATGGAACCACAAAGACTCTGAATAGCCAAAGCAATCCTGAGAAAGCAGAATAAATTGGAGGCATCACACTTCCTTATTTCAAGCTACAGTACAAAGCAATAGTAATCAAAATAGTATGGTACTGGCATAAAGATAGGCATATAAACCAATGGAATAAAATGTAGAGCCCAGAAATAAACCCTCACATCTATAGTCAAATGACTTTCAACAAGGGTGCCAAGACCATTCAATGGGAAATGTCGGTCACTTCAACAAACGGTCCTGGGAAAACTGGGTATCCACATGCAAAAGAATGAAGTTAGACACTTATTTTGTACAAAACGTGAAGATTGACTTTAAATGGATTAAAGACTTAAACGTAAGACCTGAAACTGTAAAACTCCTAGAAGAAAGCACACTTCAAGAGCTTTTTGACGTTGATCTTAGCAATAATTCTTTGGACATGACACCAAAAGTATAAGTAACCAAAGCAAAAATAAACAAATGGGACTACATCAAACTAAAAAGCTTTCGTACAACAAAGGAAACAATAAACAAAATGAAAAAGCAGCCTATGAAATGGGATAAAATAATTATAAACCATGTTCCTGTACAGAATTAATATCTAAAATACATAAGGAACTCATACGACTCAACATCAAAAGAACAAAGAACCCTATTTGAAAATGGGCAAAAGATCTAAATAGGTGTTTCTCCAAAGAAGCATGCAAATGGTCAACAGGTATATTAAAGGATGCTCAACATCACTAATCATCAGAGAAATACAAATCAAAACCACAATGAGATACCACTTCACATTTGTTATCTAAAAGACAAGAGATAACAAGGGTTGGTGAATGTGTGAAGAAAAGGGACCCCTTGTGCACTGTTGGTAGGAATGTAATTTGGTATAGCAAATATGGAAAACAGCATGGAGGTTACTAAACAAATTAAAAATAGAACTCCATATAACTCAGCAATCCTACTCTTGGATATATATCCAAGGGAAATGAAATCAATATCCTTTTTTTAAAGATTTTATTTACTTATCTGACAGAGAGAGAGAGAGCACAAGTAAGCAGGGTGGTAGAGGGAGAGGGAGAAGCAGGCTCCCTGCTGAGCAGAGAGCCTGACACGGGGCTCGATCCCAGGACCCTAAGATCATGACCTGAGCTGAAGGCAGATGCTCAACCAACTAAACGACACAGATGCCCCTGAAATCAATATCTTGAAAAGATGTCTGCACTGCCATGCTCATTTGCAGCATTATTCACAATAGCCAAGCTATGGAAACAACCTAAGTGTCCATCAGCGTATTGCTTGGTAGGAGGGATTACAGGTATTTTCACATGGCCCTATTTACATAATAGGCCTTATGCCACAGGTGAGGAACCCATTTCTGTGATTATGCCAATCTCTGAGAATGTCTAGTCCAATTCTGTACTCAAGAACTGAAGGAATAACTATGGGATGGACTCAAGGGTTCTGGGCCCCACTGAAGTAGATTCTGGTCAAAATTCCACTTATGACCTGACTCAAGTAGACCCTCACTCCAGCCAGTGGGCAATAGCAATATTAAGTGTTCTGAAGAATTAGTGTTATGTCAAAGTCATTGTCCAGTAATCCCTAAGTGATCTTTTTTATGGCCACAATCCCCTTTGGGAAAGGGTAGAAGAAATATAAACAGTCTATACTGTGGTGGTACTGCAGTGACATTCCTCAAAAGTACCCAGGCTTTCCCTTTATTCATGGAGTCTTGGGTCTTGCAATTTGATGTGAGGCTGCCACTCTATTGTAAAGACTTGAGCCAAACATTTTTTCAGCAGACCAGGTGTTTGGTTTTCAAATTTTTGAATTATTTATTTAAAAATTTTTAAATCAAATGGGATCTTAGTGGCTGAACATTTATTTTAGTATAAAAAAAATCCCTGAAGGCCTGAAGCTTCTGATTATCATACTGGCCTTCTGCCCAAGATGCAGATCAGGTCCCTGTACCACTAGCAATTAACTGTTATCATTTGGCCTTTGCTGAGCCGGGATCTGTCCACGGTAATTGAAATAAAGGAAGGGGGGATGGGGTGGTCTGTTCCAGCTATAGCATATCACACCATTCTGGGCCTATTTAGAATAGCCACTAAAGCACTCCCAAAGATTTCCTCCATGAGCCTTTTCTGGGCCACCTTGGGGACATAGAAAGAGGATATGAAAAATGCCCTCTGATATTTCTACCTTTCAGTGTCTTTGAAGTTCTTCCTCAACATTACAGCACATTGTGTCTCAGCTTCACTTAGCATTGTGTTCTATTGTGACTAGGTTTTATTTATTTATTTTTATTAAAAAAATTTTTTTAAAAAGATTTTATTTATTTATTTGAGAGAGCTAGAATGAGAGAGAGAGAGAGAGCACATGAGAGGGGGGAGGGTCAGAGGGAGAAGCAGACTCCCCGCTGAGCAGGGAGCCCGATGCGGGACTCGATCCCGGGACTCCAGGATCGTGACCTGAGCCGAAGGCAGTCGCTTAACCAGCTGAGCCACCCAGGCGCCCCGTGACTAGGTTTTAGGCAGCCCACCAAGAAAATATGTAGAAACACTTCCAACTATTCAAATTAGTATGTTAAATTCAAATTTCTAGAAAATACATTCATGTCTATAAATTCAGCCTGAATCTAAAATGTTGGTTTTCTTCCTTAAAAAAAAAATCTATTCCCATGTGTGTTTCCCCCCATATTCATATAAATTAACAAAAGTTGGTGTGTATATGTGTGTGTATATGTGTGTGTGTGTGTGTGTGTGTGTGTGTGTGTGTGTATGCAACTTGCCCACAGTGAGTGCTGATCATTTACTCCTAGGTTGTACTTTATAATTGGCCCCCCTGGGCATGCTGGTACCTAATTCTAGTTATATGTTTGGAGATAATGAGAAGTGAAGGGGGTAGAGTAGGGAAAGATAATTGGCTTGTCTTTGCAAGGTAACTCCCTTAGATGCATCTTCGTGTAAAACAATAATAACCTCATTAGACATAGGAGCAGATCCTGTTTGGAAGGGATGGAGGCTCAGTGAGGTTTGGGGGAACAGGGATTTCTGAGCTCTTCAGATTTTTGCATATATTCCCATTCTAGTGCTTGAAGTATACTGCTTTGTTGATCAATGCCCTAACTTTGATGTGAGAGACCTAGCAAGGCCGTGAATTCAGCTGACTTTGTAATTTGGCAACTCATGGAGTTCAGCTTTGAGTTATCTCTGTCCTGTAGCTGTAAGAAATGAGTTTCTTTTTCATGCAATCTTAGAAAATTTGTATTACAATCTGAGAATTTATGGACTTGAGCTTGTGACTTATTTTCTTTTAGGCAAATTCGATGCAACAGAAGAAGTTATACCATCCTGTAGTCCTTTAATTCCTTTTGACATTCCTGTAGTTTGGCAGGAGCAAATAGTTGGTTCTAATAAATAGTGATCAGAGGCATTATTTACCTTTTAATTTTTTCCAACCTTTGTATGTCATGTATACTAATGATATTTACTGCTCTTGGTCTTAAGTAACTAGGTAGCAGATTCTGTCTTCTACCCATTTCTCAAGGTTCTGTTGCTGGCAACCATCTCCCAGCCCCAGTTTCTCCGTACTAGTCAAGGTTCTTGGTCTACATAACATAAACAAACTCTGGCTAGCTTAAGCAGAAAAGAAATTCATTAGAATAGTAGAGAGTCAATAGGAAGCCCAAGATCAAAACCCAGCCGGGAACTAAGAGAGACTGGGTATCCAAATACCACCACCAAAATAAGGCCACCATCACTGACATCACCACCGCAGGCTGCTTGCTGCTGCCAATTTTAGTGTCTCTGACAAGGGATGCCCGTTCCTTTGCATCTGTTCTTTCAAATCCATACCGCAGTAACGAAGAACTCCCACCTTCTGTACCTTCACAATATTCAAAATCCTGTGCAGTAACGTCTGTTTCACGGATTGTAGACCACACGCTAATACCTTTGGTGGAGAACAAGGAGAGCTGTTCCCCTTGGTTTCCATAGTGAAAGGTGGAGCCTTGTGTCCTACATATGTTGGATTTCCTCACATGAGAGGAGTGTTTGGATGCTAGGGGGTCCCATTGCACTCCCCCCCCAAAAATGTCTACTGTGGTCTTTAAACTGAAAAGATTTAGAACAAATGGCAAAAAGACAATTAAGGCCTAAGGTAGGTGAAAGTAATTTATTAGAATTAATTATTTTCACAAATAAACCCCCCCATGTCTAAATAAATTTCTTTCTAAGATGCTAAGAAGTCTTGGAAAAAGGATTGCAAAGTAACTATCAATAAACCTTAAAAATTCATGAGAAACTAGGAAGGAATTGAAATTGAATTGACCTTGTATGAAGGAAAATTGTGGGTTCTGCTAATTACCAGCTTCGTGTTGAATGCCGACAATTAATAGAATCACTTGGTTAAACAGGGTGGCTTGTTGTGAATACCTAGAAAATGATTAAGTGAACACTTGGAGCCAGTGTGAATTTATTAAGGAACAGTCATAGTAACCATCTTTATTTCCTTTTTGAATCAATCAATCCGTTAATCCATTAATTAATTGGTTTTTCACCATCGGTAGACAAAATGAAAATGTTTATAAGTACTGTGTCTTTAAAAAGTTAAAAATACCAGTATTTGCTTTTACTATAAAAAGAAACCACGGTAATTATGGAAAAGTAGATAGAACTTTCTAGTGAAATGAACTCCAGCTATTATCCATGCTTCCTCCCCACTAAAATTACATTAAAGGAATAAGAAAGATATGAATCCACAAGGAAACAGAGACGAGAAGAAATAACGGGACCACAGAGGACAACACATTTTTGGAAGATGGAAATAAGTGGATGCATGGAACAGACTTGGCAGAACAAAGAAAGTGGAAAGCAAGTGCCTACAAAGAAGAGGCCAAGGAGAACAAGGCAATGTGGACAGCAGAACTCCAGGAATTCTCAGCAATCACTAAGAGCCAGATGTAAGGAGTGGAGCCGAAAACAAAACAGGAGTATAGGTTACGACTCCTGTCCATTTACATTTCTAATCATATTTTAGTGGGTTGCTTTTAAATGTGAACCGAAGGCCAAAAATAATCAGATCCTTAAGAAAAACATCTAACATGAAAGAGTACAAAACAAACAGTGAAAAGGACTTGCAGGAAATAGAGATAAGGCAGGTTGTAGAAGAAAACTTTACATTTAGCATCCCCAGAGAGGGAAGAGAAGATATTGCATCAATAAAAGATGACTTTTATTTTACACTGCGTTTGTAGAACCTTATTCATTTATTGTAGTGGGCAAGAGGTAGCCAAGTGGAGAGACCTCCCATTAACATGGACACTCTGGATTTTTTGTTTGTTTTATACATTGGAATTTTAAAAATGGTTTAACAAAATGTTAAAGGGCTCTAGAGTTAGAGTTTTTAAATTAATCTTTTAAAATTAATCTTAATTAATTAAATGTACTTTTTTGAAGGATAGTTGACACACAATGTTACATTAGTTTCAGGTATACCACATAGTGATTCCACAACTCTATACATTAAGCTAGGCCTGCCACAATTGTAGCTTCCATCTGTTACCATACATAGAGTTTTTTATTTAAGGGACAGAAATTAACACTAGATAACTTAAACAAAATGCAATTCATTAGAAGGTTATGGGTAGCTCATCGAATCAAAGGCATGGGTGAAAAATCAGAATCAGAAAGGGCAGGAGCCAGGGCAGCTCTGGGCTTCTAGCAGCAGGAATGTTGGATCAACCAGCTGGATCAGGACATGACTGCTGTAATGCAACAGTTTCAACTTTTTTTTTTTAAGTACTAAGAGAGAGAGCCCACTTGTCCTATGTTGGGTCAGGGGTACACCCTCTGGTTAGTGAAGCAAAAGGTATGTCATCAGTTTCACTAAAAGTACATCAGTGGGAAAGGGAAATCTCCCCCTGGAATGTCAGAGTGATATGATCAGAAGAGGGTATAAAAATTAGGGAGCAAACCCAGCAAATTTCTATAGTATCTATGGCTAAAAATAAGTTTGGAAACCATGAATCTGCAGAATTTTATTTTTTTTTTGCAATGACAAAGAATAATCCATTGGAAGTATGTGCAAAAATGTATACAATCAATTACCTCTTATGGGACATTAAGATTGTTTTCTATTTTTTGCTTTTATGAATAGTACCTCGACAAACATCCCTAGACCCCAATTTTTGCAGGCATCTTTATTGAGAGTGGTAAGCTAGAATCCTTATGAACAAGTTGGAGATTTCTAGGCCGGATGATTTCATGTGAAGAATGCTGCTGGCCCATTGATGTTGACTTGCAGAGACTTTACTAACATTATGTGGATTTTGCCCTTGGCCTCTTTCTGTTCAACAACTTTATGGACGATTTAGACATGCCATTAAAAAATGTACTTAACAAATTTGCAGATGCCATAGATCTAAGAATGTCATCACACTTCAGAATGATCCTTATGAACTGAAATACCAGGTCTAAGCCAACAAAATTAAACCTAACAAGAACGAATGTAAAAGTTCTGCATTTGTTTTTGTTTTTGTTTTTTAAATCAATTGTTCAGAGACAGGAAAGGTAAGTGCTATTTGGACAGAAATTCACACAGAAAGGTATGAAGGTGTTATTAAATGCAAGGTCAGTGTGGCTCAACAGTATTATAACCAAAACCAGTGTGATCTTAGAATGTATTAAAATAAGTAAAATATCTAAAACTTGGATGCTAGCCTCCTGTACCTTTTGTTCTGATCAGACTAGAATGTTGGGTTTAATTATGACTGGTTACACTTTATTTGTTTTTAAAAGATTTTATTTATTTGAGAGAGAGAGTGAGCGAGAAAGCACAAGTGGGGGGAGAGGCAAAGGTATACAAGCAGACTCCCCACTGAGCAGGGAGCCCCACGTGGGGCTCAATCCCAGGACCCTGGGATGGTGACCTGAGCCAAGGCAGACGCTTAACGGACTGAGCCACCCAGGTACACCATTGACTGGTTACAATTTAAAAAAGAGATAGTAACAAACTGGAGAGCATGCAGGGAAAGGCATATAGTAGCTATAATAATAATTTACTGAGTGCTTCCTGTGTCCAAGCACCATGCTAAAGACATTTAAAAAAATTTATGAAGCAGGTATAAATTTTATGGATGGGGAAACTGAGTTATGGGATGTTCAATAACTTGCTTAAGGTCACACAACTAGTAGGTGAGAAATCAGAGACTGGAACCCAAGAGTCCAACCTGGGAGACTGCTGCCGCTTATCACACACATTGCTGTTTTGTGAAGCAAAACAGGTGACCCCACCACCTAAGTGTGATTCAAGGGACTCTGAGCCGATTGTCTCCAGGGAAAGATCTCACTGGCTAAGCTGGACCACACAAATAGGCCAGTTATGTACTTGGTCCGTATATCTAAATCCGGAGATCTTAGTATTTTGCAGATTGAAAGTCAGCTAAGAAAAGATTTTGATAAAAGAATTGTTCAAGGGTGCTAGACACTGGAATTCATTCACTCAACTACCTAGTTGAGTGCTGCATGGAGAGCTACAATGTACTTGGCAATGTGGTAGGCCTGATAATATAAGGATGAAAAAGACTAATGTTTCTTTGCTCTCGCAGCGTTCACCTCCAATGGAGGGTTGAAAATATAGTTGATTCTTGAACAGCACAGTTTTGAAGTGTGCAGATCTACTTACGTGTGGATATTTTTCAATAAATACAGGGCAGTATCGTAAATGTCTTTTCCTTATGATTTTCTTAATAACATTTTCTTTTCTCTAGCTTACTTTATTGTAAGAATGCAGTATATAATACATATACAAAACATGTTAATCAAATGTTTGTGTTATCAGTAAGGCTTCTGGAAAATAGTAAGCTATTTGTAGTTAAGTTTCGGGGATTCAAAAGTTATATGTGGATTTTCCCCAGCATGGGGGTCGGTGCCCCTAACCCCTGCATTGTTCAAGGGCAACTGTAATGAAATCAGTGACAGTAATAAGTGTAGTCAGTGAATTAGGAAAGAGGGAAACTATGGAATCATACAGTAAGAAACCTCCAGTTTTGGGGGGGGCGGTGCATTTCTTTGGGAAGTGAAGGCCAAGTTCAAACTTGAAGAGTGAGTCCAACTTTGCCCAGAGCAGGAGATGGAGAGAAGGAAGAGAGTTTCTGGGCAAGTTTCAGATAATTCCAGTAGGAGGTGATGATGGCAGAGGTATGGGCTGTGGGGTGAAGAAAGGATGGATTTTCCAGAGAGTGGTGTGCCTACTCCTGATCAGTACCTGAGATTATTTTAGGTGCTTCACCTAAAAGATGTATATCCGTAGTAATTATGTGTTTATTTTAATATATATTAGAAATATATATAACTACCATATCAAACTTGATTTCCCAGATCGTGTTATTTAAGATGAAACAGATACTTACGTTTTAAAAAGAAAGCCTATTATAAATATTAAGCAAATAATGGTACCTGTGGCATTGTATTCCGAGAGCTATTTATGGGTAGAATGCAGGATTGTAGAATTGCTGAGTGAGCCACATTGCCTAGGGTCAGCCCTGCCAGTGACAGCCCTGTCCCGGCCCCTCCCTTTACTCCCACCTTGGACTCTTTCTTTACGCAGTGTTTGCCCTGAGTCTTACCCTCCTTTGCTTTATCCTTGAAATTTCTCACTCTGCCTGTGTGTGAACAGCTCTCCCTCACCATGTCCTCAATATAGGCATTCCCTGACTTACGATGAGTCAACTGATGATTTTTCAACTTTACAACAGGGCGAAAACGATGTGCACTCAGTAGAAACCATCCCTCAAATTTTGAATTTGGATCTGTTCCCCGGGCTGATGATATGCGGGACGACCCTCTCCCATGACACTGGGCGGTGAGCCCAGCACTCAGCCAGGCACGCGACAACGAGGGTGAACCACCCACACACTGACAACCCTTCTGCACCCATAGGACCATTCTGTTCCTCGTTTTCAGCACAGTCTTCAATAAATTACATGAGATAGTCCACACTTCAGTATAAAATAGGCTCTGGGTTAAATGACGGGGCCCAACTATAGGCTAATGGAACTGTTCTCAGCACATGGGAGTTGGGCATGTTGTGTAGGTTAAGTGTATGAAATGCATTTTCGACTCATGGTATTTTCAACTGATAAGGGGTTTCCCAAGATGTAAGCCCATTGTAAGTTAAGGAAGATCATACCGGCTTTTGCAGTCCCCTAATTCAGGCTGTTGATATGCCTTTCAGAGCACTTAACAGAGCATTTTGAAAGAAACGTATATCCTTTTACCTTAAAGTTTTAGAATATGCCTTCTTTGAAACACGGTGGTAGACGATCTCCACACTCCTCTCTTCCCCTCCGCCACTCCCATTCCCAAACCACCATGTTCCCCAGCTTTTCCAGCTTCACATGGATTCTCATCCTGGGTCATGTTATTTACACCTCAGCAGAATCAGAGTGGAGAGCTCAGTTCTGGTGTGAGGACCCACTGCGGTCAAAGTGCCGGCAGTCGAGCAGAATGACTGCACCTGTGAATGTGGCTCAGCAGCCGTGTAGCAGCTCCCTCCTCATAGCTGCTGGGGGCCAAGCACACATCCAAACATCACAAGGACTGTGCAGGGGTTGCTGCCACCCAGGTGTAATGCACAACAGAGACTCCAGAGACAGGCAACACACACACGTACTGGCTTCTGCCAGAAACAGCCACAGTGATAATCCTCTATGTGGAACTGGGATCTGTCTCACACCTCTAGCCCCAAGCCAGGGAAGTGTGCAATGCCTGATTCGGGCCCAGGATAATGGACGGGGACAGCTATGTCATCACAGTGACCTGGAGCAAGCATGACTTGTCAAAGAGACACACCGTCCTTACCCATTTCTCCCTGTGACCTGCAGGCAACTCTGGGAATAGTAAGTTCTGGTCCCTCCTCACCACATGGTTTAAGGGACAGCCAGACACTTAATTCTGGGATATCACGATGATCATTTTGGAACAAATAGGGCAGTGGAAAAAGCAGAGTGCTAATAGCAATGTCCCTGGGGACCGGCAGCCCAGCTCTCAGTCACGGTCCCCAGGGAGGAGGCCGTGTTCCCAGGGTATCCCAGGCCCCACTTCAACCTTGTGCCAAAGCTATTTTCTCTTCTTGTTCTGAGACCGGAGGATTCAGGTGACAGGAATTGCAGGGGTGATAAGGAGGTCTCCAAGGGCAATAGAAATCACTGGAAAAGAATCTGGGAGCAAATCCTGTTACAGTTTCTTCTTAATGTCTATTAATATATCATATTAAATAATGTAACTGAACAAAGTTTAAAAAAGAAAACCACAGAATGTGAAAACGATTTATGACAAATATAACTTGTGGGAGCTTACATTCTTAAAAAAAATCTAGATCTAATAAAAATTTTTATGGCTACTCTTTAGCTTCTCTGTGACAATTGGTCAGAATGTAAAAGGGTAAGAATAGACAATTTTATACACAGGAAAATAGATAGATAGACACTATGGCCTAAACCACTGATAGAAATTAGATAAATACAAATCAAACAGCTAAGAAGTTCTATTGTATACTTACAAGTCTAGCAGAAATGAAATAATAAAAGCCAGCATGATTGAGACTCAAGTAAAGAATCCAAAAAGAAAACAAAATATTTGCGCAATGATACATTCACAGCATTACTTATGATGCCAAAAGTAATTTAAAAAACTCCTAAAGCTGTCACAGTAAAGGTAATTGAGTAAACTGTGGCATAATCAATAAAATGGAATATTATATAGCCGTTAAAAATAATAAGCATGATGGTCATAGAAATGTACATATTTGGAAAATTGCAGGAATACAGGGAGTATGGAGGCAACAATTTCAGGTGAATGTACGTATTCTAATGAGGGTTAGAATGATTTCAGAGGGACGTACTTGGTTTATGGAATTTCCTTTTCTATAAAGTGCATAATCAAAATATATGCATTTATAGACACACAGCATATAAAAGACGGGGTGGGGAGTAATTTCTCCTTTCTCCTTGCTTCCCAGGGAAACCATGAAGGTGAATTGAGTGGTTCGAACTCCTTGGCTCAAGATATTAAATGCTTAGATGAGTGAATAGTTCAGGTTCTTCCTTGAAAATAGTAAATAATATTCATCTGTCAACTGTTAGGATGTTTTTAAATTAATTTAATGACATGAGAAAGTGCCCATGATTAATGCTGTTTTTTTTTAAAGTTCTAGAATCCATCCCTCTCACCTGTCCCTCCCATTCCTCTCTCTCTCTCTCTCTCTCCCTCTCTCTCACACACACACACACACACAATCACACACATACACAGTATAGTAAAATTAAACTTTATTATTTGGTTATTAGTAAGAAAGAAGAAGGAATCTCCAAGGTATTTACCATATGTATCCCCACCCCTCTCCTATTTAATTCATTTCCTCACTCCCTTCAGTTGGTTGCCCCCTGCCATGCACTCAGTATACTCATACCCCCCGCCAAATCCTACCACTGCTATCCAGAAGTGGAGATAGAGTATCATAAACTGAGAAATTCTTTTTCTTCCCTTTGTCCTTTCTTTCTCCCAGTATTCTCTGGTATTGGATGGATAATGTAACAGGCCAGCCTTATATCAGAACAAGAAGAAATGAGCCAAGAGTTGTCACATCATTTGGAAAATATCTTACATGAAAACAGTGAATCTTCAGGGCGGCTCAGTCAGTTAAGCGTCTGCCTTTGGTTCAGGTCCTGGTCCCAGGGTCCTGGGATCGAGCGTCCCATCAGGCTCCTTGCTCAGAGAGAAGCCTGCTTCTCCCTCTCCCTCTGTCGCCCCCCCTTCTTGTGCTCTCTCTCTCAAATAAATAAATAAATAAATAAAATCTTTAAAAAAATGCAGTCCTCAATAAATGCAAACCAAATTAAAAAAAAACAGTGAATCTTTTTATTATATAAGGAGGTACAAATAATGATAAAGAAACATTAAAATGTTTCATTAACACATTGTAACATTTTAATATTTCAGTTATTTCATTCTCAAGTATATAATGTGTTTCATCATTATAAGTTTCCAAAATGACCTCCCACATTTATAAATTCTGAAAAAAGACATTGCAGAATGATGATCTGTCCCATTCCCTCTCAAGACGTGTTAAGTTTTAAAAAATTGAAAAAAGTTTGTATACGATTCAGTTAAAAATAAGAACACAACAATATGTATATAAGAGATCAGCTATGCAACACGCACATGTGTGTGCTCCTATCCATTCAGAAAAAATGTACAAGTGGCTATCCGTGAAATGGTGTAACTGTGGGCAATTTAAGTTTTCTTCTACATAGTTTCCCAAATTTTCCGCAGTTTCTATCAGAGGTGTGTGTTAGCTTTGTAACAAAGAGAAAATCAGAAGAATTATCATTGGAAAGCAATATCCGAGAGTCTGGGAAGAAGCCCTGCCGTGAGGTCAGGCGGGAGCCACGGTCCGGAGCCGGCAGCTACGGTATCTCCAATTCAGGAGCCATGTGAGTGAGGACCTCATCGAGTCAGGGACAGGCTGCCTTGGGAGGGTGGCCAAGAAAGGCTGAAGAAATAAATCAGGCCTGAGAGAACAAAATGCTAGGTGTGACAAAATTTCACTAATGCTTAGCTCAGGTGGCTCTGAGTAACTATGCACTTGCCGAAGGCTAAAAAGGACCGCAAAGGATGTCTGGTTCAATCTTCTCAGTGTCAGAGAAGGGCCCCAGAAGAGCTAAAGTCATCCACTCAGCTGCTTGGTGGTAGAGTCAGGATTAGAACCCAGGATCCCGATGCCTCGTCAGCACCCTCCACCTCCTAGTCTGGGCAGGTAAGCGCTGCAGTTACCGTGGTTGCTGCCCCTGTTCGCATTATTCTTTCTCATTGTGTTTAAACCTACAAAACCCCTGAAAGGATAGTGCAAGAACTCTCGTGTATCCTTCACCTAAACATAAGTTATTAACACTTTGCACATTGCAATCTCTCTTTCTCACATACACACACACACACACACACACAAACACGCACCCACACACCATATATGATATAGATATGAAAGAACACCCATATATATTACACATATATCATATATGCCAAGGCTTCTGCATGTAACATATATGTACATGTATCCACATTACACTTTTGATGGAGCCATTTGAAACTAGGTTGAAGATATCAAGACTCTTCACTTCTCAGTTCTCCAGCATCACCTCAGAATGGAGATAATTCTCCTGCATAAGAATGATATCATTGTCAGACTAAGAAAACTATTATCTAATATTTAGTTCACATTCAAATTTACCCAATTGCCCCCAAAATGTCTTTTATAGCTGTTTCAAGTTTTTGATCAAACATCACCATAACGGTTACATATGTATGTGGTTGTTGGGTCTCCTTAACCTCTTTCGATTTAGAACATTCCCCTCACATTTTGTATTTCTGTTTTCCATACACTACATTATTTAAGAACTCCAGCCATTCTTCTTAGAAAATCTCCCACATTCTGGATTTGTCTGTTTCTTCATGATTAAATTCAGATTAAACATCTTTGGAAAGAATACTATATAAAAGATGCTATGTGTCTCTTATTGCAGAAGGCACAGAACATTGGATTGTTTCACTGTGCTGAAGTTTGACCTCAAGGTTAAGGTGATGGCCACCAGATCTTTCCATTGGAAAGGTACGGATTCTCCCTTGTAATTAATAATCCAGTAAGTGATTCTTTAAGACCATATGAACATCTTAGCATCAATGGATAATCATAATCCTTGCTTGAATTGGGATTGCAAAATAGCGATTTTGCTACTTCCCCTATTTTATTAGCTGGCATTCTCTGTAAAGAAGTTCTCTTCATATCTTGCATGCTCTCCCACGGCAGCGTTCTGACTACTCTTCCTGTCTCCAGTCTGGCTCACTCCGCTCCATCTGCTGCCAGGAGCAGCATGCTCAATTGCAAATCTGGACACATCCATGCCCTGTTTAGAATCCTTCAGGGATAAACTCAAATCTGTGAGCTTGGCACAGGGTTCTATGATCTGTCTCCAGCCTACCTCTTGAGCTTCATCTATCCCTGCACCCCTCCTGTACGCCATTCAAGTTATCTACACTTCTTCAAACACAGTACCCTACTTTGTGCCCCTGTTCCCCTGTACACCCTAGTCCCTCTGCTTGCAAGACTCTTCCCCATCCTCCAACATCATCTGACTCCCACTTGTTTTTCAAACTTTGGCTCATGCATCAGTTCCTCTGACCCTAGAGTTAAATAGGTGCCTTTTTGGGGGTCTCATGGCACCCGTGCCCATATCTATCATTGTGCTTGTGGCCCCACATTGAAAATGTTTCCTGGTTTGCTTGTCTTTCCCACCTGATTGTAAGGTCCTTGTGAGAAGAAATTTGTCTTTTACCTCTGTATGACAGGCATCTAGCATGATGTCTGGCATTAAGTAAGCACTCAGAAAATAGTTTCTAATGAAGTAATTCATGTTTCCTCAAATTATTAAATAATGTGATCAGCTTCAGAACAACTAGATTATATGCTATTTCAGGACAAAAAGCATGTCTTATAAATCTTTGTATTGTTCACGTGTCCCACCCTATTCCTTGCTAATTTGAATTAGCTTTTCAGCAAGTAGGTTGAGACTTATAAAAGGGTATTGATACATTACTTTTTATCTGCCTGATGCATTTTCCTTTTGAGAATTGCTCCTACTCTACCTAACAGGATGGCCAATCTCGTGCCTGGTCTTCCCACAGATGGTGGACCCATAAGGTGAGTTAGCCATTAAAGGATTTCATCCTCCTGACTGCAAAGATTGGTTCTCTTGGTCCAAGCCAAGTCTATCAGAGTCATCCTGAGGACTTTTGAAGGAGATAGTGGGGAAAACACAAAGGGAAGTATAATGTAGTGGCTATTGCTGCCAGAGTCCAATCTTTGTTACAAGGTAGGGAGAACCCACCTGGCTGGGAAGCCAACTCCAGGCAAACAAGTCAACGATGGGAAGACAGAACTAATGACATTACTTAAACCTCTAAACCCAGTCATGTCTGAGGAGTCATGTTTAGGACTACCTGGTACATGGGTCAACAAATTCCTTCCTTCTTGCCTTTTAAGTTGACAAAATCCTGACAAATATACAAGATCTGATTCCATGACATTCCACATACGGTCAAGCAGGTAAACTGAGATGAAGCATGAGAATATTGCCTCCATTTTGTCCTTTCTTGATTTGGGGGAAATTAGGTAGAGAAGCTGTATTAGTGAGGTTTCTCCAGAGGGGAAAAAAATCCAATAAGATATATATCTGAGAACTACAGGAGCTGAGTCCAAAGGCCTGAGAATCGGGGGCCAGTGGTGTAAGCACCAGGAGTGAAGATGTTCCAGGGCAGGAAAAAATAGATGTCTCAGCTCAAGCAAAGAGAGCAAATCACCTTTCCTCTGCCTTTTTGCCCTACTAGGACCCTCAATGGATTGGATGATGCCATCCATGTTGGGGAAGGCAGATCTTCTCTATCCAGTCTACCAATTCAGATGCTAATCTCTTCCAGAAACACCCTCACAGACATAGTTGAAAAAATATTTTACCAGCTTTCTGGGCATCCCTTAGCCCAGTCAAGTTGACACATAAAGATAACCATCACAAACACCCAAATCAGCACCATCTCTGTAGCCCACCACAGGAAGGGAGCTTTTTTTTTTTTAAGATTTTATTTATTTATTTGTGAGAGAGAGAGAGAGAAACAGCATGAGAGGGGAGAGGGTCAGAGGGAGGAGCAGGCTCCCCGCTGAGCAGGGAGCCCAATGCGGGACTCAATCCCGGGACTCCAGGATCATGACCTGAGCCGAAGGCAGTCGCCCAACCAACTGAGCCACCCAGGCGCCCAGGAAGAGAGCTTTTATCTAGGCTGCTTCTCACATGCCTCAAAGAATATGAGGTGTATTTGGGGCCCCATTCTCATGTTCCTGCTCCCTAAGTCTCTTTCAAGAGGAACAAAACAGACCAAGAAAACATGTCATAAATGTTAATGGTTGGCCTGCATCTTCATTATTTCTGTTTCAGATGATTGATTTCTTTCTCATCATAACTGGTACATTGCCTCTATTTGCATTTTGAGGTCAACAGTAATCTACTCTGCTTCCAGAAGCTCTTGATTTCTGGGGGATTTAAGGAGTCCAGGGTGGAGTGGTAAGGATCAGGGAGGAGTGGTAAGGATCCAGACACAGAGGTGTGGACATTCACTCAAGGACCTGTTGAGTTAAAAATGCCGAATGCATTTCAGGAAATGGTCCCTGGGGACTTTTCCTAGCTTTCACCTTACATGTCTGGGAGATTTCTTGGTGAGGCATGAGAGGAGGTGAGAGAGGTGGTGCTTCTCTAAAGTGGCCTGCAGAGCTCGTTGACCACAAAAGGGGGAAAGAGGAGAGTCTTGGTTTAAAGAGGATTCCCTCACATCAGGCCGATTGGGTATCCTGTGTGGCTATTTTAAGAGGTCCTGGAAAGAGCCAAGCTCTTTAAGAAGAGCATATTCATGACTTTAACTTGAATTAGCTTAATTTGATGCTTTTCTCTTAACTACTAGCTGACATAACCCAGCCCAAAGGAACCAGAGCTGTGATGAAATGTGGAAGAGGAGGAGGGAGAAGTCCCTGTGCCCTGCTGCCCCAGGGGGTCTGGCTGGGGCATTTATGGATAGAGCACCACAGGGAACATAATTCCCTGGAGGGAAGTAAATTAGAAGGAAAGGACAATGCAAAGACATGGGCCCAGAAAAGAAATGAGGACACCCAACATAAACTATAATTTCTCTTCAATTTCACTTCAGACTAGAGAGGCTGGTCTACCCCAAATGTGTCCTTTCTAGACATGCAGGGGTGAAAAATGGTAAGAGTCCATCATGTGATGCCCCTGAGTTTTGTAAAAAGGGAGCTGGTCACCCTCACCTTCATCCCCTTGGAATCTATTCCAATTTTGAACTCTAATTTTTCTGACACTTACTCCCAAATTTTAATGCTGAGGCAAGAGGCAGAAACCTGGCTTGGAACAAGGGAGATGGAGGAGAGCAGAGCTCATCTCTTCAAACCTGTTGCTGTGGTCCCAGTTCTGCCCCAGACTCAAGGTTGAAAAAGACACGAAGGGGTGATGACCCTAAGCTTCAAAAGAACAGCACCAAATTTAAAAAACAAAACCAAAAACAACTGGGTGAGCTCAGGGAAAGGAAGGAAAAGAAGACTATGCTTCCTTCCTGCCTGCAGGACTGGATTCTGAGCGCACACTTACTTCCTCAGAGTCCCTTGATTTATATAATTCGGGTACCTGGGGATTTCAGAGCATTACCTCATTGCAACCCTTAAAAAGCACTGTTTCCTCAGAAGGAGTGGGAGGAAGGATGAGAAGTGAGACACAGAGGAGACAGAGGGAAGGTCAAGAGCTGGCACAGCGGGGGTGTGGCCACTCATTCCTCTCGGTGGCTGTCACAGGGCCAGGGGACACCGCAGGCAGACGATTGGCTTACTGTCTGCTCTGTGCGTCACATTCAGAGGTTTCTCCAGGCAGGCAGGTGAGAGTCCTGATCTGCCTTCCACCTGCGCACCTGCCAGGTCTCCACACACACAGCCCCTCTCCGGCCTCCGCTGCGCAGCCTCCGTCAGCCTGCGGTCCCGACTCTCCTGTGGTCACTGAGGCCACCGTGGCCATCGCTGCAGAGAAGCCGGGGCCGTGCCAGCCGTGGAGCTGTCTCCCAGCACCCTGCAGGGAGCCGGAGCGGCTGCACACAAAGGGAAAACCAGGGGTTCGCTGAGCCCGCATCCCTGACTAATGATCACGTCTTCAGGATGGGAGGCAGTGACTCAAGCTGCGTGGAGGCACAGCGAATGGAAGAAAGAGTGGGAGGGAGGGAAGGGACCGGGAGGAAAACACAGATGCAGGGCGGGGAGGAGGAAGAGAAATGGCAAAGGAACAAAGGCCCTGGAACTTTGAATCTATAACGATGCCCTACCCACGGCCTCTGCAATCATTAACGTACAAAATCTTCACATGACAGTCCAGCAGTCCAGTTTGATGTCACTTAGGAAGGAAGAGGGACTCATGTTATAAAAGGATATTGCCATAATTGCGGCAACTGTAACTTGCAATACATCATGTGTGCTGCACAGATAAAGTCAGTGTTCCACAGACTGTGAAATCTCAAGGACAAGAACCATGGCTCCTTTTAAGCTAGAAAAGTAGTCACATACACCAAAACTGTTTTAGTTTGGTCTCATTCCAAGAAAACAAGCCTGGCCAGGAAGGATATTTAAAGACAAACTAGGTTCAGTCTTTCCATAGGAAGCTGCTGTGTCCTGGGGTATATTATTTGACACATGTTCTATCTGATTGCTTGTAATAATAACCAACTATGTTATTTGCTTTGCATGTGCAGCATATGTGAGCACATAGGTGTGTGTGTGTGTGTGTGTGTGTGTGTGTGTGTGTGTGTGTGTGAACTATAGCTCTACAAGTATATTTAAAAGTTCATTTTGGAGCTCCTGGGTGGTGCTGTCAGTTAAGCATCTGACTCTTGGTTTCGGTTCAAGTCGTGATCTTGGGGTTGTGGGACCGGGCCCCACGTTGGAGAGTCTGCTTAAGACTCTCTGTCCCTGGGGGCACCTGGGTGGCTCAGTCGTTAGGCGTCTGCCTTTGGCTCAGGTCATGATCCCAGGGTCCTGGGATCGAGTCCCACATCGGGCTCCCTGCTCCGCGGGAAGCCTGCTTCTCCCTCTCCCACTCCCTTGCTTGTGTTCCCTCTCTCGCTGTCTCTTTCTCTCTGTCAAACAAATAAATAAAATCTTAAAAAGAAAAGACTCTCTGTCCCTGTCCCTCCGCCCTGCCCCCGCTCATGTGCACTCTCCTTCTCTCTCTAAAATAAATAAATCTTTAAAAAACTAACTAAATAAAAAAGTTCATTTAATATTCCAGAATAGTGGTTCCAGTTCTACAAGACCTAACATTAACTTTTTATGAAAAATATTTGTAACATCCTGAAATGAAATTTACAAGCAATATAGATAACATAACATATATTCCTGTGAGGTAAAGAAGAAGTAAAGGAATTTATAATGAAACAATTTGTATTTTAATACATAAATATTCAGGCACAGCTAAGCTGAAAGATATTGTACAACAGGCAGATGCTTGTGACTCCTTATAATGAATAAGTTTGGATTTAAGAAAAGTAAAATGACATTCGTCTGAATACTGTTGATCTTTTATCTTTCTAGTTAACATTTAGAAATAAAGGTTAAACAAATATGCTTCTATAAACCATAAAAGTACTGTAGCTTGGACAGATCCTAATGCAGGCTGAAACAGGTATGTTGACTCAAATACCGCAAGGAACATTACCATAGGTGATATGATTTTCTGAAACTTTGAGCAACTCTTGGTAAAGTTCCCCAAAAAACTGCAATATTCTCTCAATGTAACCAGCAGTTGCCTTGGGGAAAATTCAGTATATACAGTAAAGCCATGTAAACTGTGCGTGTGTGTGTGTGTTCATATGTAAGATGGAGTTCACATCTAGGCTTGGATAAGTATAAGAAGGATTTCTCCTACATGAATTTCTGGTGGCACTGGAAACCTGTGTGAGACAGTTCTTCATTGAGTGGACCCCTCCACGCATTGCACACAGTCCAGCATCTCTGGCCCCTGCACCGCAAGCCACTGGGGCTCTTTAATCGTTGTTGCAAACAAAATCGCACCCACAGATATCCAAACACCTCCCAGGGAGATTGTCTTTTTTCAAGATTGTTTTGATTATTCAGAGTTCCTTGAGATTCCATATGAATTTTAGGATGGATTTTTCCGTTTCTCTAAAAAACATATCACTGGGATTTTGACAGGGATTGCATTGAATCTGAAGCTCCCTATGGGTAGTTCTGATATCTTAATGATATGAAGTCTTCCAATCCATGAACATGGATGCCCTCCCATTTGTTTATCCGTGCGCTTTTTGAATTTTTAACTATTGGGTCAAGGTTTTTTTTTTTCTTTGTAAGGATCTGGTTTTCTAAAACTAAGGTACTGATCTTACTATGCCCCAAATTCCCACCCATTTCTTCCACTTTCTCATGACTTCTCCATCAGGAGTCAGTTCTTTCTCAGTATTTCCTGATACAGCGTTGGCAAGTCAAGTCAATAATCTATCAGACATCCTTTCAACAGACTAAGACTAACAGGGATGCTAATGAAGAGATCCCAGAATTAGGTGAGACATTGAACTTGCTGACTTGTATACTTTTCACCAAGACCAAGATTCTAAGATATCTCTTTTCCTCCCTTAGACCAAACACCACAAACTTTTTGATTATATTTACTAAATATCAGTAAATTTTTTAGGCTTTACTGGCCATGGAGTTTGTTACAGCTATGTAACTCTGCCAATAGAGAGCAAAAGCCGCCACATAGCCATGTATAGAAGTACTGATACATGCTACCATGATGAACCTTGGAAACATTACACTAAGTAAGAAAAAAACAGACACAAAAGACTGTATGATTCCATTTAGATGAAATGTCCAGAGTAGGTAAATCAATAAAGACAGAAAGTGGATTAGTGGCCTCCAGGAGCTGGTTGGGAGGGGGAATGGGGAGTGACTTAATGAGTATGGGTTGCCGGGGGGAGTAAAATTAGATAATGGCGATGATTGCACAACTCTGTGAATGTACTAAAAACCATTAAGTTGTAAATGTGAAAAGGGTGAATCTTACAGTATATGAATTACATCTCAATAAAGCTATTTTTTAAAAAAACAGCTATAGATAATATGTAGACAAATGGGTATGGGTGTGTTCCAATAAACATTTATTTACAAAAATCAGGCTGGATTTGGCTGCAGTTTGCTGAGCTTTGCACTAGACTGTAAAATTCGTATAGTCAGAGCTGTGCCTTGTTTATGATTAACCTCCAGGACCTAGTACAATACCTGTCAAATAAGAAAGCATTCGATAAATGTTTGCTAAGTGAATGAACCCAAGGCCAACATGGAACCACTATGTCTTTAGTGAGTATCTTGATAACATTCTCTCTGGTGTCTACATAAAGCCACGTCCAGTTCCAACCTCCTGGGCTTACCTTTTCTAAGCCACACAACCACTTCTCGTCTTTATTTCAGTCATCTTCTAGTCTCTTGTCCTTCAAGAACAATGACCCCGCTTGACCATTAATTACTCTACTGCATGTAACAACCTTACGCTCCTTCAGTTCACTGCTAATTCCTCTTATATGTCATCTCTTCTCTTCGCTACCTGCAATTTCTCATTAATCCATTCATTTATTTATTCAACAACAAGCATTTATGAAGCATAAAATACTGTTACTTATATTCTCTTCTGCTTCTAAAAAGGGTGGAGACTGGTGTAACCCAAAAGTTAGCCTGAGCTCCGTGGTCCCCAGTCTCTGCAGGGTGTCATAGTCAAATAAACAGAGTCTAGCAACCAAAAGTATTTAAAAGAAATTGCAATCTCTATTTGCCTCCTTCAAAGACTATTAATAAAGACCTATTCATAACTTACAGTAATATGTCATAAAAATCTCCTGTCCACCATTCCTCTTGATATTCATGTCCTTCTTTCACCACTGTCAATTCTTTTTCTTTCTCTCCCAGTACAACATCTGTGGTTCTCCACAAGGAATGCTACATATCATTTTAGGCCATCCACTGGTCCTTGTATTTATACTCCAACCCCCTGTTGGGGGAGTGCAATCTTAATGGAGACTCTCAGTTATTCATAGCTTCTGCCTGAAATTCTTAAGGTTGAGGAATGCAGAATTTCTTGGGGAGGAGTTGCCTTATCATATACAAGAAAGGATAGGTTCACTGGGTAAAAATCCTCAAGACTGCAGTCTCCCACCAGCTGTTCCTCTTTGCCATAGCTGAAACAAATATGGGGCCATCCCCCATCTGCCCAACTTTCAACTGTGATCAATAAATTGGGGTCTGAAAAATGCCGAGGGGTTGGTGACCAAGTATTCACAATGATACTGCTTGTGTTGCACTTTACACACTGAGTGCAAACCAGGCCATGAGGTCTCCAATCTGAGCCCACTTGTCTTTCAGAGGCCCCTGACTGGGTTTGGAGGACAGCTGACCCCCATGCACTGAAACTCACTGACCAGAGATCTGGCTTGAGGGACAGAGGCCCAGCTACACCACTTCCTTTGCTGCTCCAGGCCCTAATCCCCCCATCTGTTCTCTTTTTTCTCAGAGCCATCCTGGTTTCTTTTTCGCTTCTTCATCCCTCAACAATTTGCCAATACTGAGAATTCAGTGGGACCCTTGAGGTTATGGTACATCTTGAGTACATATTTTCTAGTAGACAATCATTCTTATGTTATCCTGATTCAAGTGCCCCTGATTCTTCAGACCGTGTTCCATTGACCCCTGTGAATATCCCACTCTAACAGGAATGTATCACGGATCTGTTTTCCTCTTCTTGCTGGTTATGAATTTGACACTTGGATCCCCCAAATTGCCCATCCACTTTGCTGTTCTTTCTTTAGAGAATAAAGAAGCTTCATACCAGAATTACAGTTTTTCTGTTTTGAGGTCCATAAACAACTTCTTCGGAGGGGACTCTGGAGATTGTCACTTGGCTAGTGGCATTTCTTGGCCCCCGGGGTTCTTCCCTCCTGTACCAGTGTCCGGGCGTATGTTGACCATGACTCAAGTACTTTTCTCAGACCCCTGCCCTTACCCTTTCTGTATATTTCTTGGCTCTCTGGCAACCACTAGCCTGAAGCAGTAGTCCCACAGCCCACTGGAGAGCAGCTGTGGACACTGGTCCCCGGTCTTCTTCCCGGTGCAGCTGGGCAGAGCCTTGAGCTGTCACAGACCTCCTGGCCCTTTCCAGTAGAAGGCAGGTTAAAAACCAGCATCTGGGGGCACCTGGGTGGCTCAGTCGGTTAAGCCACTGCCTTCGACTCAGATCATGATCCCAGGGTCCTGGGATCAAGCCCTGAGTCGGGCTCCCTGCTCAGAGGGGGGCCTGCTTCTCCTTCTGCCTGCCGCTCTGCCTACTTGTGCTCTCTCTCTCTGTTAAATAAATAATTATCTTAAAAAAAAAAAAACAACAAAAAACAACCAGCATCTGGTTTGCAACTACACATGGGCATTTTTTGGCTTCCTCAAGTTAGTGTGATTATTAATGTGGTTCTCTTTCTGGAACCAAATAGCCAGTGCTAAGCAACCCATTCCCTCCCAGTTATATCTCTGATGCTAGTATCTTTTCAGAGGCATTGAATTTTGCAGCCAGAGCTTGGCTCTGTCCTTCCTCTGCTTCACATTTTAGTTGAAAGGTGTTTGGTCCGGTTAGAAGGTCTGTGCTGAACACATTCATCTTCATCTTGATGAGGAGCATGCTGTCCCTCGCTAGCATTCCTTTTGGGCCCATAATACGTAGCACAAAAAAATCCA
The DNA here is from genome assembly GCF_003265705.2 of Callorhinus ursinus. Taxonomy (NCBI): domain Eukaryota; kingdom Metazoa; phylum Chordata; class Mammalia; order Carnivora; family Otariidae; genus Callorhinus; species Callorhinus ursinus. The sequence goes on along the minus strand of NW_027397072.1, from coordinate 20,487,123 downwards.
AATTCTGTTCTTTGGCACCATCTAATTTGCTATTTGTTTCCAATATCTTTGCTGCTTATTATTTTCTCCTAAACATTTAGTTTTTGAATAGTCAACAGCTGCACATGGTACAAAATACAAAAGGTACCAAAGGGCATCCAGTGGGGTCTCCTCTTACTTCCCAACCCTCAGGCCCTCTGCCTAGGCACCCACAATTGCCAGTCTCTCTGCAGGTCCAAAACCATGGGTGTGCATATTCTTAAAGCAAACAAACCAATAAGAAACCTACACATGGTGGTGCTGCTTCGCACCTGGCTTTTTCCTTATCTATCTCTTGGAGAGAATTTCCCATCACTGACACAGAGCTGCCTCGTTCTCTTTCATAGCTGCCTGTGGTCATACCATCATAGAACCAAAGCCCCTCTCAATGGACATATGGGTGGTTTCTGATCTTTTAGTCTTTGTTTTCATGATCAAAACTGCTAATCAGATGAAGAGAGATGAAAATAGCTCTTGAATACCAACAGCCTCAAGGTTGCCACCCATCCTATACAAGGCATTATCAGACTCTAAGACATTTCCCACACAAATCAGCTGGTGAGTGTTTAATGACTCTTGGTGGGCTTTCTGTCAGATCTTGGATACCTGCTCAAGGAGACTGAACACCTCCTGATGGGGGACAGCAGGCCTACATATGGCCAATTCTGAATACTCATCTCTAGTTTCCCTTCTCCCTCTTCTCTCCTCTGTTTTTTATGCTATATATGATAAAATAGCAAAATAAATGGCAGAAACAATAGGGAGCATGAGAGTTTGGAGGAAAGAAATTTATATGAGCTAAAGAAAAACAAAAAAAGAAGATTTTGGAGAGAGCATTTGAACAGGGCTGGGCCAGGGGCTGTTAGAAAGGAGGGATTCATGAATTAAAGGCAAGGAAAACAGGGGCACCTAGCTGACTCAGTAGGTGGAGCATGCAACTCTTGATCTCAGGGTTGTGAGTTTGAGCCTCACGTTGGTGTCAAGATTGCTTAAAAATAAAAATCTTAAAAAAGAAATAAAGGCAAGGAAAACAAAAAGAGCAAAGGCAAAGAGAGAGGAGGTAATAGCCCAAGCTTAGAAGACAGGGAGAACACCAAATGGCCTGGAATAAGCATTTCATGCTGAGAAGCGATGGAAGTAAGAGGTAGGTTCCAGAAGGGGGGGCATGGTAATGGACAAGCTGAACTAATGGATGGTAAGTTTATACTTCACGTTGGAGGGTCTAAAATAGGTCTGGCTACCTGGCAGGACAAGTTTCCCCCACTTGTTCTTTTTCAGACATGTCTTAACGAGGCCTTTGCTCTTCCATATAAAATGTAGAATTGCCTTGTTAGGTTCCTTTTGGGATTGTACCTGTAATGACATTGATTCTATAGATCAATTTAAGGAGAACTCACATCTATATGCATTTTGGGGGACATTTTTATACTTTTAATTTTTTTTTAACTCTCGGGAGATTTCATTTTAATTCTCAGGAGATCTCTACAAATAATTTTCCAACTTGAAGTCAAAAATAACCAAGCACGAAGGGAAATAAGCCAGCCTGAGAGAAGGCTGCAGAAAGAACAGACAGTGGGGCCAGACAAGCAGGGACATCATATATAGAGCTTTTAGGGACAGATTATAATATAACTATGCTTACTGGATTTAAATAAGTAAAAGAATGGCTCACAAATATCTGCATGGATAAGGAAGCTATACAAGATAGCAGAAACTTGGTTTTGTTCACTGCCGCATGGCCAGGGCCTGGACCATTGCCTGGCACATAATAAGTACTGAGCAAATAGTTGTTGAGGAAATGACTATCTATACCCTGGACCTCCTGCCTGGACTCTTGTCACACATCCGACTGCCTGGTGGTCATCTTTATTAGGATGTTCTTTTGTTTGTTAGCCTCAATTCATGCTCAACACATCAGAAATCTGCAACATGTTCAACACAGACTTCACCATCGTCTACACTGCTTACCCTTTTTTTCTGTCTGTGTTCTCATCATTATCTCAGTCACTCGGGCTCTAAAACTTGGGGCCACCCTTTTCCGCTCTCTGTTTCCCCCATGCCTAGTGATTACCAAGCCTTCTTCTATTGCTCTTCCTCTCTCTGTCCCTTGTTTTCCATCCCATTGTCACTCGGGTTTTTTTTTAAAGATTTTTAAAAATTCATTTGAGAGAATGAGAGAGAGCAAGTGAGAGCATGAGTTGGGGCTCGATCCCAGGGCCCTGGGATCATGACCTGAGTCGAAGGCAGATACTTAACCGACTAAGCCACCCAGGCGCCCCCAGAGTGTAGGTTTTTTATTACTACATACCTGGGTAACTACTGGGCTTCTGATTGTCAACCATCCCTACTTCTACCTATGCTTTCTACAACTCTTAAATGAATCTTTCTAAAATGGCACTCTGTGCATGTTAATCCCCTCTCCAACATGTCTATCAATTGCACAGAACAAAAGCCAAACACCTTGGCCAGTACAGAAGTCACACATGCACAGGTTTCCCAGAATATCTACCTCTTTTAGTCATCCAGTTCTTCAACAAAGACCAACTGAGATTCAGTTCTGTACCGAGCTTCATGCTAAGTGCTGGGAAGTAAGTGAGTGACAGAGACCCAGTTCTTGCCCTCAGCAAACTTGCTATCTAGAGGGGAAGATAGCCACTTCAGATAACAACTGCAGTTGCATGTGACAAGCGTTATCATAGAGGAAGTTCACAGCTGGTGCAGAAGTCCATGGCAGAGAACTTGGAGAGGGTAGGTAAAGAAAAAAAAAAAGTGTTGGAGAAGGCTTCCCAGAGTAAAGAACTTTTTAATAGGTTCCATGCCCAGTGTGGAGTCCAGCATGGAGCATGAATTCACAAACCTGAGATCAAGACCTGAGCTGAAATCAAGAGTCCGACCCTTAACCGATGGAGCCACCCAGGCATCCCCAGAGTAGAGAACTTTTAACCTCATTTCTTGTTATACCCCCATTGCAACTTTCTGTTGCGTTATCATCATTCCTTCTGTATCTCATCTTTCCTTCAAGATCCATGGGTGTGAGACCTAGGGAAAAATTTAAGATCTCCTTCTTAGCTCTGATTGTAATACTAAGGTGGTACAGAGGCTATGTTGAATTTAAGTACGTATGTAATGTGTATACATATGTACACACATCAGGATGAATCACACAAAAATCACTGAATATTTAACAATTTTTAACCCACAAAAATGGCAATTCCTTATGGTCCAACCATATGACTTGAAAACTTTGCCTAGAGCTCTCCCTGCATAAATCCATCATATAAACTTACCGTTTAGCTCCAAGACAAAACTTATAAAGCAGCCCTACAAATGCTCTCTTATACAGCCTACATATTTCCATAAGTGTAAATTCTCATTTACATATTTTACATCTGATCACACGTACATCTATAAAAACACAAAATGACAAACTCATTCACAAATGTCCTCACACACCACACACCCGATATACACACACGAAACTGACAGATGCACACGATGCAAATCTACACATGCTCTCTCACACACATTCATCAGAACCAACACATTGGTATACACATAGACTTCTGCAGATATACTTACCCGTCTTCAGACATATCCAGACTCATTCTCAAACTTAACAAAGCCAGACATACATGCACCATTTTGGGGAAAATTTCACCCCCCCCTTTTAATTCGTCTTTTTATAGACCTAGAACACTGGATAATGAAGTGATATAACAATGTTTAAAATAAGAATTAATAAGCTCTGAGCAAAGGCCCAAAGAACTCTGCTGTAGGTGAAGTGCACATCCATGAATGCATGGACTTTGTAACATCACTGTCACTGCTCGAAGACGTTGTCAGGCTTACGCCTGCAGTAAGGTTCCACTTTGGAGCTGAGGTCAGCCCATAAGTGAGCTCTAGGTAGTGAGGTGTTAGCGTGCCTCATCCAGAGGAGGCTTTGTCTATTTCGAGCCCCTGCTAGACCAGCGCTCCTGCTGGGTTAAGGAAAGTGGAAACCAGTCACGGAGGGGATGAGCTAGAGCTGTTTCTGGGGTGGATTCCCAGTAAGTTATGACAAGCAATTTTTGTCACAGTTGGCCTAGGCAGACAGTTGTGTTAGCAGGAAAATGGCAGTAGCTTGAGTGGGATCTGAGAGTACGTTGGGGTAGGGGGAGATGCCAAGAGTGTCTGCTCCTTTGTCTCACGTGCCTCTTCCCCAGGCTCCAATCCCTTCTTGCTTGTTTCCCTGCCACACACTCTGTCTGGTTTCCATGGACACCAAGATCTATCACAGCAACAGCACGAGAAACTCTAAGCAGAGAAAACCATCAAGCCGAGGCCGCTTTTTTAGCTCTTAGGCCCTTCTGAAAATTAGGTAAGAATTGTTCTTGTAAACTTTTTTTGTGTTGAAGTGTAACATACTACCAGAATGTGCACAAATCCTTAGTGTGTAGCCCAGTGGATTTTCACAACATGAACACACCTATGTGACCACCACCCAGATCAAGAAGTGAAACATGACCAGCATCCAGAAACCCTCTTTACACCCCTTTTCATTCACTATGCTCAAAGATAACCTGAATCCTGACTCCTAATACCGCTGATTAGTCTTATCTATTTTTGAACTTTATATAACTGGATCATCCAGTAATACTCTTTTGTGTTTAGTCTCTTAAAATCAACCTTATATTAGTGAGATTCATACCAGTAGTACGGTATTGCACAGCAATAGTATAATCCATTGTATAATATAATCCATTGTAAGAATGTACCGCAACTTATTCATCCATTCTGCCACGGTTGGACAAATGAGTTGCTTCCAGTCTTCAGCTACTACTTATAGGACTGCTACTTCTGCCTGCTGTATGTATCTGGTAAAGGATATATATCTAGACTATATAAAGAATTTCAAATCAATAAGAAAAAATAAACAACTCAATAAAACATTGGATAAGATGATTGAACAGACACTTCCCATAAGAGGAAATGGCCTATAGACCTATGGAAAGGCACCCAACCTCATTGGTCATCAGGGACAGACAAATTGAAACTACAATTAGATACTATTACAAACCTATAAAGGGAGGCTAAACTTAACAAACTGACAAAATTGAAGGCCAGTGAGAATTTGGAAGAGCTAGGATTCTCTATTCACTGTTGGCGAGTATAAATTGATAAAGCCTACTTTGAAAAACTATTTGGTACCACCTACCAAGGCTGCATATATATCTACCCTATGACAAAGCAATTCAGCCCCATAGACACGTGGACACCAGTAATTTTGATAGATTTTGCAAAATTTTAAGATTGCATCAAGCTACTAATATGCATGACTAATCCGTAGCAGATAGGTCATTTTAAATCTTTCCAACATAATCATCAGAGTTCCTATTTTTTTATGATTACCCACAACTCTTGTCAACCTCTCTGCTCTATCTTGACCCAAACTGCTAAAGAGAGCTAGGTAAAAAGCAGAGCCCTATAGCATAGCACTAGCGATTTCCTTCCTTCTTTGCTTCTTGTTCTTCTCGGGGGGTGGGGGGGTAGGCGGCAGAGGGAGAGAGAATCTCACGTAGGCTCCATCGCAGAGCCTGAGGTGGGTCTCAATCCCAACCCCGAGATCATGACCTGAGCTGAAATCAAGAGTTGGATGTTTAACTGACTGAACCACCCAGGCACCTTCTTTCTTTGCTTCTACTTCTTGTCATTCCCTTCCCTGCCCTTCCCTTCCCTTCTTTCTTTAACTTGTTATTAGGCAGTGAGCAGTGCCATTAACAGCAACTAGATTTGAACGTGGAAATGTTGGTTTGTGCCAAAGTCTCTCCTCACTGGGGGGTTCCAGACGAGTATGGCTAGAGCACTTGGGAGATCTGAGGAAGAGCATTTTAGACAGAATGAAACTAAGTACAAAGGCCAAGGAGTTCAAATGAACTTGGCATTCCAAGAAGGGAAAGAAGATGGCATTTGAGTTCTTTCTGTAATTCATCTGGTACCCCAGGATGTCTCCTCCCAAATTGGCACCTTGCTCTGAGCTCAAATTCCTTCGTGGGGTTAATGGCAATTTTCCACCTGTCTACATTACTGAGTATCATCTGCTATATATTTCTTAATTGCACATTCCGCTTCTTGTTGGCATCCTTGTTTCATTGCCTTGGCACATTCAAGATGGCTCAATCCCATGGCTGGCAAGTTGGTGCTAGTTGGCATATGGGAACTCAGCTGTGATTGTGGGTGGGTGTGGAGGACCTCTGCTCCTCTCTATGTGGGCCTCTCCATGAACTGCTGGGGCTTCTTTACAGTTGATGTCTAGATTCCAAATGTGAGCATTCCAAGAAAACTAGAATTTGCATTGCCTTTTATTAAAGTCTTCAAAGTGTCATAATGTCAATTACGCCACAGTCACAAGAGTACCCAGGTTCAAAGGAGAGGGAACATAGACCCCCCCATTCCCATCAAGGGGAGGAGTGTCATCCCATTGTAAGATTAGCATGCGGGAACCTTGAAGTCATTATGCTAAGTGAAATAAGCCAGTCACAAAAGGACAAATACTATACGATTCCACTCAACTGAGACATAGAGACAAAAGTGGAATGGTAGTTGCCATGGGCTGGGGGGAGGAAAGATAGGGGATTAGAGTGGGTACAGGGTTTTAGTTTGAGAAGGCGAGAAAGTTCTGGAGACGGCTGTGCTGTACTAGTGGTTGTACAACAATGTGGACATACTTAATGCCACTAAAATACACACTTAAAAATGGTTAAAGTGGTGAATTTTCTGTATATTTTAATTTTACCAAAATAAATCATATGGGATGGGAGATAATGTTTCATCCCTATTTGGAAAATGCAGCCTGCCACAGTCCTTGGGATGGTAGTAGAATGAGCGTGTAGAAGTCTACATAGTATCCTAATATCCATGTCCTCTGATACGGTGTTGTGCGTGCTCCGCACTAAAATCCCGTACACTAATAGGTAAGACAGAAAGGGCTAAGCAGAGTTGGTATGTACTCAAGTGCTTGTATTGCTCAGGAGAAATTCATCCCATGCCAGTCATTTCTCCAAGGTTTTTACTCCCCTCCACCATCTGTCTGATTTTTATTACTCTTCAGAATCTCTAGATCGCTGTTTTGCATTTTTTTCCCCAGAGTTTATAGTTCAGTGGGAGCGTTGGTCTGTAGGGACTTGCACTGCCACACTGAAGGCAGAACTTCTCAAGAAATGGAATCTGTAGATAAGAATCTTTCATTTTCTATCATGTTTTCTATTGCCACGTAACAAATTATCGCAAACTTAACAGCTTCAAACAACAGGCATTTAATGTCTCACAGTTCTGTAGGTCAGGAGTCCAGGCATGGAGTAGCTAAGTCCTCTAAGCCAGAAATCTCACAAGGCTGCCATCAACATATCAGAGAGCTATGTTCTCACTATATGAAAAACTACATTCATCAGTTTGAGACAAAAATAGGTATAATTCCAGGCACTCTTAGTATCTCAATTTTTTTCATAGTGTTCCTTGGTCAAAGGAAATATCCAGGTTCAAACAACTTATTAAATATTTATTTTCTAACGATTTGGTTGCCATTTGAAAAAATAATGCACATAAATTGAAAGTTTTTTATTTCATCTTAACCACAGTGGGATTTGTGCACCTGTTGGGCATTGCACAACTTCGCAGGCCTTGGAATCAGATTGGACGAGAGCACTCATTTCCTGTTTCACATTGATTTTGGTGCTGTACTTGCATTATCACAACCCCTGAAAAATCCAGCTCCCAAATATATGACGTATCCAAGTAATATGGTGCCACCTATTGTTGAAATTGTAAACAACCTTGAGCTAGTATTTATTTTGTTTGCCTTAAAAACTTAGAATGTAAAACATCCCACAGATATCCCCTTGGATAACCCTGAGTATGTGGAGCACCCCAGCGCACAATTTGAGAACCATAGGATTAGATAATAGTGTTATTGTTACAATGTTAACATTTCTTGATTTTGATAAATATCCTATTGCTATGTAAGAGAAAGTCCTTCTTAGGAAATCCACACTGAAGTACTTATGGATAAAGAAACATGTCTGCAAATTATTCTCCAACTATTAAAAAAAAGTGTGTATATATATATGAATATATAGATATTGAGCACAATCGCTATAGTAAATGAAGCAAAAATGTCAACAATTGATGAATCTGGATAAAGGGTATACCCGATTTTTTTCCTACTATTCTTAAAACTTTTCAAGTGAAATTACTTCAAAATAAAGATTTTTAAAAATGCAACACAATACTACATTTTAGGGTGTATATTCATATGTAGTAAAACAATTTTTAAATGCCTAGAAATTAAAAGCCCCAATTCAGATAGGTGCAACCTTTTATAAAGAGGGAGGATGGGTATATTGGGAAAGAGTACACACGGTATCAGATATTTCATATTTTAATCTATGTGGTGGATGCATAGGTATTCATTATATTATTCTTTATACCTTTAACCATGTCCAAAATATTTCATAATTTACTTTAAAAACACACATTTAAAATATGTAGTCTTTAATACATAAAAATAAAAAACATGAGTACAGGAAAGCATATGGCTGTTTACTGAGGAACTACCATGTACTTCATGTGCATTATCTCTTGCAATCCTTACCCTTACCACATGCCCATCTTATGCCAACAAAAAGTATAACAGGGCTGAGTCCAGAACTTATGTTCCTAACCCCCCACTTTCAGGTTCGCACTATACACAGCCAATGCACACTTCTTTTTAAAAAATTTTTATTATTTTTTAAAAGATTATATTTATTTATTTGAGAGACAGAGAGAGAATGAGCAGTAAGGAGGGGCAGAGATAGAAAGAGAGAGAGAGAGAGAAGCAGACTCGCTGCTGAGCAGGAAGCCCCATATATAGTTCTGGATCCCAGGACCCGGAAATCATAACCTGAGCCAAAGGCAGCCACTTAACCAACTGAGCCACCCAGGCACCCCCACACTTTTCTTCTTTCTGTATGAAAGACTGAAAAAGAAAAGGGTGGGGAGAACCTGAAAAAAAAGAAGACTGGAAAAGAAAGCTAACTCTCGCTTTTTTGATTCCAAAGTAATTTAACACACCCAGTAGAAAATACAGCTACACATTTTCAAACCTCAGAAACATCAATATGAAAAAATGGTAATAAATTTTAATCTTTGGCCTGTTTTACTGCCAATCTGCTCAATAGTATCAAACCTAATCAGTCTTTTAATAAGTAAAAATTTTACATTTTGCAATTATTCTTCCACACCAGTTGTATTACAGGGCCAAAGGAGAACTAGCAAAGAAAAAGATGTTTACTGATTTGATTTATTAAATTATACTGAGAGGTCAGCATCTAGATTTGTGAAGAATCAGTATACATTAAATTCTCTCGAACTTTAAAATACCAAAATTCTGACCAGGACCTATATTACATGGTTGTAAACAATCTTAGAAGCTTCATTAAACTAAATGTTATTATCTGTTTATTATAAATACAACCCAGAGTAAGCTTCCTTCTTAAAAATCATGTTTTAAAAATAAAATGTTTTAAAATCTGACTTAAGATAGCTAAGAAATTTTGAGGCTTTATTCACTGTCTTCCCGCAATGTATTTCCTTTAAGATGTTTAAAGCTATGTGAGAACAGAAATAATGCTACTTTTGCCCTTTTGATTTACTCGGAAGTTGGCAGCCATTCTTTTGCAGGGCACTAATCATTTGTCAAGTTCTACCTAACTTCTGTAACTCAAGATAATGACAAAAAATTACCGTTCCTCCCAGACTTTTTTATCCAAGCAGATGCTTTTCTCATCCCCTGGAATGAGAACAGAAAAGTGGTTATCTTAGGATTCATTACTATTCTACTGTCATATTATCAGTTACAGGGAAGGTGAGCACAGATGATGGGGTTAAGTTTCAATGTGAGTGGGAGGGAGAGGAAAATGAAGAACCAAACAGCTACAAGCACACACACACACCTTCATAGAACAGGAAGAGTGTAAGAAACGTCTAATCTGCGCTTTCTTCCTACAGATAAGGACCACGTAATAGAAGAGCAATGACTAAACTAAAATCCGCCTTGACTCCAAACGGACAAGCTGTTTTTTTTTAACGATAGTAACGCCCCTCTTCCAGAACCAGGGCCCCGACTTCACTTCCCCCGCGCTCCTGTGCAAGCCCAAGCAAGAGAAACATAATATGGGGAGGCGTGGGGTTGTTCGCGCAGATGGGCCCATAGGGACTGAAAATTTCAGAAAAAAACACCCCCCCCAGACTATGGTTTACTTCGAATTTTTAGGGCGACGGGGCCTGGACCCACAATTCCAAATACTCCCGGCCCAAGGATCTGCCCCAAACCGCCAATACATTTCTACCACTCGGCTGCAAACGTTACAAAATGCCGCTGTCCTGGCGCCCCTGCACCCAAGCCGCGCTCTCGGCGTAAAACCAGCCACCCGTCAGCGCCGACTTCCTGCCGAGGGACTTAGCCCGGGGCGTTGGCGCGACTCCTGGGAGCAGGTAATCAAGACCGCGTCTCCAGAGCCCGGTGATGACGTCACGCCGCCCCTTTGTAGCATCGCGAGACTCTCTTCTCCCACCCCCCAGTTCCCAGAGCTCCTAACTGCCTGCGCCCGCTGCTAGGCAGCGGCGGGGATGGCGAGCCGCAGAGCCGGGGCGGTGACGATAGCAGCGATTCTGCTATTGGACGAGGAGGCCTGAGGGACGGGCCAGCCTGGTGAACAAGGAGACAGCGAGGCGGGTGGCCCCGAGAGAGCGAGGGCAATGGAAGCCAACATGCCGAAGCGGAAGGAGCCTGGCAAGTCCCTGCGCATCAAAGTCATCTCCATGGGCAACGCTGAAGTGGGAAAAGTGAGTACCGTGCTGGGAGGGGCGGGAACCTCAGCGCGGCGGGGCGACGTGCCGATTGGCTGGGAGGGCGGCCACTCAACAGCCCGGGGCCCAGCCTCCTCCCCGCCCCTGAGCAGGCCCGGGTCTCCTCCTAGGGGATGCGCCTCCGTGCGGAAAACTCTCCTGACCTTTTTGACCTTTGGGTTGCCCCCCCCCACTGACGTCAGTCTCCATAAGAAGGTGTCTCTTGTGACCGCTAACCCTTGAATGTATCCCCAAAAGAGTAGGGAGGCCTAAGTCCTTATGTCAGATCGTCTAACTACCCTACCTGCCTTCTAGGTGACCTGTCCAGGACTTGGAGGTGGAGAATAAAAGTTTAGTTACCCCAGCTGTTCTTGGGAGCCTAAGGGAGCTTCCTGGGGTGCATGTGAGGATTGGAGTTTGTAAATGTTGCTCCCGCAGACATGGAGCCCAGAATCTATTTTTAGAGCATAACTGATGGTGACATTTTTCACAAGGAAAGTGCAGTGGATGTCAAGGAACCTGCATTATTTTGTTTTGTGTATTGCTTTTATTTTTATTTCCGGTGGTGTCATCATATTCATTCTCTCAAAGCCTTAGTTCCACCACCTTCTCTCTGCTGGGTCTAATGGGTACGAGCCATAAGCTCCTCCATAGTGTGGGGGAGGAGGGTGCAAGAGGGACCAGAGAGGCCTTCCCCCAAGTGGATTCTAAACTGTCTCCTCTTCACCCAAATTGTCTCCCCTTCTGGGTAAGTGGAAGCTGTTGGTTAACCTCTTTATATATATGAAATTGGGATATACTTTTCGTTTTTGATACTATATCAAGTTTTGCTAGTTAAGTTACCACGACTTCATATAATAAACTGGAGAGCTGTTCATCTTTTTCTTTGCCTTAAAATAATTTTAGTAACTGAAATTATATGTTACTTAAGGCTTAAATAAAGCTTATTCATGAAGCCATCTGATCCTGATACTTTTTTGGAGGATAAATCCTTTCATTGTTTTTCTAATTTCTTCTTATATGACTAATCGACTGGGTTTTCTACTTCTTTTTGAGTCAATTTTGGTTAATTTATATTTTGCTAGGAAGTCCTTCACTTCCTTTACGTTTTCAAATGTGCTTCTGTAGAATTGGATGTGATATTCTCTAGCCATTCTTTTAATCTCTTCTAGCACGTGATTATGTCTCCCTTTCAGTACTAATCTTGTAATTTTTTGTTTTCTCTATTTTTCTTAAATGGAGTTTTTAGGCACTTTTCTTTTTTATTAATTTTCATTTTCCAAACTTTCTCTTGGTTTATTTTGTGACCTTTTTCTAATGTCTTAGGTACTATGTTCCTTTAGTCTTTTTTTTTTTAAAGATTTTATTTATTTATGTATTTGAGAGAGAGAGAATGAGAGACAGAGAGCACAAGAGGGAAGAGAGTCAGAGGGAGACAGAGACAGGATTAGAACTTGGGTCTTCAGCCTACTGCAGTTCTCTCTCCATCATTGTGTGCTGTGAAAATCAATGCCGAGTGGATCTATATGCCAAAAGAGCCATTAATGGAAGTGTTTAGGCTAGTGCCCTGCACATAGTTGATGCTCAGTAAATGTTTCTCAGTGCATTTCCTTTCCATTTAGCACTATGCTGTACTATTTATGTATCTGTGTGTATGTATGTAAGTATTAACATAGCAGTCACTGAAAGTCAACATTTGTTGAACATCAACTATGTGCCAGGCATTAAAAAGAAAAGAATAAAGGCTCTGAAAGGTTTAATAGTAAGCTGGCTAAGTAAGCATGCATCACTTTTGTAATTTTTCTATGCTTAATGGTGCAACATTAAAAATAGACCAAAATGCCCAGTGTCACATTTTTTAAAACATTGTTCTATATTTTTAGCCAATGCAATTAGACAAGAGAAAAAAACAAAATATGAAATACTGGAAAGGAGAAGGTAAAATTATTGTTATTTGCTAATGATATGTTTATTTATCTGGAAACCCAAAGAGAATTAACTGAAAAGCTTTTAGAAACAATAAGAAAATTCAGTAAGGCAAAATTAATATACAAAAATTAACAGCTTTAGTATATCAAATGGTATGTTTTAATATATAATTGAGAAATGATGTTAATTTACAATAACAGCCAAAATAAAATGCCTAGATTTAAACTTAAGAAGAAATAGGTAGGACCTATATGAAGAAAAATTTAAAGCTCTACAAAGTGACATAAAATTACTTAAGCACATAGAAAGATATACTTTCCCCTGAATTAGGATCACTTAACATTTTAGAGATGTCAGTTCTTTAAAATAATCTACAAGTGTAATTCAATACTAGTTAAAATACCAATAGGGGTTTTTTCCTTTCAAAACATAATAAAAGGTACTAAAGTCCTTATGAAAAATTAAATGTGAGAATAACCAAGACAACAGTGAACAAAAGAAAACACTACCAGATAATAAAACATATTTTAAAATTACCAAGCTTTTCCTATTGATGCTGGAAAGAACATAGAGAGACATCAGTGGAACAGACTGGAGTCCAGAAATAAATCCAAACACATAAGGAAATTCAGTTTACAACACATGTAGTAAAGTGGTGGGAAAGTAGGGACCATTTAATAAGTACTGCTGGAACAACTATTGACTATTTGGGAGTGAGGTGGATTCCTCTTGCATTGCTTTCTCAAAAATGAAATTTAGGTGGGTCAAAGATTTAAATGTAACTTAAAAAAAAAATTTTTGCTGGGGCACCTGGGTGGCTCAGTTGGTTTAGCATCTGACTCTTGATTTTGGCTCAGGTCATGGTCTCAGGGTCATGAGATCGAGCCCATGTCAGGCTCCATGCTGGGCGTGGAGCCTGCTTAAGATTCTGTCTGTCCCTCTCCCTCTGCCCCTTCCCCTCCCCTCCTGTGCTCGCTCTCTTAAAAAAAAAAAAAAAAAAGCCTTAGTTATAAAAGTGGCACATACTCATTTTAAAGAATTTGGAAAATATAGAAAGATAAACAATTTTAAGTTAAAAATTGAGGCATGCCCTGGTAAATAATCTTTGGATCAAAGGGCAAATCAGAACAAATGACAAAATAACTAGAAAGCAATGGAAGGGAGAGAATCTGTACTGAAACCTTCAGGACAAAATTAAAGCTATAGTCAAAGGAAAACACATTATCCTATTCATTTCTAAAAAAGAGAGAGAAAAACTAAAGGAACTTAATGGTTTTACAACTTGGTGAATATACTAAAAACCACTGAATTATATACCTTTAAAGTGTGAATTTTGTGATATGGTATATCTCATTTTAAAAAGACTAAAGGAAGGCTGGGTGACTCGGTTGGTTGAGCGACTGCCTTCGGCTCAGGTCATGATCCTGGAGTCCCTGGATCGAGTCCCGCATCGGGCTCGCTGCTCAGCGGGGAGTTGGCTTCTCCCTCTGACCCTCTTCCCTCTCGTGCTCTCTGTCTCCCATTCTCTCTCTCTCAAATACATAAATAAATAAAATCTTTAAAAAAAAAGACTAAAGGAACATAGTACCTAAGACATTAGAAAAAGGTCACAAAATAAACCAAGAGAAAGTTTGGAAAATGAAAATTAATAAAAAAGAAAAGTGCCTAAAAACTCCATTTAAGAAAAATAGAGAAAACAAAAAATTACAAGATTAGTACTGAAAGGGAGACATAATCACGTGCTAGAAGAGATTAAAAGAATGGCTAGAGAATATCACATCCAATTCTACAGAAGCACATTTGAAAATGTAAAGGAAGTGAAGGACTTCCTAGCAAAATATAAATTAACCAAAATTGACTCAAAAAGAAGTAGAAAACCCAGTCGATTAGTCATATAAGAAGAAATTAGAAAAACAATGAAAGGATTTATCCTCCAAAAAAGTATCAGGATCAGATGGCTTCATGAATAAGCTTTATTTAAGCCTTAAGTAACATATAATTTCAGTTTTACTAAAATTATCTTAAGGCAAAGAAAAAGATGAACAGCTCTCCAGTTTATTATATGAAGTCGTGGTAACTTAACTAGCAAAACTTGATATAGTATCAAAAACGAAAAGTATATCCCAATTTCCCATATATAAAGAGATGCATAATTTCTTAAATATCAATAAATAGAGCTCAGCAATATATCAAAAAAAATTCACTAGTAGCAAGTAGTGCTATATTTATCCCTGGAATGCAAACATGGTTCAATATTAAGAAGTTAGTCAACATAATTTGTTACATCAGCTGACTACTGGAGAAAATTTTTTCAGTACTGGAAAAAACATTTGATATAAGCAAGTAGTCAATCCTAATAAAAACTTTAAGCAAAATCAGAATAAAATGAAACTACTTAAATATGATAAACAATATTTATTATTAACCAACAGCAAACATCATACCAAATGGTACAGTGCTAAGTTCATTTCCATTAAAATTAGGTACGAAAAGGATACTTGCTATTTTCCTTTATTATTTGGCATTATTTTAGAGGATCTAGAAATCCAGGAAGAAGAAGGGAATTTCCAAGGGCTTAATCTTCTCTATGGGAAAATCCTGAAAGTTCTCTGTGGTCTTTGTGTATATCTAATTCAGCTTTCTGCCTTGGCAGTCAACCTACCCCAAAGACCCAGTCCAGTTCTCAGTGCCTTCTAGCATCCGAATTTTCCTAACGTGGGGCGCCTGGGTGGCTCAGTCGTTAAGCGTCTGCCTTTGGCTCAGGTCATGACCTCAGGGTCCTGGGATCAAGCCCCGCATTGGGCTCCCTGCTCAGTGGGAAGCCTGCTTCTCCCTCTTCCACTCCCCCTGCTTGTGCTCCTTCTCTCGCTGTATCTCTGTCAAATAAATAAATAACATCTTTAAAACAAAACAAAAAACTGTATTTCTACCAGCAGTATAGTATGCCAGTACCCTTTTTCCCAATAGCCCTGCCAACACAGGTGTTGTTATTCTTTTAATGACTCCTAGTCTGGTTAGTGAGAAGTATTACTTTAATTTGCATTTCATGGACTACAGGTGAAGTTGAGCACATTTTCATATGCTTGTTGGCTATTTGGATTTGCTCTTCTGTATATTTATGTTCCCTACTCATTTTTCTATTGAATGATGTGTCTTTCTTACCAATTTTTCTGGTTCAGGGACATCAGAGATAATAACTTTTTGCCAGTCATACGAGTAATAAATATTTGGGTATGTCATTTGTCTTTTAATATTTTTATAAATATTTTGCCATACAATTGCTTTTGTTATTATTTCTGTATACTCTGTTATGCCTGTCCTTTCTTTTTTTTTTAAGATTTATTTATTTATTTGAGAGAGAGAGAGAGAGAGAGAATGAGAGGGAGGAGAGTCAGATGGAGAAGCAGACTCCTTGCTGAGCAGGGAGCACGATGCAGGGCTCGATCCCGGGACTCCGGGATCATGACCCGAGCCGAAGGCAGATGCTTAGCCGACTAAGCCACCCAGGCACCCTAGTCCTTTCTTTTATGGTTTTTGAGTTTCCTTTCTTGGTTGAAAAGGTTTCCCTAAGGTTGTACATATGTTGCACATTTCTTCTGCACTTGATCTTAGCCAAAGGACCGAGAAGTGATGGTGCACATTTTCTTCTGAAATTTTTGTTGTTTTATTTTTAAATTTTGAAATCACAAATTCATCTGAATTTATTTTTGTATTTAGAAAAGGGCCCAGCTTGTGTGAGTAGCATTTTACTAAAGAAATCATTTTTTTCCCCTTAACTTTAAATATCACCTTGGTCACTTTTAAAATTTCTTTTAATGAGATCTATTTCTGGGCTCTCTGTTCTATTCTACTGACCTATTTGTTCTTATGCCAATATTAATACTGTCTTGATTGCTTTCAGACTGTATTTTAAATTATTATTATTTTTACTTTTTTTATTGTTATGTGAATCACCATATATTACATCATTAGTTTTTGGTGCAGTGTTCCATGATTCATTGTTTGTTCATAACACCCAGTGCTCCATGCAGAACGTGCCCTCCTCAATACCCACCACCAGGACAACCCATCCCCCTCCCCCCCTCCCCTCTAGAACCCTCAGTTTGTTTTTCAGAGTCCATCATCTCTCATGGTTCGTCTCCCCCTCTGATATACTCCCCTTTTCTTCCTCTCCTGTTATCTTCTTCTTTTTCTTTTTTCTTAAAATATGTTGCGTTATTTGTTTCAGAAGTACAGATCTGTGATTCAACAGTCTTGCACAATTCACAGTACTCACCGTGGCACATACCCTCCCCAATGTCTATCACCCAGCCACCCCATCCGTCCCACCCCCAACCACTCCAGTAACACTCAGTTTGTTTCCTGAGATTAAGAATTCCTCATATCAGTGAGGTCATGTGATACATGTCTTTCTCTGATTGACTTATTTCACTCAGCATAACACCCTCCAGTTCCATCCACGTCGTTGCAAATGGCAAAATCTCATTCCTTTTGATGGCTGCATAATATTCCATTGTGTATATATACCACATCTTCTTTATCCATTCATCTGTCGATGGGCATCTTGGCTCTTTCCACAGTTTGGCTATTGTGGACATTGCTGCTATAAACATTGGGGTACACGTACCCCTTCGGGTCCCTACATTTGTATCTTTGGGGTAAATACCCAGTAGTGCAATTGCTGGATCGAACGGTAGCTCTATTTTCAACTGTTTGAGGAACCTCCATGTTTTCCAGAGTGGTTGCACCAGCTTGCATTCCCACCAACAGTGTAGAAGGGTTCCCCTTTCTCCACATCCCCGCCAACATCTGTTGTTCCCTGACTTGTTAATTTTAGCCATTCTGACGGGTGTGAGGTGGTATCTCATTGAGGTTTTGATTTGGATTTCCCTGATGCCGAGCGATGTTGAGCACTTTTTCATGTGCCTGTTGGCCATTTGGATGTCTTCTTTGGAGAAATGTCTGTTCATGTCTTCTGCCCATTTCTTGATTGGATTATTTGTTCTTTGGGTGTTGAGTTGGATAAGTTCTTTATAGATTTTGGATACTAGCCCTTTATCTGATATGTCATTTGCAAATATTTTCTCCCATTCTGTCAGTTGTCTTTTGGTTTTGTGGACTGTTTCTTTTGCTGTGCAAAAGCTTTTTATCTTGATGAAATCCCAATAGTTCATTTTTGCCCTTGCTTCCCTTGCCTTTGGCCATGTTTCTAGGAAGAAGTTGCTGTGGCTGAGGTCAAAGAGGTTGCTACCTGTGTTCTCCTTTAGGATTTGGATGGACTCCTGTCTCACGTTTAGGTCTTTCAACCATTTGGAGTCTATTTTTGTGTGTGGTGGAAGGAAATGGTCCAGTTTCATTCTTCTGCATGTGGCTGTCCAATTTTCCCAACACCATTTGTTGAAGAGACTGTCTTTATTCCATTGGACATTCTTTCCTGCTTTGTCAAAAATAAGTTGACCATAGAGTTGAGGGTCCATTTCTGGGCTCTCGATTCTGTTCCATTGATCTATGTGTCTGTTTTTGTGCCAGTGCCATACTGTCAGACCGTATTTTAATATCTATTAAGGTAGTTTCCCTCCTCTTTCTATTGTCCTGCCCCATTCCTCTTTTTCATATTTTGATTAGTTCTTCCCAGATAGTTGTTCTTTCATATGAATTTTAGGAAAATTCTATTTAAAAAAAAGAGGCCCATTTTAATACCCATCGTTCTGCGTGGAGCACTGGGTGTTATGCACAAACAATGAATCATGGAACACTACATCGAACACTAATGATGTATGGTGATTAACATAACATAAAAAAAAAGTAAAAAAAAAAAAAGGCCCAAACCTGTTAAGATCTTAACTGAAACTGCATTAAAAAAGAAAAGTACCTAAAAATCTACTTAAGAAAAATAGTGAAAACAAAACATTCTCTCTGTATTTATGTTATTTAACTTAGCTTATAAGATCCCAAGGACCAGGAGCCCTATTTGTGTTATAAAGAGTGGTTATTAATACAATTACTTAAATGTGTGTCTTGTTAAATACTTATAACTAGTGTTTAAATAGTGTACTGTAGTTAAAGAACTGCCAGGCCTCTTAATCTCATGAATAATTTAGAAAAAGGCTATATTCATTTTCCCAGGCTATTGTGAGAGAAAATATTTGTGAAGTGCATTCAAGGTATAAAATGCTTTTAAAAGTATAGCCTCTTAGCAGTAGTCACTCCAAAGAAATTTTTCCTTCAGTTCACAATAAGCTTATTAACTGCTTTTTAAATTAACTGTCCTATTTAATTTAGGTTAACGTTCATCAGGGAAGGATTTGAGCAAAATAAACTCCATTACTAGCACTCCCAAGTAAATTGTAAGTTTCATGAGTGCTAGGAGCTATTATTAATATATAAGTCATTTAAAATTGGTTTTCACTGGCACTGAGCAAATTTCATTGGCATGAGCAAAAAGATAGAAGTAAAATGCTGGTGTTTACTGTCCTCAAATAGTTTACTGTCTAGCTGAAGAGCTAAGATGAATATATACATGTGAAATGATAACTAACAATACAAAGCAATGTATGACTGCTGGCATGTGTGTGCGTGTGTGTCTGCGTGTATTATATATGTGTATATATTAGTATGTATGTAAAGTGTTAGAAGAGTTCAGATGCAGGCAAGATCTCTTACAACCTAAAGCTCAGAAGTTGAATTGCCTTAAAGGATAGGATTTGGAAAGAGGGGAGAAAGCTCATTACAAGGAGAGGGAAAAGTAATGACAAAAGTCAAGATGTCAGGTCTCTGGGAGTTTTGCAGAAATGGAGAGTTTATATTAGAAGGGTTCAGACAGGGAATACAGATTAGGGTCAGATTATGGAGAACATTGAATAAAGGACAAAGGAATTTGGATTTCAAACTTGGCACTGAGAAGCCACTGAAGATTTTTGAGTTAGGGAAGTGAAAAATGTCAGTGGTGTGCAGTATTGACTGAGGTTGGGAGGAAAGGAAGGCAGAAAGACCAATAAAGAATGTCCTACAGTTGTCTAGGAGTGGATGATGAGGATCTAAACCCAAAAGGTGTCAATGGGAATTGGAATGAAGAGAAAGAGGCAAGAAACCTTCAGAAGATTTAGAAAGGCTCAGAGTCAAACATGGCTTTAATATTCTGATCCTCTGTGGTTGGAAAAATGGTGGTATTATTAACAGAACCAGGATGTCAGCAGGATGAACTGTTTTTATGTATGGGATTAGGTCATTTTTGGACATGTTGAATTTGAGGTAACAGCAGGACACCCAAGTAGAAAGTAGTCTTAGTATTTGAAGATGTAGATCTGCTTTTGAGAAGGGAGGTCAAGGCTAAACATTTTGGTGGTATTATTGAAAGCATAAGAGTAAGTCTTCAAAAAAAAAAAAAGAGCTCAAGGATGGAGAACTAAACTGAAAACATGTTTGGTATTAGAGAAGAATATTTAAATAATTTTTCTTTAAAATTTTCACTTTTAGCATTTGTTTTGGTTATTTGAAAATGCTTTCTCTCTCATTGTGGTGAGTGAAGAAACCATAATGAAGAACTGTGCTTATTTTGTATGTTTCCAGAGTGTATTTACTAAAAGCATGTATTTTTTACCTTTTTAGAGTTGTATTATAAAACGATACTGTGAGAAAAGATTTGTGTCTAAATATCTTGCAACAATTGGAATTGACTATGGAGTCACAAAGTAAGTACATTGTTTCTTTGGGCTTATAAATTACATAGACCTTCGAACTCCTGCGTGGCTCAGATGGTTAAGCATCTGCCTTCGGCTCAGGTCATGATCCCGGGGTCCTGGGATCGAGCCCCACATCGGGCTCCTGGCTCGGTGGGGAGCCTGCTTCTCCCTCTCCCTCTGCCTCTCTCCCTGCTCATGCTCTCTCTCTCTGTATCTCTGTGTCTCAAATGAATAAATAAAATCTTAAAAAAAATAATAAAAAAAATAAAATGATGTATCTTGGGGCACCTGGGTGGCTCAGTCGTTAAGCATCTGCCTTCGGCTCAGGTCATGATCCCAGGGTCCCAGGATCGAACCCCGCATCGGGCTCCCTGCTCCTCGGGAAGCCTGCTTCTTCCTCTCCCACTCCCCCTGCTTGTGTTCTCTCTCTCGCTGTGTCTCTCTCTGTCAAATAAAGTCTTTAAAAAACAAAAAATATAAATAAAATGCATCTTAAAATAGAGATTCTGAGGACAAATCAGGGAAGATAGGAATAAGAGACCTTTACAGAAATGTAGTGATCATATAATTTGTTCATCACTGAGCACATTCTTTTTTGCCAGGCCTTGCCTTAGGTGTAGGGTCTACAACAATGAGCAAGTTAAAATAAAGCCTAACTGGCAGATGTACCTTTTTAGGAAACACGTTTCTGTATAAAAAGATCCTATTAGCAGATGTTTGTGTTTGTAGAGCATTTTGAGATAGTCTTTCTAAAAAGTCTAAATATTATGTGGAAAATTTTCTACCAGAGGATGTCCTTTATTGGTTTATGATCTTTACAGCCTTTTGGTATCTAGAGAATGATCTGGGAGAAGTAAAATTGGGCAGATGTGGGGATTTATCTGGAGATGAATCGAGGGTGGGTTGAGCTTGGGGAGATGGGGTTACATTAGCAGGAAATAATACTACCAAAGCATAGAATTGAGGTATACAGCACACTCCTGGGAAGGTGGAATTTCAGGGGCTCACTCTTCTGGCCCGAAGCTGCCCCTCTCCCTCCCTCTTGTTGCATTCCTTTACACACTACTCTCCATCCACACTGCACCGCTGTCCTCATACTTTCCTGTCTCAATGCCATTATTCATTCTGTCCACCTGAAATGTCCTTTCCCCTCATCTCTCCATCTGTCAGACTCTTTGAGGTGTAAAGTGGTCTTGTTCCCATAAGGCTTTGGAATACCTCCTTTATTAGTCAGGACTTTTTTTGGTTGCAAATGACAGAAATATTAAACTTCTCTGTGCTGTTTATGGTACTTTGAATAAATTGCCACATGTCATTATTATTTATATATGTTTAATGTCTCCTGCTAGATTGTAAGCTCCACGAAGAAGGGACTGGCTATTAGTATAGATCATCTCCAAGTGCCTGGTACAGTGCTTGTACATAGTAGATACTCAAAAACTATGTATTATTAGGTGAGATAGTTACATCTAAAGAGGAAGTCTACAAGATTAGAAAATGAGGGCAGCTTTCAAGAAGGTGGACTAAAG
Organism: Callorhinus ursinus; assembly: GCF_003265705.2. Lineage (NCBI taxonomy): Eukaryota > Metazoa > Chordata > Mammalia > Carnivora > Otariidae > Callorhinus > Callorhinus ursinus. The sequence continues at coordinate 20,465,102 of NW_027397072.1, read as the reverse complement.
CGGCGGGGTATATCTATACTTCAGGACACGGAATTTCATCAGTGGTGTGGCAGGAGATCCTGTTTAAGGCAGTTCTGTTTTAAATCCATATAAGTAGCTAATTTATTCAACTGAGAAACGAGAATCACCATATTATGCCATAGAACTGCGGTAGTTTAGTCAACAGACTATTTTATTTCTGGCTGAAATTTTTTTTGGAGAAAGATGGTTGTCCCATGGTGAATCAGGAGGGTATAACTGAACCCAACTCAAACCAGCTCAAGCAAAAAATAGTAATAATGAAAAATAAAGGACATTAATTCATAATCCAAGTACAAGGATGCTGGGCCTTAGAGATGGCTGGAACCAGGGACAGAATATAACCAGATCATTTACTACATCTCTCTCCACCTTTTAGCTTCCTCTACATGGCTTCCAGCAGATCTCAGACTCACACTGTGAATTCTACTTCCAGAGAGGGACCAAAGCTAGTATTCCAAGTTTAAAAATCCCAGGGAAGGTTTGATTGTCCACGTAGAGACAGGTGTCTTTCCCCAGCTCAGCTGGCTCTGGCCAGCAGAGTGGGATCACCAAGAACATACAGCAGAACCCATCTGAACCACAACCATAAGAGGAAAGGGAGGGGTTCTATGAGGTAGTCAAAATAATGGATACCCGTTCCATCCTCCCTGTTTCCAACATGGTGAAGCTCAAACTTCAGCATGCTGAAGAATTACTTACAGAGTTTGTAAAAATGCAGATTCCTGGGACCCACCCACTGAGATTCTGATTGGGCAGGTCTGAGGTGGCGCACAGGGACCTGCATTTTTAACAGCCTCATAATAATGATGCAGGTGGTCTTCAGGTCAGAACCTAGGAAAGCACGACCTCGAGGTAATGAATTATCATTTTTCTTAAGGTAATTTCCTCTGTCTGGCATCTGAATTAAATTAACCTCTTTGAGTTTCAGTGTGTGAATACATTTTTGTTCGTTCTTGACTTCATAGCCTTTAGTTACATCCTCTCTCAGCTGCTAACTCTTTAAGGCAAAATTTTCTAATATAAATTATTATACAGATCTTCTCCAAATGCTCTCAGACTCTGTTGTTATTTTGTTTTGCTCTTCTCACATCCTCTTTTATAAGATGGATCCTGATTTCACAGATGTTAAAATGAAAACAAATATGCGTTTTGGAATTGATGAAATCTGGTAGAGAATTCAGGAATAAAGAAATGATTAGTGGTTAGCTTAGTTTAAATCTACAAGTAATATAAAACAACTATAGGAATTATGGTTTCAGAATAGAAAGTGGATGTTATAAATGCAGACAAGGGAATAATAACAATAAACAAACCAGGAGGTGGTAAAGGGACAATGAGAGCAAGTACTGATGTCCTTGTATTCCATAAGAGGGGGTTATGTCAATGCTGTGTAGATTGAAACATGTCACTTAAAACAATGATTCTAACCTGTTAATTTATTGCAAATAATTCCTATTCTTAACTTAGAGGGGTCTTTTAGGAAATATTTCTTGTGATGAGGAAACATATTTAAAGTTGAAAAATTCCAGCTCACTTCAGTTTCTTTTTCTTTTGTTAAATTCAATAACAAGTAAATTTTATACTTTTTATTTTAAAATAGCATAATCCCATTTTTGTAAAAATGCTTATGCTTATCAGTCATATCTGTGCATTGAAGAAGACTGCAGTATTGTTCATCTATAGTGACGAAGGTTTTTTCTGGGTGATAGGATTTGAGATAAATTTTAAACTTTCATCTTTGTATTTTTCTTTAGCGTTTGAAATACTTAACAATATTTCATTAATTTATTTACCAATAGTGATTTTTCTTGAAAAAATAAGAAGGACAAGATGCAAATACGCTTTGATGTTGACAGTATTTAATTCTAATATGAATGGTTGTTATTTTTCCTTTTTGTTCTTTTCTCTGTTTAAAAAGTTTTGAAAACAAGTTGACTGTTGCTCTTGCTCCATGAAGATCACACACTTCAGTTATTGTTCTGCGTGGTAACCAAGCATAACCACTAGTAATTAAGATGTCTTATTAAGTGAAATAAAATATTTTGTTTTCCTTTATCTCGCTCCTGCTTGCCTCAAATCAGTTTCCTTAGTTCCATGGTAATAGCCACCATTTGTTAGTTAAGGGGCACCGACTGAAGTGTCTTGAGGTAAGCTGAAGGTAAATGAGGGTCTTATTGCAAGTGGGCTCAGTGTTCTTAAAATAAGGAGGCAGGATGATCTGCCAAGTTGCGAGCTTCTGTTGTATTGATGATCTGTTATCAAGAAGAGGCACTGACAAAGCCTCTTTTAAATTTCATTCATTTTAAAATTCATAAATGACATAAATGATATGAATGGGAATGCAGAAGCCATAACCTTCTTTGTAATTGTTTCCATTTGAACATTTCAGGGTGCAAGTCAGAGACAGAGAAATCAAAGTTAACATCTTTGATATGGCTGGCCATCCCTTCTTCTATGAGGTAAGAAAGCCTTTTTGAGAAAACCTGTATCCAGTATTGTCAGTGGATTAGGAAAAGATCCTGAGTTATCTGAAACAACCAGTTTGCAAATCATGTATAAAATTAGGTGAATTGAGCTGGTGGTTGTGGCTTCCTTTCTGAGCCTTAACTGAATGGAAACCTCTTGGTCTTTTGTTCCATCCCCTTAAATAGCGGTAGGAAATTTAATTGCTAATGTTCCAAACACTTAGATAAGACATTTTAACTTTCAAAGGCCTGTTTGGTTTATACTTTATACCTTCCCAATCAATGGCCATCACATACCAGTGTGCCAGTTTCTATTGAACAGTGGTAACACACAGTCCCTGTCCTCGTGGAACACAAATCTGTCAGAGAAGACAGATGTTAAACAAATGACAGAATGCTTGGGAGCATTGAATATCTAGCCTAGCTTATCTGGGAGGACAGGAAGTCTCGTTGAAGGAAGCAACATTTAAGCATTGATGGATTTGATGGATAAGAAGAATTACGTAGGTTGGTGGGAATCCAGGGATGATGTGATACACAGGATAGTTTTGAGTGGTACAGACTATAATAGTTTGGAGAATGAATGTCTCTAATGATGGGGTCGCACTGCCTCACAAGTTCATTCGCTTTACCATTAAAAACTCTAGATTAACAACTCCCTTTTGAAGGCTGCCTTCCTTTGACTTTCACTACTGATCTTGGCCTTGTTTTTGGAACAACATAGACTGAGTCTGTGCTTTTACAACAGAACCTTTCTAATATTTGTTAATCCGCTCCTTTTCAGGTAAAATATCTTCTAGTCCTGCCCCAGCTAGGCTTCTCAAGATCCTTTGTGGATAATCTCTAGTTAGCTGATAGGGAGCTGAGAACTGAACACAACATTCCAGATACTGTCTAGTGAAAAACACTGAGTGTTCCTTTACTTTCTATCATTAGACACTGGACAACTTATCAATGCAAGCTGAAATTACAATAGCTTTTTTTCCCAGCAGCTCAAAAAGATAGAAGTGTAATTAATAGAAGCTCCTTGAGTTCACCACTTCTGAAGTAACTTTTCTCTGAAGAGCTTTGATTTTTCCTTTTTTGTCAAATATTTACTTGTCTGTAGCTCAAACCTTCCTTTTTGACAAGACCAAAGCCCTCTTCTCCCTAAGCCCCAAACGGACCAGAGTATACTTTTGCTCAGCACACACCTGGTGAAGCACCGATAGCCATTCTCATGATCCCTGGCTTTCCTCCATCCTTGAGGCCTGTCCTCCATTGAAGCTACTACTGGCATCCGTCCTCTTGCCAGGTTTATCCAAAGGGCCTACTGAGAAAGGACAGTCTGCTTAGCATGTGAGACGGCACTCTCAGAGGACAGTGTCAAAGAGAGGACCTTGAAGGAATGCCGGGCCTGTATCTTAACAACAGTCTTGCTTCCACTGATGCACACGTCCTTCTGGGGCTTGCTGGTATGAGTTAGATGGTCTATAGAAAATTCTTGAGGCCCGAGTGATACTAAACTAACAGCTTTCTCTGACCTACAAGCTAGAAAGTTTGCCATTTCTGCTCTAAGAAATAATCCCAATTCCCTTAACATCCTATTTAATTAAACGTTGGATGCTGCAAGACTTCCAGGACTAACACCAGAGAGCTGTTTTGGGAGCCGAGAATAAGACAGCTGTGGGGGACCATTGAGGCTTCTCCTTTTTCATTTTACAGGTGAGAAAACTAAAGCCGGAGGCGCTAAAACCACTTACTCAAGATTACAGAGGTAGCTAGTTGCTGAGCCCGAATCAGTGGAAAGAAATCCACGGAGCTTGCCTAAATCTCTATTTACACGCAAATCTCACTCTGGATAGCATAATTTGCATTTTGAAATTCTTTGGCCTCTACTTACATTCTCTACATTCAGCTCTTCTTGATTTAAAATGTCTCGAATACTTACACCTGCTAGCCCTGTTGGCGACATAAAGATGGATGCATCAAGATGCATGCCTTCACGTTGCTTGGAGTCTACTGGGGAAGGCAGCTGTGTATGCTACCAACTATAAACCAGACAGGAAGTGATATGAGCACTACTAGAAACACAAAGGCTGTGGTATTCCAGGGATATAGAGGTTAGATTCTGTTTGGCAGGGGTTGGGGGTTAGATGATGAGGTGTGGGGCAGGAAGAAACCCATGAAAGATACAGTGTCATAGCTGAAGTTGGAAGATTAAAGATAAAGAGATGTCTGTTTCCAGATGGAGTTAGAGAGGCACAGGGCAGCTTTGAGGAACGAGAGATTATCCACTTTGAAGGACAGGAGGTAGGAGGAGGGTAAGACTGGGAAGCTGGTGGAGGACTGATTAGAAACGTTCAACACCAGTTAAAAGAATTTGAACTTTAGGGGGTTGGTAGTGGGAAGCACTAAAGAATTTTTGAACCAGGGCTTTAAAAAGATAAGTATGTACTGTGTATAATGTTGCTGGGGAGGTTACTTAGAAAATTCTTGCGGTAGTAGTCAAGAGGTAGTGTAATGTTGGCATGTGGAAATAGAAAGCAAGTGACAGGTGCAGGAAACCTGGCAGAGGTGGCTCCTACAGGATTGTTTGTACCTGCTGAGTGAAAAGGGAGACGAAAGCAGCAAAGGTTAACGCTAGGCTTTCCATCCCCATGACTCAGAGAACAGTGTGCTCCTTTCATCACCAGAAGTTCAAGGGAAGGAGAAGATTGGGAAGGAATAAGCTGGAGGGTTTCCTGTTGTACATATTGAATTTGAGATTCCAGCAAGACATTCAGCTGGGAGGGTCTAGAGCTAACTAGAAACGAGGGTCCGGAAGCACAGATGAAAAGGCTCACCGTGGAGGTTCTCACAGTTGAAACTATGCAGGTGGTTATGTTGTCTGAGTTGGAGGGAACGATGAAAAAGAACAGCTGAGGGCCTGGGACAGGATTTGGGGAATTACAGCAGCCAGCTGGAGTGGGAGTAATGGAGAGAGGAGGAGTTGGTGAAAGACCAGACAAGAACCTGGAGAAGGTGGTGTATGGGAGCCAAGGCAGCAAGAGTTTCAGGAAAGAAGGGAGGGAGAGGCCCGTTTTCACGACTGCAGGTGGGCTGAGGACCTTGGGGACTGAGGGGAGAAGACCCCTGCTGTTCATCACTTTAATTCTTTCTGATTTTGTTGGTTTCAGTTTAGGAGATAGCTGCTTCTGTTTCTTCTATTTTCATGCCTGATGTGTGTAAGATGTCTTCATTTCTTACTACAGACTGGTATGGGTGTGTACATATTGGAATTCTATGAGACAAATGAGTAATATGTGGCCTCTGTCAAGATTTTTACTGGAATTTTGGCCTGAAACCCCCAGTCTGTCAATGTTACTCCACACCCACTCGACCTATCATTCCTCCACCACTTTCATATGCCCTGTACTTCATGCTGTCTCTTCCGAGAATTAGAGATATGCCCCAGAAGTGAGTTGCCATTTCTAGCAAAGATATCAGAGGAGGACCAATCAGAGGAGTGTGAGAAAGGAAGGCAGAAGGTGCAAATACACACTGTTTTGCAGGCACCATTTAGGTGCTTTGCCTTCATTATCTCCTGTAACCCTCATAATCACCCCGTGAAGTAAGTAGTGCTATCCCCATTTTACAGATGAGGACACTGAGACGCAGGTTGAGTGACTTGCCCGAGGTCACACAACTAGTAAGTACGTGTGAGCCCAGGTCTGACTCCAGAGCCACTACATCACACCGGGAGGCTCTGAGTTCGGAGTTCTGAAGTTGGTGTGCGGACCCGAGAGTCAGGGAAGCTCTGCCTAGCGTCCCGGGGAAGCCAGCTTTGGGCTGTGGTACATAAATGGCTGTAGCTCTTGCTGATGCTTATGTCACTTTGCCTTAAGTTCTTCTGAATTGTTCACGCACCCTCTGGTTCTTCCTGAGAAGAGCTTCACTTTGTAGAATATGTGTTATTTTAAGGTCTACTAACGAGAATTAAAGATTGATTGCCTCTAGGGGGTAGAGCTGGAGGTGAGAAGGGGTGGGGCAGGAAGCTGTTACTTTCATCACAAGACCTTGTACTAGTAGGGTTTTTTTAATCATATTACTTTGATTTTATGAAAAGTCCTCTAAAGACCAGTCGATATTGAGATACAATAGCAAATACTATGCATACACAAAAGAATGCACTTTGTTATGTTATGACTGTGAGATATATTATAAAATCACAAAACCTACAATTTGCACATCTGTTCTTTTATGTGAAGGTTCGTAATGAGTTTTACAAGGATACACAGGGTGTAATACTGGTCTATGATGTTGGGCAGAAAGATTCCTTTGACGCTCTTGATGCGTGGCTGGCAGAGATGAAACAAGATCTTGGACCTCACGGAAACATGGAAAATATTGTATTTGCAGTGTGTGCCAACAAGGTAACTGCTTTGGAAATGGTATGCTCAACTTTCCGGATTCATTATGGGAAGAGTGCAGCTCTGAGTTTTGGGGAACAAATGAAAAGAAAAGTCCTTATTCTATACTATAGGAATCAACAGCTTTTCAAAACATACATCCCTAAAACAAAAAATAAAAACACAAATTCCCGTATGTCAGGATTTTATCCATTTTTTTTCTGGTGCTGTATGTGGGGAAGGATATTGGTGACTGAGCAGGAGAGGGGGATCCTAATAATTACACTCTGACCTGATTAGAGAAGGGACAATCATTAGGTGCAGCCTGGATTATGGAAAGGTATGAAAAGCAGACTATGGCCCCTTGAGTGTGGGAGATATCATGAAGCCAACTTTCACAGAGGTGAGGAGCAGTTTTCTTAAAGGATAAAGTGGGAAGTGTGGAGCAGGCACTTGTCATTTTGCCACAGAAAATCAGTCTATGTTCAATATTGGCAAATTTCTTTTGTCTCTTTTGGTCCTCGTAATTGTATATACTAGTGCTGGCGTTCATTTAAGAGTAGTTTTTACCTCAGTAAAGGATTGATGAAAACCTCACAGGGCCTTTACCTAGTGGGTCAAGGTTGGGGTCTTCTCTCTGCCCCCCAACTTTCTATTTCAGATTGACTGTACCAAGCACCGCTGTGTAGATGAAAGTGAAGGGCGTCTGTGGGCCGAAAGCAAGGGGTTCCTGTACTTTGAAACTTCAGCACAAACTGGAGAAGGAATCAATGAGATGTTCCAGGTAAACTAGCCTTGTTTTGTTTGTTCCAAGGCTGACCATGCCAAATTTTAGTTTAAGTTATGAGAAGCAAAAATGTAATAGGAATTTCTAATTAGAATAAGCTCGTTCTTTTCAGAAGCTGGTAAGAAAAAGATTAAGAGAGAGTGTGTGTGTGTGGTATCTGCCTGCTGTGTACTTGAGACCAGAACTGGCTGATCGTCAGAATTACTTTGGGAAATTCTTCAAAATACAGATTTCTGGGCTCCAGACCTACCAGAAGCTTAGTGCTGTGATAGAGCTCAGGAATCTATATTTTGAAAAAGCCTTCCAGGTGATTCTGACGATCATCAAGTTTAACAACAGTTATTATATACTTATAGTAGAACAAAGATTTTCTTTAAAACTACCTTTGGTTAATGGTGTTACATTTGCATAGTTAGATGGAAGCATTACACTGGCAAAATTGCCTTGCCATAGCTAATATAATTCTATATTGTAGGGGTGCAGTTAGAGAATAGGAGACTGGCATTGCAAAGTCCAGCCAGTCACACATAAAAATAAGGTCTTACCTACCAAGTAGGCAATGGAAGGATGCACTCATATTGCAACCTGAATGGACGGTGGTTTTTTAAAAATTACTAATCTTGAATAATTTTAAGGGAATAAGTTTTATTTATTTATTTATATTTTTTAAGAGAGGGATGGGGGGAGACGCAGAGGGAGAGAAAACCTGAAGCAGGCTCCATGCCCAATATAGAGCCCGATGCGGGCTTGAGCTCACAACCCTGAGATCATGACCTGAGCTGAAATCAAGAGTCGGACACTTAAACCAACTGAACCACCTGGGTGCCCAGAACAAGGATTTTTGTTTTTTGTTTTTTTGTTTTTAAAGATTTATTTATTTATTTTAGAGAGAGAGAGAGAATGAGCAGGAGGGGCACAGGGACAGGGAGAGAGAGAAACTCAAGCAGACTCCGAGCTGAGCACAGAGCCCGACAGGGAGCTCTGTCTCATGACTCTGAGATCACCACCAGAGCCAAAACCAAGATTCGGATACTTAACCAACTGCACCCCCCAGGTGCCCCCAGAACAAGGCTTTTTTTAAACAATAAATTATAAAGTCAAGTCAACTCTTAATTATAGATACATTTGGAAGTAAGTGGTGGCATGAATTATGCATTTTTTTCCTTATGAATATATCTGATATTTTGGGAATTTTTAGCATTTCAGATAATGTAGCTATACTATAAAGAGTTGTTCTTAATTATTGAGTGGGATTTTATTTAATCTTTTATGCTGAATTTCTTTCTCTTAAGATGTCACCGCCCCTATTAGGAGACAGGTTTCGTCCTTGGCTGACAGGCTGAATTGGGCATCAGTAGCTTCTATTTCAAGACCAAATAAGGTTGATATTGACTTGCCACACTCTCTCTGTTCTATTGAGTACATGAACCTGTGTGAGTTTGTACCTATTTATGTGCAATAATGATACTTAATCATTTGAATAGTGTTTTACAATTCTGGAGAAGTGTACATGTTTCATCTCATTTGAGACTTTATGTGGCAGGTTTTATTCCCATTTCAGATGTTATAACATCTAAGAGTAGTGAAGTGACTTGTCCAAGGGGTGTTAATAATCACTGTTGAAGATTAAATTTCTTTCAGCACTTTGAAGATGTTGGTCCATTCTCTTCTGGCCTCTCCTGCAACTCATGAGATGGTAGCACCCATTCTTACTCTTATTCTTTTGTGCATAATATGTTGGGGTTTTTTTTTTTTCCCCTCTAGCCACTTTCAAAAGTTTTTCTTTATCTTTGGCCTTCAACTTTGGACTATGTAACTAGATATGGTTCTCTTTATATTTATCCTCCTTGGTGTTTGTTGAGTTTCTCAGATAGCTAGGCAGGTGGTTTTCACCATAATTTGTTCAAAAATTTTTTCGCTTTATTTTCACTCTTTTCCTTCCTGGACTCCAGTTACATGTATATTAGGCCATTTGATTTTGTCCCACAGTCCTTGAAACTATGTTATTTTTCTTTCCTTTTTCTCTATTTTTCAGATCTCATAGTCTCTGTTGGTCTTTCAACTGCTTTTAAATCCACTGAGTGAGTTTTTCAGTTCAGTACTTTTCAGTCCTAGAATTTGCATTTGATTTTCTTGTGTAGTTCCTGGTTCTCTGCTGAGATCCTCTATCTGTTCACTTATTAAGACTATTTTTCTTTGCTTCTTTGAAATATTTATAATATTATTTTAGCTCCTTTAAAGTCTTTGTCTGCTAAGTCCAATCTCTGAACCATCTTGGGTCCAGTTCCTATTGCCAGCTTTTTTTTTTCCTGACTACAGATCACATTTCTTGTGTCTTTGTATGAGTAGTGCTTTTTGATTGAACACCAGACATTGTGGATAATACATTGTAGAAGCTCTAGGTTCTTTATTTTCCTCAGCAGAATATTGTTCTTATTTCAGTGGGCAATTACTGACAGATTACACTGAACTTGCATGGGCTTGGTTTTTTGCTTTCATAGCAAGGATCTGAAGGAAGCCCAAAGTGTTGCCCAAGCTCTTCTAATTTGGTAGAACTCAGCTTTCAAATTCTGTCTCCTTTGCAGATCTTGTCAGCTCTTGGTTTTAGGTTTTGTCAGGATGAGTCTACTACCAAGCCATAGTTTTTTCTGTGGTGTCTTAGCTAGATACTAGGGGTGCTAATGAGGTGGTAGGGCAATCTCTGCACTCTGGCAAGGTCAAACTGTAGTGTTTCCGGAATGCCTCTTCCCAAAGCACCACAGACCTCTAGTGTATTGGTTCCATTCTCAATCCCATGGTAAGCCCCCGGTGATCTCACCCTGTGTATGTATAGTCTAGACTTCAGCTACAGATTAGTGGGGAGCCCTCACATGGACATCTGCTGCCCAACTCTGCATCGCTGCTTCCTCTCCAATGCCCTGGTCTGCAGATTTTAGCCACTTCAATATCCTTAACCTCTGATCTCTGTCTCTTTAATTCAGTGGGACTTTGGGACTGCTCAGACCAGCCCTCTGTGACATGGCCAGGAAATGGGCTCCAGGTAGAAAACCAAGTGGCAGAATTGCACTTGCTGTTGTCCACTACCTGAAAATAGTTGCTTCATATATTTGTCCATTTTGATAGTAGTTTATGGCAGAAGTTCTAGTCTGGTACCCATCACTCCATCATCGCTGGAACTCAGACATGGAATGTAAATAGACTTTTGACTTCAATTCTACTGTTCTGTATGCCACCCTACAGCTGGCCCTTCTAAACTATGTGTGTTATGAGTGAGTACTTGTATCCTCAGAAGTCTGTGAGTGTTTATATTTCAGTTTAACTTATAAACTGGAAGACAACCTTACTGATACAGAGCACAAGCAAACATCTGTGAACTGTGATGACTTTTAGGTTGTTTTTATCCTTTCAGATAAATCTTGGGTAGTACTAATGGATAAATTAGTCTGTTTAAAAACAGGCTAACAAGGAATGTAATAAAACTATTATATAAGCAAACACTTAGAAGAGTGCTTTCCTGCTGGTTCAATTTAATAAATATTTTCTTTGTTTCCTATAAACTTACACTTCATGTCAGAAAGGACTTAGTTTTGTCTTATTCACATTGTGAACAGAGAGTAAGATGGACTAAATCATGTTAACTCTACTTTTGTCTTGGTATCTAGTGGCTTTTCCTTTGGCACCCACCTCACAAATCAAGGCTTCTTGTTTAGGTTGCCAAGTCTTTTAGCTATTACCAGACATAAGAAGGAGGAGTCTAAGAAATAGAAAAATTTTAGACAATAACAGGAGCTATGGAAATACCTGAAAAAGAAGAGAAAGAGATTAAAAAAGAGATTTTTCAATTTAAAAGCAGTATAGTGTATTAAATGAGTCTTTTGAGCAAAGTTATCTAACAAAAGTAACAGTGCACAGAGTATGAAATATGAGCAGGATCAAAAAATAGTTTTCACTTTGAAAAACATCAAAAAAATAGGCAAAGAATCTGAATAATTTACAGAAAAAAGAAAAGCACTAAGCCTATGAAAAGACATTCAATTTCACTTATAATTAAAGAAACTCAAATCCAAACTGTGTGCCACACATAGGCTTGGCAAAAGTGAGGCTGTATGAGAATGCCCCATAGTGACAAAGGGGATAGAGAAATAGCTTGTCTGACACTGTGATGGGAGTGTAAACTGGCACAGTTGTTTTATAGGAAAGTTGTCAAAATCAAAGATTAAAATGCCTGTACGCTGTTATTTAGTACTTCTCCATTTAGGAATTTATCCTAAAGCATTATCTCCATAAGTGTACAGATACGCGTGCGTGTGCGCACACACACACACGCGCACACAAAGTATTCATTAAAGCACTGTGTATAGTAGCAAAACCTGGAAACAGTTGACTTGTCTAAGAAAACATAGAGTTGTTTAAATAAGATATAGTCACACAGTGAAATACTGAAGTCATTAAAAAGGATGAAGAAAATGTCTATATGTACTTTCTCTAGAGAGAGAGTCCAAGGTGTATTTTTTAAAAGATTTTATTTTTTTAAAGTAATCTCCCCAAGTTGCACACTCTACCAACTAAAACAGTCAGGTGCCCCGGTATTTTTTGTGAAAAAAATGCGAGGAGCTGAGCAGTATGTTTAATCTGCTTTCTTTTATGTCAGTGTTTAGTGTGTAAATGGATATACCAGTATTCTGATAGAAAATTTTTCTGGAAAGATACTAAAAAAATATTAACAATGGTTACCTCAAGGAGAGGAACTTGAGGGGCAGGGAGACAGTTTTCATTTTACATTTTTATTTACTATTTGAATTTTTCTAACAGTGTTCATCTACTACCTTTTAACTTCCAAGTGTGGTTATGTGAGAATAGAATTATGAGCCATTTAAATTTTATTCCTTATACTTTTATGTGCTTAAAAAAATACACAAGCATGTGCATACACACATAAACACACAGGATAAAAGAAAAAATTCTTCCAAACTGCGTATTTGCTTTATGGTGAATTTTAAGTTATTGGAATATATTAAAATTCTTTAAGTTATGCTTAAAAGGAATTCCAATTTTCCTAAAATCAGTTCTACTCTGGGATGATTTCTTTTTGCAGACCTTTTATGTATCCATAGTTGATTTATGTGAAAATGGCGGGAAACGTCCTTTCATGAATAGCAGTGCTAGTTTCACCAAAGAACAAGCAGACACCATTCGCAGAATTCGAAACAGTAAAGACAGTTGGGACATGTTGGGAGTCAAACCTGGGGCCTCAAGGTAAGCAATGCTCTAGGATATTAGTGCTGAGTTCTAGCCCAGAGAAAATCTCAGCTGTCAATATCGTAGGTCTGATATATCTTCTTGTAATTGGCTGGAAATATGAAGATGTGTGGAAATGCATTAGATTATGTAATAACTCTTCTTCAGTGAATTAACTGGATGCCAGAGAAACAAAGTAGAGGGTACAGTGGCCTGATGAAGGAACTCTGTAGTGTATGTGCATGAGTACTTTCTGGAATGGTGTGCTCTGCTTTTGTCTGTGTTGAATAGGAGCCTTGAAGCAAATGAAACCTTAAAAAAATACCTTACAAAAGAGAATTCTTAAATCATAGAATTTTAGAAGAGGAAAAGAATGTTAGCAGCTTATCCAGACATTTCATTTTATAGGTAAGAAAACTGAAATTCAGCGAGACTAAACACATGTTCAAGGACCCTAGGAGTTAGTGGTATTATTGGTTCTTGACCTTGAACACTGTGTGTCTGCCTGGCTCTGTCTCTTTCTACGGTCCTCAGAATCCTGCTAGGTCCTCGTCTGTGTATGAACTTATGTTAAATGGTTTTATTTTTAGCCAAAAGAAATATTTGGGAGGAAGAGAAATACAATCGCTATTCTTTGTTGCTTGTGCAAGAATAAATCCTTGTTCGGTATGGTTATATAACTTTTAACAATAGAACACTTCTGTTACTGTACATATTATGATTTTTATTGTAATTATAAGGGTTCTCAGATCTTTTTATTTTGCACCATAACTTTCCTCCCCATTCTTCTCCCTTTCTACTTTGTCACCTTGATTCCCACAAAAAAACAGTACATGTTGAAATGCCTTGTTGGTACCAATGGCATGAAGTTTCTCTTTTCCATTTTGGTCTCATAGCCTATCTTGAAGCCCAGAAGGCAAGAGGGCAGGGGAAGCGGAAGACAGTTGCTGGTCACCTCGACTTGCCAGGCCTTACAGAAAAGGCTTTAAACACGTGAACAGTTTGGATGATCTTGTGTATATAGCACAGTTAATTGGTGTCTTTTAAATGTCCTTTTGGATTTCCATAGTCTCATTCTAACGTCTTCTGTTTCATCTCCAAGGGAGATTGGCTCTAAAAGGAAGAAACTTTACTTATTAGTTAACTTAGAACATTGTTTATTAAGGAAAATTCCTTATTTATTTACTATGTTAATTGGAATCTATCAAAATGTACAGGACCTCCATAAGTTCTCTATCACTGACCAGTATAAACATGTGCTTCTCTTGCCTCTCTTTTTCTGGGTCTGATTTCATATGGCAGTGAGCACATTTGAGCAGAACCTAAAAACAGTGTTTTAAAGTTATAAAGAGTTTTAATGTTTGTTCAGTGCCATGTTTACTGTTCTTGAATGTTAAAATCTTCATCTTCAGCAGAATTAATATATTTGTTACTTTGTTAAATGTATTTGTTAATACATTTGTTATTTTGGAGAAGAATTCTGGCAATTTGAATTTCTTCGGAGAGGGAGAATATGATTCTTGTTAGTTAATATCAAGATTATTTTATGTAAAAAAGGCCAATGCATGTTTCAGAACAAGCAAATTCAGGATTTGTTTAAGAGCAGAAAGCAGAAAAAGCCTTCCCCAAACCTAGAGGACTATGAACATGGCCCTGTGACCTCAGTCTTTCCAAGTGGACACCCAAGACTTTCCATCACATGCAAGACAATCAAAAATTATCTCTCTAATTCAGAGAGCCAAATAGAAATCCTTCTGATAAAACATAAAGAAGAAAAGCTAGGGCATTTGGGAAAGCACCATATCCAGGCTTATAGGATAACTGGAGCCCTAAATTACAAAAAGAAGGTGGGAAATCAAACTGTCTGGTAAGGACAGAGCTAAATCTGACCAGAGGAGGAGCTGGGTACTTAGAAGCTTCTGGAAGCCTGACACCAGAAGATGATGAAGAGCAGGGAGAGGGGCAGGTGGTCTCCAGGCTCCTCCCCAGCCAGTCCCTGCTTGTTGAAGAGCTCAGAAGCCTAAAGACCCCTCCTGGAGCTCTCCTACTCTTTGGGAAACACTCACTGTATTGCCCGTTTCCTCTCTGGGTAATGTTCTCTTCTCTTTTGTTTCTTCTTTGGTCTCAGGAGCTCGCTCGAGCTCTCAGGCACCCCCATCTGCAGCGTCCCTTACTAGGTCAACGGTGTCACCATCTTCCCTGAGCCTCAGTGTCCCCCTGACCCTGGAACTCATTTCAGCCCCTTTTCTTCCATCCCCTTTATCTGTATATCCAGCTCATCACCTGCTTCTGCTGATTCTTTCTGTGTGTCATCTCTTAGCCACTCTTGATCCAGACTCTTGTATTCATGCTTGGCTTCTCGTAACAACCTCCTACCCACCTCCTAACTTCAAGAAACAGCTTTCTCAGCACCTTTTTTTTTTTTTTTTTTTTGCATGAAACACCTACTGATGTCATTGTTTATCAAATCTACTTTGTTGTTGTTTTGATTTCAAGGCCCTTCTCTTACTGACCCCTGCTTCCTGGCCAACTTTGTTTTTCTTTTTTCTTCTTTTAAAGATTGTATTTATTTATTTGACAGAGAGAAAGCAAGAGAGGGAACACAAGCAGGGGGGAGTGGGAGAGGGAGAAGCGGGCTCCCCGCGGAGCAGGGAGCCCGAGGCGGGGCTCGATCCCAGGACCCTGGGACCATGACCTGAGCCGAAGGCAGACGCTTAATGACAGAACCACCCAGGCGCCCCAACTTTGTTTTTGTTACCCCCCAGCAGTGTCCTCGTAGAACTTCCTGCCATGGCCATGCTGTTCCTAGTTCCTAGCCTCTGCCAGCTCTCTCCCGGTTGCTCTGTTTGCCCACTTCCTTCAGAACCCCACCCCAGAGGCCTTCCCTGATCACCCCATGCCCTCATTGCTTCAGTCAGCAAAGATTTGCTGGGTGCTTGTTCTGTGCCAAGGACCTTTCCATGAATCATTCTTTTACCAGGCATTTCCTTGGCATGTCAGTACTCCACATTGTATTTCCTTTTCTATTTGTTGGTAACGTATTATTTATTTGTTTATTGTTCGTGTCTGAGTCCTTTGGTCCCACTTTTGAGAAAAGGTAGTGATGGTTTGGGAGATGCTTCCTGCAAGAGATGTGATGTAAGTCCAGACAGCCAAACTGCCGTGGGTGGGGGCTGACCCTGTCACTGACATAGAGCTTGGCTTCTTTCTCGTAGGGATGAAGTCAACAAAGCGTATCGGAAACTCGCCGTACTGCTTCACCCCGACAAGTGTGTGGCGCCTGGTAGCGAAGATGCCTTCAAAGCGGTTGTGAATGCCCGGACAGCCCTCCTGAAAAACATCAAGTAGGAAGTCAGAGGAAAGGACAAGTGCGGGCCTCAAGTATGAACTGACTGTCCCTAGAAGTGAAATAACCAACATGAATTTTTTTTCTCCACAAAAATCGTACTGCTTTTTTCTCTTGTTATTTGTAAATTAGAAATTCAGGTGCCTGTGACCAGTTCACAGACATTTTACAGAGCGGTGAAGAGAACCAAGCACCACTTGTATGTATAGTTCATTTCCTATTTCCAAATAATCTGAATTTTGTTCCTCCTTCATTTGTGAGCTTGGTGATGGTAGCATCCCTCACACACTTGATTCAGGACAGTCCAGGAGGTTTCTGGAGGGAGGAAGGGGCAAAGGAGGACCCTTTCCCTTTTTCTTTTCCTTTTTTAAAGTTCACTGGAGAAGGAGACAGCAGAAATAGAAGGAAACAATATCAAAACCCTGAAAGTTTGGTGGGACCTCACAAGCAAGTTGCTCCTTTGACAAGTTCCTTAGGTAGTATTTGAACCATCGATCGATCTATAATTAATGAACTCTTGAGAGAGAGCCCTTTGGAAGTTTGTGAATCGAGACGATACAGTTCCAAATTGAGCAGCCCTTTGAGGACAGGTACTCTGTCCCCTTCTCCAGCCACCAGGGGCAGAGACAAGTTAATCCTAGGAGACTGAAGGCAGTGGCAGCCACGAGTTCCGGGAACACTGGCTGCTGCTGGTCTTGCCCCTGGATCTGAGGCCTCTCTTTAGCCATGGAACGGGGCTGGTGGCAGTAGGGAGCATCGTGCACCCGGGAAGCAGGAGTCAGACCGCACAATAGACGTGCTTGCAGCTCACGCGAGAGCTTGTGTACACATCTCTGAGGGCAAGGCCTAAGAGCACAGCCAGCCTGGCGTGGACTGGTCTGATGCCCCAGGAGAGCCTGTGGGTGAGGGTTCTGCCTTTTCTTGTTGCTGCGTCATTTGCCACGGAAAGGTGGGAAAGCCTGCGGCACTCCTCTATAAGCCAGGCCTCTTCTTCACTTCTCTACACGAGTTCCTTCTTTTTCCTCTTCTCTTTCTCTTATTTTTTAAAATATACCACATCTGTCATTTTTCTCTTCTTGAATCCCTGGCTTTTGGCCACTGCCTCTTCCATCCTCCATTACGAGCCTTGACCTTACAATCCTCCTAAGCTTACAAGCCCTGGTTGACCCAGAGACAAGTATGGATCCTTTGGGTGTTGGTGGAGGGAGAGATCTTAAGGCCTGTGTGGGAAGAATCTCTAATTTTTGCTTGGGCTCCATATTTCTAAATAGTAATATTTTTAAAAACTATAGATTATGAAAGCTAATTTCACATACAGAAGTGCTTTCTCTTGCCATAGTCTCCTCCTCAATATCCAAGGAATGGATGAAGATCAAGTATATTAGCACTGGCCATTCTTCCAGAGCTTTCAGAACTGGTCCCACTGTTTGACCCATTATATCGTCAATCTCAGTACATTACTCATACTTTTAGCTGCGACCACCCTGCACTGATTGGGCTTTAAGGTACACAGAATGTGAATTTTAAACAGCTATCCCATATTGATCACCAAATAGCATTCACCTTCTACCCAAGAAGAAAAGCCACTTCGGTTTAATTCCAGCCCTCTGCAGTCTTCTGGATTCTTCTCCTCTCCAAAGCAGCTTCCCTTTGTGTGGCTGCACTTGGGCTGCATTGAGCTTGTTGTCAGGAAACCAGAGCCTTGTTTTCTTATATGACTTTTCATCTTGGTGATTCTGAAAATGCTTCTTTTTTACGAATTGAGTCTAATACGTGATTTCCTGGGGATTTTCCTCTGGACTTCTAATTTTAAATAGCTTCTGGACCTGCAAAACTCCAACCCAAAGTTCTTCTGAATTTAAATTTTGCTTAAGGCCTTCATCATGCCTAAAGTAATTAAATGTAGTTCTATTCTTGGAACAGAACTAGACTCAAATAAACGAGGGATTGTGCATGGTAGTGTCAGCCCAAATTGACATGACGGCTCACTGAGTATGTGGCCCTGTATGAAGCCTGTGCCAGTTTTCATCACTGTTACTAAAGACCAGAGTGGTCACCTCATTCAGCTACATTGTGCAGTTGAGTGGCTACAACAGAGTTCTTTAGTGCTTCCATTCCTATATAGCGAGTGACTTGTTGAAATTTAGCCTGATTTTGGTTCTTAGGTCTTGGAACTCAGTTCCCAACACCTTCATTATTAATGTTAAGGATGACCATGAACTACTTCATTTATGTAAAAGAAGGAAAAGAAGAAAGTTAAGCT
This sequence comes from Callorhinus ursinus, assembly GCF_003265705.2. Taxonomy (NCBI): domain Eukaryota; kingdom Metazoa; phylum Chordata; class Mammalia; order Carnivora; family Otariidae; genus Callorhinus; species Callorhinus ursinus. Next base: position 20,446,612 of record NW_027397072.1, on the reverse strand, counting down.
TCAGGGTCCTAGAATTTGTCTGAGTGCCATAATCCTTGAGTAGAATATTAAGGGATAATAAAGCATGGTTTGCAATGCAAAGTTTTTTGGTACTAACTTCATACAAAACTTTGTAGACCTCTGTGCACTAAATTTATATTCTTGGTGCAAATATGTACTTTGTAGTTCAACTTTATGAAATTCCTTCAGCCAGTTAGGATTTCAAAATACATTGGCGAGAGTAACAACTAGCAGAATCATTCCACTGGCTAAAAAAATTTGATGGAGAATCTTGTTTTTCAGAAAAAAATGAAAAGTTTGAACAGTTCTTATAAAAGCCATTACTTCTATGTCCGAGTCATCAAGAATGAACAGTTTTAAAGCTTGTTAGAAACCCCTTGAGACATTTCTAACTGATTGCCCATCCTACCTAAGCCCTTTAAAATACACCATCCCTTTTTCCCTCTGTTCCCCTTTGGGGCTTGTTTGGAATCAATGTTCTCAGCTGTCAACAGTTCTACTTCAGCCTTGTCATTTCGAGTCTTCCCATACCTGTGTCCTCGGCTTTCTTAGCCTGTAACTTCAGAGTCCCGGCCTCGAGTAGTGTGCTGCCACCCAGGATAAACGGCTGTAATCCTGTAGGGGGCGCACTGTTCTTTAAGGCTACATTTACCTCAGGAAACTTAGTCTAGTGTGTTCTCGTGCACTAAATTCTCAACTGGTAAGTAATTTCTTCATACCCAGAAACCAGTATCTAATTCACTGCTAGTTAAAAGAGCCATGGATAAGGCAGCTAGATTTCTGAAAGAAGGCCAGAGTAAGTAAGTAAGCAGCCCCTGTCAGCCCTGAGTCAGTACCACACCTCCTCATAGAACAGAGACAGAATCTCGAGGGGGAGGGAGGTAGTTCAGGCCCAAGTTAGAAAGGGTGGAGCCGCGTGCCGATTACCTCTGACAGTGACAGTGACAGTGATGGCGACCTTCTCAAAGGTACTTTCAGTGGGCGCTGGAATGTCACTCCCTTCCCCACCGCACTCCATCCAGCTCACTCTGAGTCTGCCAACATTTTTGCAAAACGTTTGAAAATGAGTTTAGCTGCACAAGAGAGCTACCCACCTTCCATTGCAAGGTTTGCAAAGTGAACAGAGGTTCACACTTCTCACATTTGGTATTAGCACAATTGTAAGATAGCCGGTAACGTTTGTACATTGGTTTTTCCGTTTAACGTTTCTAGAGAAGCAAAAGCTTAAATTTGTGACATGGGGAAGTTAGATTGTGTCTAACAAGCAGTGCAATATTAGGCCGTGCCAAAAAGCCCTGGTGTGAAGTGACTTGTTTGCAGGTTTTACGGTTTGGGTTAGTGTCCTGCATTGATTTCCCACGGGGCCTTCGTCCCTTTTGACTGTGAATGCAGAGTCTCAAAAGAAACCCTTAGCTCTTACGAGGTAATTTAGATATTTACGTTCTGTTGAAATAACTGAAAATGTTAAATCTAACAGTTGTTTATGTCTTGTATAGAGAGTGTCATATGTATTTAAGTTGTGTATTTTTATAAAATAAAGCCAAAACTCAAACACCGGTATGTGGGCTGCACTTTTTTGTTGAGACACTGGTCTTTAATGTAAAACGTACTAGTCTCGAAGCAGCCCCGTCCCTTACCAACGGAGACCTTACAGAGGACCTCTTGCTTGCGTTTCCAGTTGGGAAATGGAGGAAATTTTATTCATCAGTCCATCAGGTAATTCTAACCTTATTAAGTCATGGTACAAGTGTTTTGATCTCTTAAAGATACTAATGTGATGTTTGCTTTTTTAATTCAGATGAAACTGTTACCATCCTATTTTAATAATGCAGTTCTCAGCCGAATAACTTACTAATTCAGTTAACTGGTCCCTGGAAACAAGAATCCTTAAGTAACAGATTGTTGTGAACCCCGGATTTGAAAGTGAAAGCCTTGCAGGGCCCACCCGCAGAAGGCAGTGTCTCTCGGGAGCCTTCACACGAGGGCTGTAATTTTCATTATAAATGATGTATGTTCTCACCTGAGAATGCACACCACTCTTTCGGGGAACTGCTCTACTCACTCCAAACTGCTAGCATGTTTTCAAGGGGAGCTGCCAAAATCTCCTCTGAGCCACCCTTTTGCTCCCTAGCCACCCAGATTGGTCCGTGAGATGGGAATGTCACCCAGGCTGAACCAGTTGGCATCCTTGTCTGGGCTCTTTCTCCTTAGAGCTGGGAAAACAAACTTCCTCTCAGGAGAGGAAGTAAGGTGGGAGAGTCCTGCTGATGCTGGCAACCATGATTCTAATGTCCTGGAAAACATTCTGAAAGAATGAAGCAGACATGCATAAAGAGACAGAGTCCGGATGGCAAAGACTTGCCTTCGAGTCCCTGAGGCCCCCTGAGCTGGTTGTCCTTCAAGCCCCTATGCCACCCCAGAATCCTTCCCACAGACCTCCAAGCCCTGTTTCCTGCTTGGGTTAGCTGGAGTTTGCTTTCCATTACTTGAAACTAAGAAGATATTAGAAGATAGTAGACCTCAAGGATCGTAAGCAAGGATGAGAAAGCTACGGTCAGGAGACTGGTACAACATCTGATAGGTATGTTGTTGACATTTCTGTGTTATAATATATCCGATTACTTGATGTTTCTCAGCTGGAGTCTTTGGCTATGTCTTAACCCAATAGTAGCCAGTTGTAAACTGAAAAGCAAAATTAGATTTATTCAGTTTGTTTCAGGGTCCACTTAGGATGCAAAATACTTGGAATTTCTTAAATTTCTAAATAAATTTTATTGTTAAAGCGTTCATTTGCCATGCATGTATTGAGCACCTCCTATGTGTCAGGCCTGTTCTAGGCACTGAGTAAATAACTGAGCTCAGGACCAACAAAAATCCCTGCCCTGTGCCGCTTAACATTCGTGTGTGTGTGTGTGTGTGTGTGTGTGTGTGTGTGTGTGTGTGTGTTTAGTTTTGAAGAAAGTTCTTTTTTTTTTAAGATTTTATTTACTTGTCAGAGAGAGAGTGAAAGAGAGCACAAGCAGGGGGAGTGGCAGGCAGAGAGAGAAGCAGGCTCCCTGCCGAGCAATGAGCCTGAGCCAGTTGTAGGACTGATCCCAGGACACCGGGATCATGAACTGAGCCCAAGGCAGACGCTTAACCAACGGAGCCACCCAGGCATCCAGGCTCTTTTTTGTTTTCTATAGGCTTATTTCTTATTTCTTACAGGTTTATTTCCAAAGAGGCAAGTTTGCACTTATTGAGAAGTATTCAATACATGCAATTTAGAATTAATACTCTGCTACTATATGCTTGTATTTCATGGGGGTTGTTAAAATGCTGTATTAAGGTTTTTTTCAGAAAACTTAATCATTATTATTATCCAAAGCTCAATTTTCCATATTGGCCTAGAGGAAACGGTTCCAGAATTAAGGAGTCTCTTTATATATGTTTTATATTTATAATTAATGTATTTTTCCAAAGCAGTTGATATGGTTGTATTTACTTGAAGGGGAAATATCTAGAATTTAAGTTGTTTTAGTTAAAACAATAATGTGTACCTCTGATATCCAGTGAAAATTTTGATCAGTTGACTCTTGTAAGGGATGATATGACTTCAAGAAAGTTATTCTCTCTGCATCCAAAATAGTTGTTAGTGATCATTATAAAGCCAGCAAATGCACCCATGATAGCATTTTACTGAGGGAAGAGACAGTAAAAGTTTGGTATGGTAGAGGGAAATGAAGATGCGAGGTGCCAACAGGCCTCAAATGGTGGAATGTGAACATTCTGCTAGTTTCAGAGCATGAGAGAGAACAGAAAAGTTAATAAAATAAATACTAAAGAGAGCAAAGCATCTTAGTGGTTCAAAAGGAAAATAAAATTAAAGAAACCATTTCCATTCTGAGTAGCAGGGAGCAAGGAGAAAAGCCCCAAGTCAGCATCTGTCAAATGTTTTTTATGGACAGAACCCTATATTTCTGGTGAACTCCCAACATGGGATCCCTGTATGTAAAACAGCTAAGAGCAACATTTTAGGAGGATAAAAAAAAAATCCAGAAAAATAAAAACATTTTAGGAGGATAAATTTGTAAGATGACAGTTTTAACATCATTCCTTATAAAAGCAATCTACCAGGCAGTTCTGCCTCCCAAGGTAGATGACAAAGTTTCTTTCAGAAGATAAGTCCCCACGCCATTCTCTTCTGCTCACAGGCGCTGGTGGGACGGGAGCACCTCACCCGAGAGAGTGATGGAGCTCAGGGAAACGCTGTCAGTTACGAGCTGCTGACAGGACTCTGTAATGCAGGGGGGCTGGGCAGGGACTCTGTTTAATGAAGGGTCCTGATTACATTGCAAACATAAGGGAAAGTACTCTGGCTTTGTGTAGTGAGGCAAAGAGCTGAGCTGCTCTTCTTAAGAAATGAACAAGACTTCGAAGGGTTGGGGCTGCCGAAAGAAGAGGAAGAAAGACCAGATAAGATGAGGCAGAAAGCTGGGGTCCTGAGAAGGATAATTGGAAAGATAGTAGATACGAAAAATCATTAGATGTTAGGGATTAGTTGAAAGATAGCCAAAGAGAAGTGCCCAGTGACAGAAACAACCAAAGGACTTTTAAGAAGACGGATACATTTAATAACATTATCACCATTTTACAGATGAGAAAATGGAGACTCAGAGAGGTTAAGTGACTTGCTCCAGGCCACACAGGAAGCTATTCAGACCCAAGCTTGCCCAGCTCCAGAACCCAGGCTCGCAGCCTACACTATCAACCGCAGGATCAAAATTTTTAAAATATTCTGCTTTGGGCGCCTGGGTGGCTCAGTTGGTTAAGCGACTGCCTTCGGCTCAGGTCATGATCCTGGAGTCCCAGGATCGAGTCCCACATCGGGCTCCCTGCTCAGTGGGGAGTCTGCTTCTCCCTCTGACCCTCCCCCCTCTCATGCTCTCTCTCTCTCTCATTCTCTCTCAAATAAATAAATAAATAAATAAAATCTTAAAATAAAAAAATAAAAATAAAATAAAATATTCTGCTTTGTACTCCTGAGTAATATTGTACCTTCTTGTCCAATGTTACTTAAATGAATAAATAGGCTGTATTTTTTTTTTGAAGACCACAAAGGTACAACTTTCCTTATAATGACACAAGTTTAAATCCTGCATGTGTGCATAGGAATGAAGGAAACTGTTTTCTGAGGGTGTCCAAGCCAAGAGTTAGCATGGCAACGTAAGTTAACAGTGTGTTAAAATACGGAATATAGGGGCACCTGGGTATCTCAGTCGGTTGGGTGTCTGCCTTCAACTCAGGTCATGATCCCGGGGTCCTGAGATCAAGCCCCTCATCGGTCTCCCTGCTCAATGGGGAGTCTTCTTTCTCCCTGCCCCCCTGCCCCTTCCCACCCCCCTCTGCTTGTGTGTGCTCTCTCTCAAAGAAATTTTTAAAAATCTTTAAAATATGGAATATAATACTTTGGATATATTTATTAAGTTTTTTTTTTTCAGTGAGATTTTGAACAAACCCTTGCCACACCTCTGATGCCTCTAAACAGCTTGAAAATAATGTCTTCAGGGCCATCTAGCCAGGTGGGCAACTGAAGGGTAATTAAGCCTGCAGACCTGAGAGAGAGATCCTTTACAGCCTACGTCAGCCTAGGGGTTTTGTTTCTGGGTGATTTTCACACCCTTAATTTATTCTCTTGTCATAGTGAGAAGCCATGCAGCCTTAAAAGGGTGGTTTCCCTCCCTCCCTCCCTCCCTCCCTCCCTCCCTCCACCCCAAAGCCTAGCCCTGGCCTTCTGTGTTAGAATCGCCAGCACTGCAGGAGGAAAGGTGGTTTATATTCACCAAACTGTCTGGGGAGAGGGTTTTAGGGAATGAAGTCAAGATAGTTTGACTTTCTACCTTATGCTTGTCTATATTACTGTGTTTTCCCAATGGGTGTAAACTATTTTAGTCATCTAAAAAGTTAAATGAAACAACAACAAAAAAACTAAATATGGTACCAGTTAAAAAAAAAGAAAGAAAGAAAGAGACTCACTCCAAACTGTGGGAACCTCTAAGGGTGGCTCTGAGCTGTAATTAAATCTTGCTTCTTTACTTTAGTAGAAACTTCATCCTAAGAGAGAAAAAACATTTAGCCTCTTACAAGTTTGTTTGAAAAGCTAACCTAGCAATCAGTGCTGTCCGACTGAAATTCTCAAATTCACTTACTGTGGTTATATGTCCATAGGCTCTCTCCTGTAACACAGAACTGAGCTGCAGAACTGGGATGGGAAGAGCCGGGGTAGAGTCTTCTCTCGCCTCTTAATTAAGAGAATAGCCTTTGGCAAGGGGGTCCACCTTTCAAGGTGCCCTTTCTTACGTTATTAGATGAGGCTCTTGGTTAAAGAACACCTAAGGTACTTTCTAAAGACCATTACTTTTTGAAATCTGACAAAGGTCATAAATACCAGGTCCCCTAGACCTCTCATATATGATTCTACTGCCACTCCACCACTCCAAAAACAGAAAAGGGAAAGGAAAAGAAAAACAGTATTAGAAAAATGTTAGTGAACTAGGCTTGTGCTAAAGTTAGGAATAATAGCCATTGTTGAACGCTTTCGTTTCTTTTAATAAATCTTAAACTCCTGCTACACGTAATCGTGATTTCAGCAGCTCACTTTACAAAGGCAAATGGTGTTGGAAATTTTTAGTAACAAGTCCCCAAGACTCAGATGTACAAAGACATTCTTTATTTCTATAAAACGGAAGTCATCTTGAGTCCTGAGCTCACATTTTCCACCAAAGGTGGGAAAACTTAAAATTTGCCTCTTGAGGCAAGTTAGTCACTTCTGGTTTTAAACATGATCAACTAGATAGATTAAAACCCAGTAAATGCAAGACCCCCCTCCTCCTGACCCTCTACCCCCTTCTTTGCCAGGGGAGAACTAGACTTGGGGCAAAGGGCGCCTGACCTCTCATCTTAGCCAAGAGAAGCATTTTGGGGCCCTCTTGCTGTCCACCACCCTAGCGGCCTCACTGGCCTCTAGCTGGTCCCATCTGCTCTGCCATTTGCTGCTAACGTCACAGTCCTGCCAAGGCCTCCAGACCTGAGGTCCAAGCACTTGTCCTCCTGGTTGTCCAGGCTGGCCCTGGGCCTCTTAGTTCCTCTGCATCCTATCCAACTGGAGGGTCCGTTTTCCCCTGCCCAGCCCTGAGGCCCAGCCCCTGGGACCCCTTTTGGTCATGGCCACTCTGGTTCCGGTGCCCTGTGAGGTACAACTTCACATCAGGCTTCCCCTGAAATTGCAGCCTCCCGGCTATACCTTGGAAGCCACCTTGAACTTTTCTATCTCTCCCTAGGAGTTATTGGTGTGCTGGTAAACTGGCTTTCGGGGAGGGGGACCTGAAATCCTGATTTGCAGCTTTTGCCCATAGTCATATAAATACTCTCCAAGTGGTTGATTTCAAGCTGGGGAAGGTACACCAATAAGCTTTCGTGACCCATGACACAGCAAACTCCACCTCAGCACTGTGTACCCCGGGAAAGCATGGGGGTGGGCAGGGGCTTTTCTGCATCCTCCAGCACCTAAGCTTTCCCCACACCCCTCACGATCTTCCCCTCTTATCTCATCTCCGCAACTAGATTGTTAGCTCTTTTGGGGCAGGTTTACATCTCAAAGCCCTATCTCCCAAAGCACTTCTCCCAGTGACTTTCGGGAGGCACTCAGTACTTAACGTTGACTGATTACGTTCTTTAACAATATTGCCACTAAAGACTCTGTTTAATTAAATTTTGGTTTTTTTACTAAAGTGTAATTGACATACAGTATCCTATTAGTTTCAGGTGTATATCATTGTGATTCAATAATTTTATACATTATGAAATGATCCCCATGATAGGTTTAGTAACCGTCTGCTGCTAAGGACTTTTAAAACCTCACCGTTTTGCTATTAGAGGCATAAAGGTGGCTCACTTCTTGTGATTTTCCCTACAGATCAGATGAAATTAATCCAATGCCCCACAGCTCCTTGATGCTGCACAGAGCATGCCTGCCATATTCCTAGGGATTTTTTTTTCCTTTTAAGATTTTATTGTTTAAGTAATCTCTACACCCAACGTGGGGCTTAAACTCACAATCCCGAAATCAAGAGTCCCTCCGCCAACTGAGCCAGCCAGGCGCCCCACCCAGGGAATTTTTAATACAGTGAGGAGCGGGATTTCGTGAAATGTATTTAGTGGGATGGATTTGGTTGAAATCAAATTAATTTATATCATGATTTAAATTACTAGGCAGGAAGACCTGACTTAACTCACTAGCAGCCTCCAATCAACATTATAAATGGGTGTTAAGTCTTTGACACACTTTTTAGCCCAAAGTAAATGATTCACTGCAACAAAGACTTGATTGAACACTTTCTATTTGCAAAGAAGGTGCTTTAGGAGCTGAGGAAATGTGCAGGACAATTGGGGTCTGGGGTCTGGGGTCTGGGGTCTGGGACCAGCCGTCTGGGCCATCACTGCTCCTGACAGCTGTAACTCTCCCCTCCTTTATCCCAAGACACTGACTGAGCTAGGGATTGCCTAGAGCTGGGTGCACCTGTGCAGTCCAAAGAACAGATTTGACAAGTGACTCTTCTTTTCCTGCCTCCTTACACACCTGCTCTTGCAAGCCTTCTGTTGCCCCGTAAAGTCGGCGTTCCTACCATTTATTGAGCATTTACTATAAACCAAGTACTTCCTCAGCCATTTAAAAGCATTTTATTTCAATCTCACAATGACCCTTCAAGAGAAATTTTTTTTTAAGTAGGCTCCACACTCAGCATGGAGCCCAATATGGGGCTCCAACTCATGGCCGTGAGATCAAGACCTGAGCTGAGATCAAGTTCAGTTAGCCAACTGAGCCACCCAGGTGTCACCAGGATAAATGTTTTATCCCCATATTATGGAAAAGGAAATGTGCTCAGAAAGGTTAAGTAAATCATCTAATACCATAGTCCTGTTGCCTTACAGCCCCCCAAAGATATGTCCCTTCAGAACCTGAGAATATGACTTTATTTGGAGTAGAGTCTTTTCATATGTAATTAGGTTAAGGATCTTGAGATGAGAATGGTCTGCATTAGGGTGGGTCCTAAAGCCAGTGCCAAGTTAGGTCCTAAAGCCAGTGCCAAGTCCTTGCAAGAGAAGGGGGAAAGGACAGAGACACAGAAAAAACAAGACCATGGGAAGACAGAGGCAGACGCTGGAGTCACAAAGCAGCAAGCTAAGGAAGGCCAATGGTTGCTGGCAACTACCAGAAGCTAGGAGAGGGGCAGGAATGGATTCTCCCTCAGACTCCAGAAGGAACCCACCCTATTGACACCTTCATTTTGGACTTCTGTCCTTTAGAACTGTGAGAGAATACATTTCTGCTGTTTTAGGCCACCCAGCTTGTAAAATTTGCAATGGCAGCCCCAGGAGACGAACACTAAGAGCGGCACCTGCGTTCAACCCGGGGCCTGACTCCAGAGCCCATATCCTTTGCCAGCACAGGACACTCCCTTGGCCTGATATAATCCAGCCTCCTCCTACCGTCTCTGCACTTACATCTCCTTACCCTCCTATGGCTCTGTGCCTTTGTAACTTCTGCTCCCTTGACCTGACACTGATGGACTGACTGTCACCATCACCCCCAACCCCCAGCTTCATATGCTGAAGCCCTAACCCCCAGTGTGATGGTATTTGGAGGTGGGAGTATTTGGAGGTAATTAGGTTTAGATGAGGTCATGAGCGTGGAGCCCCCAAGATGGGATTAGAGTCCTTCGAAGTAGAGGAAGACACACCAGAGCTTCCTCTATCCACCACGTGAAGACCCAGGAAGAAAGCAGCCAGCTACCAGCCAGGAGGAGCACTCTCATCAAGGACTGGATCTGCTGGCACCTTGATTTTGGACTTCCAGCCTCCAGAACTGTGAGAAATAAATGCTTGTTGTCTAAGCCCCGCTGTTCTAGCAGCCTCAGCTGCCTAAGGCACACCCTCTTTCTCCTCTCTGCCTGGCAAACTCTTACTGAACTTTTATATACAGCGGTGACCTCTGAATTTTTTCTAGACTCACCTCTGCTACTCAGGCACATTTAGTAGATTTCCTCCTTCACAGGGAAAGGTCTCTTCAATGTATTACCTATTGGCAGACAAGGACTTTGTCTTTTCTACCCTTGTGCCCTCAGTACCTAATAAAATCGTAGTAAGTAAGTGATGAATGAATGAATGATCTATGTTGCTGCACTGTGGACTAGGCTGCAGGTCCTTCAACCACACAGGCCCCAACAGATTATGAAAAAAGTTACAGAGTATGACTCAACATTGATTTAAAAAGGGGCCTAACTGAAAGTAAGGAAATAAAAGATTATGAGTGCCATTAGCACCCAAATATGTTGCTCATTAACCAGTCAAATCTTGGTGTAATTTTCTTGATGAAATTTGTCTAAGTGTCTCCCTGGTTTGTGGAAGTTCCTCACAAAAATGACAAGAGAGTGGACTTTGCTGGGAGCCAGGCCTGGCCTTTGAGGGGCACCAAAACCAACACTGTTGATGGCCTATCCAATCCTCATTCCTCCTTTCTTACTTGTTGGCAGATTCCTAATGTTATCCAGGTACATATCCCTCCACACTGTGGCTCAGTGGCAACTCAGGAGTGATTGAAACTGTCCACAGTGGTACCAGTTCTATTGCCAGTGATTGGTTTGGAAATGGGTATGTGACCCTGCCCTAGTCAAAAAGACATAATGGACATTCTTTTTTTTTTTTTTTAAGGTTTTATTTATTTATCTGAGAGAAAGAGAGAGCACAAGTTGCGGGAGGACAGAAAGAGAGGGAGAAGCAGACTCCCCACGGAGCAGGGAGCCCGACGTGGGGCTCGATCCCAGGACCCTGGGATCATGACCTGAGCCGAAGTTAGAGGCTTAACCGACTGAGCCCCCAGGTGCCCCTGTAGTGGGCATTCTTATGGGAAGCTTTTGGGAAGAATTTTGTACTCCTAAAAAGAGAGGCATAGGAGGAAACTGTTTCTCTTCTGTGGTACTGTGTCTTATCTGCCTATGATGCTGGATTGTGGCACCATCTTGCAACCATGGGGACTGTTAGCTTATGATGGCAACCCTGATATGCTAAGGGCTGCAGGGCAGAAGGTGGAAAGTCACATGGACCTTAAAGATGGTATTTTACCACTGAATAACTAACCTTAGATCTGTGCTGTCCAAAGACTGGGTAGAGGGCCTATCCAAAGACACAGGATAGAGGTAATACATTTCTCTACCACTTATGCCATTTTATATTGAGTTTGGGATTACTTAAGACAGAAATCATCCCAACAACTATCATACAATCCAACTGCCAAAAATATCTCTGGGCCCTATAACCACTAAGGAAATTGAAGCAGTCATCAAAAATCTCCCAACCAACAAAAGCCCAGGGCCAGATGGCTTCCCAGGGGAATTCTACCAAACATTTAAAGAAGAATTAATACCTATTCTCTGAAACTGTTCCAAAAAATAGAAATGGAAGGAAACTTCCAAACTCGTTTTATGAGGCCACCATTACCTTGATCCCCAAACCAGAGAAAGACCCCATCAAAAAGGAGAATTACAGACCAATATCCTTGATGAACATGGATGCAAAAATTCTCACCAAAATACTAGCCAATAGGATCCAACAGTACATTAAAAGGATTATTCACCACGACCAAGTGGGATTTATCCCTGGGCTGCAAGGTTGGTTCAACATCCACAAATCAGTCAACGTGATACAATACATTAACAAAGAAAGAACAAGAATCATATGATCCTCTCAATAGATGCAGAAAAAGCATTTGACAAAGTACAGCATCCTTTCTTGATCAAAACTCTTCAGAGTATAGGGATAGAGGGTACATACCTCAATATCATAAAAGCCATCTACGAAAAACCTACAGCAAATATCATTCTCAATGGGGAAAAACTGAGAGCTTTCCCCCTAAGGTCAGGAACACGGCAGGGATGTCCACTATCACCATTGCTATTCAACATAGTATTAGAATTCCTAGCCACAGCAATCAGACAACAAAAAGAAATCAAAGGCATCCAAATTGGCAAATAAGAAGTCAAACTCTCACTGTTTGCAGATGATATGATACTTTACGTGGAAAACAAAAAGACTCCACCCCAAAACTGCTAGAACTCATACAGGAATTCAGTAAAGTGGCAGGATATAAAATCAATGCACAGAAATCAGTGGTGTTCCTATATACCAACAACAAGACAGAAGAGAGAGAAATTAAGGAGTCAATCCCATTTACAATTGCACCCAAAACCATAAGATACCTAGGAATAAATCTAACCAAAGAGGCAAAGGATCTGTACTCAGAAAACTATAAAATACTCATGAAAGAAATTGAGGAAGACACAAAGAAATGGAAAAACGTTCCATGCTCATGGATTGGAAGAACAAATATTGTGAAGATGTCAATGCTACCTAGAGCAAGCTACACATTCAATGCAATCCCCATCAAAATACCATCAACTTTTTTCAAAGAAATGGAACAAATCATCCTAAAATTTGTATGGAACCAGAAAAGACCCCGAATAGCCAGAGGAATGTTGAAAAAGAAAAGCAAAGCTGGCGGCATCACAATTCCGGACTTCTAGCTCTATTACAAAGCTGTCATCATCAAGACAGTATGGTACTGGCACAAAAACAGACACATAGATCAATGGAACAGAACAGAGAGCCCAGAAATGGACCTTCAACTCTATGGTCAACTACTCTTTGACAAAGCAGGAAAGAATGTCCAATGGAAAAAAGACAGTCTCTTCAACAAATGGTGTTGGGAAAATTGGACAGCCACATGCAGAAGAATGAAACTGGACCATTTCCTTCCACCACATACAAAAATAGACTCCAAATGGTTGAAAGACCTAAACGTGAGACAGGATTCCATCAAAATCCTAAAGGAGAACACAGGCAGCAACCTCTTCAACCTCAGCCGCAGCAACTTATTCCTAGAAACATCGCCAAAGGCAAGGGAAGCAGGGCCAAAAATGAACTATTGGGATTTCATCAAGATAAAAAGCTTTTGCACAGCAAAAGAAACAGTCAACAAAACCAAAAGACAACCAACAGAATGGGAGAAGATATTTGCAAATGACATATCAGATAAAGGGCTAGTATCCAAAATCTATGAAGAACTTACCAAACTCAACACCCAAAGAACAAATAATCCAATCAAGAAATGGGCAGAAGAAAAGAACAGACATTTTTCCAAAGACATCCAAATGGCCAACAGACACATGAAAAAGTGCTCAACATCGCTCGGCATCAGGGAAATCCAAATCAAAATCTCAATGAGATACCACCTCACATCAGTCAGAATGGCTAAAATTAACAAGTCAGGAAATGACACATGTTGGCAGGGATGCGGAGAAAGGGGAACCCTCCTACACTATTGGTGGGAATGCAAGCTGGTGCATCCACTCTGGAAAACAGTATGGAGGTTCCTCAAAAAGTTGAAAATAGA
>NW_027397072.1:20391176-20433026 GCF_003265705.2 Callorhinus ursinus | reverse complement strand
ACCTCACATCAGTCAGAATGGCTAAAATTAACAAGTCAGGAAATGACACATGTTGGCAGGGATGCGGAGAAAGGGGAACCCTCCTACACTATTGGTGGGAATGCAAGCTGGTGCATCCACTCTGGAAAACAGTATGGAGGTTCCTCAAAAAGTTGAAAATAGAGCTACCCTACGATCCAGCAATTGCACTACTGGGTATTTACCCCAAAGGTACAAATGTAGGGATCTGAAGGGGTACGTGCACCCCGATGTTTAGAGCAGCAATGTCCACAATAGCCAAACTGTGGAAAGAGCCAAGATGTCCATCGACAGATGAATGGATAAAGAAGATGTGGTATATATACACAATGGAATATTATGCAGCCATCAAAAGGAATGAGATCTTGCCATTTGCAACGACGTGGATAGAACTGGAGGGTGTTATGCTGAGTGAAGTAAGTCAATCAGAGAAAGACATGTATCATATGACCTCACCAATATGAGGAATTCTTAATCTCAGGAAACGAACTGAGGGTTGCTGGAGTGGGGGTGGGGTGGGAGGGATGGGGTGGCTGGGTGATAGACATTGGGGAGGGTATGTGCTATGGTGACGCTGTGAATTGTGCAAGACTGTTGAATCACAGATCTGTACCTCTGAAACAAATAATGCAATACATGTTAAGAAAAAAGAAGAAGAAGAAGAAGATAGCAGGAGGGGAAGAATGAAGGGGGGAAATCGGAGGGGGAGACGAACCATGAGAGACAATGGATTCTGAAAAACAAACTGAGGGTTCTAGAGGGGAGGGGGGTGGGGGGGATGGGTTAGCCTGGTGATGGGTGTTAAAGAGGGCACGTTCTGTGTGGAAAAAAAAAAAAAAATCTCTGGGCCCACCCTGGGAGAGAAGTCTGAGAACTCCACCATTTTCAATTTATTGAAGAAAAGTTCTGCATGTCAAAAAGCAAGCTTTACCCTTGAGAGGGATCAATCACCAAGCTTTTAACACTTCAGAATGTATTCATTGATTCCTAAGCATCCCTTCTCCCACACATTTATTCAGGGTCTTTTCTATGATAGTCTCTCTGCTATACTCTGGGATGATGATATAATGAACAGCAAGTATCAACTTATAGTGAGCATGTAAATCCTCCTTTATGTCATTCTCTCTAAACTTATTTAGGGGCACCTGGGTGGCTCAGTCGTTAAGCATCTGCCTTCGGCTCAGGTCATGGTCCCAGGGTCCTGGGATTGAGCCCTGCATCGAGCCCCACATCGAGCCCCACATCGAGCCCCACATCAGGCTCCCTGCTTGGCTCCCTGCTTGGCTCCCTGCTCGGCGGGAGGCCAGTTCCTCCTTCTCCCACTCCCACTGCTTGTGTTCCCTCTCTCGTTGTGTCTTTCCCTGTCAAATAAATAAATAAAATCTTTAAAAAAAAGTTACTTAAATGTGCAGCTGACCCTTGAAAGGCAGGGAGGGGTTAAGGGCACCAACCTCCATGCAGTTGAAAATCTGAGTATAACTTCTGACTCCCCCAAAATTAGCTACTAATACCCTACTTTTGACCAGAAGCCTTAGTGATAACAAAGATTTGATTAACACATATTTTGTGTTATATGTATTAACACTGTATTCTTTTAAACCAGAGAAAAGAAAATGTTTTTGAGAAAATCATGAGAACATACATTTACAGTACTCTACTGTATTAAAAAAAATCCACGTATAAGTGGACCCATGCAGTTCAAAACCATGTTGTTCAAGGGTCAACTGTAAATTATTTTTGTTTAAAGGCTATTTGAACTCAGACTTCATTCAAACAAAACAAACAAACAAAAAAACCAATTCCCACTTAGAGCTACATGAATACGAAATTATGAACCAGATGAGAACTCTCCAGCTCCATCCAGGTTAGGGTCCGACTGTGATGTGTGGAGCAGCTTTTATTAAGAGAAGCCTAGGCGCCTGGGTGGCTCAGTCGGTGAAGCGTCGGACTCTTGATTTCAGCTCAGGTCTTGATCTCAGGGTCGTGAGTTCAAGTTCCGCATCAGGCTCCACGCTGGGTGTGGAGCCTACTTAAAAAAAAAAAAATGGAGAAGCAAGGAAATGCAGCCCCTGAAAACCTGCCCCCTACTCCATGAAAGTGACAAAGAGGGGGATGCAGGCCAAAGCTGAGCAGGCCAGGGAGACGGGAGACGAGCTCAGCACCCCAAGATGGGAGCAAGTCCCTGACAGCGTGGGAAGGAAAGAGCAGAGGGCTGCAAGCCAGCAGAAAGACTGAGTCAAAGTTGGCAGCTCCTAAAAATAGCAGAGCAGGGCTATACGCTTTCCTGTCCCCACAGACATACAGCTGACAGGTAGCGTGGGCTCTGTGTGGCTGGTAATGAAGGGAAGGGCG
The DNA here is from genome assembly GCF_003265705.2 of Callorhinus ursinus. Lineage (NCBI taxonomy): Eukaryota > Metazoa > Chordata > Mammalia > Carnivora > Otariidae > Callorhinus > Callorhinus ursinus. The sequence goes on along the minus strand of NW_027397072.1, from coordinate 20,430,656 downwards.
AGAGTCTTCTTGACCTGAAGGCCTTCCACTGGGGCTTCTGGGTCCTGGCTCGGCTGCAGAGAAAGCCGTCCGGACAGGACGCACGGAAAGCCAGGGGCATCCTAGAGGGGATGGAGGGGGAGAGACAAGTGCTAAAACCCACTCTGAACCTGTTTCATTGACAGGAGTTTTAATCAAGCGAAAAAATGTTAAATTAAAATAAAAACACTCACAAAAAAAGAAAGAAAGAAAAAAAAAAGGACTAAGCTCTTGATCCAGTTTTGAGAAAGCTCAGCACGTATTCCACTGAAGGTAACACTTTCAGAAAGGTGCCTGGCCTCCCTGCCGTGGCACAGCAAAGACTGAGAACAGGATGGCAAAGCGGGTAACTGGCTTATTTCCGCCAGCGCTTGTGCGGTAAGCAGCCTGTTTTTTAAGAACTCAAGAGGGAAAACAATGCCGGCATGACATAGTCAACAGCTATAAAACTTACTATCTGTAAAAACACGTGAATATGCTCACCCCCAAACCTGTGCGTGTCCAGTCTGGGGTAAGTCAGCGTGACGGCTCACGCGCAAGGCCTGAGCACTTTGTGGAACGAGTCCTAGGGAGCACTCCTCAATTTGGACCACCGTCTTCCAGTAGTTTCTCTTTTGTGCCTTCTTGCCAGTTTTCTTCCTTTTCCCAAACCATCCTTCGTTCCAAACCAATCCTCTGAGAGAATGTAGCTTGTCAGGACCTGTCGTTTGCCCGAATGGATCCAGCTGGGCTTCGCGCGACTGTAAAGGACAAAGCCAAGCGTAGTTTAGCTCGGCATTCAAGGCCTTCCGTGATCTGGCCCCGTTCTGCCTCCCTTGCCTCACCATGATCTCCCTCTCCACACCCTTCCACCCTCCCCCTGGTTCCCCGTCCCCAGGTCCTGGCTGGACTTCCCCGCGTCCCTGTGTCTGCTCACCCCGCTCTCTCTGTGCTGGCTGTCCTTCCCTCATTCTGGGCAGATACTCTTTCCCTTCTTCCCTCCCAGACATGCCCTACTGCACATGGCCCTTTCTGGTCTCCTTTTTTGCAGTAAACATTATGAATGCTGCTTGGTAGACTTCCGCAAGAAGCTTGACCTGGAGGAAGGAAGGCAAGGCAGCAGCTGGAGGGAAGGAAGGGCCTAGAAGCGTTGTCGTTTGTGACTTAAGATGGGAGCGGCCTTGTCTGTTGAGAGGGAAGATCTGAGAAAGAAGGGGCGGGACAAGAGAGGGGTAGAGGGGACGGTCTCCTGGGCAAGGGGAGGGGTCGGGCCTGGACTCTCTACAATCTCCACTGTACTTTTCGGATCATATATGCTCTGATAGAACGGTGGTTGGGGTGGGGGTGGGGTGCTTGCACAGCCCCTCTGCCTACAAAATAACCGTCTTCCCTTCCCTACTCAGTGAGACCTGAAAGTCCATCGTTCTGACTTATTCCCCCGACCCACGGCTTTGACCACCATTCGAAGGTGTGCGTGCATGTGTGTGTGTATCTGTGTGTGTATGAGCCCGTATGCTCTTCCTGGGCCAGACTGCAGGCCTCCCCTTGCGTATTGCCCTATTATGGGCCTGCTGTCTGTTTTCCACCCCTCCGACTGGACTGCCCGCCTGCCTCCCAGGCTGGAGGGGACAACTCTGGAGTTGAACAGACATGCCTTAAGGCAAAGGCCCAGCCTCTCTCCTGCTTTGCTTTCCCCTGCCCCACGCCCTGTGGTCCAGCACTAACTTGACCCCTACCCAAGCAAGGGGGGGCAGGTTACTGAGTCTGTCATTCCTCCAGCAATGACTGATAGGCAGGGCGGGTCAGATTGCTCAGCACCTAGGTGCCAGGCCCTAGGGTCAGGTACATGGGTATAAACTTGGCAATGCCCTTTATCTGCTATGGAACCTGAGGCAAGTTCTAAACCTAGTCTCAGTTTTCTCATCTGTAAAATGGATATAATAATCATATTTACATCACAGAACTGTTGTGAAGATTGCATGAGATAAGGAGCTTGGGACCCAACCAAGGAATATCCTGGATGCTAAGAACTTTAGAATTGAATCTGAAAACAGTAAGAAAACCATAGACATTTTCAAGGAAGTGCGGTGATCAGAACTGTGCTTTAGGAGACAATTCCAGCGGCAGCATGAAGGGGATTTGGAAAGTCTTGGAATGAATCCTGTGAGCTTCAGGCATCCATTCTGCTGTTGGGATCACTTCTTGTTCCGAACCACATGATCTCCTCTGTGCCTGTCTCTCCAAAGGACACTCAGGCTTGGGATTAGGGCCATCCAAGCAGTCCAGGATGGTTAAGTAAAAAAATCACTGACGTCCCTTTAGTGCAACTTGAAAGGGAAGGTGACATCTGAACACTTTACAAGTATTCTCTTATTTAATCCCCTAGCAGATGGGAATTGGGCAGTCCTCTTACCTGGGGCAGCGCCAGCTAGGGACCAGATTTTCAAAGACAATACGGATGAGATCAGATCTGGATTTGGAATGCTCTCCCTGGTTGGGGGGGTAGATAATTGGCTGGTGGGCTGAGAAGGGGAGGGTCAAGGGTGATTCCTGAGACGGGCATGGCACAGGTGGAGAGGAGCAGCTATGGGAATGGTAGATTGTTTTCATCTGCAGGGACGGCTTTGGGCCAGTCCTCTCTTCGCCCCTCCAGCCGGACCCCCCCCAACCCCGGGGGGTCTCAGTTTTGCTCTTTTGGGTGTTGTGACTTTCCACCTGTGAGAGGGACCATGAGGGTAGAGGGCCTCATCTCCTCCCCGCCTAGGCCTTCTCTCGCCATTTCTTGTTCTCAAATCTTTCTCTGCTCCTTCTTACCCCCAGCAGGCTGGGGGAGAGGCTCGTTAGCACGTATTTCTATGGTGCCTCTTCCCAGAGGGGCCCCTGGCTTGAGTGCTTTTGGAAACGTGACATTTCCACAGAGGCCCCAGGATTACTCAGCATTCACACATTGTTTCACACCCCATGGGCATGTGTCTTGCCTTCCCCAAATGTAACCTGTCTGGGCTTCGACTTCCTCATCTGGGCCGGAGCAGGACGATGCCTCGCATCTCTTTCTCTGAATCCTGGAAGCCACGATTCTACAGGCGGCCTCTGGCTGTCAGCTAAGCACCAGACCTCTGAGATGGAGCACACCCTCGGTGAAGGAAGCAGCAACTGACCAGAGGAAGCTTCTTGAGGATTCCTGCTTGAGCCAGACTTCTGTGTGGCCTAGAGCACATTCGGCCTCCAGCCCTCTCTCTGCTGCCCCTAACCGTGGGCTCTCTGGGGATGTTGGTACTTACCTCATGAAACTAAAGGAGAGAGCATAAAAAACAGCGCCTGGAAGGCCGGACCCCACACGGCGTGGGGGCAGCGGATACTGTCCTCGCCCCCTGCTGGGAGGCCCAGGCCCAGTGCAGGAAAACTGACACGTGGTTAGGGTTTACTTGATGTCACTTTGGTGGCAAGTTAGGGAACAGCTGATCTGTTTCAAATACTGGGCTGGAGGGATCAGGGGCCTGGTCCTGCTCCTGAGGAGATGCTCACACCCAGGAACGGGACAGACCCAGAAACGCACCCAGCCCGGGAAGGTCAGTGTGTGCTCTCTCTGCTCGCTTCCCTCTGTCCACCTGAGAGGCTTTGACAGTCCCCGAAGGCAGTGAGCAGGCTGAACAAGTGGGCAGAGGGACCTGAAGGAGAGGCCGGAGTCACACCTGCAGGGCGCATGCTCACATGTGCTCACTCACATGCAAGCTGATTATACACACTCATCATACACACTCACACTCAGCACATTTGCTCACATGGTACACACCCTCACGCACATCACACTGATCATACACACTGAGCACATATGCTCACACTCATCACACCTACTCACACTGCACACTGATCACACATGCTCACTCACAATGATCACACACTGCACACCAATTGCACATACAGTCCCATGCACACTGACCACACACGCTCACTCACAACACACACTGATCACTCATACACAAAACACATACTCCTACACACAACACTCACAAACACGCACAGCCTCACACGCTCTTTATCCTCACACGCTCACACACACACACACACACACACACACACACACATGCACACAGTGGCCCAATCAGTGTCCCAGAAGCAGAGGCACCAAGAGACACAGAAAGGGACAGGGAGGACAGCAAAGACAGAGAGAGACAGAGAATTGGCGGACAGGTCAATGCTGTCAGAGAGGAAAACAGTGGTGGAATCAGGAGAGGCTCCCAGATGCAACCAGCGAGGGATCCTGGGAGACGGCAGCCCAGCCCAGCACGGGCCACGCTGGGACAGAAGCGGCCAGAGCGCCGTGGGGATCCGGCCATGAGGCGGACCTGAGCTTCCCCACACTGACTTGTTCTGAGACTTGCCAACCACTTTGGTTCCCATTAAGTTCCTCCTTCCTCCCAGGGACCCCACCTGGGGGGTAGTGCTGTGTCATCGCACCCCCAGGACCCATGTTCGGGGAGGGTGAGTAACTGTCAGGTCCCATGGCCGAGTTCGCAGGCTGCGGACCACATGGCTCTCCCCGCCGGGTGACAGGCTCCAAACTCCCAAGCCGCAGGCGTGGATGCGGGTCTGGGTCCTGTCTTTTTGGCTCACTGCTCTACTCCGTCATGCAGCGGAGACATCTAGGCCCTCTGCACTGGCTTGTTTTCCGCCTCGGCACCCATCACTCGGCCCCCCCCTGAAGCTTGCACACACCTGCCAGTACTCCAGAGTGAACATACCAACTGGCAACCCTTCACCATGGGGGTAGGGAAGCAGGTGGATCAACACTCCCCTGGCCGAGCCCTCTGGTGGACAGTTCTGAGCTGCTCTGTGCACGGAGGAATTAAGCCCTACTACCCACAGTGACCCCTCATCACACACCCTTGTATTTACTGGGTTTCCCGCCTTCTTTGCCCGGGAATCACTTGTCCAATTAAACCCGCTGCATGCAGGCCCTGGTCTCAGGCTCTGCCTTTAGCTAAGGCCCCAAACAGGGCTCTCCTGGGGCCCAGCACCAGGCGAGCTAATGATCTTCTCTCCTCCCACTTCTCTTTCCCCAGGACACCAGGGCTCTGCTCTGATCTATTGTTTGCTAGATTCAGGAGCCACCACATCTCCCCAGGGGGCCAAACCACTCTTGTTTATGCAACAACAATTAGCGCTCAGCAATCATCTCTAGTCTCAAGCCATGCAAACAAAAGGTGTCTTCAGCAAAGAGGTATCCTATCCGCCATCCTGGGTTAGGGCTCAGGACGCCCACCAAGCTTCTACCCAAGCCCAAGATTCTGTCTTCACTTGAGGACACACGTCCTAGGCAAGTCACCCACACAACCATTCATAGTCTTAGGTTGCGTGGGTGCATGCATATGCGTGTAACGTGTGTGTTTTAAGATAGACTTACTGTATCTTTGGGTTACGAAAGCAAATGCTTGCCAGTTCTCCAGATTACAGCAATGCAAAATGTAGAGCTTGGAAATTGAAGGCACCTCCTACCCTATTCTTGAGTAGGGTTATTTTTAATTTCCTTGGACCAGGACATTTTCAGCATCAATGAATGAGGTCTATTGGCTCCCTCATTGGCAGGAGGTGCCCTTATAAAGTGTCATTTCTTCTTAGGCAAATCATTCATTCAATGACTGTTTGGCTCCAGGTGCTAGAGAAGCTGCCAAGAGCCAGCCAGACAAGGAAGGTTCTCAGGCCTGACTGCCTGTCTCCCAATAGTTGTGTTTTCCCTGATCTCTGTAGGCAGGACCTTGAGCAGCTTACTTGCTCTGGAATATTCACTCAGTTGCCTCTGGCTCTTAGGGAGGCCTGTGGAGCTTCCCACAACCACAGGGAAGGGCTGCACCCATTATCCAGAATGCAGAGCAGGGGGCTCTCCTATTGCTGAGCCTTTGTCTGGAGGCTCCAGGCCTCTGAGGGTGCTCCTTTCAAGACCAGTCACGAAAGGCCCAGTTTCAGGTTGCCTCTGGTTGCCACCTGCGCAGAACCCAGGGTCTGTCTTGTTGGTGGATCTGGTGCTCTGGCAGAGCCAGCAGGCATCCTGAGGGCAGGGGCTGGGGGGCTCCTCTGGCCTTCCCTGATGCCTGGCCCAGCTGTTGAAGAGGTGCCCACAGCAAAGAGAAGAGGATTGTGGAAGGTTAGGGAGTTGGACAGTGTAGGCCAGCGATTAGGGCAGGAGGTTGTTTTGGAGACCGGGGTTTCTGACCGGAGAGATCTGCGTGGAACCCTCTCCCTTCCCTAGATGGGTGTGGAACAGAGGCTGGAGCATAGCGGCAAAAGCCCAGCAAGGAACACTCACGGCCCAGGAGCGGGGCATGGTCTTGCCAAGTAGGAAGCCACACAGGAGAACTCCAAGCATAGCCACATGTACCAGGAAAGGGGGAGGGTGCAATGTGGGTATCCTTTGTGCCACAGCAGACCCAAACAGTATTTTTTTTATTATTTAAATTCAATTCAGTTAAGATATACTGTATTATTAGTTTCAAGGGTGGAGTTTAGTGATTTATCAGTTGCATACAACATCCAGTGCTCATTACATCAAATGCCCTCCTTAATGCCCATCATCCAGTTACCCCATCCCCCAACCCAGGCCCAAACAGTATTTATCAGCTCTTCCCCTTTTATTAACACATGTCCCTCTGTTAAACATAAAAATCATGCCTCCTTTAACAGCATGTAACAATTCAAAATAAAAAATGTTGGGACTCCAAACAAATGAAAACAATGGGAAAAGGTGCTGTTTTATTCGAATTATGCTCCTCCTAAGTCTGATGTGATGCCCCCCCCAACCTTGGTAATCAAAGCCCTGACAAGTTTGGACTGAGGTTGGCAGCGTTTCAGAATTAGTATGAGGGACGGACAGAAACAGCTACAATAGGGTCAATTCCCTGATGAATCTATTTTTGAGGGATGGGAATTGACTGAGGCTCTGGAAAGGGCATTCATGGATGACTCTCAGGAACTCGAGTCATCTCCACCCAGGACCTGGATGGCTGAGTTTCTCTCCTTTCTAACCGGTTTCTTCTGCTGTCCCCAAGGGAGCCCATTCCCTAATGCTGCTGGCTCCTCAGCATCCCGCCCCCCCCCCCACCGCCACCACTACACACATATGCGTTGTTCCCCTTTTCCTTTATCTAAATTCTTAAACCCTGTGGTTGACCTTGGCAAGGTGTTCCGTCAAAGCCAAGGAAAGGAATTTATACTAAGGTGTAAGAGACTAATAGGCTTAACCATTCACAGGAGCATCTGAGTTTTTAAGGAGAGTTTGTAAATTCAAACCCATCTCAAACAGGTGGAATGTGCACGGGAGATCTCTTGCAATTCCACGTGCCAGGTGCCTACCGGGCCACTCCTACCCTCTTCCTTCTCGAACAGAGCTCAGCTGCGGGTCCCTCTGCGGAAGGCTCGGGCTGCCAGGGTGGGCGGGGACACTTAGGCCCAGCGCGTCCGGCGGGGCAGGCGTCCCCAAACCTCAGCCCCGGCCTCTCCTCTCCCGGCCCAGAAAGAAGCCGCAGCGAAGGAGGCGGCGGCGGGGGTGCCGCAAGCGCGCCTCACCTGCGGGAGGCGGGAGGGCCCGTCCCGGGCTCTCCTCCTCCGAGACCCGGCCTGCCGCGGGGCAGGCGTCCGCTCGCCCATCCTTCCTGCCCGCCGCCCGCCCCGGCGCCTCCACGCAGCCGCCGCCGCCAGCTCGCCGCCCGGTGCCGGAGCGCGGGGCCACCCGGATCCCTTCGACTCTCGCCCCCGCGCTCCTCCGCGCCCTTCTCCTTCCCCGCGCCCGCGGCGGGGCTGGAGCGGGGCACCCCCCCACCCCCAACTCCGGGACGCGCTCGTCGAGAGGGCGGTGACTGCGGGGAGGGAGGGGCGCCGCCCGCCTCCCGGGGCCTGGAGCGCGCGTGGCCCGGGAGCCGCCGGCGCCGCGCGGGGACTCACAGTGCAGCGCGCCGCGCCCGGACTCGGCTGGCTCCGCTCGGCGCGCGGGCGGCCCAGAGGATGCTGGCGGGCTGCCCCGGCCTCGGCCCGCGCTCCCGCCCGGGAGGGCCCCGGGTGCGCCCCTAGCCGCGCCGCCGCCGCCGCCGCCGCCGCCAGCGCGGGGGCGAGAGGGAGGGGTCCGGCCGCGCAGCGAGCCGCAGCCCCAGGGGCGGGCGTCCCCCGATTTTCCAGCCCCGCCGCCTCCTTCCTCCTGCGGCTGGGCGCCCGCGGATGCTGAGGGGCAGCCCCGCGTCTCTCCCTGCCGGATCCCGGGCCTGACGGCGGGGGCCTCGCGCCTCGGCCCGGGACCGGAGACCGGGGACGCTGGCGGGGCGGCGCGGCCCCGGGGCGCGCTGAGCCCTCCTGCCCCTCGCCCGCCACACGCGTGACCCAGCCCCGCAGCCCGCACAGGGACCGGCCGGACCACGCGGCTCCCGAGTTCCCGCACAGGTAAACGCTGGGGCAGGCCAGCCTTCCGGAGGGCAGGTAGTGCCCCGAGGTGGAGAGCCCGAGCCGCCAAGGGTTGGGTGGGAAAAGGAAGTAAACAGAAGGAAGATTCAGGAATCCCCGGGATGGTTCTGGCTGCTCTCGGGCACGTTTTATCTCCAGCTTCTAAGGCTTGGGCCTGGCGGCGTTTTAGGTGAGGAAGTCAGGGACTGAGGGACCGACCCGGAGTGCGAGGGATGGAGAAGGTGGCCAGGCCTTTCGGCCAGGGGGGACAGGAAACTGACGAGGACAGGACCGAGTGTGTGTGTTGGGGGGGGGGGGGGGGCGGTGGCGTGAGCGTGGGGGTGGCTGGAGAAGGCTCTGGTCCTGGAGCCTCGTGGCGCAACGATTCTCTCAGGAGGGGTGGGGTGGGTCCTGAGAAACCACAGGCAGGAAGCACCAGAGGTGTTTCTACTCAGCGGGGTCCTTCTAAGTTCCAGATGAGCCGCGCTACCTGTGCCCTGGAGAACTGCGCTGCGTCGCTGCGGGAGGTGGCCGGCCCCCGGTTTTCCCCAGCACTCCCAGAGCCCTGGTAGGTGGCCCATTGCAGAGCCCTCCCCCCGTTCCCCGTCCACTTCTCCTGGGCCGGTAGAAGCAGACAGCAGCCGGGATGCCAAGGAACCAGGGCTTCTCCGAGCCCGAATACTCGGCCGAGTACTCCGCCGAGTACTCGGTCAGCCTGCCCTCTGACCCCGACCGTGGCGGGGGCCGAACCCATGAAATCTCGGTCCGGAACTCGGGATCCTGCCTCTGCCTGCCGCGGTTCATGAGGCTGACCTTCGTGCCCGAGTCCCTGGAGAACTTGTACCAGACCTACTTCAAACGGCAGCGCCACGAGACCCTTTTGGTGCTGGTGGTGTTCGCGGCCCTCTTCGACTGCTACGTGCTGGTCATGTGCGCCCTGGTCTTCTCCGGCGACAAGCTGGCTCCCCTCCTCGTGGCCGCGGTGGGGCTGCTGTTGGACACCGTCCTCTTCGTGCTCTGCAAAGAGGGGCTGTTGCCCGACCGCATCACCCGGAAAGTGGTGCCCTACCTGCTGTGGCTGCTGATAACTGCCCAGATTTTCTCCTACCTGGGCCTGAACTTTGCGCGAGCCCACGCGGCCAGCGACACGGTGGGCTGGCAGGCCTTCTTTGTCTTCTCCTTCTTCATCACGCTGCCGCTCAGCCTCAGCCCCATCGTGGTCATCTCTGTGGTCTCCTGCGTCGTGCACACGCTCGTCTTGGGGGTCACCGTGGCCCAGCAGCAGCAGGACGGGCTGAGGGGCATGCACTTGCTAAGGGAGGTGAGTCCCACCTGGGGTCCCACCCAGGGGCTTCCCTTCCTGCTCTCATCCGCTGTGGTGCCGGTTTCGGGGGTGGGATGACTCTGTTCTCTTTGCCCTTGAGTCCACATGTGTCGGGGTGGTGGGGGTGCCCCTGGGAATCTCAGCTGCTTGGGCAGGAAGACCATTTCTCCCTCAACCCCCTGGCTTTGCACTAGAGCTTTCTGTGCTGGGCCTGAGGGAGTGGAGGATGTCAGGACATCGGGCCTCGGGGCCACTGTGTCACCTGTGTCCAGCCCAGGTGGGTGGCAGGAAGGCCCGCGAGGCCTGGTCGAGGGGCAGCCATTGTCCCAGCCGGTCCCTGCCCTTGATCTCCTCCGGAAAGACCTCTTGTGGGGAAAGGAGCTCCCTTGGCTTGCGGTCTCCAGCCTGTCATTGGCTAGCTTCAGCAGTTGTCTCATTTGTGTGGGCACAGTGCCCCTCTGTCAAGTGGGGACTGTCTGTCTGCCTAAGTGGTGGTTACCAAGGTCAGAGGGAATGTGGGTGAAGACACACTAGGAGACGCGAAGGTGCGATGGCCCTAGATCCTGCTTGAGCTCAGGGGGTGTGGCGCACTTAGATGATGTGAGGTGTGCTGTGGGGACCCAAACGAGGACAGTCGTGCTCACCTCGGCAGGGGAAGGTCTACTAGTTCTTTGAGGACGTGTTTTGCTGGAAGGGATGGAATTTGGGCCTCAGCTTAATTAAGAGCCTTGTGCTCCGACCAGGAGCCAAGACCCTGTAGATGCTGAGGGGCTGTAGAGACTGGGAGATGTGATTCTCAGCATCCACGTTCATCCGGTAACCCATCTGGAGGCGTTTGTGGGGCTTAATAAATTCCAGTCTTGTGACCTATCTGCTGCCTCCCTTATTCGTGAGCCTGGAGATGAAAAGTGACCTGCCCAAGGCCACATAGGCAGGTACAGTAGTCATGTTAGTGACCATCCTACTTTATCACGACGCTGGCTGCATCTCGGCCAAAGCCATCATCCTTGTCTTTTGGGCTTGAGGGCTGAGTCTCCAGGGGCCCTGCGGTGCTGTAGGGAGTTGATGCAAGAACCCTGTGGGGCTCGTCCCATTGCCTCCCAGTCGGTTAGAGGACAACACAGGTTTTCTATTTTAACTTTTTCCTGGTTCTTGGACCAAAATTCTTCCTGTTCTTCCATTCTGGCTCACACACTGTCCTCGCTCAGGAAGCTTTGTGCTTTTGTTCTGCAGGAGTTCAGCCCTGGGCTGGTGCTTGTGGACCATGTGGTTGTTCCTTTGTTTTTCTCCCAGTGCCCTGTTCACATAAAGTGACGATCTCCATTGCCGTCTTGACTTCTGGGTTGGTGGACTTTAGCTTGTGCTTCTGCCAGTCAAGGGCCCTGCTGGAAGCTGTCTGGGGAGGAATTGCAGGAACCATTCTGCTTGGAATCATTAATGCAGCTTGGGGCAGACAGGCGGGTGGACATGGCAGCATTTGGGGGTCTGTGATCCAACTCTGAACCATTCCTTTCTACTGAACGGTCACTGCTGGCATTTTCCTCTCTGCTGGGGGGCCCCTGGACCACATGAGTCTCCCGTATGCCTCACTGCCCACTAAGGGAGCTAAACAAAAATTCTCTCCTTTGGAGCCCCAGATGCTAAACTCATGATTGCTGGTGTCCTGTGGGCACTATTAAGAGGAGACAAAAACCCAAAAAGATTAGGAAACAGGAAAAGAAATAAGTAAATAGAAGATAACCATGTTAGCATCCCAGGAGAGCATGGCCTTGACATGGAGGCAGGGCCTTCGATGTGGTTTTGGGAATGGAGGGGAAAGGGGAGGTGGCTCTCGAGGTCCGTTTGGGAGCCTGGGATAGAATGCAGGAGGCCCCGGCTTTCAGTGGGCTGTGTTCCAGAAGTTTGAGTCACTTGTTTGGAACTACTGTGACTTTTTAAAAGGTGCCTGGGTTCCCAGGCCCACTCGCCAAAGTTTTCCTTAAGTCACAGAGTCCCTGCCTTCCGTATTTCTGGATGTGGTGGAAACTCAGCCCAGGTGTGCGTGTGTTGTTGTGAGGACACTGCATCCAGGGCTCCTCCAGCTGTGGAATGAAGCAACACTCACCTGCCCACAGCTTCTCTGGGCCCATGTTACCTCCTGGGAGGGGAGCACCATCAAGGGTAGGATGGGCCAGGGGCTGGAGGACAGGGATGTGAGGCTGGGGCAGTCAGATGCCCAGCTAGGGTGACACCAGGCACGTACTCCAGACCCCAGCACCCCCTTTGCTTTTCTTTCTCTTGCCTGCAGCCTCCCCTTTTCTTTTTCTTTTTCTTTGCCCACTACCTGTTGGTTCCAGCCAAGGATTCCCTCCTGGGCCTGTGGGGGGTGAACTAGGTTTCATGGTTAGAAGCAGACACTGGATTTTGGGGCTTTGGGAATGCTTCTGTTGCTGCTGCCTTCTCTGCACCCCTTCATTCTCTCAAACCCATGCTCCATTCTCATGGGAGGTGAGGATCAACAGAGGGATGGTGGGGGGACCCCCAGAGTAGCCTGACATGTCAGCGGCAAGCCATCCAGCCTGCCCCTGGCTCTCCTCATGGGAGGCAGGCAGGTTGGGGTTCTGACAGGAAGAGCAGGTGGAGTCCGGCTGTCAGATGGGGTGTGGGATTGGGGTGTTGCTGGGGCTTTATTAGTGAATGAGTGAATATGACTGAGCAATAGGTATGGGCCTTATACCTGCAGGGTCTGGGAATGAGAGGAATCAGACCATCACAGTCAGAGACTGGGGTGTAGGGGAGCTGGGCCTGGGGGGAGCAAGCTGCTGCTGGCAGGGTTTCCCCATGTCCCTCCCCTGTCCTGGGTCCTGGCACCTGGCACCACTAGGCCTCTTATGGCACAGCTTGCCTTCTACTGCTACAAACTGCCCTTAGGGTGATGGGATGGAGCAGGAGGGGGTCGAGGGCAGGACCAGGCAGCAGCTGATGGGTGAAGATGGGGGGGGGCAGAAAATGCAGCCAAGGTGATGGGGATGGGGAGCGTTCCTGAGGCCTGTGGCCATTCCTGAGACCCTTGATGCTCCCATGATCTATTAGCATCTGATGGGGTTGTTAAAGCAAAGAGTCTGTGACAAGTTAGGGGCAAGAAACAACATTTGCAAAATACCTTATTGCTTTATTTCATAGCAGAAAGGCTATTTGGAAGCAAAATTTCCTCTTGGAATTAATAGCCTGTTAAGACCTTTACTTACAAATTAGAACATGATAGAGCTGTGGGTGTGTAATTTCCCGTCACATGTACCAATGATCTAGGCCGTTCACCCCGTGAATGAACATTTGGCTTCGAGGGGCTGGAGGCAGCTACAGTAGGGGCATCGTGGGAGGGGCTGATGCTTCCAGATGCCTTCATCGGCAGGCTGGAGTTTAGGGTTCTATATACATCATCCCATTTGATCCTGGATTGTTACTGGCTCCATTTGACCAATGAGGAAACCGAGGCTCAGGGAGGTTGAGGGTTGATGGAGGGGCTAGATAACTGGGGAGGGTCACTGGTGGGTGAGAAGGTGGGTGCAGGGGATGGGACAGGTCATAGCCCAAGGCTTCCCTGAAAGCCCCTTTCTGTGGAATGTGGGCCTCTGGGCCTCTGTCCTGCCTCTCTGGCTGCCCCTAAATGTCTCTGCTCGGTGGTGGTGAGCAAAGGTGCCAAGAAGTGCGGGACCCAGAAATATCAAAGGAGGCACCCCTCTCTCTTCCCCTGGGATTTGGCCACAAGGAGGGAGAAGCCCATGATGGAGTTTTCCTGTTGGGACCATGGCGGGAGTATGTGAGAGATGAGATGTGATGAATTGGAACAGGAGCTGGGTGGAGTGGGGGCAGGAAGACAGCAGGCTGGGCGGGGGGGTGGTGGTGGTGGTTCTGAGCAACCAGAGGCATCGAGGTAAGAGAGGGGTGCAGGAAATGGGGGGGCAGCAAAGCCAACCCTGGATCGGCCCTCTGCCGCCATCCCAGAGCGGGACAGAAACGGTCATATTACCCCCCCCCCCGCAATGTGCAGAGTGTGCAGCTGGGCAGGTTTTAGGAATCCGAATAATAAGGAAAGGCCTAGAAGGGGACGGGGAGGCATCAAATCTAACTGTGGAAGAACAGTCAATTATCGAACATGTAAACACCTTTGCAGCAAGTCACCCCCTCAATCCCGTCCCGGGTCACGTTTCTCTGTGGCCTTTTTGGATCCTTCTCTGTGTGGAAACAGCTTTTTCAGTATGTCCTTGTCCTGCATGTGGGGCGGGGGCCGGCCAGCTGGCCGGCCCTGCCTCTCACCACATTGCCTCACTGAGGTTTTGCCGTGAGTGTCCAATCCCTCGCATTTATTTTTTTATTTTTTTTTTAAGATTTTATTTATTTGACAGAGAGATACAGAGCCAGAGCAGGAACACAAGCAGAGGGAGTGAAAGAGGGAGAAGCAGGCTTCCCGCCGAGCAGGGAGCCCAATGTAGGGCTCGATCCCAGGACCCTGGCACCATGACCTGAGCTGAAGGCAGAGGCTTAACGACTGAGCCACCCAGGCACCCCTCCCTTGTGTTTATTTTTTAAATCTGCACTTTATCATTAGTGGGCTTTCCTGGAGAGGAAACCAGAGCCCAGGCCTGGACCACTGGTGGGTAACTGGGTAGCAGCAGGGCCGATCAGACACCAGTGTCCATGCTGGGGTCTCCCCTTGCCCCCCTGCCAGGCCTGCCCTGTGAGCGGCTACATGTATGTCCCTCCACCACAACTCCCACCTCCCCTCCCCTGTCCCCTCTTGATATGTACTCTCGATGGTAGGCTTCCACGGGTATGATCCTGACCAACACTCAAGATGTGTGGGCTCAGGGGTCACACCCACCTTCAGGGCCAGGCCCACTGAACATGGAGTATACACAGGGTGCCCTCATTTACTGAGCTCTTGCTGGGTTTCAGTCGAGGAGCTCCCAGCAAGAGGTAGATATTGTTTTCATTTTACAGATGGGTAAACTAGAATGTGTGATGAGTGACATGACTTGTCCAAGGCCACGTAGCTAGCAGGTGGCGGAGTAGGATTCAAACTCAGGTCGGTGGGATTCCAGAGTTCCTTTTCTTCTGCAATCATAAAAGAACCCCTTAGTTATCTTTCCTCAGAACCTGTTGAGATAAAGTTCCAGTAGGGATAAGATCCTTGGTTTCTTAGCTCACAGTCCTTCGAAGGAGCGACGTGGCGGAGGACGAGGTGTTTCCAGGGGCGGGCATAGCGCCGCGGATCAAGGAGCACAGCTGTCTGGGGGTTGAATGGGGCTTGCAACCAAGAGCCTGCAAGCTTCTGGGGCTACGGGAGCCTTTGTCACGTTCCGGGACTGCGTATAACTGATGTGCGCAAGGATGACCCGCTCATCAAGAAAATACTAGATTACATTTCATATAAGATGGGGTGCGGTATTGCATTGTAAAAACATTTCTTGGTCACAGTTGGGTAAAAACAAGTTTGGATGTTTTGGTTCTCTGGGAGACTCAACGTGGGATGGCCCATTTCTCAGTGGCCTTCCTGCACATGTATGTGTTCACGGGCTGTGTGTTTCACTTACCCATTGCTGCGATGATCTCAACACGATAGCTTACTGTCTCTGGGTTGACTGTGCTCAGCTGGGCAGTTTTTCTGTTTCCGAGGCACTGGCTGGGGTCACTCACTTGACTGTTGTGTTCCGCCATCGGCATTCAGCGGACTGCTGTGTGGGAACCCTCTAGGGAGGCCTTACATGTCTGGAGCCGCAGAGCCCCCCCGAGTGACCTCTTTGTGTGGTCTGCCTGGGGTTCCTCACAGGCCTGGTGGTCTCTGAGAGAACGTGGAAAATACCCGAGTTTTTCAGAGGCTAGATTGGTCACTATGGTCAAAGCAGGTCACAAAGCTAAGCTGGATGCACGATGAGGGGAAATTGATTCTACCCCTTGATGTGAGAGTGGCACGTGCGTATCAGGGAGGGAAGGGTTGGAGGGCAAGTGTCTTCTGAGGCCCCACAAACCAGGGGGCACCGGGCGAATGCCTGGGGAGAAGGGATGAAAGAAATCCATGAGTCTGGGTGGGATACGGAAAGCACCGTGTGACCACAGATGCTTCCAGAGTTAGAGAAGTGGTCCAGGGCAGGGCATATAGAACTTTAAGGCATTGCTTCTCTGTGAAGTCCATCGTTTCTAAGATTTTCAGAAAGTTTCAGAAACTGCACTGCACATAAAGAGACAGTGGCTCATAGTTTATTTGCATGGGCTTTGCCTTGCCTTATGTTCTTGAGAAGAATTCATTCTCTGGTCAAACGTGCAGCCCTGCCCTGTCCAGGGCACTGCACCAGTTCCTGGGGAAGCTGTCCCTGCCTCCAACCACAACCCCAGCACCAGCCCTTTCTCTCCATGCATCAGCCAGATTGGCAGCCTGGCTCTATTATTTGTATTCCCTTCCCAGGAGGTGGGAGTTTGCTCAGGTAGGTGCTTCAGAAACATGTCGAATTTGTCTGTCTTAGCAGGTTGTCATTTGTCTCAAGGAGAGATTAAGACTGATAGAATTCCTTTTCAGCCCTTTGTGGTGCCTTGGTTGTGACTGTCACTCTATAAATGTTGAAAACCTACATTCCTGCTTTGCTTTTACCTTTGTTTCCTTCCTCATCAACTCATGGAGAGTTTGATAAATTTTTGTCTAGATCCAAGATGGGAATGTTCTAGTGTTAATCCAAGTGGTTTGAGAATTTTTGAAAGCAAGATTTATATAACCTTTCGGGGGTGCAAATTGATACTCCTTTGCTGCTTGTTCTAGGAGAAAAGCAGCAACAGAGGAGGGTTCTTAGGAGCCCCCAAAATGAGTCCTAGATCCTGTTGGCCTAATTCTGATCTCCTCCTTGGACAAAAATGATTTGCATGAGATAAAAGAACCCCTTAGTTATCTTTTGATAACTAAGAATGGCTGAGCAGAGTTAGAGCTCTTACCGTCTCATCTCCTCTGCTTGTTCCTCCAGTTTAAGGAGAAACTTCATTCCTTCCACCACCTCTCAGATATTTCATCAGGACTGCAAGCCTTGATCTAGTGAGGGTATACAGAGAAGAAAACTTGGCCCCTTCCCTCAAGAAGCTCATAGGCTGTGGGACCTACTTCCTAGGTAGGTCCTAGGAAAACAAGAAGGCTTTTAAAGAGCTGGCCATTGATCTGGGTTTTGAAGGATGAGTAGGAGTTTGCTAGGTGGAACAATGGGACTGGGCCTTCCCAGGCAGAGTCATAGGAGTTTCTCACTTGATTGGGACTGGTGAGCATTATTATGTGACAGGAGCATGAGTGGATGACAGGAGCTGGAGAGACGAGTTGTAGAGAAGCTAGATAGCAGAAGGGCTAAAGGATTTTGGCTTTATTCAACGATGAGGTCCATTGAAGGAATTTAAGTAGGGGCAGATAGGATCTGATTTGCATTTAGAAGAATCATTCTGGTGGACTTGAGCGAGGCCAGGATCGATTAGGAGACTGTTGAGGTCATATGGGCACGATGCCAGGAGGGCCATCGAGCAACATGGAAACAGGCTGGAGAAGATGAGTTCAGTTTGAGGTGCCCATGGGACATCCAGGTAGAATTATCTGATTATTCAGTGGGTAATTATTGAACATCAGGCCCTATGTTCAAGATCTGGAGCTTAGAGATCACTAGAGTTCCAGATTTGGGAATCATCAGCATTTAAATGGCACCCATCTCCATTGGGAACATGAGTTTTGCCCAAGGAAAGTGTATAGAATCAAAAGAGAAGAGGGCTTAGGACCTAGCTCTAGGGAATAGTCAGAGGAGGGGTCCCCGGCACAGAGCATCCATGCCCCACCCTGCTTTCTACCCAGGCCCCTGCTTATGTATTGTGTCGTGTCACCTATAAATAGTTTAACTTCTTGCTTACCAATATGGATGCCTCATTTCTTTCTCTTGTCTGATTGCTATGGCTGGGACTTCTGGTACTAGGTTGAATAAAAGTGGCAAGAGTGGAGGGCGCCTGGGTGGCTCAGTTAGTTAAGCGACTGCCTTCGGCTCAGGTCATGATCACAGGATCCCGAGACCGAGTCCTGCATCGGGCTCCCTGCTCAGTGGGGAGTCTGCTTCTCCCTCTGACCCTCCCCCCTCTCCTGTGCTCTCTCTCTCTCTCAAATAAATAAATAAAATCTTTAAAAAAAAAAAAAGGTGGCAAGAGTGGATATCCTTGTGGTGTTCCTGATTGTAGAAGAAAAGGTCTCAGTTTTTCACTATTGAGTAGGATGTTAGCTGTGCGTTTTTCACGTATAGCCTTTATTACATTGACGTATGTTCCCTCTGAACTCATTTTGAGAATTTTTACCATGAACAGTTGTTGAATTTTGTCAAGTGCTTTTTCTGCATCTATTGAAATGATCATATGATTTTTATCCTTCATTTTGTTGATGTGGCGTATTGTGTTGATTTGCAAATATTGAGCCATCCTTGCATCTCTGGAATAAATTTCACTTGATTGTGGCAAATGTTCTTTTTAATGTATGGTTGAATGGGGTTTGCTAATATTTTAAAGATTTTTGCATCTATGTTCATCAGGGGTATTGGCCTGTAATTCTTTTTTTGTTGTGTCTTTGGCTGGTTTTGGTGTCAGGGTAATGCTGGCCTCATAGAATACGTTTAGAAGCTTTCATTCCTTTTCTACTTTTTTGGAATAATTTGAAGAAAATAGGTATTATCTCTTCTTTGAATGTTTGGTAGAATTCTGTGAATCCATCTGGTCCTGGACTTTTATTTTTTTGGTAATTTTTTGATTATTGATTCAATTTTGTTGCTAGTAATTGGTCTGTTCAGGTTTTCTATTTCTTCCTGATGGCAGTTTTGGGAGATTGTATGTTTCTAGTAATTTATCCATTTCTTCTAGGTTGGCCAATTTGTTAGCATAAAATTTTCCACAGTGTTCTCTTACAATCCTTTGTTTTTTTGTGGTGTCATTTGTTACTTTTGTTTCTGATTTTATTTATTTGGGTCCTTTCCCTTTTTATCCTGATGAGTCTGGCTAAGGGTATTTCGATTTTGTTTATCTTTTCAAAGAACCAGCTTTTTTAGTTTCATTGATTTTTTTTTTTTCAGTCTCTGTCATTTCTGTTCTGATCTTCATGATTTCCTTCCTTCTACTCACCTTGGGCTTTCTTCTTCTTCTTTTAGTTTCTTTAGGTATAAAGTTGGACTGTTGGAGCTCCCTCCTGGCCATTTTCTGTCTGGTGCGTCTTCCTTCCTCTGATCAGGTTTTTAGCCATTTCCTCCAGCAAAATTCCTCTTTGCAGTTGCTAAGAAATTTCCTTTGATTAATAATGAAGACTTTTCTTTTCCCTTTCCTCTCTTCAAGAACACTTTCTTTGTTGTAAACAGAACAGAAAATGACATGTTTGAGAAGAAATCCCACCCCACCCTTTACCTCCATTCAAAACCCCAAAGTAAGTGGCCTGGATTTGAACCTTTGCAAGACTTCCCTGGTTGTGGTTTCTTGTTCCCACGTCCTTTCAGGACTGGTCCCTGTGAGATGAGTCAGATCAGGCAGCATAAGGCCAGGCAGCTGCCTCTCCCAGGTCCCGGGTTGGCTCTAGGTGGGCTTCTTGGCTGCCCCTGGAAGGCTGTTTCCCACTCAGTGGGACTGGGCCCTGGGTGATCGATCTCCACGGGCCAGATTCTGAAGAGACTGACCGATAAGTCCAAGGCTTGGTCACCAGCATGATGATGGTATGTGGACCTTGCCATCCTCCCAAGGTGGAAGATACTATGTATGTCCGTTATTTGGTACAAATTTACCGCAAATTCCTAAGAAACCAAATCTGTAATTTCCTGAAGGGGAATCCGAACAAGGGGCGTCACATGCTGCTGAGGATGGGTCATCCTCTCAGGCCGGGGCTGGGAGCTGCTCCTGCTGCCCTAAGGCCCATTTCCCAGTGTTGGACGACTCTGTTAGACACAGCCTCCCTCTGATTGCCGGGAAGGGGCACATTTCCCTCTTCAGCTCTCTTTCTGAACTCCTGCATGTGATTATAGTGGATCCTTCATGAGCACTCTGGGAAACACTACGCCCCCTCCCCCGGCAAACTGGGGATGTGGCTTATACTGCCTGCCTCTGGGAACAAATCTGGGACCCTGCCTCTTTATTTCAGGAAGGATCCAGTGTAACGTGGTCATTTTAGGGAGCATTTCCTCTCCCTTCCATAGCATCTGGTCTCTGACGCAGCTGACCTCTACAGTTATAAACTAGTGTAGGGACTTCGGGAGACTGGCCTGCCAATGAGCTTTCTGCTTCGGGAATCCGTAAAGGCACTGGCTTCACTCATTTGACTCAGAGTACCTCCCAGCTCCCCAGTTTGCCAGCTGTGAGCTCCTAGGTACATTATTTCATCTCTCTGTCTAGCATCTACCTCTGTGAAATGGTTTCGTGCAGAGAAGAAATGCACTGACCTGTGTCCGTGGCCTTCCTGTGCAGGGCTGGTACCCAGCCAACACTAGCCATGCTTGCTGCCCCGGCTGGTGCTGTCATTATTCCTGGCTCTGATGGAGAGGAATTTAGAGCAGCTTGGGCCAATCCCAGGGGAGGGAAGAGCAGCTCCATGTTCCCAGATGTCTGGAGGGCATCTTGGTTAGGTCGTTGGACACTTAGCCCCCCTTTTGGGGGCGGGGAGGGGAGCTCGGCGACCATTTTGTTGTTGTTGTCCTTGTTGCCTTATAAGTATTAGAGGGAACGGACTTTTCAGATGTTCCCATGAGGACAAAGAATAATTCTGATGCCGGTTTTTTGTTTCGTTTTGCATCACAGCAGTGGCCTTTCTCTATTTGGAGAGGAATGAATTACGAGTAGGACATGGGTGGGGAAACACAGTGAAGAAAATCTCCAGAACGGATTTGGACTGGAGGCATATCAAATATATTTTTCCGTGGGGTCAAATCACTTGAGCCATGTGGCACTTGGTTTCTTTGAGAATAAAGGGGACCCTGGGGGCTGTGGGACACCTGACTGCTCCTGGGTGGCCTTGCTCGGCTCCTCTCCACCAGCATTAGTGATACACACCTCACAAGACTTCTCACTGGGCTTAGGGGTGGAGAGGAGCATAGGGCTCACGGTCCAACTTGCAGGCTGTGGCCTCCCCAATACATCCTCTAGTCTTCCGTTTCTCTGGGGCAGGGGAACTGCCTTTCCTTCAGAACCGCCTAATTGGTCCGAAGACGCTGTTAAAACTAGTTATAAAGGACATTTACATAGATCTGTAAAGTACTTTTTATCTGCTGAATGTCTTTAGTCCTCATACCCACTCTGAGTTGATATTCTTGTCTCTGGCATTATCTCTGGAAGAGAAGAGGGAGCAGGGACGTGGGGTAAATGAGTGCCCAGGACCCCACAGTGAAAATGCAGTGTAGGCTCATCTCAGGTCTTCTAGATCCAAACACAGTGAAAGTGCTCTTACCTGATGAGACTGGGACAGGTGGCTGGTCAGTGAACGTGCAAAGTTCTGGTGATAGTACATAGACTATGTACGAGAAAGAGTGAGTTTCACTGTATGTGAGAAGGAATAAAAGCAAAACCTGGATGGATGGTGGTCAATGGATGACCTCAATACAGGGCATTAAGAGCTGTGACACCTCAGCAGGATCATCTGTGGAGCAAGGGGGCGGGCTTGGATGGGCCCTAATGGAACATTTTGGGGTGAGAAGAAATGTTCCGAACCATGATTGTTGATGTAGTCCCATAGCTGTATACATTTGTCAGTACTCCTCAAAATACACACTTGCTGATTGTAAACGAGAATGCAATGAGGTAGACCTTTTAAAAAGTCGGTAAAATCCAGAGATCACAAAGCAATTGTACACAGATACATTTATGTATTTAACATTATTTTAATTGAACACATTTAGCTGTATGGTCGCTTGATCATCTTTTGTTGA
Source organism: Callorhinus ursinus (assembly GCF_003265705.2). NCBI lineage: Eukaryota > Metazoa > Chordata > Mammalia > Carnivora > Otariidae > Callorhinus > Callorhinus ursinus. The sequence goes on along the minus strand of NW_027397072.1, from coordinate 20,408,984 downwards.
GGAAAAGATCTTTCCTTTCCATCCAGGTGCCCTCACTGGTATTCCTTATAGTCAGGATATGTTGTCTGTAACTTCCAGTTTCCTTAAAAGAGGATTAAGAGTCAGTTGGAAATAATCTGGGTACAGAGTTCTAGATGTATTTTTTAAAGACTTTATTTGTCAGAGCACAAGCAGGGGGAGTGGCAGGCAGAGGGAGAGGGAGAAGCAGGCTCCCCCCGAGCAGGGAGCCTGACGCCGGACTCGATCCCAGGATCTAGAGTTCGTGACCTGAGCCGAACGAAGGCAGATGCTTAACAGACTGAGCCACCCAGGGCTGCCCCCAGAGTTTTATATTTTTAAGACTTTTTTTTTGCCAAATTTTTGCCGGTATCTTGCTCACTTCTAATTTATCAGCAGTTTCTTTTAACTCTTCACTCAAAATTTTCCAAAATACTCACTTTACTTTTCTTAGAAACGATCGCCTTTTTTTAAAACTCAAATTTTATCTGTTTAGGTTATATTTAAATTCTGTAAATATGATACCAAAAAACAGCTGACATAACCAGGTTTGGGACTAAACTGCCTCTGGGGAAACACTCCAGTAATTGGAGCAGAAATGCAGGAGTGTTCTAGAGAGAATCCTGCCAGCTTCGTAAGGCCAGTAGGTTTTAGAGAGGGATGGATGGTCTCGACTCCTCTGGAATATCCGTTCAGAGCACACTTCGGTGCTGTCCTGCGCTCAGGGCCTTTCCCTTTGAGCCACTTCCTTTCCTCTCTTAGCGTCTGCTCCTGGTTGTAGTTGATGCAGAGAGCGCGGCACCTGCCTCCTGTTCTGTCCCGCAGCCCCTCCGGTATTTTAATTCAGCCATCTCGCTGCCTCCAGTCTTCTCAGCCGAAACCACCTCACCTTTCCAAGAGGTCCTCAGGTGACGTGGCTTTTGGACCTTGCGGGATCCTGGACCCTTTCTGCCTGCAGATCGAAACGCGGTGCCCAGGAGTGCCTGCTCCTGCTGACTGACATTGTCCCCTGCCTTGCTAAGAGCCTGCCCAGCCTACCTTGTTGCAGGACACACATGCTAGAGGCATCAATACTTCTGCAGCTCTTCTTTAAGATTTGATGGCGAGGGTGGTCTCTACTCTTGGAAAATTAAGGTATCAAACCTTCAAGAAAGATTTAGAGTCTCCGTAAATAGCATAATGTAGAGAAAGACACTGCTGCCTGGGTGGTGGGACAGCTCTGTGGAGACTGTTGGAATGTTCCCCTGCCTGGCAGGTTGTGCTGTTTAAGGGAGTGGGGAGAAGGCAGAGGAGCCATTCCAAGGGACCATTCAGCTGGGGACTGCTGCTCATGGCTGGAGGGTGAGTTTGCCAACCCGGGTTGCCTGCGGCCCCTGGCCATGACCCTCTGCAGCCTGCACACCCCTATGCTGTCTCCTTTCTCCGTTGCTTCTCTGCCCCCATGACCCACCAGAACAGCCAAGATGAGCACGATTTCCAAGTTAACCAGAGCCTGACCCATCCCCTTCTTTGCCCTCTTTTCCTGCAGGGATGCTGCATGTGGTATTGATTGCCTGGATTGTATAATTTCCTTTGTATATCTGCTGATGGGCGTCTGTTGTCCATCTAGCTAGTCATTTATCTTTTCACTCAGCCAAACACCTATGGCTCTGGATCGATGTTTGTGCAAAGTGCTGGGGCTACAGCGATGAGTCACCTGGGGTCCTGCCTACAAGGGGCACCCGGCTTGGTTTATTAACAGCAAAAAAATTGTCTGAATATGGGCATGGCACAGAGCAGTCCCTCCATAAATATTTGTTGAATGTTGATGCATGAATTATTAGGTTGAATCACATGAAATCACCAATATCCAACCACTTTCAATCTGTAAAAAAAAAAAAATAAAGTAATTACATTTCATATGGCTCAATCTAATATGAAGGTAATAAATGTGCCCATTATGGAAAGCCTGGAAAATACTAAATAGTATAGAAAAATATTACCCATGATATTATCCCTCAAGGATGCCTACTGGTAACATTGGGCCTCTTTTTATAGATCGATAGATATGAAGATTGATTTTCCTCTGTGTTGTGTGAAATGCTTGTTGTAAGAAATGATTTGACCCAGGCAGGAGTTATAAAAAGTAACAGTGAAAACCCCCCCTTCCTGCCCCTGCTCCCCTTCCCACCCCTGCTCCCCTTCCCAGAAGCAACCATCGCCAAGTGTTTGGTGTGTGTGTACTTCCAGAGAGTTTTCTATGAATTTGCATATTTATGTGAATATATGCACATTTAGGATTGAGAAATTATTTATACGTTTATGCAAATCACTGAAACTAACTCCGTGCTAACGCTCACCCGCTCCTGTCTGTCAACCGTGTTCCCTCCCGAGGTGGGGACATCCACCTGCGGCCTGCAGCCCTTTCCTCCTCCAGCCGGGAGGGCCTGCCCGAGGTCCACACTGGCGCCTCTTGTGTGTAGGTGTGGCTGCTCCTGGAGCTGAGGAAGAGCCAGGCTGGTGTGGCGAGCTGCTCCTGCCAGCCTCCATGTGACACAGCAAGGACTCCCTCTGGGTCCCCCCGGAGCAGCAAGGCCCAGCCCAGCCGGCTGATGGCGGAGGTGGGGGTGGCCGGGAGTGGACGGCAGCATCCCAGACGCACCTGCTGTGGCCCTGGTCCCCAGTGGTTTATTCACTGGGATACTCAGAGGCACCGCATCAACACAAATCAACTTGCAGGGCAAAAGAGAGGGTGGCAGTTTGTGCAGAAGGAGGCGGAGCCAGGAGGAGGGGAGCCCGGCTAGGAGCTGAACACCCAGGGCTTTGCTGGAGAGTTGGGGCTCTGTAGTACCCACATTTCTGGCAAGCGCTGACATTCTTTGTGTTTCTGACTTTGCCTGTTGCACCACTGTTTTGTCAGGGAACAGGAGTTGAGTTCAAACACTCTGTGGGTGGCCCTCTGTGGGTGCTGGGGTCTTAGGCAAGCCCTTTGATGTTACGGAGGTTGGTTTGCTCCTCCCTAAGTGAGGAGGATAGAGGGGCACATACCTGATGAGTAAGAGCCAAATGCAAAGCCAGATGCTGGTGTTCCAGGACTGGACCTGCCACTTCGCAGCTCTGTGGTCTTGGCCAAGTTGCTTAGCCTTGTCTGTGCCTTCTTTATTAAGCCTCGGAATGAGGGACCACAGGTAAAGCTCTCAGAGCAGCGCTTACCTCGTAGGTTTGCTGTGATGATGGTGACCCGCTGGCGGGGTGGTGGCAAAGAGTGTATTAGACCATGAGTGAAAGTACTTCCTAAACCACAAAGCCCTGTTCGCATGCAAGTGTTACTATGTGTTTATCTGTAACCATGTTAAACCAGAAAATGTATCCCTATGGAGAGGTGCTAAACTGCATTTTGCTGGAGCGGAATTTGCAAATTGAGTTGAGGTTTGTGTCTAAGAGGATCCTGTTCCTACTGCTTTCTGTTCCCTACTTCGCATGTTGCTTCTGCCAGGTGGGGATGGCCTTGGGAGGTTACGGTTTCCAGAGAGAAAATGCCGAGGCCCAGAGGGGAAGTCACTTGCTTGAGGTCACACACAGATGGTGTCACAGCCCCTATCTGTAGCTTAGGCTCCTGGCTCCCAAGCCAGTACTCTTCTACTCCCTCAAAGAAGGGAGCTGATGAACACGTGAAACCTGTTTATGTGGTGAGGCAGGGACTTGTAACAGGTACAGGAAACGGGAGATGGAGGGTCTGTTCATGAGTATCCTGTGTGGCTCTGTCCCAGGAACTTACGTGGAGGTGGGAGAGCTTCAGAGGTCTGGGGGTGGAGGGGTAGGTGGGCATTGGGATATGGGGTGACAAGGGCGAGTGAGGGGTTAGTGGGGTGTTACGAGGAATTCATTCAAGTGGAAGGCTACTGAGTGTGTGGCTGTGTGAGGACGATGATGTGAACAGGAGGTGGGGATGGAGGGGAGGCAGGTGACCTAGTGTGGGCACATTTGAAGGGGGTGGTCTGGAGTTCTGTGCCTTGAGAGAGTTTCCAGTGTGAAACTGGGGTGGCCTCAGGCTTCAGATTTTTGCTGGGGAACTGCTCTCAGTTGCATGGTTGATCTTGCTTTTGTTTTCCCAATCTTGGGAATTATTTGCTGCCCTGGGGCTGGGGCGCTCTCCCCAGAGATCTGGAGCCAGGAGCTGTGAGGTTTCCTGGGATGTGATTACCTGCCCCTGCTCCCCTGGCTGTATAAGAAGGAAGTCAGAGGCTGGTGCGGTTTTCCCCCCAACTCCTGAGAGGCTGTATTGAGAGAGACTGATCTGAGAGTAAATACCCTTAGAGGTATTTCCTCTGGCTGAGAATAATTGACTTAATCTGCAATGTGGCTCATTTTTCCCTTTGGAAATAAGAGAACTGCTGCCTGACTCACTCCTTCATAAGACACTGTTGCTCAGCTTCTCCCTCAGGAAAGTCTCTCAGACTCTTTGCTTTTACTCCCAAGACAGAGCAGGGTCCAGCACCTTTTCTTCTCCTGGGTATGAGGGTGGGGCTGATCCCAAATTGATTGAAAGGATGTCCTCAAGCCCTCAAAGGGCCACTGTGACACACAAGACTTGTGAGGGTACAGAGAAAAAAAAACCTCTTTCTGCCTCGATAGGGAAAGGGCTCATGGAGGAGGCCTTACTGAGCTGGGCCGTGAAGGGTGAATTCCACTGTGAGCTCTATATTAAGAGGCAGAGGCAATTTTTGGTGAGCAGTGGTCTAGAGGATAAACATCTATCTATCTATCTATCTATCTATCTATCTATCTATCTATCTATATATATATATAGAGAGAGAGAGAGAGAGAGAGAGAGAAACAGAAGGAACAGAGATCCTTTGGAGAATTGGGTGAGATAGTAAGAGAAAAGTAGAAGGTAATTTTGGGTCTGAGGTGGAAGACCTAGACAGCTATTTGAGATAGACTTGACTGTACTCTGTAGTCAGTGGGGAGCAGTGCAGTCCCAGAAGGGAGGACAGAAAACATATCTGAAGTAATGTCCAAAACGGTAAACCCACAGTTTAAGAAGCACAAGATAATTCAAATGAATACAAAAACTAAAACTAAAGAGAATCACATAGGGGGGCGCCTGAGTGGCTCAGTCGTTAAGCGTCTGCCTTCGGCTCAGGTCATGATCCCAGGGTCCTGGGATCAAGCCCCGCATAGGGCTCCCTGCTCCGCAGGAAGCCTGCTTCTCCCTCTCCCACTCCCTCTGCTTGTGTTCCCTCTTTTGCTGTGTCTCTCTCTGTCAAATAAATAAATAAAATCTTAAAAAAAAAAAAAAGAATCACATAGGATGCCTGGGTGGCTCAGTCAGTTGAGAGTCTGCCTTTGGCTCAGGTCATGATCCCAGAGTCCTGGGATCAAGTTCCATATTGGGCTCCTTGCTCAGCAGGGAGTCTGCCTCTGCCCCTCCCTGCCACTCGTGCTCCCTCTCTCCCTCTCTCTTTCTCAAATAAATAAAATCTTAAAAAAAAAATAGAATCACATCAAGGTGCATCATAATCAAATTGCTTAGTACTACTAATAAGGAGAAACTAATAATAACCAGAAAGAAAATGAAAAGACATATTACAAAGAGAGGAAAGAGAATGATAGCAGATGTCTGGTCCGAAATTATTCTAAGGCAGAAGACAATAGAACTGAAAGATAAAAATTATCAACCTAGTATTCTATACCCAACAAAAATATCCTTCAGAAAAATGAAGGTGAAATACTTTTGGGGGGGTGCCTGGTTGACTCAGTTGGAAGAGCATGTGATTCTTGATCTCAGGGTCATGAGTTCAAGCCCCACACAGGGGGTAGAGATTACTTAAATATTTCTTTAAAAATACTTTTTAAAAGATTTATTTATTTTAGGGAGTGTGCACACGAGAGAGCATGTGCGAGTAGGGGAGGGCAGAGGGAGAGAGAATCTTCAAAGCAGACTCCCTGCTGAGTGTGGAGCCTGACATGGGGCTCAATCTCATGACCCATGAGATCATGACCTGAGCTGAAACCAAGAGTCAGACGCTTAACCAAGTGAGCCACCCAGTCACCCCAAGAAATACTTCCTTTTTATAGACAAACTAAAGAAAATTCATCACTAGCAGAACTATACTACAGAAAGTATTAATGAAAGTTTTTGAGGCAAAAGAAAAACGTACTGGACAGAAATTTGGATTGCACAAAGGAATGAGGAGATCTTAAATGGTAAATATGTGGGAAAATACAACGTTCTTTTTTCCTCATTTAATCTCTTTAGAAGACTGTCTAAAGCAAAAATATGAAGAATGCACTGTGGAGTTTATAACATAGAGGCAAGATGTAGAACAACAACAGCACAAGGGACAGGAGGGAAGAAATGACCATATACTTTTGTAATTCTCTTATACTTTAGGTAAAGGAATACTTGAAGTGTAAATTAGAGGTGTGTATTGTAAATATCAGAGCAAACATTAAAAAAGCATAACAGATAAGTATGGCACATAAGCCAATAATGGAGGTAAAGGAGAATGATAAAATCAGAAGATGGCAGGAAAAGAAACAACAAATGAGGCAAATAGACAATCAATATGATAGTTTTAAATTCAGCCATATTGATGAAAATATTAAGTGTATGTGATACAATGACTCCATTTATAGGCAGATATTGTCAGATGGATAACAAAGAAAGAACCAACTACAAGCTATTGTAAAGAAACCCATATTAAATGTAAAGACACAAATAGATTAAAAGTAAAGGATGGAAAAAGATATCCCATGCAAATATTAATCAAAGGCAAGGTGGATTGGGTGGCTCTGTTAGGCAATACAGAAAGACAATGAGACTTTGGAATATGGAATATTACCAGGGACAAAGATGGAAATTTCATAATGATAAAGGAGACAATTCATCAAAAATTCATCGTAATCCTAAATACATATGTACCTAATAACAAAGCTTCAAAATACATGAAGCAAAAACTGACAGAACTAAAAGGAAGAATAGACAAATTCATAATATTTGAAGATTGCATCATTCTTCTGTTACTGGTAAAACAGACAAATTGGTAAATATATGGAACACTTGAACAATCTGAACAACCAGCTAGACCAAAGTGTTTTATAGAACCTTCCACCCTACAGAAAATGCATTATTTTCAGGTGCACTGAAATGTTCATTAAAAAATGATTAAAAGCATACAACAAAGTATGTTCTCTGACAAAAATGATGGATTGAAGTAGAAATAACAAATGTATCTTGAAAAATCACAAAATGTTTGGAAATTAAACTGATACCTAAAGAACCCATGGGTCAGGACAGAAATCACAATAGACATTAGAAAATGTGTTGAGTTAAATGAAAATGTACCAAAACTTGTGCAATGTAGGCAGAGTAGTACTAAGAGGGAAATAAAGAAGGTCTAAAATCAATTATGCTTCCACCTTAAGTAGAAAAATCCGGAGTAAGAAGTAGGAAGTAATAAAAACAATAACAAAGTGGTGGACAAATAATAAAAATCAGTGAATCCAAAGCTGGGTCTTTGAAAAAGCCCAAATTGATAAATCTCTAACTAGATGATCAGGGAAATGAGAGCAGATACAAATTACAAATATCAGGAATGGAAATAGGAAAATGACTCTAGGTCCTACAGACATTAACAGAAAAATAAGATAATAATATTATCTATTACCTACTATATGCCAACAAATTTGACAACTTAGACAAATGGAACAAATTACTTGGGAGACATAAACTACCAAATTTGAGTGTCCTGTATCCATTAAAGAACTTGAGCATGAACTGAAAAACCTTCTCCAAAGAGAACTCCGGTTCCATGTGGCTTCAATGCTGAATTCCACCAAACAAGAGTGAAATAATATCAATTCTACACAAACTGTGCTGGAAAACAGGAGGGAACATTTCCCTACTCATTTTGTGAGGCCAGCATCCCCGGATAGCAAAACGAGAAAGACGCAGGGAAAAAAAGGATTACAGGCAAATAGCTCTTGTTGTGCATATAAAAATCTTTAATGGAACATTAGCAAATAAAACCCAGCAATATGTAAAAAGAGTAACACCTAATGACCAGTTAGGGATTTTCAAAGGAATGGAATGTTGTTTTGACATGTTAAAATCAACTGATATGATTCAACATATTAGACTAAAAAGGAAAATTCATGATTATTTCAATAAATGCAGAAAAAGTACTTGACAAAATTCAACACCCATTTATGGTAAAACATCTTCACAAACTAGGAATAGAAGAAAATTTCTCTGACCTGAGAAAAGGCAGCTCTGAAAAACCTACATCATATTTAATAATGAAAATCTGAATCTTCTCTCCTAAGCAGATTTGGCTTTATGGGCGTGTGATTTGTGCAGTCTTGAAATTCTTGATGTTATCTTTGACCTTGTGTTTTGTAATTGAAGACTGCTGGGACAGTGGAACATGCCCATGTGCAGAGGAAATAAATATGCACAATATGTGTGTCTTCCATTCTTTGGCCCATTTTCATGTAGTGTTTGCAGAGCTCCAGCAGCGTGAATTCTGGTGAACTAGTGTCTGGGAGTTCAGCAGGGTGGAAAACAAGTACAAAGTAAATGTGTTGCATCTACAACTAAGTGGAGATCCTGACAACCCTGAGGGGCCGTGCTTTCTGTTCAAACTAGAACTTGATTCTAATGCAGAAAGAAGTTCATTGGCATTCTGAGAACATCTTTTTATTACCCACGTTGCTTCCCTGTGTTAGCCAACCATTTAACGCAGAAATTGATGGCATAGAAAGAAGGGGAAAGATAGAAACCATCGTTCCTTTTCTTTTCAGGCCTTCATTAGTAAGCTGAAGGTAGACAGTAAAGTGCGTGCTTATCAAATGAAATAAATTTGGTTTTGTACATATGTACATAAGGCACTGCTGTCAAGGGCTTCCCAGTCGGAGTGGGTAAAGGGGCAGGAGACGGACTGAGCCCTCTGACCGAGCAGCAGGTACAGGGGTCTGGACTGCTTCGAGCTTGCTGTCCTGCCGGGACACGGCGGACTTGGGGAGAGCGTCACAGCAGTGGGAAGGCACCAAAAACTGCACGGGGGTGTGGGGGGACAACTTGAGTAAACATCAGGGCGAACCTTATAGGACAAGGCTAAGGGCCACAGAGTTGCATTTATTGTTTTATTTTGTGTTTTTTCTGAAGTAGGCCCCACACCCAGGGTGGAGCCCAACGCGGAGCTTGGACTCTCAATCCTGAGATGAAGACCTGAGCTGAGATCAAGAGTCGGACACTTACGGGCGCCGGGGTGGCTCGGATTAGTTAAGCGTCTGCCTTCGGCTCGGGTCATGATCCCAGGGTCCCGCGTCGGGCTCCCTGCTCCTTGGGAGCCTGCTTCTCCCTCTGCTTCTCTCTCTCTCTCTCTCTTTCTCTCTCCCTCTCCCTCTGTCTCTCATGAATAAATAAATAAAATCTTAAAAAAAAAAAAAAGAGTCGGACACTTAACCGACTGAGCCCCCCCAGGCGCCCCATGAAGTTGCACTTAGATAATTAAATGCAGCAGTAAGATTATACTTCAGTCTAGTGATTTCCAAGTAGGACAGGCCGCACTGGGATCCCCTGGGTGCGATTCGCTCAGAATACAGCTTCCTGGTCCTACCCTGGATGGAGCCTGGGCATACAAGCACAGACAGGTTTGGGAACCGCTGATACTCCTGCCCTGCCAGGTGATGAAAAGACACTCAAGGGGACTCAGGAAGCTGGAAAACCGGGAATAAAGTTCAGTGGCAATGCTGGGGACTTACTGTGTGCCTCATCACAACAGCCGACCTTTCCTGAGCCTTCCTGGGTCCAGCACGGCATGAGGTGGGGCGCTCCACTCCTACTGTCTCACCCAGTCGTCCCAACCACCCTGAGGCAGGACCGTTTATTCTCGTGTCACAGAAAAGGGAGCCAGCTCAGGGCGGCGGTGACTTGCTCAGGTCACAGCCCCCAGCGACAGGGGCAGGATTCAAGCTCCGTGTCTAACAGCTGTGGTACTGGCCCCGAGCAGTGCTTCAACGGAGGGAAGGGGGGCGGTGGGGAGGGGACAGATGGTCATCGGGGGCCCTGAGAGGAGCATGCCACGGGAGCGTGGTGCCCAGGTGGTGAGCTGGGAGAGGTGCGGCAGCCACGGGGGGCCGAGCTGGCAACGCCGACGATGGGCTTGCGTCCCACTCTCGGCCCGAGAGCGCCCCAGTCGGGACTCTTGGGTGTCAAAAGATAAGTGGGAAAATTAGGCAAAACCCAATGGAAATACAGTAAAAGTCAGGAACTTCTCAGGAAGCTGGGGGCTGGTTTTAGAACTCTTTTGGAAGCCTGGAAAATGTGGGTTCCCAGGCTAGGAAAAATCCCTGCCGGCTCCGTGGCGGTGGCCAGTTCTCTGTGGGGGAGGATTGGATGGTGGCTCCCGCAGGTGGAAGAGCATTTGAGGGCAAGAGGAAGGAAACTGGGTGGTTGCAGAGGAGATCAGCCCAACAAGCGAGTCGTGTGGCGTCGTTTGCGAGGGATGGTCGGGTTGATGGCGATGGTCTGGCAGAGCCCCCGTGACCGGTGGTGGTGCCATGTCCATCAGCTGACGTGGCACCCTCCGAACCGATTATAGTCACCTTGTCAGCCGGACTCACCCTGGTTCCTGAGGGAAGGCTCATCTGAGTGAGATGGTGATTCTGTGGGGACAGCCTGAACCGGTTCTGTTGATAATGAGAATGTATCCTCGGTAAACATTGGCACCGAACGATGAGGGACAAATGACTGGCTTGGCAGAAAGCTGTGCACTGATCTCGGGGCAGGCAGAGCATCTTCTCTCTTCATTCCTGGGGGCCATGACCCTGCGGTTCCCAATTCCTGCATTTCACAAAGCAGAGCGGGAGGGCAGAGGGTGAGGCCGCTGGATTCTGTGCCCACGTCCTGTGGGAGGACCGTCGGAAGATTTCTCTTCCCAGCTGATCGTTTGAAAGATCTGGTGGGAGGCGAGGCGTGTCCCGTAGAAACAGGTGCACACAGAGGAGATGCTCAGTGGGCTCACGGACTGGATGCGGAGGCTCTGGGGTAGAGCCGCTGTCCACGGGGTGTTTATGGAGGGCCTTCCTAGGGCAAGGAGGGTGTGTCCGTGACGAGGAGCCTCTGTCCCAAACGGTCCCCAGCTCTGCTGGTGGTCAGGGTGTTCCAAGTGAGTGGACCTTTCAAATGTGCGTGTTGTCTTTATTTTCTCTTCAAAAGAGATTCACGATAGAAAGATTATAAGGCAAAAGACGACAACAGAAGTTGTCCTAAATCCACAGCCCCGCCCCCACCCCCACAAGATAACCACTGCTGACGTTTTGGTGTTTCTGCTCCTGCCCTGTCTCGTTCTGTGAGATCAGAGTGTGGCTGCATATTTAAACCTTTTTTTCCTCCCAATAATTTATCTTGCAGGTATTTCCTCTTCAAGAAACGTAGGGGAGAGTGTGGTTGCTCAGGTGTGGGGCTGTCAAGGAAGGCTCTGTGGAGGAGGCAGCGCTTAGCTAGATTTTAAGGGAAGGGTGGAAGAGGTGGGGGGCATTTCACATGGGGCGCTTCTCACATCGGGGGTTGTAGGGGGTGTTTTACCTGCTGTATTTGAAGCCTCAGGGTCTTAGCTGTGGAGGCAGCATTTTTTTCTCCCTCCATCCCTCTCTCTATTCGTCCCTATGCCTGGCAGACATTGAGTACCTCGTGTGTGTCCGGGGTTTGTTGAGTGCCTGGGACATGGTGGTGATCAGAATGGATCTTGTCTCTGGCCTGCTGGTGCATATAACATAATGGGCAGACACGTCTGTTTTACTGAAAGGCAAACATTTAAAGGTAGTAACACGAAAGGGGGCTTTTCTGGACTAGAATGCCAGGTCCACATGCCCTAGCAAGGTCAGATGGGAGGCTTCCCCCCAGATGCTTTAGTGGGAAAGTTTGAGAGCTCTTGAAGTGTGGGCCACAGCCTGTGCTGAGGCCAGACGTGCCTGGTGGGTAACACATTGGGGAGGTCAGCTTGGCTAGAGCAGATACGTTACATCAGGGACTGGGGCCGGGGGGCGGGTGGGACGGATATTTAGAAAAATTGATTGGGACCAAAGTAGGTAGGACTTTGAGTGCCCGAAGAGGATTTTGTATTTTTACCTTTTAGACAATTGGGAGCTTTTGATGTGTTTTGAGCAAGAGGTAGTGTTTGCAAAAAGACAATTTTGGAGGATTCCTGTGTTACCAGGGGGTGGATCAGCAGGACCAGAGAGGGGCCCCAGAGAAGTCTGTGCCCAGTTCTGGGGGAGGGGTGACGAGGAAGGAAGACCCAGAGAGACCAAATGGGATGAATGACCCACTGGAGCTGCACAAAGGACCACCCACCCAACAGGGAGAATGGGCTAGTGTGGGTTCGGGCATTCAGCAAAGGTTTCCTGGGGTGTACACAGTGTTGGGTGCTGGGTTCTAGTTATCTGGGGTGCACGGTCCCTGCAAAAACCCATGGCAAGGACTGAAGGCAGGACCATTGAACCGGCATTCGCAGATGGAAAGCCTCTCCGTGGGCATGGCTTTGAACGTAGAGATGCTGGTCAAACGGGGAAGGGCGGGGAGGAGGTGCGGTCTCTTGGGGTGAGCGGTGAACATTGGAAAGAGAGTCAGCAGACAGAAGAAAAATAGGTGATGGGCCCGGGGAGGTGATGGGAAGCAGTCATGTATGTTTGGAGTTTGGTTTACAGAACCAGGAAAGTGGGAGGATCTCGGCTTTGCTTTCATATTTGAACAGTGATTTGTAGAACAGTGATTTGTAGAAGAGATGCACCCGGAGGTAGAGAGTGTGCAATGCAGATTCCTGGGAATCCCAGCAGGCCGGTGGGACCCAGGAGTCTCCCATTCTTCACCTGGTCCCCTGGGGCTGCCAACGCACTTGGCTCTGAAGCACTGAGCTGGAGAAATAGCAACTGAGTAGTAAGCCCTGAAGGGTTGTGTTGAAACCAGTGACTTAGAAAACCATCCCGGCTGTCGCTGGACAGGCTCTGAGGGGCTGCAGGGAATAAGGACCCCCTGAGGAACACGTAGGAAGCACGGTGGGAGAGAAGGGGATGGAGTCCCCAAGGAGAGGGAGCCATGGCTGGTTTCTGCAGCTTGAGAATCTGCACAAAGTTTCACTCTCAAGATCTGAGTCATTCTGAATTGAGAGGCAGGAAGTTCTGGAATCCTAAGAGCTTGCTCTGTTCCATGGGGCAAAGACTTTGATGTTTTTGTGTGATTGGTGATCTCCCTGCACATTTCCACGTGCTAGGTTTATGTGTTGGTTCTGTTTCCGGAACTCTAAAAATCTTCTGTCTCCAAATTATGTGCTCATCTTCCTGTACATTTGTTCTCGAGTTCATTCAAAGACAGTTCCAGAAAGTCAGGATCGATGCATTAAATGCAGCTGGTATTGCTCAGAGGTAACAAGACCAGAGCAGGCACTGTGGAGCCCTGTGGTCATTCTGCTTACTCCCACGAACGTATAATTATTTCTTGCTTTTTTTTCATTTAACATTGGTCATCAGAAATTGGCTTAAATGTTCTTTACCATCTAGAGTCCATATATTAAAATGTCTGTAAAAGCTCAGTGTTGTGTGTGTGAAAGCCCACAACCAAGTTTGCCAGATCAAGTTTTATTCCCTTGTGGGGGCCTTTGCTGACCTACCCTTTTCTCCATCAGGGTCAGTCTGTGCTTCCTCTCTTTCCAGTAGCTTCTTTATCCCTGCTAGAGTTGAGCTCTTGAGGTCATTTTTTTTCCCCCTACTGTCAAGGACCCAGCATGGGGCCCCACCATTCACTGAGACATCAGCGGGGTTGAGTTTTTTAAGAAAGGATCTGAGGCCAAACATGATTAAATGTTTTAAAATAGAATCCTTTAAGTAAAATCAGAATTATTTGGCCTGGAGAAAAAGACCAATGTGACTAAGTAATGGGGTCACATCAATAAGAGGAAGCACTGAATGCTGTGACCAGATGCTTTCTGTCTCTATAGCAAAGCCTCTGGAGGAGGCGGGGGAAGCTTTTGATAGAGTTCTGTGGTTCTTAAGCATCTGCGCTAACAGACCCTTTTGAGAATCTGTGAGAGCAATGGACTTGCTCCCCCAGAAAAGGGTGAAACATTTGCCCCTAATTTTAGGGGTTTGCTGACTCCCCCATCCTAGTCTGCAGACCTCAAGTGAATAATCCCTGGGTCAGTATAAAATGTTAGATGTGAGATGTTCATTCCTGTGTCTCCTCCCACAGAGAGACAGGGTGACCTTCTCTGGTCCTCCCCCAGTGACACGGGCCTTCTTTCCATCGTGGGTGGGTTTATCAAGATATCGTGTCCGTATGTTCAACGAGTATCAGTAACATTTTCCTCTTAGCCCCAGGGCCTGTGACTGACATAAACATCTGCTTGCTCACATCTTTGTCCTCAGAGTTCATTACTGTGCAGTAAAAAAGCTTAAACTTTCATGTGAATCCTCAGGAATCAGAAAGGAAGAAGGCATTGTTCTAGCCAAGGTTTCCCAACCTCGGGTCTATTGACACTTGGGGCTGGGTATTTATTGTGGGGACTGCTGTGTGCATTATGGCATGTTCAGCAGCATCCCTGGCCTCCACTCGCAGATGCCCCGGCCCTTGGGGGCTTGCTGTGTCCCGGGCGGGGAGAGGCATCGGAAGGTACGGTGGGGGTGTCCCCTGGAAGAGTGGCATATATTCTCCAGCCAGGATGCTTTTTCTTCTGAGTCTTCCCACGGCTGGGTCTTTTTTGCTATTCACATCTCAGCTTCAGTGCTCCTGCTTCAGGGACACCTGTCCCAACCACCAACCCGCCCCTGAGTGGCACACAGTGACATGTTCCTCACTTGCACATGCATGGCGTGGCCGGGGGGTGGCTGATCTGGGGCTGGGTTCAGCTGGGTTGGGCTCCAGGTGTAGCTTGGGTTTTATGGGGTCCCCACGGGTCCCTCGTTCTATACGACTGCACGTCTCGGTGCATATTGTTCTCATGGCAACAGCGGAAGAGGACTTGCGGGCGTATCTCAACATTCACTCGTGTCATATGTGCTGACATCCATTTGGGCCAAAGCAGATGCCACGGTCAGAGTCAGCAGGAGGGAAGGGTCTCGGTGAGGCAGTGGCAAGGGTGTGGCTGTATGACACTTGTCCGGGGGAGTGAAGAATGGGGGCCAGCCTTCTCCCTCACCTTCTGATCCTAAAGCAGCTACCGTCACTTTATCATCTTTATTCTCTGCTGAGCTCTGATAACTCTTGTTGTTGAATTATGTTTCTTTTGTGTCTACTGTTACCAGAATATCCACTGATGGCAGGGGCTTTTTCTGCCCTATTCACTGCTACACGTCAAGCAGCTCCCTGGCACGGGATGGGCATTCACTAAATCTTGAATGAATGAATGAATGAATGAGTAGTTCTGTTTGGGGGATGGGGATGGTAGTGTTGGAGCTGGGTCTTGGGATCGTAACCATAACAGGTATGTGCTGGGTGTTTGACCTGGGTTATGTCGGAGGATCATCACGCATGGCCCTCCATAGGCCAGAGCAAAGGCAGGATGTTCTGGTTAGAGCTGTAGTGCCCTGACATAGCACATCTTCTTAGAGGATTGGAGAGAGGTCCAGCCAGGTAGAAGAAACAAGTGACACTAGAACCCAGTTGTCAGGACTGCCATGTTCCATACCTGTAGGGGAGCCATCAGGTCAGAGTCTGCAGAGTGGTGCCCCTGGGGTTGTGCAGTGCACAACCTGAGAAGCTGTTCTGGCAATGCAGCAGATCATGAGGGACCTCATGTAACATGTCAGGTTGGCTGGATGCCTATTCTAGAAGTTGTCTTTGTTTAGGACGAGGGTGGACATTGAGTGTCTTTTAGCAGAGGCATGCCCAAGCTATGTGACAAGTTGGAAGCTTCTAGAGGTCCTCTTTTTTTGAGGCACATGGTGGAAACTTGACAGATGCCGAGCTTGGAAGGACAGCTCAGTGGTACCCCAAAGCTCGAATCTTGAATTGTGCTGAGTAGGGTTGTATTTACTGGAGACCCTAGACATCTCTTGGCACAGAGATGCTAGAGTTAGCTGCAGGGTAGCATGAGGGAGCCCCCCCCGGCCCCGTTGTCTGCAGACCTCCCCACCTGTATAGATGCTTCAGGTCCTTTCTGGGTTCTGTGCTCCCCATGGGCCCCCAGTGCCTTTGACTTCACCCAGCCTCTGCTGAGCCTTGTCACAACTCAGCTAAGAAACGTAGGGAAAGTCCTGGACTTGTGCTCAGGTCCTGTGCTTGCTGGTTGGGGGCGAGGCCAGCAGTGGACCTGCCCCCCAGGCCATACAGGTCTGGCCAGGCTGCCTTCTGATGTTCAGTCCCCTGGGTTGGGGGCAGGTTTTTATTAGCGTCTTGAAACTCGAACTCTGTGCTTGTTGGGGGGTGTGGGCAAAAGAGGAAAGAGATGTGAGCTCCAGTGTGAGCACCGTCAGGAGATCACAGCCTTGTAGCCTCGTGTCTCTGGATTCAAGTCTCTTCCACAAAATGAGAATACGAACTTTACTTGTTGTGACAAGTAAGCAGGATAGTGAACGTGGAGGCTCTGAGCAAACTCTGTTACGGTATTGTCAGTAGACACCAATTTCCCAGAGTCACTCAGAACATGTCCCCTGGGAGCTGGCTTTCTCATGAAGTAAACAGAGTAAACGGACAAACAAGAAAAGGGTGGGGGAATGCAAAGTGCAGAGACTTCTCTGCAGGCTCTTAAACAGGAAGATGTTATAGAGAGTAAGGGGGGGCTGGCCAGGGCAGGCCTCTGGGAGGAGGGCACATAGCAGGGACCTGACTGATGAGGACCACCTGCAGTCTGCAGTGAGCTCCAGAGGGGGGCGCCCCTGGGCACTGCGTGGGGCCGCCCCAGGCTCTGGCCTGGCTTCCTTGGGTTGGGGAGGCTGGTTACCTGCAGAGGTGCCTGCTCCCTCCATCCTTCCTGCCCCACGGCTCCTTGGAGAATTTTGTGTTTTGTTTTTTCCAAAACATCTAAGTTCGTTTTAATGAACAGAGGCTCCAACGTGGTCTTCCCCCGACACAGAGCATCACGAGGTCTCTGAGGGCGGCTGACAAGGACGTTGACATCCCAGAGCGGCTTTCTCTCTCTGGGTTTCCTTCTCCCCAGTTCTGGAGTGTTCTGGAATCCCCAGGCTGGAATGAGCCTATGGGGTGGGGTCGGCCTGGGCAGGGGAGGCACCAGCCCTCCTCCGATGGGATGACTTCTTTTTTAAAGCCCTGCTTTGAGCGGTCCCATGTCCCCGTGGACATGCCCCCAACCAGGATATTGTGATTCATCAGATTCCAAGGGGAAGGGTTTTGTAAAGGAATTTTCTCACGGCTGTGTTTCTGAGCTGGGGTATTACAAACACTTCATCCGGCTGTCATGGGTTAGATGAAGCTGTCGTCTAAATGTTTACCCACTTGGGAGATTCATTCATTCTCCTCATTATTTTAAAAATCTTGTGTTTTTTTTAAAAAAAATAACAGTTCTTTTGCAGTGAGACTGCTGCCCAGTCTCTTTCCTTGGAGAAAGGGGGCCACTGGGGTAAGAAGAGGTGACCTTGTTGGCACCCCAGAGCAGGGCTTCTCAGGCTCATTGTGTTGGGGGGGGAATCACCCCGAGACTGAAGCCTGGTGTGGGGCGTCCAGAGGAACAGGCTCACGGGGGCACCACGGCCCCCCGCCTGAACCCCCCAAGGAGCCAAGGGCCACGCATCAGGGCTCCTGCTGGCCTCCGGAGCTGCTTCCCAGGGGCAGGTGTCCTGTGTGCGAACCCTGCCGTTGGAGCCCCCCCCCCC
>NW_027397072.1:20268576-20391076 GCF_003265705.2 Callorhinus ursinus | reverse complement strand
TGCTGTGCTCGGGGGTCACTGAGTGCAGTGTCCGAGCCAGTCTTTGTTTCTGAGACCCGCATCGTCTTGAAGCTGTGTGACACCTCCCTGACGCAGTGTGATACCTCCCTGACCAATGTGACTGCCATCCATCCGGCCTCTGTGCGCTTTGCAGGCTCAGCCTTATCCTCTGGATGTTTCCTGCAGGGGACGGTCTCCCCAGCTGTCCTGGCCTGCACAGTCCCCAGCAAAGTGACCGAGCCTCATTCCTCTGTTCAGAGGCTGGGGTGGGAAAGAGCTGGGGTGCAGTGGAGGCGATACTGACTTGAGGGCTGGGTCCCAGGGAGCTGATGAGGCTGGGAGGTCAGGTCTGTGATGGTTTCTGGTCTGCTCCTCTGCTGACCAGAGGCTGAAGGGGTCGGGGTGAGGGACGAGTTGTGACGTGGTTGCACTACCTCAGGTGGGTCTGGGGAGCACGGGGGAGGGTAAGGAGGCAGGGGCCCGCCGGGGGAGATGGGGGGCTGAGCAGGGCTCTTGGGGAGGAGGAGGGGCCTGCCGGGTGGGCCAGGTGTAGCTGGGGGCGGGGTACAGGGAAGGCAGCCCTGGAGGGAGAAGAGAGACCCTCCCTCGTTACGCTGAGGAGCCCCAGGAACTTGCTCTAGAGAACAGCAGCGCTCAGGGCTCAGCATGAAGACACCCATTTGTCCCAGTCACGTGAGAGACACAGTTCAGACTCTCGCCAGGGTTCAGGTTTTCCCTGGGTCTACAATTCTTAACCTGTAGCGGGAACCAAGACTCACGGATGTGTTTTAGAGAAACGACAGCCTCCCTGCTTACCCCACCGTGTCCTCCCTGGACCTGGGCCGCCTCCCGCCTTCGGTGGCCCTGGGGGCGGGGACAGTGTCTCAGTCACCGTGGACTCCTCGGTGCTGGCACCATGCTGGGCTCAGCGCGTGAGGAGTGAAACTCGTTTTTTTCCCCATATCGAGGAGCACATCCATTCTGCTAAGTGAGACATGGTTATAAACGTGAAACAGGAAATGTCTGAATCTGAAGAGCTTAAAGATACTGCTGTTATGTGTGCCCTCGTGCACACCTCTACCACTTTCTTTCAGAACATAAATGTCAACAGCTCCCACAAGAGTGCCTTAGGGCAGGTGTCTGGGTGGCAGTTTTAGTTTTCAAAATGTCCCATATCCTTTCTCGGGGGAGGTGGGGTTACCATATGTAAGTAGGCCAGGGGTGCTTGCAGGATGGGGCTCTGCGTCATGGAATAGAAGAGGTGAGCATGGGAGCAAACCTGTCCCCTGGTTCTGAGCCCTCGCTCTGTCTCCGTTCCTTCTCCTGTAAAATCGGAACAACATGGCCGGTCTTGAGTGGATTAAACAAGGTGAGGCAGGTCAAGCATGTGCCTGTGTCCAGGACCTAATGTGATGTGAGGTGATATCCCAGGCAAGGAACTAAGGCTGGGAGGAGCGTTTCCTGGCCCTGGCCACACATCAGGCCACATAGCGGGGTCACCCGGGAGCATTGGAGACCACTGCCCAGCCCCCCAATCACCTGAGCCCCCCCAGAGGTGGAGCTGGCCGGGCGACCATCACCCAGGTGGCTGTGTTGCTGTGTGTTTTGCATGTTGAGAGCCTCTCCCACAAGCAGAGCAACTCCTCGCTCCCAAACCTTCCTCCCCGCTAGTGGACCCTGGCTTCCTGGATGGAGGTCTCCTTGGCTTAGCAGCATCGCCCAATCTGATTTGTGCCCTGGACTTGGAGGCGGACAGTCACCTGTAGGGCCCTAGCTAATCCTCCCGCCACTTGCTGCCTGGCACGGGGGGATTGCTGAGCTCCTTCCAAGCTGTGGAGCTATGGCTGCGTGGAACAGAGGGGTTGGGCGGGAACAGAGCAACAGCAACTAAAGAAAGGACCCTTTCTTTAGTCGAGGCAAGTTTAGAGAATTAAGGGAGCGCTGAGAATCCCACAGCCTGGGGCTCCTGGGAGAATTCTCTAGAAAGGAATAAGCTCTCTGGGAGGCAGAGGGAGAATTCCCTGGCATGGGAGGGACCTGCAGGACCCACATGAGTCTCCAGCGTGTGGCCCAGCTGTGGCCATTTGCATCCACGTCCCTGCACACGTGAGCTGAGAGTGCAGGTCAGGAAGGGGTGGGCAATGCCCTCTAATTTGGGGTGCTCAGGGGACAGGAGGCAGTGTGACCGACCCATCCTTGCCTTCCCTCCAGCCTTTCCAAGGGGGTCCTGTCCAGGCCCAACCTTCGCCCTCTGAAGTGAGGGGTCAGGACTGCAGGGACTTTCGAGAGGAGTTAGCTCTCAGCTCACAGGTGGTGAAGGAGGAGCTCAGAGAAATACCTGATCTAGCAGGTTGCCCATCCAGCGAGGGGCAGCGCCACAGGCCAGGCCGCCTCCTGCACCTGTTTTCTGCACCTCCAAGTGGAAAGCGAAAGGGAACCTTATTTTAAAATAGGCATAGTTCAAGGAAGGGAGTGCTGCCCCATAGAAATGGTCTCCAGGTGCAAGCTGAACCTGAATCCTGTTCTGCTCCTTGGATAACCATCTTTGGTGGAGGTTGGTCTGAAGCTTTACCACTGTAGTTGCTCTCTGTCTGCAGAGCAGGTGTGGTTTTCTTAGGCGGGCAGCCCGGTGGATCATGACAGCAGTAAGCCTGACATAGCCTCAGCACTGTACACTTTACAGAGTCTGTTCCGTCCACCCCACCAGGTGGTCAGGCAGGGCCTGTTGTGGGGTAAGGAGACCCCTGAGTGTGAAGCTCTGTCCCTGGCCTGGTGTGGCAGCTCAGGCTGGTTGTGGCCAGGGCCAGAGATGGGCCTGTGGCCCCAGGGCAGTTTGCCTTGTCTGGAGCCTCTGGTTGGGAGTCGTGGACACTGGTAGGTATGGGGCCCAGACATGCGAATCCTCAATGTGCAGCTATTCCATTGACCTCCAGGACCCAGAGCCCCATAAGGCCGGAGACCCTTGGCCTTGGTGACTGCTGTATCTGGACCCCGTGTGAGCTTTGGCAAAGTGCAACTGCTCAGTGAGGATGCGTGAGGTACAACCTGACCTTGTTGACTAGCTTCCTATACCATGAACTTGGGGCCGGGCAGATTTCCAAGGCTATACAGTCCCCAAAGGGAGGTGGCCTCTGGGTTGGTAGAAGTTCCTGGACCTCAGGCCAAGACTGGCTTTCAGACTCAGTGTGGTCTGTGTGATTTGCTTTGACTCAACATAAATTGGCGGCCCTTTGGACTATCAGGTATTTAATAAGTGACCTGAGGCCATATGGATACTGACCGCTCAGGTGGGAATGGCCTATCATGCCCAAGCAGAAGTGGAAGAGATATCCCATGAGATTTTGAAGTCGCCCACTTGCCGCATGAATGGTGTAGGCAATCGGGGCTGCCCAGACCCAAGAACACAATGAGGTGTTAGTTGCCGGAACCAGCCATCCAAGGAGCTTTTAAAATCTGCATTTGATGACCAGTATCGAGACACACCTCACCTACTAATAAGTTCATTATTCAGCGGGCTTTTGCTGAGTGCCCAGGCCTGCAGGAACTTTCTGCTGAGGGTGGTGGGTCAGCGTTGATCAGCCCTGATTAAACAGAATTAGAGAAGAATATGGTGTAACTGAGAGTCCCCAGAAAATTCATGTCGGAGTTAACCTCTCTTATTGTCTATTAAACCATCTTGTTTGAAGATCTAAAATTGACTTCCCTGTATTTTTCACCTATTCAGAAAACATTATACTTTTCTAGGAGAACATTTTCTTTCTGTAGGTCTAGAAATGAAGAACTCTTCTGCCTCCCTACCCACATCTCAACTACAAACTTCAGCCTAAATCACACCCTTCAGAGGAGGGGTCTGGCCTCCCCTGGTAGGGACCTCAGGGAACCAAGGTGGGGAGGGTGTGAGCTGGCCTCTGGGGAAGTGGGAGGGGCCGGACCTGGAAATGGGCTTCATAGGAGCTGGAGAAGCGGGAGAAGCTAGAACCTGGTCCAGCCCCAAATGGGACCCAGTCAGGGTCAAAGACTGTGGCCATTAGCAACAAGCACCAGGAAATCAGATGTGGTTTGGATGTTTGGGTCCATATTCAAGGTTACCTGTGGCAGGAGGCGGTCAGCTCTGCGGTCCCAGCAGCCGGCAGAAGCCAGCTGGGGACTATAGACAGCTAGGGGAGCCTCCAGGGAGCTAAGGATGGAGGAACAGACTCTCAGTGCCCAGGAAGTCCTTTGTGCCACTGTACCAAGCTTGCAAAACAGATGTCTGGTGCCCAGAGCTGCCCTTTCCCCTTCCCGTAGCTTCCTCATGGGACCTGGGTACTGGTACTGGCAGGTGGGTTGGCTGAGGGGGTGCATGTGAATCCCAGCCACCTACACACCCTAGCACCACGTGTAAGATAGTGTGATGACCAGGTCAGCCCAGGACTGCTGCATGTCCCCTGTGACCTTCCATACAACCTGCAGCTTTCATACGCTCCTGGCTAGGGGATCTGGGGTTGGTATGCTCTCCCACCCTGCTAATCAGCACAGCAGCTAAGGGTACCTAATAGGTTCTCAGTGGTGGTTGAACAAATGAGTTAGTGAGTGAATGAATGAATGAATTGGGTAGCAGAGGGACTGCTCAGGCCACACAGGTGGATGGGATTGGCCAGTTTAGCTGTGGTATGAAGCAGGAGGGGAGAACAACCCCTCAACTCAACCAGCCTTCCAGGCGCGGGCCTCACCCGCCCGTGGTAAATGGGACAGGGTCTGCTCCAGGGACCTAAATACCCCATCGAGGGCAGGGGCTTGCTGGGGCCCTCCCTGGACACCAGGCAGCTTGGGGTTTGATTTTCGTTACCACCTGTGCCCCCCTTCTCCATCCCTCCTCCTGAGCATGTGCCTTCCTCATTGTCCTTTTCTCTCCTCGGGGCACAGATCCTGGCCAACGTCTTCCTCTACCTGTGTGCCATCGCCCTGGGCATCATGTCCTACTACATGGCGGACCGCAAGCTCCGCAAGGCCTTCCTGGAGGCCCGCCAGTCGCTGGAGGTGAAGATGAACCTGGAGGAGCAGAGCCAGCAGCAGGTGAGGCTCTTTCGGGGTGGCCTCAGGGCAGTCTGGGCCCGGGGCCGGGAGCCGTGGCTAGAGAGGGGCCAGGGGTGTGGGGGCCAGTACGGCAGCCCCCCCCAGGTTTGGAGTTCACTGCCAGGGTCAGGTGTTGACTGCCTCCTGGGCCTCTCGCCCTCAGAGGGCTCCTCCTGACTTCAGGGAGCTTCTCTCGCCGGAAACTCCCTCCTCTCTCTTCCTCTGTGCTTGACCTAAACCTCTCCTCCTTCTGTTTTGTTTTGTTTTGTTTTCCCCCTGTAATTTAAAACTTTTTAAAGAACTAGCTGATCCAAGCAGTCACCAATAACTCCCTGTGTTCCTCTCTCAGACTAAAAAGTTCTGTGTGTTTATTTTGAATGCTTTTTCCCTGCGGGCATCACTTCAGGTCCACCCTCCTCTGCCCACTTTTCTGGTTCTGCGGCGCACTGGCCCTGAGCACCTGCGGCGGGCCCGGCGCTGGGTCTCTGCAGCCGCGGTGGGCCCAGCCGTAGCGGAGGCCTTCCCGGTGAGGCCCCCCAGCCCACTCCCCTCCACCCAGGGCGCTAAGTTTCCTTCACGCTCAGGGCAGGTTCCTACTTCCTTCTCCTTCTAAGTCATTGATGAAGAAGTAAAACCAGCCCAAACCCTGGGGACCCCGCTGTTTACATTTTTCCACGGAGAGAAGTGCGTACTGCCCCTGTTGTTTACTGGCTTTACTCCAGCCCAATCCGCCCGGTTCTCATGTGATTCAGTCTTTTAAATAGTTTCTGGTCTGGATTCATCTCAAATGCCTTTCAAAGGTCTGCAGAAATTACATCCGCCAACTTCCTGTTATCCATAGGTTTATTTCCCCCTAACAAACAAACTCAATAGGTGGAAAATACAGGATTGTCTGTGTTGGGAACCATGTCATTTTGGGTTCAGGTGCTGCTCTTGGCTCTGGATTCACTGAAATTGCTGTTTTCACAGACCCTGCCACTTGGGCGGACAGAGCCATAGTTTTGGGGGCCACTGTAGAAGCCTTGCCAAGGAGCCCCATTGGCGGGCCTCAACTTCTCCCAGACGGTGCTCTTCAAAGGCTCACACTGAGTCGTTCGCTGAATCCTGAGCATGTGTTTTCTCTGTTTACCAAGGAGAGCTAGAAGCTTCTGAGCTGGGCCTTGGACCCAGCTTCTTCAGAAAGCAGGTTTTAGAAGGGGACACTCTCCAGCTTCCGTTGCCACAAAGGGCCAAGTTCAAGCTTAGCAGCTCATTGTATTTGTCTCCTTTTCCCCGTCCCTGCATCCCGTGGTTACCCAGGAGCTGCTCCTGCTTGAATGTATGTAAAGAATCCCACTTGACTCGCTTTATAGTCTCTTGAAAGGTGTTCTTCGGTTTCTGTTTTTTTATGCTGTCTTGTTTCTCTTTGCATCTCACATCTCCCACTGTGGAGGCATCCCTCTGGGTCCTCTGCGTTAAAAAATGCCTGTGTCCCTGCTCAGCTAGGTCAGGAGTTCTTTTTTTCTCTAGTATTTGTGCAGTTTTCAGCATCCCTGTCAACCTTGTCTGTCACACAGCATATAATTGGCATAACTCAGGACATCTTCTGTCACATCGACAGTGCTTGGGGGGGGGCCTCCTGGGGTGGTGGGGAGGGTCGTGCATCTCCCCTGGATCTGTTGTTCTCTGCATAGATAATTTAGACAAGCTGCCCATCTCTCCCAGCCTCGCTTCCCTCGTCTGCAAAGCAGGGTATTGATACTTGGCTTGTGGGGTTCCCTGCAGGTAGAAACACAGGCGGAAGGGCTTTGTAGACTGTAGAGCTTGGACATGCTGATGATCAGGCTGCAGTGCACGGGCCACGCAGGGCTTGGGCATTTTCTGATGCCCCCTCCGGGCAGGGTCAGTGTCAGGAGCCCCCATCCTGGCAGAGAGGGCCCTGTGGTGTGCTCCAGGACGCCCGTGTGCTACGTCGCCGCCAGGGGGCGCTGCAACCTTTCCGGGGCACCCTGCGGCCCCACCATGCTGCCTGCCCAGGGCCACAGCGGCAGAGCGGACTGGCTTCAGGAGCAAGAGGTCCAGGGAGGCGGAAGGGAGGTGCTGGGGGCAGGAGAGGCACAAAGGTACATCCCTGGGCCGAGCTGGGACACCGCAGGTGCCTGTAAATACCCATCACGTGGAATGCATTTGTCTCGCCCAGCTCTAGCCTCAGTGTGACCTTGGGACAGCATCTTCACCTCTTTGGGCCTCACTTAGTTTCCCTATGTGTAAAGTGTACCTGAGAATAAAACCTTTGGCGAAAATGGGATAATATGAGTGAATCCCTTTGGAAAGGAGAAAAGCCCTGTTACCAACAGGAGGGGTGGAATTCTGCAGCCCACCAGCACCACCGTGCCCTGCAGTTTGCTCGTGTTTTCCTTAGGACTCTGGTTGACTGTGTGCGTGAGGGAGATCTGCTTGCATTTTTACTTTCTTCCCATGTCCTTGGCAGGTTTGGGCATCGTGGTTGTGCTGGACTTAGGAACTAATTTGAGAAGTGTTTCCTTTTTCTAACCTGGGAGAGCTTGAAGAACACACAGGTTCTTTACAGGATCAGAAGGACTCCCTAGTGAGGCCCTGTGGCTCAGGAGTTTTCCTTATGAGATTCAGTTTCCTTCACAAGTACAAGGTTTTTAGTTTTTTGGTTTTTTTTGTATAAGTTATAGAATGTTTTTGTTTTTTCAGGAACTTATCCATTTCGTATAAATGTTACATTTTTTACATGTTTATCCTCTTTTTATCTTGTTTGTGGGATTTGTGGCAATGTTCCTTTTTCTTTTCTTTTTTTAAAGATTTTTATTTATTTATTTGACAGAGAGAGACACAGCGCGAGAGGGAACACAAGCTGGGGGAGTGGGAGAGGGAGAAGTGGGCTTCCCGCCGAGCAGGGAGCCCGATGGGGGCTCGATCCCAGGACCCTGGGATCACGACCTCAGCCGAGGGCAGATGCTTAATGACTGAGCCACCCAGGCGCCCCAGCAATGTTCCTTTTTCATTACTGGTATTGGTAGTTTGTGCCTTCTGTCTTTTATTTGTCCTTAATCTGTCTTGCTGAGGTTTGTTAATGTTTGAGCCTTTTCAGTGAACCACCTTTTTACTGCTCTCTTTGTACACTTCCATAATTCATTGTTTTTTACTTTGATTTTCTTTTACTTTCTTCAGGGTTAACATCATGTTCTTTTTTTACCTTCTCAAGATGGAATTTAGCTAACTAATTTTAGCATTTTTCTTTTCTAAAACATGCACCTGATGCTATGGATTTCCCTCATCACTTGCTTTTTGCTTTCTTCTACAAATTTTGATATGTCCTAATTTCCATCGAGTTATCTTTGATCCACAGGCTATTTGAGTGTACATTAATTAATTTGCAAACAGCCAGGGAATTTTAAGGTCATCTTTTCATTATTGATTTTTAGTTTACTTCTGCTGCAGTCGGAGAACATACTCTATGATTTCAGTCCTTTGAAATTTGTCGGAACTTGATTTTTGACCTTGCATTTTTTTTAATGATTTTGATGCACTTAAGGACAACATGTATTTTCCAAAATGCATCAAAATATCTTTCAACAATGAAATAATGTTGATACGTGTCAATCATGATGCATTTGCATCTACCCCAAGTCAGTACTTTTACCTTTTTGGTCACAGGGCAGGACCTCACAGTGCTCAATTCCCTCTCCCCCAGACTTTTGGGCGATTGTAATGTATGTTAACTCAACATAGATTTGAAGCCGCGTGAGACGGTATGTTTGCAGTCTTCCACAGCAAATAGCCAGTGCGCCTACCTGCCCCTGTCTGCCCTCTCAGATGCTCTCTATTTCTTCATTTCTGTGCTTCCCTTTTCTTGAAGAATTCCCCTTAGTGTCACTTTTCATGAAGGTCTGTTGGTGGTAAATTCTCTCCATTTCTGATTGCCTGGAAATGTGTTTATTGCTTTCAGTTTTGTAGTTCACTTGTCGGAGGGAGAATTCTAGGTTGACTCTGCTTTACTCTGAGCCCTTTGAAGGCATCTCCTGAGATCCTGTGGCTTCTACTATTTTTGTTAAAATTCCAGCTGTCAGACATACTGCTGCTCCTTTTAAAGAAATGAGTAGTTTTTCCTCTGGTTGCTTTTATAGTTTGTCTTTGGTGTCCACGGTTTCATAATGATGTGTGTAGCACTTTTCTTTGCAGTTACTCTGCCTGGTATCTGAAGAGCTCTTTGAATTGATGGTTTGATGTCTTTCATCAGTTTTGGAATTTTCAGCCAGTATCCTTCTGCTTCATTCCATCCTTCCAGGACTCTAGGTGTCCTTATTAGACAGTTTTACCATATTCCATAAATCTGTTTTTGTTGTTTTTTTTTTTTCCTGAATCTCCCCCCCCCCCCTCTTTTTTTTTTTTTTTTTTTACTTTCAGACTGAACATTTTACTGACCTAACTTCCAGGTTACTAATCCTCTTATCTGCTT
Organism: Callorhinus ursinus; assembly: GCF_003265705.2. Classification (NCBI taxonomy): domain Eukaryota; kingdom Metazoa; phylum Chordata; class Mammalia; order Carnivora; family Otariidae; genus Callorhinus; species Callorhinus ursinus. Next base: position 20,381,553 of record NW_027397072.1, on the reverse strand, counting down.
TGTTAAATCAATGCTTGAGCTCATCTGTGGAATCCTTAATTGCACTATTTTTTCATTTCTAGAATTTTCACTTGATTTAAAAACAAAACAGTTTCCAGTACTCCAGTTAAGTTCTTCTTGTTGTCATCTATTCTTCGGAACATACGAAACATTTTAAAGGCTCTGACAACTGCAATATCTGATGTACCAGTGGGTCTGCTTTTCCCTATTGACTTTTGGTTTTTCCCTATTGACTTTTGCCCTCTCATGATATCCTGGCCTTTTAAAAAAAAAAAAATGCTGGATAAATTAAAGGCTGAATATCGTGTACAGAGAATAGTAGCGGCTCCGGTGGGTGTGTCTCTCCAGAGAGGATTTACTTCTCTTGCAGCTCACCTTGATCCACTGTGGGGTCAAGAAGATTTAGGGCTGGGTTTTAGTCTGAGAGCTGGTTTCTCTTATGTCTCCTCTTAGGAAATAATCCTTCAGGGGTTTTAACTCAAAGGCTGGTCCCCCTCTTGAGGGACCCTGAATTCCCAGCACTAGGAGACTGCCCACAATCCCCTTCGATTTTAGCCTCTCAGCTGTCGCTTTCTGCTTGAGTTCTTGGTCTCTCACGCGTCCTGTAGCTTGCCGGTTGGCAGACATGTCGAGGGGGTGTGTGGAGAGAAAGGTTCTCTCCTCTCTAGGACCTCACCCCTGTGCTCTGCCTTGAAATCCTTGCTCACTGATCTTTGTTTCTCTGGCCCCTTGAAAGCGTATAGCCTTGCTCTTTGGCCGGCCTCTGAACCCTGGCCTCAAGGGCAAAACATGGCCGAGTGTGTCAGGTTCACTGAAATGGGTTTCCCTGCCCTCAGAGACCTTGTCCCTTCTCGTCATAGCTCCCTGTGTGGTTTCCCATGGTCCTCGGATAGCTGTCTTATCCAGCGTTTATGGTTGGTCCTGGCTGAAGTGTTGGTCTGGTGCAAAGCTCCTCTATAATAGCAAGAAGCAGGGGGTTGGACATTATCTTCAATGTCTTGAAGTTAATTTTTAAGTAGCTTACAGTGTACATGGTATAAAATTATGAAGGTGTGAAAAAGGCTCTACCATGGAAAGTAAGGTTCCCTGCATGGCTGTCCACCTTGCCACCCCTCAGACCACCACTGTCATGTCTGGTGGACACTTTCAGGATACCAGTTACTTCCAAATCTGGAACACAGACTTTGCACACGCATGCAAGTAGTATACCCCCTCTTCTGCCCCAGATCTTTCACCTGCTGTCTTTGAGAGAGCTCTAAGGTGACATGGCATTGCCTCATCCTTGTTAACGACTGTATTGTATTCCATGATCGAGAAGTAACGTTTCTTTAACTGGGCTCCTAAGTGTACGGTTCAGTGGCATTCAGTTCACGGTGTTGTGTGCAACCTTCACTGCTGTTCATTTCCAGGATTTTTTCATCATCTCAGACTGAAACTCTGTGGCCATGAAACACTAGCCCCCCATCCTCCTTTCCTCTGGCCCTGGCCACCACCACCCTACTTTCTATCTCTGAGTTTCCCTTTCCTCGGAACCTCATGTCGGTGGAATCACGTCCTTGTGCAACTGGCTTCTTGTGCTTCGCACAATGTCTTCAGAGCTCACCTGTGGTGCAGCACGTGGTGGGACTTCCTTTTCAAGGTGCAATAATACTCCGTTGCCTGCATACAGCACATTTGTTTATCCTCTCATTTGTGGATGCACACTTGGGTTGTGTCCGCCTCCCAGCTGTGGTGAATCGTGCTGCCGTGAACATGGGTAGACAGGGACCTGTTTGACTCTCTGCTCTTGATTCTTTGGGGTATATACCCAGACGTAGAATTGCTGGGCCATGTGGTAGGTCTAGGTGGTAGTTCTCATTTTTTGAGAAACCAGGCACGTACATTGTTGAGAAATGTTACCGAATTGTCTCTCGTAGAGGTGCAAAGAATTTACACTCCTCCCAGCAATGAACCAGAATGCGCTTAGGCAGTTAAATTTCCCTTGTTTATTGAGAAAATGCTTCTTTGATATGGAACCCTGCAGCTCCTCCAAAAATGCCTGTTTGAAAACCCCAGTGGCAGGGCAGAGGTCCCATGGAGGTAGTGACATCCTGTGAGCACTTTCCTGCTGCTTACTCATTTGGCTCAAATCACAGCCAGGTAGACTGAGGCTTGGGAGAGGTTTTCTTGTTTGTATTTTTTAGGACACATTGTACGGTATTTGGTAAACGCAGACAAGTATCAAGAAAAAAACACTGATAGAGGATTATTCCTGCAAGTCTTTTTTGTTTTTCTATGTTTTGAGGGTGTCTTCACCATGTTATCTTGATTATGGAAGTTAACACCTTATTCTCATAGATAGCTGTTAAGAATAGCAGCTAAGAACCAGATCTTTGAGTCTGGATGCCTGTGTCATGTGGTTACTGTGGGGGCCGAATGTAGAGTGTGTTTTGCACGGTGCCTGCACCTACGAGGCACCTGGGCTATCTCCCTATCGGACTGTTGTTGTTGGATAAAAATCTGAAGATAGAAGTATAGAAGAGACCACCCAAACTTCCCATCCTTTGGGTGTTTCTTTTAAAAATAATTTTAAAAACTACATCATGATAAATTGTGTTCTCAGCTAAAAAAGGTTTTAGAACTTTCCATGTTTGCTTTTTTTTTCCCTTTTTCCTTTTACGGAGGTGAAATTCTTATAACATCGAGTTAACCATATGAAAGGGTGCCATTGAGTACCTTCTCGATGCTGTGCAGGCAACCACCTCTAGTTCCAAAACATGTTCGTCACTCCAAAAGAAAACCCCATACCCAAGCCTGATCTTTAAGACCACATAAGAAAGGCACTGGGTGAGCGTTGGGTCAGCCCCGAGCAGCAGGTGCATTTCCTTGCCAGTAAGGACCAAGACCTGAGATCCTTGCACACACCCACTGTCCTGTGCGCGTGCCTCTCCCTGGGACTGACGCCAGGGTCTGAAGCCTGCACCAGAGGCAAGTCCGCCTGGTGAGCTTGGACCTGGGATTTGCGTCCATCGCTTCCTCCAGCATTTTCTGGGCAACAGTGAGACCCGGCTTTCCCACCTCCTCACCGTGTGATGTTGGCACTCTGCCTGTCTGGTCTTCACTTTTCTGCAAAAGTGAGATTAAAGATAATGCCATTGTCACGGAGTTGTCTGGAAATCATTTGAAATAAGAACACTGAGTTGAGTCTAAATAACGTGAAGCCCTTTCATGGCTCCTGCCCTGGGGACACTGGCTGGAGGAAGGGCCACAGGTAGGATGAGACCCAGCTTGCTCCCTCCCTGGGCAGCGGGGTGGACTTGACATCCCGGGAAGGCCGGCTGAGTGCAGGTGAGGAGGAGAGGTCAGCAGTCCCATTTCACTGTCCTCCTGTGAGGACCTCTGGTGAGAATAAGAATGAGATCGTAGATGGGAAAATGCTAGAAAGGGCTGCAGAAAGTCCTAGAAGCTGGTTTGGTTGTGGCTCCCATGTGAGGGGTTGTCTGAGGTCAGTGCCACTGTGGCCACTCACAGTGTTTAAATGACTTTGTAAAAAATTCCTAATTCAAAAATTGCTCAGTATATCCTCTGCAGAGGACACTTCATTTCAGAGTTTAGTTATATCACGGTTCGTGTCTCACTTTGTATTTTGTCGGCGTGTATTTATCTTGTTTCCCAAGCTGCCTGGGGAGGAAGCGGCGTGTGCGCCGAGGGGAGGGCCTGCCCTGGCGGCTGGGTGGCCTCCAGTGGGACGGGGGTCTCCTCTCCAGGCCTCCTCCCCTTCCTCCGATGGGCTGAGGGGATCCCATCCCAGGTCCTCTGCTTCTGTTTTCCTTGCCCCTGTCACCTGGGAGGTCATACTCTCCTTCGCCAAGATGACCAACCTCCTGCTGATAAAGGCAGGCAACTCCTGACAGGTGGGCCACCAGCCCTGGTCCCCCAGGAAGGTGCAAAGCAGCCCCGGGCCCTGGTGCTCAGGCTTCCGCTTCGCCTTGGGCACCGAGGTGGGCTTGTCTGCGTGGTGAAGAGAAGTGGGATGGAGGTCTCGGATTCCAGTCGCCTGGCTGCAGGCCCAACCGCTCTGAGGGCCCCAGGGAGCTGAGGCTTGGGGATGGCGGCCCTGGCGGGCACGGGGCACTTTGGTTCTGCTGAGCGCCTGTCTCACTTTGTAGGCAGTCCCCGGCATCTGCCTGTGACATGGGGCCATCAGGGGGGACTTGGGGCCTCTCTCCAGCCTCCCCAGCTCCAGGGGCCTGTTAGGGTAGAGGGCAGGGAGCCCAGAGGCCTGGAGAACTGGCATCGTTTTTCTTTATTCTCATGTGGCCGTATTCCAGGGTGTAGTTGGGGACCTCGAGGGTTGCTAAGTGCCCCAACTGTGGCCTGGCAATAGCGGGCCAACGGGAAATCCGTGCAGCACATACCTGTCACCAGGTACAAACGACAGAATTCTGAGCTGCTTTGGATCTCACACTCAGAATTAACTTCCCAGGGAGGGGGCCATGGTTGAAGGAGGATGCTGGGGTTGGGGCCGGGGGGGAATGGCGGGATGACAGGCTGTGGCAGAGGCCAGTGCTTCCTTTAGGCCGCATTCCATTAGACGGGCCGGCCTGTCCTTATTCAGGGAAGAGAGGGCTGCCCCCAGTCCCCGTCAGAGGTGAGGAGCGAGAGCCCACGGCTGACTGCGGAGTTGATTCTAGGTCAGAGAAGCGTCCACAGGTCTCAGTGAGGGCCAGGGGGCCAGGTCCTCTTCGTCTGGGGCACCCTGAGGAGCGTGGTGCCGGTGGACGCTGGGTGGTTTTCCATGTAGCTGCTGGGGGGATGTGCAGGAGAGAAGAGCCCCTTCTCTCTGCCTTTCCTTCTACTTAAACCCAACACCCAGGGTCACCATGACCAGGGGATGGTGTTTCTTCTTCATGCTGGAGTCTTTCCCCAGGTGGGTGACCTTCTGCCCTTGAGGTCTTGGAAGGAAGAACCACCCATTACCATGAGAGTCACAGACTTCTCCCCTGGGAGCCCCAGAGTTTGGGGACTCGGGAGTGCTGTCCTTTCATAAGCTCAGCTGTTTCTTGCCTTCTTGAATGGCCCTCCTCGCTGACCTCTGCCCACGCCTTTGGCCCTGAGGGTGAGGCAGAGAGTAATCTCGCCCCTGCGCCCTGTTCTCACGAGAGGTTGGTGGGGGAGATGGAAGTCACACAGCCTTCACACAGAGAGACAGACACACAGACACAGAGCGAGAAAGGCACACAGAGACCAGCTACGTCTTGCCCTGGGGTCGGGCTTCTAGTGTCCATCCTTAAAGTGTCTGCTCTTGTCCTGGCAACAGTGAGATCGGGGCTGGGGACCTGCCTCCTGGGGAGCCACTGGGGGGAGGGGAGGCAGGTGTGGGGTGGGACGAACGTGGCCCCACTGTGCTGCGGTGGCGCTGCGTCTTGCTCCTCGCATGGGGGCCTGGGGCCAGGCTGTTGCGCCGTCAGCACCTGGTGTCCATTGTCCACTAGACAGCCACAGAGGGCCCCCACTCCCCGACACTGGCCTCGAAATCTTGCTACCTTAACGTCCTCACGGACCTACTCGCCAATGTATCTGATATTTTTAAGTTGTATTTTAGCCTCGAGCGCATCTTGGTTTGAGAAAAGCCAGAAGGCGAATCTCCTGTGGCGGGAAGCAGGGATTCGTGCTTCCGTGGGTTCCAGCCCCCACCTCCTGGGTTTCACAAAATGTTCTTCATTCTAGCGTTTCAGGATTTAGCAGAACCAATCCACGTTTTAGATAACGCAAGTGATGAGCCCACAGAGGACACGTTGTTCCAGAGCCTTGGAGGGCTCCTGGTGGTGGGAGGGCGTCTGCTGCGTCAGGTAGCCCCGGGCGCTGGTGGCGGTGACAGGACTGTGTCTGGGCTGTGTGGCTTCCGAGCTGCGGCCCTGCTGGACCCTGGGGGGTCAGAGCCACATCCCCCCCCCGCAGCACGTGTACCCCGGTTTTAGCGACTGCTGTCCCTGACCAGTGTGGCTGGGGTTGTGGAGCGTCCCGCCCTCCCTCCGGCCAGAGGACTGACGTTTGGTTTCATCAGGAGGTAGTTTATCAGAGAGTTACTTCGTGTGGAGCCCTGGGCTGCGTTTTTACTGGATTATCTCCTTGAATCATCTCCGAAAACCCAGCGAAGAAGAGTTGGTGCGCCCCGCCACCCCACCCCCGGCAGGGGCTTCTGTTGGGTAGTCTCTGGACCACATCCGGCCTGTGGGGATCTGCTTCCTTTGACCGGCCCGGAGTTTGAAACATTTCTAGTACTTAGAAATTTGGACGTTCTCTATAAAAACTTGTATTTCTGACTGCCTTGGAAAACGGAAAGATACGACAACACAGGGCTCAAGAGTCAGACTTTGATTCACATCCTCACCAGCCACTTACTTGCCACATGACCACATAAGCCAGTTACTTATGCCCTCTGAGCCCATTTCTTTGTGAAGTGGGAATGGAGTAAGATTGTTAAAAGGTCTAAAAGAGAGCATTTATTCCACAAATATTGTGGGCACCGTTCTCGGCACCAGGGATGCAGTTGTAAGCGGAACAGATTCCAGTGGGGGAGACGGATTAAACAAGCGAGCATATGCTATTAGCAGGTAGGAAGGTGGTGGGCAAAGCAGGGGGAGGAGCCTAGGAATTGCCTGGGGTGGAGGGAGGTTGCCATTTAATATCATGTGACCAGAGAAGACTTTCTGATAAAGTGAGATTTGAGCAGAGACCGGAAGTCAGGGTGTGAGCCATGCAGTGTTAAGGGAGAGGGAGCAGTAAGTGCCAAGGCCCTGAGGTATGTTCACATGACATCATGGCAGTGGCTGCAGGTGGGGTTCTAGAAGTGAGGGGAAGGGAGCCGGGAGGTGAGGTAGGGAGGTGCTGGGCGTCAGGTCCTGCAGCGCCTTGTAAGGACCATGGCTTTTCCCCCCCGGAGGCATTGGAGGGTTGGAGGTTTTAAAAGGATCTGTGTGGCTGCTGGTGGAGAAGAGAGAGCAGTGGAAGCAGGGAGACCAATTTGAAGCAATGCAGTCATTTTTGGGGGAGGGAACAGTGGCTCAGACCAGGATGGAGGTGGTGAAAGGAATGACTCTGGGTGTTTTTTGAAGGCAGAGCCAACAGGATTCACTGCTGAGTGGCATGGGAGGTGGGAGAGTGAAGAGTCCATGATGGCTGTCGGGATTTGGGCCGGGAGGCCGTTGGGAGGGGGGGATGGTGAGAGGCACAGGTTTGGTGGGGGGTGGAGAGTCCGTCTCAGCGACATCCAGGCGGAGAGTTGAGGGGACACATCTCATCCCGTGCCCTACCTGCGTGTCTGGCAGGCTTGCTGGGCTGGGCCAGCATCTTCACACTCCGGAGGGGCCCTCCCGGGGTGAGGATGGTGGGTCCTCTAGGACAAGGGCCTCAGGCTGGGGAGTCCGGCGAGAGTTGGCAACCACATGGCTCCTGGGGAACACTTACCGCTTCTCCTCAAAGACAGTAGGCGGGGATTTTGCTACCAGGTACGTGAGTCCCAGACCTGCCCCGGAGGCTCTCGGGGCCTTCCGGAAGCCAGCCGGAGGGGGCCCAAAGGGAGAAGCTCCCCATACCAATGTCAGTTTCTGTAACGACTGCCTCGGCACGTCAGCCAGCCCCTCTCTCTGCGTCCTGGCCTGTGTGGTTGGGAACGTGACGCGACGTGCCCGTGGAGCCAGAGGATCTGGCTGGGGTGCGGCTGGGATTCTGCGGTTCTCTGGCTCCCTTAAATCTTCAGCAAGAAAGGAGTCTGGGAGGGCAAAGGAGAGCGCGTGGCGCAGGGCCCGGGTCAGATCGGGCTGGGAGAAGTGTGTTCGGACTTGGATTTATAACATGATGGACGTGGATTCTTGGGTGGGTGCTGGCCAGTGCACACTGGGGAGAACGGAGTCCTGATCCACGTGGAAGGACAGAGGAGGGTTAGGGAGGGCTGAGTGCAGAGGTGGAGAGGGACACGTGGCAGACAGGTCCTTCCCGGAGCACCCGGCGCTCGTCCCTCTCGTGGGAGGGACTGGGGTCGGGAGCCCAGCCAGAACTGGGGTGGGGCCGAGCAGAGGCCCAGAGAGTAAAGGAAGGTGGGAGCTGCGTTTTGGAAAAGCACTGGTGAGGTTTACTGCTCCAGGGGGAGGAGGCAAAGGGGAGCAAAACCAAACCCCCTGTGCCCCTCACAGGTGGAGAGCTGGTCTGTCAAACCCCCTGGAATCTTCACGCCTGGGGTGGGTTGAGCAGGGGCAGAAGCCCGTGGTTGGGCTCCCACCGCAGACACGGCAAGTCTTTCCCACTGACCACAGATGTGGCCTCGGCGTCCTTCTCTGGGCAGCGGCTCCCCGTTACCCTGGGTTGGCCCGTAAGCTGCACTTACTTGCTACAGTGTTCTAGAACTGCTCTGATATGGTAGCCACTAGTCACATGGGGCCATGTACTTTTAAATTAATTAAAATTTAAAAATTAAGCATTAGTGCGTCTGCTGTACTAGCCACGTCTCCTGTGCCCAGTAGCTACGCGTGGCTCGTGGGACCATCTCAGACAGCATAGACCACAGAGCATTTGTTTGATTGCAGAAAGTTCTAACAGTGCTGTTCTAGAGGCGATGGCTGGCTCCTTGGGCCACAGCTCCTAGTTGACAGCTCATTATCTCACCAAACCTCTAAGGAGCACCTGCTCTGTGCCAACCACACTGGGGGAGGGCTGCAGACACCACACACATGGCCGTCTTTGGGCCCAAAGTGTGGTCTCCTGAGACGGTAGTCCCCTTGGCCTGCACGGTGGGCCCTGTCTCTGGAGACCGTCCAGGAGTCCAGGTAAGTGTCCCCTCTCCCCCTGGAGCAGGGTCAGAGTTCTGGGCTGCCCCTGGGTCTGTGTGATTTCTGCACTGTCCCAGATGATATGGCCTGGTGGTGGCCCCCATGCCGAGATTAAGTGTGGCCCTGCTTCCTTCTTGGAGCTGACAACTTGAGAGACTCTGGGGATGCCGGCTCGGAGTCTGTTTTCACATTGGAGGGGCTTGTTTAAAGAGATGCTGGTCTTTGAGCAACCCAGGAATGCCCACAGCCCTTGGCTGAAGACAGCAAAGCACTCCTGCCCCATGAGACCAGTCACTTTCCAGGTGACCTGAGTGCCCCGGCCATCAGACCTCTTGGGAGTACTGTTTACCTTTGACCTTCCCAGCATTTAGCCTGGGGACTTGCAGAGATGACCAGTGACTGTTCTTTGAGTGAGGTGATAACCATGTCTTTGGATGGGGCAGCCCGTGCGGGTCGCTCGTCTGGACGGTGGCTGCCCGCCCCAGGCACACGGCAGCACGGGAGTTTCCCGATTTCACGTGTCGTGGCCCTTGGCCCTCTTCATCAGGGAGAGGTGAGCTGTGTGGGCTCTGACCTCCCAGGGCCGGCGGGCCAGCCCCTCCTGCTCCTCGTGTCTTTCCTGCTGCCTCCTCTGCTCAGCTGGCCAGGCACCTGTTGTGGTCCTTGGACCTTTTTTTGGCTTTCAAGTGGCCTGGAAGCTCCAAGAATCTGGAGAAATCAGACCCAGAGCAGATGTGTTTGTGGACAGCTGTGCATCTGCTCACAGCCTGTGATGGGTTGTAGTGACGTGTGTATGTGCGTGTGTGTGTGTGTGTGTGTGTGTGTGTGTACGTACACACGGTACATGCAGAGGACACACAGGCATGCAAATAGACTACATGCTTGCTTCGTGCAGACACCACACACCCACCCAGCTACCAGGGCACTGCTGATTTCTCTCTCCATTTTAAGTCTCCCCCTTCCTTCCACCTCTTTACAAAGATGTTGTAGAAACTTAGCTTCTCATCAGCCAAGCTCATGTATCCAAATCCCTGCTGGCCACCGCCTGTAACTTAACTCCTGAATGCCTCGTCAGGGCCCCTGGGAGAAGCGTGGGCCTCCTGCTTCTGTCTCAGTCCTGAGCCGTACAAAGGCAAGGCCTGGCCTGAGTCAGTGCTGAGGAGAAGGGGGCTTGATTGGTTCCTTCCCAGAGCCTGGTGGAGGCCACGCGGACAGCCTGCCCTGGTCAGGGGCTCACGGCCCACCTGAGCAGTGTGGCAAATACTTGTTTACAAATCCCCTGCCCGGGCCCAGATGCACACTGCACCCCAGCCGATCCCCGACCCCGCCCCACCTCTGCACAGCACCCAGACGCACGCTGCACCCCAGCCGATCCCCGACCCCGCCCCACCTCTGCACAGCGCCCAGACGCACGCTGCACCCCAGCCAGTCCCCACCCCCCACCTCTGCACAGCGCCAGGGACGCACGCTGCACCCCAGCCAGTCCCCACCCCCCCACCTCTGCACAGCGCCCAGGGCGGGCCTCCAGTGCTTCTCCCTGGGATCTGGGTCGCTTTTTTGCTCTACCCAGAAAGCCTACTAGAAACTTTCAGGGCTTGTTCTTTCTTTTGCCTCATTTGGTTCTTTTCCCAGAGAAGGTCAAGGCCTTGACTAGGTGTGTATTTTTAGGATAGCCATCAAAGCACTGCAGGGCTGGGGAGAGACCACGTGAGGCAGCTTCCCCACCTTCTCCATCTCTCTGTATGGACCCATGTGGCAGGGCCCCAGGCCTTGGCTTGGCGAGTCTGGCAGGTCCCTGTCCCCTGGGCCAGGCTCCAATCCTGTGGCGGACACCCTCCTGTCACCTCCTCACCCAGCGTCCGGGACCGGAGCTCACTAGCTCTCAGCGCAGCACATTCTTTGTTTGAACTGCTTGACTCTTAGAACATTTTTCCTGCTCTAGAAGCCAGTCTGTTCCCCAAAGCCTTCCCTCGCTAGCTTCCTCTCGTGGGAACCTCCAGAGCCAGTGCCATCCCTTTTCCACATAACCCTCAGGCCTGAAGGTTGCTCCCGTGTTGCTGTGGAGGCCACGCTTCTCTGGGTGGTTCCCAGCCTCTCAGCCCACCTCTGATGCCTGGCCTCAGGCTCCTGCACCTAGTGGTCACTCCCCAATGAGGGCCTAGTGAACTGTTGCCTTGAGGAAATCTGTCTCTCTGAATGCTCCTAAAGGGGCGCTTCCAAACTTTAATGTGGTCACGAGTTACCTGAGGGTATCTGGGCCTCATGAGGAACCGGCCTCGGGCGAGGCTGAGGCTGCCACTCTGAGGGCCAGACTGGGCTGTGGGGCCCGAGGTCCTGAGGGATGGGCTCAGACGTCTAGGGACTCGCCATAGATTTCTGCTCCTCTGGGTGGTGGTGTCAAACGATGCACGTTTCCCCTATTAACCATACTAGGCCCCTTGCAGGCTGTTGGTGGCCTCACGCTGTGCATGTGCCATGGGGGGGGGCCCTTCTGGGGCCAGCATAGCTGGCCTCTGTCACAGCTTTGGGGTGACTCAGTATCTCCGAGCCCTCGCCTTTGGCCCTGTTGGTTACTCAGGGTCCACTGCCAGTCACTGAGACCGGGCCTCACAGCATTGGCCCCTTTCTCCTCCCCTCAGCCTGTGAGGAGGGGGTATGGCGGCTGAGGGAGGTCACTGTGGCCTGCCCAGGGTCTGTCATAGAGAGCCAGGAGTTTCCCTCAGTAACACCTCTCTCCTTTCCTCTGCTGACCCATCAGAAGGAATGCCAGCATCTGCCACCAGCCCTGGCCTGCCCTCCCTGAGGCTGAAAGGTGGTCTGGTCTGCTGCTGGGCCCCCATGCTGAGGCAGCCACAGAGGTCTCAGCTGGTTCCGCTTCTGCAAGGAGGACCCACGTCAGGAGTAGCTGGATGTCCCAGCTCAACTCCACAAGCACTGGGGGCAGCACAGGAAGGATGTTCTGGTGGGTTCACCCACTGGGAGAGTCCTCACAGAGGTTTCTAGAGCAGCCTCGTCAGGTCCTTCCTAGGGAAGATTTGGGCACTTCATCTTCCTTCACATTTGCAGCAGAAGAGCGTCCAGTGTGGATGAGAGAATTGTTGTGTCAGAAGCACATCCTTTGGTGAACAAGAAAGTCCCACCTGTACTTTCAGTCCAAGAGCCCTGGGTTCTAGTTCTGGATCTGTCGCTAACTCTGAGGAACCTGGGATAAACTAAACCACTTAGCCCATCCATGCTTTGGTTTGGTCGCCTGCAAAATGGAGGCCGTATTTCACATGCATGACAATACAGGGCAGGTGAGGAAGTTTTAGCAAAGAAGAGGGACAGTGTTGCTACTGGCCAGTAGTGTCCGTTTGCCTGGTGAGTGGTGATACTTGAGAACTAGAGAAAGAAACCAGGCCAGGGTGATGGTTCCGTCACTCGGCTCCCGGAGAAGACCCCTGCCACCTCCCCGTTGTGCTGTGGGGTGGGGGTCCCTACCTGGCTTCGGACCTGGCCAATCAGTCTCCTTCCTCGGCTTTCATCCAGGCAGACGTGGGAGTCCGGAGCGAGCCTGGCGGACTGGCAGGGCCCTTCCCTTTCTAAGAAATCTGGTCATTACCAGGGCCAGGGTCATAGCAAGGGAAGTTTTGTGTTTATTTCCAGTTCGAAAAGTACGTTTAAAAAAGCAGCAGCGTAACTATATAGCTGTTTTGAAAAACATAACCCGTTTTCTCGGGATTCCATTCGCCAGGTCAGATTACCCTGTTCTCTCTCGCACATACTCTTCCGCCGTGATTCAGGGGCACGCGTGGGTCTGCCGTCCCCTTCTCAGGATACGGTGTTGGCTCTTTTTCTCTTTGGTCACGTTCTCATCCACGGCACTTGTCATTATGATCGTTTCTATGAGGTTCGTCCAAAGGATGTGTCCCAGTCGAGTGAGCCACTTGCTGGGCATTTGGGCTTTCCAGTGTTTTCCACAAACGTGAGTGATGTTGCACTGAAGTTCTTCTGGCACGTATGTCGTTTTGCTTCTCGTGGATTATTTTTGTTGGAAGAATCCCCGGGAGAGCCATTAAGGGGTCAGAGGCTCGGAACATTCTTATGACTCCCGAAACATACAGTAGTTGCTATTTTAGGAAGAGTGGGCTCTGCCTCTATGCTGGGGAGGCCAAGCCACATCCCTCGGCTGCTCTGGGCGGCCCTGTACCCCTGTAGAGGCCTGGCTGTGTTTCAGGGAAATTAGGACTGTGGTCAGGGGCACGGAGCAGCTCGCAGGACTGGACTGGTTCCCAGGGAGCCCAGAGAGGCTCTTCTGGGGGGGCAGGGCTGTGAGCTGGGGTCTGGCCCCGTGGGCGCTGGCTGCTGGCGCTGCATAGGCCGGTTGGCTGGGAGCCCAGCACAGGTCATTGCGACTTTCCTAATCGTTGGTGTCCCTCGACCCCTGCCCGCGCGCACACCTGAGCGCCCTCTTCCCCAGGCCGGCGGGCCCGGCCCCAGGCCTCACACATCCACCTCTTCCTGCCCTTGGTGAGCACCTGCGTGCACGCGTGGCGGGGTCAGGGAGGAGATGGAGGGACAGAGAGCAAGGCTGAGACACGCATGGAAGGCGGGACCCGTGTTTGTCTCCCCTTCATCATTGTGCCCGGACCAGACAGCGTTCCTCGGCCTGGTCGCGTGACCCCAAGGGCTCGCTGCTCACCCTGGATACCCCACTGGGGCTCTTAACCTACAGTAAACCTGTGGCCGGCCTTTGAAGCCCAGAGGATTTGGGGCCTCCCCTTCCTGAGGCGCCTGCTGTCCCCACACCCTCAGTAACACTTCTCCTCAGGTGACAGAACAGCTGCAGCATATTGAGCACTTGCTGTATGCAGGCCCTACGGTGAGGAGTCACTTCGTCCTCCTGCTTTCCCGACGGCTGACTGTTGCCCGGGATCACACAGCCGGTCACCGGCGGGGCAGGGGTCTGAGCTAGGCCGTGGGGCCCGGAGCCCAAGTTCTTGACGCCACACCCTCCCGTCCCTGCCAGCCCGGATTCCTGCCCCGGCACTCGCCGCCTTGCCCCCTCCGGACTCCAGCGGCTCTCAGCCGAGGCTGCCCTGAGAGCTGGCAGGGCCCCAGGCCTCCGGCTTGTCTGGAAAACCCTCCTCGTGGCTCCTGTCCTTCCCAAGCTGAGCGCTTGCTCCACGGTGCGTGGGCTTAGTTCGGTCTCCGAAGGCCCGTCACCACACGTGGGCAGGGGGCACGGGCACGAGCACTGGGTCCCGGAGCGCCCGCACGGGCTGGGGCCCTCATTCCTCTGCGATGGTGCCCCTCGCGGGGTTGTTAGCAGTGGGAGCAGCGTAGCTGTGGAAATGGGAGAATGGTAGTAACCGCTGTGGTGCTTCAGGCTCGGGCCCGTGCCAGGCACGCTGGGCCGAGGGCCACTCGCCGGGCCGTTACCCTGTGCCCGACCGCAAGGCGGGTTAGGTGAGAGGGACCTCCTGTGGCACGGGGGTGAGCAGTGGGGGGCTCCGGTCTGCAGACCATCGTGGGAGCAGAAGGGAAGGGGCTGCCCCTACCGCAGAGCGGTCTTCTTCCGGAGCTGGTGAGGGAGGCCCCAGCCCTCTGGCTTCCGGGGGGCGTGGGCCCGGGCCCTTGGGGGCCTCTTGGCTGCCTCACCCAGAGGAGAGGAGCAGAACCTCCACACCTTGGTTCTCCTGCCCCAGAGAAGGTGTGTTTCAAACACAGAACTGGGTTCTCTGGCCTCAGGGTCCACTGAACACAGCCTAGAACAAGAGCGAGGGGGCCCCCCCGACCCTGCCAGACCCTTGGTGGGAGGAGAGTTCCCCCACTCCTGTTCCCACCAGGCTGGCGTCCCTGCCGAGGCCCGGGACCCATAGCCTCTGTTTCTCTGGACTGGCCCCAGACGCAGAGGACACAGGCAGCCGCTCTTGGTTTCCTGGCCACCCCTGCACCCAGGTTGCTCCTGTAGCTGGCGGGCTAGACACGGTACTGCCGGACCCCCCTGCCCCTCCCGCCGTACTCCTCCTTGTCTGTCAGCCGAGCTCTGCAGCATGTGGCCTGGCCCCTCAGAACCCACTCCAGCACGGGGGGCAGACCCAGCCGTGCCTCTCTGTCCCCGCCTGTTACCCGCCTCCCACCCCCACTTCTCCCAGGCCGACCTCAGCTTTGCTGCCTCTCCCCATAGGCCTCAGCCTCCCCTTAGCCACACTTCCCATACCCCCGCAAACCTCAGCTTGAGCCCTCCACCGTCCTTCAGACCCATCACCACCTGCTTCTCATCTCGGGGCGCAGGGCCGTGCACTCTTGCTGATGCGGCGCCCTGCCTAGGCTTCTCTGTCTGGCTTCACCCCCTCCCAGGGGCTGTCTCCTGCCCCATCTCCCAGCCCCCCAAGCCGGCTCAGCGTCTGCCTGCAGCACGTCCCAAACCAGCCCGTCTGTCCCCTCACGTCTGTCTGCCTCTCTGTTCCTGACTTCACAGACTGGCACCTTCCACCCAGAGGCCCAAGCCATGGACCTGTCCTGCCTGCTTGGTGCAAGCGGTCCCCAGGCCCCACTCTGTGGGGATGACTGCTAACTGGTCGCCCTGCCCTGCCGTGTCAACACCCCTGTGCCCTGCAGCTTTCCGGAAGGAGTGCCCCATTCCTTGCCTGGCACACGAGGCCCTCTGTGGTGCAAAACGGGGGTTGGCAGACGTTTTCTGGAAAGGGCCGAAAGAGCCCTTTTCAGCTTTGCAGGCCGTATGTTCTGTGCCACAACTCGGCTCTGCTTTCGGAGGGAGAAGACAGCCACAGAGAACACGGAAACGAGAGAGCATGGGGGGTGGCAGCAGACAGGCAGCAGTGGCCCGCACGTGGCGGTGTGCCGACCCGCGCCCCCCCCCCCCCCCCCCCCCCCACTCCATCCAAACCTACCTCTGGAGCTGCAGGTCCCTGAGCCTGGGGTCTTCAGGTCTCTGTGCCTTGTGTATGCGGCCCCCTCGGACAAGACGTTCTCGGCATCTCAGTCTTCAAGCATCACTTTCAGGAAGTCCTCCTGCTTGCCCCCAACACACCTGGCTGATTCTGGCACCCTTCTTTCTTACTGCCCTGCTCTCCCTCGCTTGTCTTGGCACTTACCAAACTGCACGTCGGGAGGCATGCTCACCTGTCCCCCCACGAGACCCTCAGCCCTCTGAGGGCAGAGACTCACTCCTTTGCTGGCATTGGTACCCAGCGTGCTGCCTGGCACGTCGTAGGTCTCCGGTCACGTTGAATCAGGATTCTTGAATGACTAGTCCTTGCAGGGTGGGGTGGATGACACGAGGTCCTGCCCTGGGGGGCTCCCGGTGCAGGGGCTAGAACAGGCCCACGTAGGCACTGTCGCCTTCCCTGTGGCCGTGAGGGTGCTCTGGAGGTTCAGAACCAAGCATGGGTTTCTTCATGGGTGTCTGACTCCCGTCAGGGCCCTGAAGATGCTCCGTCACAGGAGGCTGCTGCCCTGGGCCTCTGGCCGCTTCCCCACCTGGGGGCTGCGCCGGAAGGGCTCTGGCTGACGTCTGCCGCCGCAGGTATCTGAACCTGCCCCTGGAAGGGTACAGGCCGGACCCTGCCTCCCCACTAACCCTGTCTTCCTCCTCCCAGGAGAACCTTATGCTTTCCATCCTGCCCAAGCACGTGGCTGACGAAATGCTGAAGGACATGAAGAAGGACGAGAGCCAGAAGGACCAGCAGCAGTTCAACACCATGTACATGTATCGGCACGAGAACGTCAGGTGCGCCGGGCCCAGGCTCTGAGAGAGGACGGGGCTGGACTGTGTGGGGTTGGCCGTGCCCTGTGGGGTTCCAGAGTCTTCCCGCAGGACTAGAAGCCGGGCCTTCCCTGCCGTGTGAGCCTCAGCCCCTGCGGGAACAGTGTTGCCGGCCCGTGTTGGGGCTGAGACATCTCGGCTGTGTGGTCCGGCCCCAGCATCATACAGACATCACCCAGGGTGGGGAGGTGACATCCGGGAGGTCACCCAGCCATTCGGGGCCAGCACCGGGGCTCATAGCCGTGCTCCTTCCAGGAGGGGTGGGTTTATCCTGGGGCCAGGAGCGGGCAGCGTGGGGGAAGGAGGCCCCGTGGAGGAGGAGCCCACAAGGATAAGCTAAACATCAGAGCCCCGAATTCACCCGGGAAGTGCCAGGCTCTTGCTGCTTTGGGGCCTGAGCAAGGGCCCACTGCGCCGGGGTCCTGGCTGCCTGTGGTGGGGAGCGGGAGCCGGTGGGGGAGCCCGGCATGCTGTCTGGAGCCTCACGGCCGCTGTCCCCCCTCCTCTCGCAGCATCCTCTTTGCGGACATCGTGGGCTTCACCCAGCTGTCTTCTGCCTGCAGTGCCCAGGAGCTCGTGAAGCTGCTCAATGAGCTCTTTGCCCGCTTCGACAAGCTGGCCGCCGTGAGTGCCCGGGCCTCGCTGGGCTTTCGGGCTCGGGGGCCACCCTCGGGGCGTGGGCCTGGCCCCCCTGACCCGGCTCACCCGGTTTCCTCCCACCGGGTCCCGGAGGGACTCAGAGCCACCCCCCACACCCTGTGCTTTCAGAAATACCACCAGCTGCGGATTAAGATCCTGGGCGACTGTTACTACTGCATCTGCGGCCTGCCCGACTACCGGGAGGACCACGCCGTCTGCTCCATCCTCATGGGGCTCGCCATGGTGGAGGCCATCTCGTTAGTGGGGGGCCCCGGGGGGAGGGGCGGTGGACCACGGGAGAGGCAGGCCTTCCGTGCTCGGTTGTGGGGGCCCAGCGCACCCCAGGCCCCCACGTCCCGTGGGTGTTGTGTTGGTCGGCAGGCAGCCCAGTCCCCGGTTTGGGGAAGTGGGGGACATGGCTCGTCTTCCTTATGGCTGAGGGGCCGCCAGCCTTCCACGGCCTCCGAGGGGCCCAGCCTCCATCCGCTGTGGTTTTCTGGAGAAGTGGCCGTCGTGGTGAAGTCTGTCACAGCCCCTCACATTCGTTTGGATTTCCCCCCAGGTCCCCCATCCCTCTCTCAGTGTTTTCTCACTGTGAGCCTCCAGGCCCATCTCCGGTCAGCAAGTCCGTGTGCAGCTGTGTGGGGCTGGAACCCTGGCCTCTGCTCTGGGCTCCCAGCCTCCACCGCTGTGAGCTGTGAGGACATTGTACTCTCGCCCTCACACTCCCTGCCGCGCCTTGGAGGCCCTACCAGGCAGGCCCTGGCTGGATCAGGCCCCAGGAGGGAAAGGGGCTCCTTGCTGAGGCTTCTCCCCCAGCTGGGGTGGGGGCCAGGAGGGGTCACCTTGCCACCAGAGGACCATTTTGCATTGTTACCGTCTTCGGGTTAGAGCTCCTCTGACATTGGCCTAGAAACAGATGCCGCACTGGGTGGGGGGAGGGGGTAGCTCAGGCTCACTCGCCTCCACTTCCCTCACCACGGGGTGGCTTTCCCGGCTGCACGTGAGCCCTGGCGCGGTGCCCGGCGCAGGTGGACGCGGGGAAGTAGCAGCCTTCCCTCTGTCGGCCCGCTGGACCCCTAGCCACAGGTTACTCAGCTCAAGTGCAGGCAGAGAGCTGTGGGCTGCCCGGGAGTCCCCTCGGCCTTGAGGGGAAGAAAGCCCGTGCAGAGCTCGTCCACGGGGCATGGAGGGCCGGCCACCTTGCTGCGGCCATGCCCAAGCCCTTCTCTCCGTGTGTGCCTGGCAGGTACGTGCGGGAGAAGACGAAGACGGGGGTGGACATGCGTGTGGGGGTGCACACGGGCACCGTGCTGGGGGGCGTCCTGGGCCAGAAGCGCTGGCAGTACGACGTGTGGTCTACCGACGTCACTGTGGCCAACAAGATGGAGGCCGGTGGCATCCCCGGGTGAGCCAGCATTCCTTCCCAGCGGGGAGGTGTGGGGGCCGAGAGAGGGGGCCGTCCGCCCCTCGGGGCTGTGGCTCAGACGAGAGCCCCCCCGGAGCAGCGTTCCTCCTTGGGGCGCCTGCCTCCTGGCCGGAGCCCGGCTGTGGCCTCTGCGGCAGGTGCCCTCTCGCCCCTCCGCCCACTTGTGGGGCCATAGATGCCGGCATACTGGTACTGTGCGGGGGGGCTACTTGGGTAGGCCGGGTCCCCCCAAGGGCGCCGAGCTGGAGGAGCAGGCTCCGAGGCACCTGCACGCCCGGCTGGAGCTCTGTCACACTCAGCTAGTCAGGGCGGACGGGCTGAGGACGCGGCCGCACATTCCCCTCCTGGCTCAGGGCGCGGCCCTCGCAGGCAGTCACGACCCTCTCCCTCCGTGGTGACTCCCCAGAAACAGGCTTATTACCCCCTGACGACAGGTGTTGCAACTAGGAACCCGCAAGGTTCGCTGCGGTAGGACGTCACGACAGGGTTCAGGGCGGCCTTCCGGATTCCTCACCTCCCTCCGTGCTCTGGGCGGCCTGGGGACGGCGCCTTCCTGCCTCATGGATGTAGCGCCAAGGCTCAGAGGCGTGGGTGGCCTCCCCGGGGTCTGGCGGCCTGACGGGCCCCGCGCCCGGGGTTCTCGCTGCCGTGCAGGCGTGTGCACATCTCCCAGAGCACCCTGGACTGCCTGAAGGGCGAGTTCGACGTGGAGCCGGGCGACGGGGGCAGCCGCTGTGAGTACCTGGACGAGAAGGGCATCGAGACCTACCTCATCATCGCGTCCAAGCCAGAGGTGAAGAAAACAGCCACGCAGCACGGCCTCGGCAGCCCGGTGAGTCCCCCCGACTGCTGCCCGGCCTGGACAGGGCATGGGAAGGCGGGTTCAAGAAGCCGGGCTGGTGGAAGAGCAGCCAGGGCTGTGGGGGGCACCCGGGCGGGGCGTGGGGGGCGGGGAGCAGGCTCCAGCGGCCAGAAGGGAGGCCCCCCCCACCGGGACGGCCGCTGGCGGGGGCAGGGAACCCCCCGCGTGGTAGGGGGGGAAGCGGTCGGAGCCCTGGGAGAGATGGGTGGAGGCGGGGGGGGGGCGCCCAGGGAGAGGCTTCCCAGAGCCGCGCGGAGGCCGAGGAGGCTGGGGGCAGGCAGTGGGGGGTGGCTTGGTCACTAGGAGGGGAACCGAGGCCGGGAAGGTTTGCTGGCTGCGAGATGAAGAAAGAACAGGCCGGAAGCAGTGAAGCCGGCCTGCCCTGGGCTCGTCTCTGTGCTGCTTCCCTGCCTCTCATCAGACCCGGAGCCCTGAGCCGCTGCCCCAGCTTCTCCCGCCCACCGCCGGCCTCCTGACGGGCCGTCTGGCTCGGAGCCACCAGGGGCCGCTGCCGCAATGGAGCCCTCCGTCCTCCTCGGCTAAACCGGGGAATTGTTTCACTCCTTGTGACTTTGTACTTACGAGCTCACCAGTCGCACCGGTCGTGAGAGTGTAATGACTAAGGGGTTTGGCGCTCTCGGCGATGGCGTGTGGGCTGAGGCCATCCCACGGCTGGGGCTTTGCCTCGTGAGGGCAAAAGCAGAGCGTGAGCTGGTCTGGGGAAGCTTCAGGGGCTGTGGCTGAAGACGTGACCTCTGGGGAAGTTTTAAAAGAGAACTACACACCTTCTCCCCTCCCGCAAGTGTATGTGATGACCCCCGAATCAAACAGAGACAGAAGGTTCGTCCATTAGCTCTAATCGCAACCACTGTTCAGGGAGTGCTTCTGTGTGTCCATAATTTCACTTGCTCCTCAAGACAACCCTGCGAGAAGGGGGCTGTTGTCATACCCACTTTGCAGAGGAGGAAACTGAGAGCCAGAACTTTGCACGCGCGTTGCAGATTTAGTAGGTGGCAGAGCAGGGCCTGTGCCCCCGGCCTGCCAGCCACGGTGCATCCCAGGTGTGTGTGGGTCCCTCCCGTGTGCAGCTCACACGAACTCAGCACCGGGAGGGACGCACAGGCGGATAGGACACCACCTCACTCCCGAGTAACTTAAAATCCCCCTCGGCACCAGTGTTAAAGGACAGTTCAGGGTATTTTGTGCTGCATGTAAAGTCTGAGCTGCAATTAAATGCTCCAGAGAACTCAGAAAAGTAAGAAGCTATCTTTCAGAATATTAGGAACTGTCAGGGTAGAAAGTAGAGCCTCATGAAATAAGACTTGATGAGTCCTTCATATTTTTAAGAGTGCTACATGCAGAACTTTAATATAGTCCCCAGACCAAATTAAAAACGTGTCTTCTAAGCTGTTCTACAAGACCGTAACTGACAATAATCTAGAAATGAGATACTTTTATAAAGTGTTAGGAAATTTATAATTTCTGGCATATAAAAAATTTTTTTTAAAGATTTGTATTTGAGAGAGAATGAGAGAGAGAGAGAGCACATGAGAGGGGGGACGGTCAGAGGGAGAAGCAGACTCCCTGCTGAGCAGGGAGCCTGATGCGGGACTCGATCCCGGGACTCCAGGATCATGACCTGAGCCGAAGGCAGTTGCTTAACCAACTGAGCCACCCAGGCGCCCTGGCATATAAAATTTTTAATCGAGAAATGCTATTCCTTTCAAATATTACCTACAAGTTGGGTTTTACCAGGGACCACCTTGAAGTCACAAATAGCAGTCAGATAGGTCTGTGGGACCACACTCGTTCTCCTTTGTTCTAATCTTGTATTTTATTTTGCTTGTTTCAACAACCCTTGCATGGTATGTACTTTGGGTCAGGCTTTGTTCGCTGCACCGGCCACCCCTCCGAGGGTGCAGATGAGGCCACTGAGGCAGAGTGGGCTTTATGAAGCTGTTGTGCTTGAGTCATCATTCAACATCTCGGGGAACTTGAACATTTAGCTGCGGTAGCTCGTGCCCCCGTGTTCGCGGCTAGGGTGCGCGGGCCGGGGAACCACGTGTCACAGCCTCTGTGGCTCGTGTGGCCAGCCGAGCGACTGTTCCGGAAGTCTCCACCTCAGACGTGGGCAGATAAGGCGACGTTCACCTGCTCGGCCACCACCGGGTCGGAGGCAGGAACGCGCAGACTCTATGGGGGGGAGGGAACATGGGGGGGGACAGTGGGAGGAAGGAAGGTGGTGAGGGGTGCTCCTTGGGAAGTCCCGGGAGCGAACGCAGTTCCACTTGCAGAAATCTGTCCCCGTGGTTCTGTGAGATAAAGCGACAGACGAGGAGAGTGAGGACAGTCCTCACAATGAGTCCTTCCCGAGTGCCGAAAAGCTTCCAGACCTCTCCCTGCCCACCCTGCTCTGTTGTGAGGCTCAGCCAGGCTGCTCTCAGATGCCTCCTCTGATGACTCCGGGTCTCCACCTCAGGCCCAGCCGGCTTGCCTGCACTCACCCCTGCGTGAACACAGGCAGCTCGGTCCCCGGTCCCTGGCCCGGGGCCTGCTCAGCCCTCTGTCTTCCCATCTCCTCGGTGGCGGCTTTGTTCTTTCGGCAGCTCAGACCAAACACCGAACACAGGCTTGACCCCTCTCTTTACCCGCCACAAGCCAGTTCCGTGGACCCTCCTGCGAGGGAGGGCTCGGACTCCCCCGCCCCATGCCCTTGCAGCCGCCACGCGGCCGGATCACGGGTCTCCAGCCAGTGATCCTGCCGCTGACCGGGCCGCCATCCTTTCTCCACAGCAGGCGGTGCTCCCGCTGAAGCGCCAGGGGGCGTCCCGTCACTGCCTTGGGCTCTGCCTCGGAGAGAAGGCCGGGTACAGCCAGGCCCTCGCTCTGCTCTCATTCACTGCCCTGGGGGTGGCACGGGCCTCCCGGCTAGTGCTCTGAGCACACGCCTGCCGCAGGGCCTTTGCACCAGCTTCTCTCTCTTCCCGGGGTGGGGGGGCATTCCCCGAGAGCTGCAGGATTCACTCCTTCAGGTCATCACTGAAATGTCATCCTCTTGGTGACACCTCCCCTGACCTCGTTACTGTCTCGCTCCCCAGCGATCCCTGTGCCCCTTGCCTGCTTTACCTCTCTCCAGAGCACTTACCCCCTTCTTACGTACTGTACTAATTTGACTGACTTGTCTTCCTGCTGTCCGCCTTTCCTCACTAGAATGTGAGCTCACACAGGATGTTTCACGTATCCCCAGAAATTTAGAGACTCAGCAAATACTCGTGAAATGAGCGGATTGTCTCACCGTGTTACAGTGTTTGACTTATTCGGTCAAGGAAAAGGACTCATCACTGGGGAAACGGGCTTGTGGGATTTAGTCAGACTTTTGGAAGGCATTTGACAGGTTCTACAAACAAAAAGGACCTCTGTGGATCACTGTGTTGAGTTACTATTTTAGAAACGGGTTGGAACAAGAGGGTCTTTCTCTGCTTAGAAAAATTCTAGTAGTGGAAATAGATACCAGGAGTGTACAGCATTTTAAAATTAACATTCTAGAGGAGGAGTCAGGGAGTGACATTTCTTAGCCTACAGGCTTCTAAACTTTTGC
The DNA here is from genome assembly GCF_003265705.2 of Callorhinus ursinus. Lineage (NCBI taxonomy): Eukaryota > Metazoa > Chordata > Mammalia > Carnivora > Otariidae > Callorhinus > Callorhinus ursinus. The sequence goes on along the minus strand of NW_027397072.1, from coordinate 20,358,447 downwards.
GGCAACATTTCAGACCCACAGTAGACCAACCAGCTCTGCTGGGGCAGGTGGGCAGACTGTGTCTGGTGTCTCTGATGGCCACTTCTTCCCGCTGCAGGCCCTGCGAAACGGAGCGCCAGCTTCCTCCAAGCCCAGCTCCCCCGCCCTCATCGAGACCAAGGAGCCCAACGGGAGCACCCACACCAGCGGCTCCACATCGGGGGAGCCTGAGGAGCAGGGTGGTCAGGTGCGTACGGGTGAGGGCCAGGGCACGGCGGCAGGGAGGTGAAGGCTGCTGTCGGAAGTGTCCTGTGCAGGGGTAGGAGACCTGGCCACTGGCCCACGCGCCACTCCTTCTCAGCAGTGTCACCTTGGGTGGCACTTCCTGCCCTGGCCCCACTGTCTCCTCAGTAGCTACTGGGGTTGCCGTGGATAGGGTCAGAAGAGGTGCTCAGCTCTGAGGCCTTGTCTAGCTCTCCTGTCCCAGAATCCTGTGACTTTGAGGGCAGTGAGGACATCCGTGGAAAATTCTGTAGGATCTGACAAGACTGTTTTGGAAGTGAGACTTCAGGGTGGACTCACCTCTCTGGTGAGGTCCAGACTCGACAAGTCCCAGGCACAGATGGGGGATTTCCAGAGGAGTGAACGTGCTACCCGCGCCCCCCCCCCCCACCCCGAGGACAGGGTCCATCTTGGGAGAGCATCCAGGACCTGTCCTTTATTAAAGAGCTGCCCAAGTACATTCACTGATGAAGGCAGATGCTCTGGGACAGGGATCTCTGCCTTGCCGAGGTGAGCTTGTTGGCAGCACCCCCATTCTCACTGCCCTGGTGCCTCTAGATCAGGTGCTGCAGAACAAGAGGGGAGACAGGGCTGAAGGTTAGCTGGGTTTCTCTGGATCACCATGATATTCAGCAACTTTTCCCCAGCGTGATTTTCTGGATAGAAAGTGGAAATACAGACCTGATGTAACTCGGCAACGAGGGCGCAGATAGTTTTAGAAGCCTGTGGTTTTTCTGTCCTCACAATTAGCCCCACTCTCCAGCAGATGCTTTGGGGACAGAGGTTCTTGGTGCTAGAACAGACCTTCCACGTCATTTTACAGAGAAGAAAGTTGGAGCTGGGGAACATGAGTCACATGGGTCCTATTGTCAGCCAGCGGTACACCCAAGCTTAAGGCCGGGCTATCTTGGACCCGTACACACAGCTCTGACGAGCCCAGTGTCCCATTATTATTTGGGGTGATGGCCGTGTAATCAGTCTGGATTCATATTTTTGGAGCCGATGCTTCTCCTCTGTAGGAATAAAAATGGTAGCGGGTACTTCAGCCCTACCACCCCGCTAGTGACGAGGGTGTCCCTTCCTCTCCCAGCACTTCCCGTCCCTCAGACCGTCTTCCCCCAAATGAACTGGATATGTATTCCTGTAAGAGCCCCCTTAAGCCCCAGGGTTGGGGCCATTCACCTCCCTGGGGATGCCAATGTGCATGGCTGGGTGGCACCCCCTCCTCCTAGCAGGGGCCACAGGGCCCGGAAACCAGGAAGGACTGTGGCTTTGGGTCCAGACCCAAGCAGAAGGAGCTGCATGGGGAGGCTGGGAAGACTTCCCATAAAGTGGTTTCTAGAGCCGAGGGCCTAGTCCTCCTGAGTGTGATCCCTTTTGCTCCTCTCCCCTGACCACCCTCTTTCCCCCACTCCTCCTGCACCCCCCACCCCCACCCCCCACCTCCTGCGCTGGCTTGCAGGCTGACAATCCCTCGTTCCCCAACCCACGCCGGAGGCTGCGCCTTCAGGACCTGGCTGACCGAGTGGTGGACGCCTCTGAGGACGAGCATGAGCTCAACCAGCTACTCAACGAGGCCCTGCTTGAGCGAGAGTCTGCCCAGGTGTAAGTGGTTCCTCTGCACACCCTCGTGGGCCCTGACTCGGGGTTTCAGGAAGTTGGCCATCTTGAGTGGGGCCCCTTCCTGATTGGCCAAGGCAGATGTGACATTTGTGTTCGCTGGGGCTTGTTCCCACTGCAGAGTGAAGAAGAGAAATACCTTCCTCCTTTCCATGAGGTTCATGGACCCCGAGATGGAAACCCGCTACTCAGTGGAGAAGGAAAAGCAGAGCGGGGCTGCCTTCAGCTGCTCCTGCGTTGTCCTGCTCTGCACCGCCCTGGTCGAGATACTCATCGACCCCTGGTGAGGGAGGGCATGGCAGGAGCTGATAGGCTAGGGGAGGGTGAAAGGTGATGAGCTTCCTAGGCTAGAGGTGTGAGCGATGTAGGTGCCTCAGCTGGAGCATGACATCGGGGCAAAAGCTTGGTCTCTTCCTTGCCTCCAGTGGAGCAGCCCAGCTGAATTCAGGCCCACGTGTTGCTAGGACCATGCCCTGGACCCTCTCCTTCCTATCTACCTTGGGGTTCTAGAATAGCATTAGCATCAAAACCAGGACTGAGAAAGCTGAAGGACAGAGAGGGGTCCAGGAGGTTGGAGACCCTGGCTGCATGGGCCTGAGCAGTTCTGGGACAAGGAGACAGAAGATGGGGGACACTCCTCAAGCTCAGTCATCAGGGCTGATCTGGCTTCCCTTTCTTGCTTCATCTTAGCTGATGGATTTTAGGCTCTGGGTACAAACAGCTCTGTCACACAGCAGCAGGTCCCCTGGGGCAGGGGATGTTCTGGAGACCTCAACAGCCCTGCCCCAGCTGTTGAGGCCCAAGTAAAGGACAGCTGCCACGCCCCTCCCTCCCCGTGGCCCCTCGGCCGCTCTCTCCTGCGCAGGGGTTCCCTGTCAGACGGGAGGCGGTGGAGACTGTTCCAGCTATAGTTAGGGGGACCGTAAAGAGCCCTGGACTTAGTTACAAGTTCTAGACACACTTCTTGGCCGATTTGTTGTATGGCCATGTCCCTAAGGTTCTAGAAACCAAATACGATGATGATACCAACAACTTGAAGGTGATAATGTCTGCCCGTATAACTCCAGGATTGTTGGAAGGATCAAACGCATTCATTCACTGCAGATACTCACTGGATACTCTGCGCCTGGCACTGAGGCCTAGGGATATACAGTGAACACAGCATACAAACAGCCTGGTTCTCGTGGAGCTTACATTCTAGCAGGGGAAGACAGAGATCAACAACTGAATAATCAAAACATGCCTGCGGACAGCGGCAAGTGGGTGGATAAAAGTGAAGAAGGGAGCCGGGAATGCTGGTGGCGAGTTTAATTTTGTCTGCTCTGCATTTGCGTAGAGCACGGGGCGGAGCAGGCCTCACCAACAGGGCACAGGGTGGAATTTCAGTAAAGACCCAGAGGGAGAGGAGAGGTGACCGAGAATCAGGCACTGGCCTAGCAACAGAGGTCTCTCCAGAACCAAATGGTAGGGGTTGTGCGAACGGGGAGGATTTGGAGACTCCGAGTTGCTCAGAGTTGCAGAGGTGGGTGAGGGAGGCCCTGTGCAGCTGTGAAGCTCTGTGCAGTTGTCTGTGTCGGGGGGTAGCCCTTCCAGCCCTCCCAGCCCTTGGCAGCAGGCGAGCTGCCCTGTCCCACGCTCCCCCTTCACGGCACAGTGCTCACTCCCAAGAACCCCCTGCGCCCCAGCAACAGCTACCACTGGGGCGGGGGGCAGTGCTCGTTCCCGTGCCCTGCACTCAGCTGGCAGCCGCCCGACTCGGCCTCTGTCTCGTCTGTGCAGCAGGAGGCATGAGTCGATGGCGTCCTGGGAATGTTTCAGGTGCAGGCCTAGAGGGCCTCCTCTTCTCGCCCCTCCCCCGATCTCACTGATCCCTCCGCCCCCCTCCCTGTCGTCTCCCCATTACAGGCTAATGACAAACTACGTGACCTTTGTGGTCGGGGAGGTTCTACTTCTGATCCTGACAATCTGCTCGCTGGCCGCCATCTTTCCCCGGGTAAGAGCCGCTTTTCCTTTTGACCGCGAAGCCCTTGGGAAGCGGGAGCGGTATGGACGGAGTCAGGCGTCCCATCGACTCTGTACAAACAGACTGTCGTGTTAGGACGGTTCAGGCGTTTGTCCATCCATTCATTCCTCCTCACTCACGCACTCACGTCAGCTGAGCAAGCACAGTGCCTACGCCAGAGCCCAAATGCCTGGGAAACTGTAGAAAAGCAGTGGAGGCCCAGCTGGAAGGGGGTTGGCCCTGACTGTGAAGGACCGTGAAAGCCAAAGGGACTGAGGGTTTCTCCCGTAAGAGCTGGGGTGTGCTATGCAGAGTTTTTGATCAGAATGAGAGGAGAAAAGCAGTGTTTCAGGGTAATGAGACCAGCAGGTGGCTTGCCGGGTGACTTGGAGGATTTCGGCTATACTGACCCAGAAAAGACAGGAGCAGCCAGGCAAACGTGGCTGGCCCTGAAAATCGTTCCCTGACATGGCCTTGCTGCTGGACTTATGGGGCGGGCTGCCGCTGGCTGGCGCTGCCCACAGCCTCCTGGCCTGGTCACTGTGTCTGCTCCAGAGAGGGCGCTGGTGGGGGCCCTGTGTCACAGACCCCTCCAGGGGGACTGATAAAGAGCGCCAGCCTCCTGCGCTGCCTTCTCAGCTCCGCCAGTCAGTTTTTGGTGGACTCACAGGCAAAGGATTACACTTTAGGTTCCTGGGAGGTAGGGGAGCAACCAGAATCATTAGCAGTCCTATTTACGGGAGAAAAGACTGTCCCAAAAGTTCACGGCCCCTGAAATTCCATTCCTTCTAGGCCTTTCCTAAGAAGCTTGTTGCCTTCTCGACTTGGATCGACCGGACCCGCTGGGCCAGGAACACCTGGGCCATGTTAGCCATCTTCATTCTCGTCATGGCAAATGTCGTGGACATGGTGAGCTCCTGCTGTGCCTGGTCAAGGGACACCCCCCCCCCCACCGCCGACTCAGTGCAGAAGGGCTTCTATATTGGCCAGTATGAGCAGTTGGTCAACCAATCCTCCACCCCTAGACACAGGTTTAGATTGGCACTTAGTTTCCTAAACAGATCACCTTGGCCAAATGGACAGGGTCTTCTACCCCAGAAACCTGAGACTGACCTGTTTGCCCCAGCTCCTTGCTCTCCCAGAGTCCGAGAGCCCAACACCATGCCCAGGCCCCGTGCTGGATGTTGACTCATTTAATCTTTCTAACAGTCCCAAGACGTTGGTATCATTATCTACAGCTGCGAGGCTCAGGTTAATTCACTTGTTTTAGGTCACACTGTCAGTAAGTGACAGAATCAAGGATCGAGCTGTTCTAAATCCCAATCCTGTGAAGAAACTCCCTATCTTACTGATCAAGGGGCACAATGCACATCTTAAGTATTCCCTACAGTGTGGCTAGTGTCATGTATCCAGGACCAGGGAGGGAAACCTGTTCTGCTAAAGGAGCTCTCTTGTTTGGCCTTCATCCATTTGAACATTGCCAGACCTTCCTAGAGCCCAAATGGCTAGGGGCAGTCAAATCATCTTCTCTGCTCTCAATTCATGGAGAAGTAAGCGGCAGGTGTCAAGGGGGCAGCCAGATGCTTTCTTGGGGTGGGGGGGACAGCACTTAGAAGCCCAGCTCTGTGGATTCAGAACCACCAGTCAGTTACTGAGCCTTGGCAGCTGGGAGCTGCAGTTGACATTCTCGTCAGTCCTCACAGCTCCCAACAATTTTGGGAGTATGGTATACATGCTCTTAAAAGTCCTACTTTTTTCAAGTAACAATTTAAGCACAGGGAAAAAACTCATCATGGAGACTTATTCTGGCAGCAGTCTAGGTGAAAAAGCCCGTGGGCCAGTTGATCCAAAGCCCAACTAGAACGAGAAGTCAGGACCTGCAGAACTGAACGTGCCCCTGGTCGCACAGTGCCCAAGCGCAGGGAAGAGAAGTCCGAGCCCCTAGCCTGGCTGGAGCACACCTGGAGCCTGGTGCTGGGTCTGGGGACTGCTGTTTACCAGGGTCACGGACTCTGTGCAGGACATCTCGAGGTCCTGTTGCCAGGGGAGGGGTGAAAGACCAGGGAGGTATGAAAACTTCTCACATGCTGAGAACTTCCCCAGAGCCAGACAAGCACCTTCCACAAGTGGGTGGAAGTTACAGGAATTAGGTTTGCTTCAGTTTATGGATGCACTCGCCATTGACTTACGTCTGCCCAGCAGCGGGAGCAGGCTCCAGAAACGGAAGTGTCTGAGCAGAGACTGGCTGCCAGGTGGCGAAGCCGTGACGGAGGCTCCCTGGCTGGCCCCACGGCCCCTCCTTAAGCAACACTGTGCCGTGAGCAAGAGCGTGTTGTATGTGAAACCTAAAAACTGGACTCCTCGCTCTGACTCTACCACCTGCTGAGTGCGCTGGTTGGCGCCAGGCCAGCCTCTTTGGCTTTGCTATAACGGTGGCAATCCTACAGACGCTCGAGAATTTTCATAAACATCAAATGAGATACGGTTCAGCTCTTAGTGGGAATTACTAACGTTTGTATTCTTGTTCCTTGGTCAGTTGTCCCATCTGTCAGTGTTTCCGAGGGAGCTGTGGGACGTGGTGGGCACGACCCAGCCGCCTCTGACCAGCGTCTGCTGTTCCCTTGCACCCCATGTCCTCCCCGCTCCCCTGTCCTGGCCTCCAGCTCAGCTGTCTCCAGTACTACACAGGACCGAACAACAGCACTGCAGGGCTGGAGGTGGAGGATGGCTGTGTAGAGAACCCCAAGTATTACAACTATGTCGCCGTGCTGTCCCTCATTGCCACCATCATGCTGGTGCAGGTCAGCCACATGGTGAAGCTCACACTCATGCTGCTCGTCACCGGGGCCGTGGCCGTCATCAACATCTATGCCTGGCGCCCCATCTTTGATGAATACGACCGCAGACGTTTTCAGGAACATGAGTAAGATGAAGCCTGCTTGGGCATCTGTATTGTCTCCTTCCTCCCACCCGCAAGTCCCCACTTCAAGGTCATGGGCCTGGGGCTCAACAAAGGATGGTATGGGAATCAGGGTTCATGGCTCCTGACAGAGATGCCACTAGTTGGCTGTGATCCTGGGGTAGATCCTTTCCATTCTTGATGAGTGGACGATCCTGGCGACCTCCGTGTTTGGCCGTTGGGCGTCAGCCTCTTGTCCCCAGGTGGGGCCTGAGTATGCGCCTCTGTCCTGCAGCTTTCCCGCGGTCGCCTTAGAGAAGATGCAGGGATTTTCCACCCCTGGGCTCAACGGCACTGGCAGGTGAGGGCAGCGGCTTTCTCCTTTCTGGTCCGCACTGAGTCTCCCTCTCTTCTGGAGACAAGAGAAGGCCGTGATCTCACCCCTTCAAAGGCACACGATGTGGGATATTCATTAGGGAAGTCAGTATGTGTTTCCGTAGGAGGGCTGGAGCAGAGGTAGAATGACTTTGGTTTGGACCTGGCCATCGCGGCCCATCCGGGCTCAGAGTGAACTAGGGGAGCAGCAGTAGTGTGGTTTAGTGGGTGGGAGGGGGGCTGGGTTGAGGTGAGGAGAGCGGGAACCGGCGGGACAGACCGCGGAGAAATGAGGAAAGAGCACTGTACCCGACCCAGAAGGATCTGGAAGATGAGGCTTTGCCCCCTGCTGCAGGGCTGTCTCTGGGGCCACAGGCAGGCCAGTTTTTGAGTCTGTTTCATGTCTTGAAGAGGATATTGGACTAGAAGTTCTCCAAGGTCCCTTCTAGCTCTAAAGTTTTAGAATTTTGTGATTCAGTGACTTGATTAGACCTTCAAGTAAGTTAAAGGGGAAAAAAAATAGATTACCTAACAATTAGGGCAGAAGAAATGAATAGGTCCTTCACAAAAGAAGAAATCTAAATGGCCACTAATAAATGAAAGACATTCATGTAATCAAGGATGTGAAAATCAGAACCACAACAAAAAACCACTACACACCTACCAGTTTGGCAAGAATAAAGTCTGGTAATATCAAGTACAATGGTAACTCACTCCTGATGGGTGTATAAATTGGTACAACAATTTTAGAAAACAATTTGGAGTTATTTAGTAAAGCTGCAAATAGACCTACGAGCCAGCAATTCCACCGCGCCCTACACACTTTACAGAAGTCCATGCACACCTCTGCATCCCAGGATGTGTGTGCAGGGTTGTCCATAGCCACGTTCATCACAGCTACACATACACACAAAACAGCCAAGGCAGACGAAAACAACCCAAACCACATCAACAGCAAATGGGGACACAAGTTGTGATCTATTCATACAACAGACTACTGTATAGTAACGAAAACTGGAGCTCCATACAAAAATGTGAAGTTACTAAAAAAGAATCATATATGGTGCCATCGTCCCATCACTGCAACGCTAGTCTCTCTCCAGAGGCTTCCAAGGTCACACCTACAGTGTTTATGAAACATCTGGGGCACCCTCAGGTGGATTCCAGGAGGGGAGAGGGCTGGGCTGCCTATTAGGAGCCCAGTGATTTAAGAAAGATTTACCTGTGGGAGTCCCGACTTGATGTGAAGGTGCTTCAAGAGCTGGGAGGAGTTTCTGGCCCAGGGACAGGAAAGGCCCAGCCCTGTTGGAGGGAATCAAACTCCTCTGCCCCACAGGCTGCCCCTGGTGCCTTCTAAGTACTCCATGACCGTGATGATCTTCATCATGATGCTGAGCTTCTACTACTTCTCGCGCCACGTGAGTGCCTGCACACCCTCCCCTCCCCCTTGCACACAAGCTGGTGGGGCCTCCTGAGAAAGCAGTCTCAGGGTCCAAGAACCCAAGCTCCTCGGGAATGCTGCCTTCCCTTACCCAGCCCAGCATGTGGCCTTGGCTGAGCCATCGTCCCTCCATTTTCTGGTTTCCTCCCTTGTCATACAAGGACAGTTCTTTACCTCTTCCTTCTGACCACCTCCGGCATGCTGCAGCAGCACACAGAGGAGGCTAAAAGCTTAGAGAACATCTGTTTCCTAGGCCAGGGGCCCCTGGATTTTCACCCACCCTGGCTCTGGGAGTCACTAATTAGCACACTCACCATGCAGCCAGAAGAGAAAGGGAAAGAAGCCGATGAAGTTTTGTTCGGTTACAAGGAAGAGGTAAAAAAAAAAAAAGCAAGCAGAGAGAGAGAGGGCGGGGAACTAGCTCCCCGTTAACCCAAGTGCCCCCCAGTGGTTTGCCAGGGAAAGTACAGCCCGATGGAGCCTGCCGGAAGTGGGGACTCCACCCTAGGCTAGGAGATCCCCACGGCTGCCATCCGCCTCCAAGACAGACTCGTAGCTAGAAGAGGTCCCAGAATTAGGGGAGCCTCCTGCATACCCAGAAGGCTCTTGGCGCTCTGCAGAACCACGGCGAGGCCGGGAACCCCACTGTAGCTGCAGGGTGGCTTTTCAGTCGGTGGGTCTCTCTGCGTCATCTTTCCCTTGCCATTTAGTGGTCTTCCTGCCAGTGTTTCCCCGTGGAACCCAAGTTCTGTTCTTCGTCTTTTCTTCAAATGGCTGGCTAAAGCACACACCTTGCCTGTTTCTGTCCGCAGGTAGAAAAACTGGCAAGGACACTGTTCTTATGGAAGATCGAGGTCCACGACCAGAAGGAACGTGTCTACGAGATGCGGCGCTGGAATGAGGCCTTGGTCACCAACATGTTGCCTGAGCACGTGGCACGCCATTTCCTGGGGTCCAAGAAGAGAGATGAGGTGAGGGGTGGCCTCACCCAGTAGCCCGTGTGGGCCCAAGGCCTCCTCAGGAGTGGGCACTGGTCCAGGCAGGGCTGCACGCAAGCGGCAACTGTAACATGTCACAGGCTTCCGGTAAAGGGCACCGCTTAGATGTTTTCTGTGGGCCACACATCCCTGGAAGGCCCCAACCTCTGTCAGCTGTGATCTCCTCACACAGATGGGTTCTTATGCCTCACTTCACCATTTCTCAAAGCCAGGGCTGTTACAGGGCCCAGAGAAACTTTACTTGTTCGAAGTTGCGATGAGCCACTTCCTTATAATTCAAAGTTGGGATGTCCATCCAAAAAGCTGAGGACACTGATCATGGGTGTGGAAGAGAGTCATTTCTGGGGCACGTCATTCCACCAGTGTTTCTCTGAGCACTCTGGCCCTGCCTCTTCTTAGGAGCTGTACAGCCAGTCTTACGATGAGATTGGAGTCATGTTTGCCTCCCTGCCCAACTTTGCCGACTTCTACACAGAAGAGAGCATCAATAATGGTGGCATTGAGTGTCTGCGCTTCCTCAATGAGATCATCTCAGATTTTGATTCTGTGAGTACCCATCCTGCCCCTCTCCTGCCCCAAAGCCAGCTCTTTCCAGATTCTATCTCAGGACAGGCTGCAGGGGTCAGAGAAATGGTAGTTACCCTTGCTGCTCTGTTTTCCCGTATGAGCCTCTCCCAGTAACGTGGGGGCTTCTGCTGCCTTGGGGGGTCTGAGTGGGGAAGACAGGAGCCCGGGAAGTAACCTACAAGATCACAGCATAAGGACTGGCGCAAACAAGATCCTGAGGCACCGGATTCCTCCTACCCTCAAATTCAGATTCAGTAAATATTAGGTAACTTGTATTGCCAAGAAAATACTTTTACATAAACGCTCAAGCACCCCAGGGGCCTGGCAGTTTTGTCCCATGTTAAGGTCACAGAAGCACAGGCTTCATCAGCAAGTCTGCCTAACATGAGGTGACCAGTAAGTGGCAGAATTGATAGTTTTAGGAAAGCATCTCTTGGATGTCTTGTGGGGTTGTTGTAAACAGGCACATCTGCCACTTAGTTGGCTCATTTATCTCCCTGGACTCTGCTGACCTTTCTCTCTCCTTTGATACTGGCCTCAGCTCCTGGACAATCCCAAATTCCGGGTCATCACCAAGATCAAAACCATTGGCAGCACCTATATGGCAGCTTCAGGAGTCACCCCAGATGTCAACACCAACGGCTTTGCCAGCTCCAACAAGGTAGCTGACCACCCCATGGCTGGAGGAGATGGGGCTCTGCCTCCTGGGGCAAGAGCGCGGCAGTCCACACCTAGCGTGTGAGACAAGGAGTCACAAGGGTAGCTGACACTAGTGAGCACTGTTGGGTCAATGGGTCACACACACACCACTAGCACCATGTGATGCAAATTTAAAATCAGATTTACTGGGGCGCCTGGGTGGCTCAGTTGGTTAAGCGACTGCCTTCAGCTCAGGTCATGATCCTGGAGTCCCGGGATCGAGTCCCACATCGGGCTCCCTGCTCGGCAGGGAGTCTGCTTCTCCCTCTGACCCTCTTCCCTCTTGTGCTCTCTCTCTTTCTCTCTCTAATAAATAAAATCTTAAAAAAATAATAAAAATAAAAAAATAAATAAAATCAAATTTACTGGCCAAGTTTAACAAGCAGAGGAAGAATAGGGTACACAGCCCCCCACTGGTGCACAGCTTAGGTTAGGCATAACTGCTCTAATCGTGGCCATGCTCCCTTCGTGCTCTAGACTTTGGAAAGAACTGGGGAGTGGCGACCATCAAAGCAATTATGTAACAGTGAAAACATCCAGGTTGGAAGTAGTTCTGATAGGAAAGGGGTCTTCGGAGCTCACTGGCTGGCATCAGCCTGTTCTATCAGACCTGTGGAGCAGCTGTTTATGAAGAGGAAGTGAGCTGCGGGGGGGGGCCCTGGTCCTAACAGCTGTTTTTAGACTGTTATCATCCTGTTTTATCTTACAACTGTTCTACATAAGTACTACTACCATCTCCATTTTATGGATGAGGCTAAAGAAATGTGTCTAAGATGGGTCATGACCTTCAAGGGCTTATAATCCAGTTAAGGAATGAAAATGAGAACTATCCCAAACTTCAGAGCCCAGGTTCAGGCGAGGTGATGGCAGACAGGAAGTGATATAGCTGACCGGGACCGCTGTTCCCCACCTGTGGGCCCTAAGGGATGCAGGGCAGTGGTCAGTGACAAGCCGAGGTTGAGGTCACGGACTCATCTGTGGGAAGTGGAGAGTAGGGCCTCTGACAACGCGGTGCAGGAATTCACCTGCAGAATGCTGTGACGGGGAGCGAGGTGCCGATACAGGCTCCTGACGCTCTCGCCGCTGCCCCCCGGCCTAGGAGGAGAAGTCAGACAAGGAGCGCTGGCAGCACCTGGCCGATCTGGCGGACTTCGCTCTGGCCATGAAGGATACGCTCACAAACATCAACAACCAGTCCTTCAACAACTTCATGCTGCGCATCGGTAAGTGTTCTCGGGCCTGTGTGCTCCTTGCCACGCTCCCTGATGCGAGGGACTCGGCACATCAGCAGGAAGGGCGGAGAGACTTAGCCCTAGAGGCATTTAGGTTGGGGAGGGTCACACAGGCACAGCTCTGGGACCTTAGGGATCTCTTCCAGGTGATCGGACGGCACATCTGGTGAAATGGTGGCCAGCTGTGTGTGTCCCACACCGTTCGCCGCGATTAGCCTGCCTTCTGAGTGTGGCCGCGAAGGCAGGCTGTCCACCTCCCCAGGCAGTCTTGCATGCCTGCAGGGAGCTTTGTTGCCTCAGTCCAGCCTGTTTGTTAGGAGTTAATATCCCCTGCTGTCCCCACTGTGAGGGGGTGGAGGTGGGATTCTCACTTCTGGAGGAGCTCACCTGAAGTACCAGATAGGTGCTGAAACTGGCAACTTCCATACTGCATGAACTAGTTAGCGCATTGGCCAGGACAGGATAAACAGGAGACGTATCTGCCCTCTGGTGGCTTCAAGACAAGCTTCATGAGGAATACGTTAGCGGACTTAGGAGCTTTGTGGTTGGGGTCAGGTGGTGAATCCTTTGGGAGAGGAGCTTGTGGCTTCTGAGATGGGATAGTGAAGGGGATAAAATATGGCTCGTGGCTGTGCTCAATTTTATGTCCCTCCACCAGGCATGAACAAAGGAGGGGTCCTGGCTGGGGTCATTGGAGCCCGGAAACCACACTATGACATCTGGGGCAATACGGTCAATGTGGCCAGCAGGATGGAGTCCACAGGGGTCATGGGCAACATTCAGGTATGTCCAGCAGCAGAGCAGAGTGTGTGCTCAGGCCCGGGGGCCGGGAACAAAATCGGACTAGGGCGTGTTGCCCTGGCCTTCTGCCTTTCTGTGGGCCCAGAGTGTCGAGGGGGTGCTTCTGGGAGACTGCAGGCAAGGGTGGGAAGAGCTGCCCCAGTGGAAGGGAGGAAATACTTCACTCCCCTTTCCAAAATTTAGGCTTAACTTCTCGGTAAGACTATCCTGCCTTTTGGTATGAACTTTCTGATCTCGTGCCTCCAACAACCCCCCTGGAGCCTCCCCAAGCCGTGCCAGCTGGGTCTGGCAGGAAGGCACCACAGAGCGGGGAGAAGAGACAAAAGAAGAGGGAGTGATGCTGCCCCAGGCAACCTGGGGCCGCCCTCCAGGGGCAGCAAGCACTACGGCGAGCGCTGTGGCCGTGCCCGCTGCTCTGCAGACGGGGGCGGCCTCTCTGGGACCCGCGGCCCCGCTCGGAGCTCACGTGACGTTCTCCCTCTACAGGTGGTGGAAGAAACACAAGCCATCCTTCGAGAGTACGGCTTCCGCTTTGTGAGGCGAGGGCCCATCTTTGTGAAAGGGAAGGGGGAACTGCTAACCTTTTTCCTGAAGGGGCGTGAGAAGCCAGCTGCCTTCCCTAATGGCTCCTCGGTCACCCTGCCCCACCAGGTGGTGGACAACTCCTGAATGGCCTCCAGCCCCAACACAGTCCAAATGGGAAGGGAGAATCTATTTTTTGGAATCAAAGAAAGGCCTTGGGAGAGGACACATGACCAAGTCCCAGCATTCCCAAACTGAAGTGCACACTCACATAGACTTTAGGTTTAAAAATCTCCTCAAGCCTTCATTTGTTCATGGATACGTGAGCTCTGAGGGCAGCCATACTACTCCTCAGTGTGCCTGTAGCTTCCTCAGAGAGTAGGGGTCTTAGGTGTAGTACTGGAACAATCCTTCCAGAGCTCTGAGTCTGACCAGCCCTCCTTCCCCCAGAGAGGCCATGGCCACTGTGAGCAGGAAATGTGTCCAAGTTGGAACAAAGCTGCCTTTGCTTCTGGGCTGGGAGCACAGATGGGAGAGCTGGGCTTCAGACGAGGACTTGGCAGGACTTGACAGCTGAGCAGGCAGGTGTTCTGCTCCCCAGCGCTCACCTGGAAGCAGTCTTTCAAGCTGGAGACCTGCTCGTCTCCATGTGGTCTGGGTTAGGTGAACTGGCCCTCATGCTGATGTTCCTGATAATCTTGAAAGGTTCTTCTGGAACCCCTGCCACCTTAGTCATGAGAACAGAAAGTGCAATATTTCCTTTTACCTGGTGGGGGGGAGGGAAAGGGAATTTATTTCTGAGAGAAAAATATATAAACAGATCTTCTACATTTATATTTTTAACTTTCTGTTAAAAAAAAAAAAACACTTTCCAATATTGCCTTGCCTCTTGAGCTCTTGCTACAGTCGCCTTTGCTACTGCTTTAAAAGAGAATTTGCAGGTATTGATAAAGAACAAGACTGTTTTATTAAAAGCTTTACTCAACTTGAATGTGATCATTGTGCAACTTCTGTTAAGTACTTTGCTAACTCACACCACGCATCCTTACCATGTGCCTGCAAGGCAAGAGCCTGAACTAAGACATCTGATTATTCTCAAGCTTTCTTCTAAATGGTGGTACAAGTGGACTCTACCTGTCCCCCTGGGCGCCCACACATGTAGGTTGGGTCATCTGGTCCAGGAAGTGACTGTGTTAGGGCCTGAATGCAGCTCTGGGCCCAGGGCAGGAAGGTCTCCTATTTGTGACTGCGCAAAGCGGGGACAGGCCCTGAGATAGCTGGACCCACCAAACACAGGCTTTCACATCTGGGCATCATCCCTATAACAAAACACTGTCAGCAAGGCTGAGACGGGGATTATAAGATAAGGAGAAATGATCCACTACTAAGATCAGGAGACGGGGAAGACAACTGTGGAGCTGTGGCTGAGAGCCTGCAGCAGTGAGATGAGGAAGGGCCTGCTGCCCTTTACAACCACCGAGTTTGAGTAGGCTTCTGATCATGCTTTTTTATAACTGACTGAATACATTCAACTCTCTACGAACATGTTTAGAAAACAAAGTATTAGCTACACAGAGCCCGATTATCCACAGTACTTACACTGTATTCTTTATAAAACCGTAGCCTAGAACACACTGCTTCAAACTAAAGATCAAACACACTTTCCTTAACCGTGTTATTCCTGTCATATCAGGAACCTGGAGTGTTCTAAGAACTTTCTTTTCAAAAGTCTCAGGAAAATGAGGCAGAATTACTTAAAGCTTTCATAAAAGTTAGGAATACTCTTTCGTTAAAAGGTACATACTCCCTCTTTCACAAAATGCCTTCTACTGCCCCATCATCCCTTGATTTTCAGCAAAAACGTATGATCAAATCAATACCTCAACTGTCCAAACTTGCCCCTTATCACCCTGATGAGGTATGTGACTGTTCTCACTGCAAGGATGGGCCCCAGGCAAGGGGTCTGAGCCTTTCAACAGTTTTCAGTTGCCAGGACCTAGCCTGGGACTGTGCATAGAATTATTTTACTCACTTCTGTCGTGTTCCCAATGAAAATATTCTAGGAGACCAGGCTCATATCCAACTTTTCTCCTTTTCTTGCAAATGAAGTAAACACTTGATGTAGGGGCTTTGAAAAAAACAGATTTTCATGGGATGCTCGCTGTTCTTCCCAGGAGGAGGATAATGCATCCGTTCCTAAAACAGATTATATCAATCTCATTTAGTGCAACTGGGGGTATCAGAACCCAGATCACTGATGTTCTGGACCCATGTAACCTTTCTTTTTTTTTTCCTGGTCTGGAGCTGAGACTGCCCTTTATTGGACCAGTGAAATTTTGAGACCTGAACATCCTCTGCCCAGAAGTCTAAAACCTATGGTGTGAAATCTGTGGCAGCTTCAAAACTTCCACCTCCTAAAAATATTTGATCCTATTTTTCATTATTGCCCAGGTCACATTACTTCGGTACATTTAACTAAAACAATAACACAATCTCTCTCAGCCAGTCCTAAAAAACTCCCGTATACAAAAGATGCTTTAGAGAGCTAAGTGTATACTTATTTGTCTAACTGACTTCTTAGTGAAATGAGTCTTTTGGCTTTCTTCACCATAAGTGACCCTACGACTCAACCTCATTAGCTGTCTCTCCTCAGGAGGGGTCTCCAATGACAACAAATTATAAACCGAAGGAACACTGGCAGAGTCAGATGAAGCAAAGGAGGTGGGAACTAGGGTAATTATGTTTACTACTTACAAAGAGGAGAGGAAAAATGGTAGAAGGAAAATATTCTTTGTATTTTACTGAGTAAATTTCTAGTAGATTAACAGAAGAATGGGTCTCCAGAGGTCCCACTGATACAGTCTACCTATTTTACCCTGTCTCATTCAACCTGAATCACACAGAGCACATTATCATTTCTCCATCAAGGCACCCTTCCTCACCCTGGTACGTAACGGTGACGTCAGTTGGCAGGGCTGTCGTGAGGTCCTTATACAGCAGTCTGGCACAAAATGGGAATGACTGACCCCGTGGCTCCACTTTGTAAGTAAATGACAGCAAGTTGCACAGTGAGTTTCTCCGCAAGGGCCCAGCCAGAAAGGCTGCAAAGTCACTCTGAGGAGGGTGGGGATCAAAACAGACACAAAATATATGATGATTACAGTTCCAAAGGCAGTGAGTGGTTGTGACACTTCAAACACATCTACAAAAATAGGGCCCATGAATCAAATTTCAGAGAAATAAAGGGCAGAGAAAAGCCTGTAAAAAGGACTCATGATAAAGATTTATAAGATTATAACTAAGAGTTGGCGGCATCCTAGAAAGGCCTGCAGAAAGCACTGAATGAATGGCCGGGGCATAAGGGAGATACATTTTCTTTGTATAGCTGGCTAAGATGCTTCGTGTCTGCATTCTCGTATCAGTTTAACTGACAACCAAGAGCTTCAGAGGTATTCTAAATGCATGGAGGTGGGGGGGGAGGGGAAGAGGACACCAAGCTTATAAAAGTCACATATTCCTTATCTGCATTCATTTCCCGTCTACTTAAAAAAATCTGTTTTAGTCCAACCCTAGCTCCATTGCAACCCCAAAAAGGTAGGCCAGAGTTTAGACAAAGATAGATAGTATTCCCCTATGTATTATTCTGCTTTGCTTCTATACCTATGGTTCAGCAAGGCACTTGGCACACAGTAGGTACTCTATAAATCCCTGTGAATTAAAAGCATAGAAACTATACAAGCATACATTGGAGATACTATGGGTTCAGTTCCAGACCACTGCAATAAAGTGAGTCAAATGAATTTTTTGGTTTCCCAGGACAGTTATGTTTACACTACACTGTAGTCTATTAAGTATGCGATAACATCATGTCTAAAAAACTAATGTACACAATTTAAAAATACTTTATCGCTAAAAAAATACTTTTTTGCTAAAAAATGCTCACCATCATTTGAACTTTTAGTGAGTCGTAATAAATAATCAGATCACAATAACAAATAATGAAAAATTTGGTAATATTCCAAGAATTACCAAAATGTGACAAAGAGATACAAAGTGAACAAATACTGTTGGAAAAATGGCACCGACAGGCTTGCTTAACACAGAGTTGCCACAAACCTTCAATCTGTAGAAAAAAACGCAGTATCTGTGAAGCACAATAAAGAGAAGTACAATGAGATGTGACTGTACTACTTTGTGAAGGGAAGAAAGGGTCAAGTATATAAGCCTGAGGACCACCATCAAGGAGTAAATAATCCCTTAACCAGTATCCATGCTTCAACAGCATCCAGAGTTTCAACAGGGGAAGAAGGTGGAAAATAGCTTGTATATAAATAAGAAACATGCATCAGAAGGATAATGGTCAAACTTCTGGCTCAGAATTATAAAACATTTTAAAATACAAAAGAAAACTTGACTGCCCCCCCCTTTTTCCCTTTTTTTTTTTTTAAAGATTTTATTTATTTATTCATGAGAGAGAGAGAGAGAGGCAGAGGGAGAAGCAGGCTCCCCGCTGAGCAGGGAGACCCATGTAGGGCTCGATCCCAGGACCCTGGGATCATGACCCGAGCCGAAGGCAGACGCTTAACTGTCTGAGCCACCCAGGTGCCCCCCTTTTTCCCTTTTTAAGCCTATTCTGGGCTCATAAAATATGCTATATAAGATTCCAGACAGAGGCGCCCGGGTGGCTCAGTCAGTAAAGTGTCTGCCTTCAGCTCAGGTGATCGTGATCCCAGCATCCTGGGATTGAGCCCCACATCAGGCTCCCTGCTCAGGGGGAGGTCTGCTTCTCCCTCTCCCTCTGCCGGTCCCCCGCTTGTGCTCTCTCTCTCTCTCGGTCAAATAAGTAAATAGAGTCTATAAAAAAAAAAAAAAAAATCCCAGGCAAGATACCTGAAGTCGATCTGCCTGGTACTTCCTCCCAGCATAAGCGTTTAGGTATTCACAAAGACAGAACAGGAAGTGCTGAATATTAGTCTGTAAGTATTTTGCAGATAACTCCTCTAGGGGGATGAAGACTGGAATTGAATGGTGATGTATCCGAAGTGGCTTTTGTATGACAAGGTCGATAAAATAGGAATCCAGCAGATTTCCTTCAAAAGCAGTGCTGATGCAGACACAGACTCCTCGGCTGGTCAGTTTCCCACTGAGCCCTGAAGCAAACAAGATGAAACCTCTCAACAGATGTCAGAAAAGGTAGTATCTTCTTCAGCTGCGTATCCCATTCACTTCAGCACTGCCTTGTACATACAGTATGTGTTCAAACGTGTGTTGAAGGAACATCATAGACTCTTTCTTCTCACTCACTCTGGCTCACTTTGAATTTGAGTTGTTAAAACCACAGAAGATGGTTGGTGGAAACGATAAAACATCCTAATATCAAATTATCGAAGAAGAGATTTTGAAATTTTCATTTTACCTCTTACTTTCCTCTGAGTGTCAACTAATGTACAATAGTCCATTTCCTTCCACAATCCTCTATGCCATAGATAATGGGCAGGATAAATCCCTTTTAATGGGGAAACAGAGACTAAAGGGTTCAAATTATTTGACCAGTGGCATCAAGCCAGCCAGCAGCAAAGGCAGTTCTAGTACAAGTTCTGAAACACACTGAATAGCTAAAATGAATAATCTAAGCCAGCCACCAATCAATCTTCTGCAAAAAGAGGCCAATTTTGTAGGTTAAGATGCCTACAAATAGTATGCCAGCTTTGTGTGTGTATGCTGAGGAAGGCAAAAACCCATGGTTATGAAATAAGTCCAGGACTAATAATATATCTAGCAAACCAACTCACTAGAGACAAGAGACTGAGACTGGAAGAGGTCAGAAAATAAATTATACCTGTAAAACGATATGCCTGCAGAATGGCTTTCACATTTTCCTTTCTTCTTTTTGCAACTTCTTGCTCACTGATTTCTGGTGTTTGGTCAGGTTCTACATTGACAGTAGATGCTTTAACCTGTAAAATAATGTAAGTCATTATCACTCAAACACCAATCAATATGTATCACCACATTAATAAAAGAAAAGCCATATGACCACCTTAATTTATGCAGTAAAAACATTTAGTAAAATTCAATACCTGATCACAATTAAAACTCTAGCAAACTAGACATAGAAGAGTATATCCTTAATCTGGTAAGAGTATCTATACAAAATTTAGAGCAAACAGGTTGACCCTAAGACTATTTCTACTCAACAATATACTGAAGATCTCAGCTAATAGAATAAGGCAAGAGAAACAAGCTACAAGGATTGAAAAGTAAAACTGTTATTGTATGCATACGGCATGATTCCAAATGTAGAAATCCCAAAAGAATAGAGAGATAAACAGAATTAATGTGGATTTAGCAAAGTTGTGATATATAAAGTCAATACACAAAAATCAAATATATTTCTACATGACAATTTGAAAATCAAATTTCTAAAAAATAATACCATATATCAGGGGTCACCAAGATAAGGCTTGTGGGTCAAACCTAACTCAACACTTACTTTTGTAGATAAGGTTTTACTGGAACACACCCATTAATTTACATGTTGTTTGTGCTGCTTCACAATACACAGCAGAGCTGAGCAGCGGCCATAGAGACCATCTGGCTCACAAAGCGTAATATACTGATGATCTGGCCTTACACAGGAAAAGTTTGCTGACCCCTGCCATATACAGTAATATCAGGAAAAATCAAATACATAAAGAAAAATATAATGAATGATTTAAGCCCTCTACACATAAAACTATATACATTGCTGAGAGAAATTGAAGAATAAATGGAAAGATAGACCATGTACACTGCCTGGAAGATGCAATACTGAAAATATTTCAACTCTCTCCAAATTATGTGTATAGATTCATTACAATCCCAATCAAATCTATAGGTTTGTTTTTGGAAACTGATGGCTGATTCCCAAATTTATGTAAAATTCAAGGGGCCAACAGCCCAAGATAATTCTGAAGAAGACGACATATATGACAGGTGTCAACACTTAGCAGTAAATGAACCTCTGGTACTCGGACAAAGACAAACAGACCAATGGAACAGAAGTCAGAAACAGGCCCACAGTGGACCCAAAGATCCATTACAATACAATGGGAAAAGAATGGACTTCAGAAAGTGGTACTGGATGCAGTGGGTATCCATATGGAAAAACAAAAAAAGTATGACCTCTATTTCATACCATACACAAAAATCAATTCCAGATGGACTGTAACTCTGAAAGTAAAAAGTACAATAGAGCTTTTAAAAGATACCACAGAACATCATCCTCTTAAGTTAGGCAAAAATTTATTAAAAGAAAACAAGACCAGTTAAGTAAAAAGTTAGATTCCTAAATCAAACTTCATTTAAATGAAGACTTTCTTTTCATCACAAGATAACATTAGAGAGTGAAAAGGCAAGCCACAGGCTAAGAGAAAAATTATAATACATATCCCAAACAAAGAATTCATACCCAAAAATGTAAAGATTCTACAATTCAGTAAGGGATAGACAATGCAATAAAATTTTTGCAGAAGCCTATTTTTTTAAAGATTTTATTTATTTATTTGAGACAGAGAATGAGAGAGAGAGAGAGCGCACATGAGAGGGGGGAGGGTCAGAGGGAGAAGCAGACTCCCCGCTGAGCGGGGAGCCCAATGCGGGACTCCATCCAGGGACTCCAGGATCATGACCTGAGCCGAAGGCAGTCGCTTAACCAACTGAGCCACCCAGGCGCCCTTTGCAGAAGCCTTCTTGAAAAGCTTATTTTACAACAGAAGACTTTCAAGTATCCAATACAAGTACTTAACAGCATTAGTTATCAGGCAATTGCAAATTACTCCACCATGAGATACTATGACACTCCCACCAGAGTGAAAATTTTTTTAAACTGACAATATCAAGTACTGGTAAAGATGCAAAACAATGGAAATCTCATACACTGGTGCTGGGAATGTAAAATTGGTATAATCACTTCCAGAAACTATCTCGCAGTATTTACTAAAGATAATATATCTACCCTGTGACCTAGCAATTCTACAAGGTATACACCCAATAGAAAAGTACATTTTACTTCAGAAGACAGGAACAAGAGTTTCAGAGCCCCAAAGTGAAACAACCCAAACAACCCAAATGTCACCAACAATATAATTTAGTAAGTAAATTGTGGACTATTCATAAAATGAAATTACTATACAGCAATAAATGCACCAGTTTGGATGAATCTCACAGACAGAACATTCAGCAAAAAAAAAGTCAGACATGAAAGAATTTATACTTTTTACATGTATATGAAGTTCAATGACGTAGTGTTTTATGAAGCATTTTCTTGGCCGTGCAGGAGTTATTGGAGAAGTAGATGTACAGAAAGAGAAACAACTAGCAGACTACTGCAATAATCCTGCCATCCAAATCACCTAGTAAATATTTACAACATATGTGGATACTTGAAGTACAAAGACAATCTAAAGGAAAATTTGACATGTCTTGCTGACTGACCCTGGGCTTGAGAGAAAACTGAAAAGAAAGAAGAATCAAAGTTCACCGTGTGGTTTCAAGTGTGGTCAAGGGAAAGATGGCGCTAATGACAAAAGTGCCAATGACTCAAGTCAGGCTGAAATTGAAGTAACAGGCTCATGTCTGAATTCGGGCTAAGAGACTATTACAAAGAACTTGCCTGCCCTGGGCGCCTGGGTGGCTCACTTGGTTAAGCAACTGCCTTCAGCTCAGGTCATGTTCCTGGAGTCCCAGGATCGAGTCCCGCATCGGGCTCCCTGCTTAGCGGGGAGTCTGCTTCTCCCTCTCCAACTCCCCCATCTTGTGCTCTCTTTCTCTCATTCTCTCTCTCAAATAAATTAAAAAAAAAAAAAAAGAAGAAGAAGAACTTCCCTGCCCTATCAGTAGTGTCTGACAATTATTGGCTCATACTAATATGTAGTTGTAGTTGATTCTACAGGACTGATCACTTGAGAGGTCAAGGGCTGCAATCAATCCAGTGAGATCACAGGTGAAGTCCAGTATACAAATTTGCTAATTCCCAGATCATGCTTGCTCTTTTCACTCCAGGAAAACCTGCTAAGGTCACCCTTGCACTCACTCTGGCTTGACGTTGCTTCGCTTCAGCTCTCAGCTCATCTCGCAGACATCTCAGTTTATGAATCTTGGTCCCAAGAGCGCTTTCAACAGCCTGTGCTCTCTGCAGATCTTCTAAGTTTTTACGGGATCTATTCACTTGAATCTCTAGTCTTTCCAAGTGAGCTAAAACACCTGAGGAAAGTAAAAAGGCAATTTCACAAGAAGCGAGGGATTTCTAACTCTGGCAACAGGGTTCATTTCAAGGGGAACAGAGGGTGACTCTTTTTTCAGAACTTTGGTCAGCTAACGTGTTAGACATTGGCTACAATTTATAAAACCAGAGGAGGTGACAACAGAAATCAATGATAAGCAACCTCACAGGCTCAGCACTAATGTACAAGCAGTCCCTGACCAGGACACTGTCCAAAGAGAGCATTTTCTGAATATAACTCATCTCAGTTACCCATGATAATAAGGACTCAGGGGAAAACGGGGTCACCAAATTCAGACTCTCTCAGAAACTTTTTTTTTAAATGTAGAATTATTTTTTAAATTAGCTTTTATACATGTTTTCCCAAAGTGCTAATGCACTAATTGAGACATCCAGAGAGACTTAAATTAAGTACTTTGAAGCTCTGAAAAGTATTATTCACACAGGACTATAAAGATACACACTAGAGGGAACTGCCAACCAATAATACTGGGTATTAGAAAGGAAAACAAGTTCATGGTTGGACAGAAATTCAGAGGCAAATCTCAGTTCCCAAGAGATTAAGGACCAATACAAGAAAGGTCACAGTTTCAAAATGCCAATCAAGTCTAACAATAAAGCATTTGCTAAACGTTTCCTACATATTAAGACACTTGTGCTACATGCTTTACTTGCAAACCATGTAAAGAATTAAAGCATGTGCTTGAAGAGACTTAAATACTTATCTAACCTCCACAACCACCACTGTAAGGCTATTCTTTGCCTCCACTTTCCAGATGAAGAAATTAAGGCAGAGAAAGGTAAAATAACTTGCCTAAGGCCACGATATTTCCAGTGGCAGAGCCAAGACTCAAACCTAGCTCTAACCAACACCAAAGTCACTGCCTGGCACCGACCCTGCCACAGGTGTAATGCCTAAGTGACCCCGAAAAATCCTGGAAAGAGACCTCACTGGCTAGAACTGTAGCTCTGAATATAAACACTGGGCATATTATGAACGCGACCTATCGGTTTAAAAGGGGGCCGGAGCCTAGAAATGTCTGAAGTAATTTCCTTGTGCAACGAATGATCTGAGCTGCCTGTCCCTTTCAGTCTGCAGTTGGTTCCTTTCACCACATGCTCCCAAACAGGCGAGGTCACACATCCGTCAGAGGAGGAAAGGGCTCGTTTAACAAGGCGTCATCGTGGCAGCAATAATAAGGGGGGAAAGGCGACCCTGTGAATACCTCCTCTGGTCTTGCCGTCATTCGCCCACTCCATCTTCTCAGATTTCCACAGGCCCTCCTATGAAGTTGGGCAGCAAAGCGGTAATAGGGACCCAGATTTCCTTGCTGGTAAAAGTAAAAAGGCAAGAAAGTCACACCTATTCACGGCAGGACGCGCACAACTCAGGCACTCGCCGCCGGCCCCCGGACACCCCAAGTGTCACCGCCAGGGCTCCCCTTCCCTAACCCGCCCCTCCCGTTCCCCGGTCCCGGCTGGCGGTGTCCCCGTCTACCTGCCCCTGCGCGCGCCCCAGAACACGGCTTTGTAAGAGGCCGTTCAGCCTTCCACTCTGGTCACCGCCCCTCCGTCACCGGGCCTTATATTCCCCTTACCTCCGCTCCTCTCGCTCACCCAGGACGAGAATGAGAGTTCCCGCCGTCCAAGGCTTCAAAAAAAAACTCAAACCAGTCGCACCCAGGGTGCTTTGCGCCCCCGCCGTACAAAAACATGGCTGCGCGCAGGGCCCCTCCCTCATCCCGGCATGCACCGGGGAGTAGGCGCGGCCTTTCGGTGGGCCTGGAAGATGGCGGCCTCTGGCGCAGAGCCGCAGATCTTAGTCCAATACTTGGTGTTACGAAAGGATCTATCGCAGGCTCCATTCTCCTGGCCAGCGGGCGCACTGGTAGCGCAGGCCTGTCACGCAGCCACCTCGGCCTTGCACATTCACCGTGACCACCCGCACACGGCCGCTTACCTCCAAGACCTGGGGCGCATGCGCAAGGTGGTCCTCGAGGTGAGGCATCCGGCGGAGGGGGAGGGGTACCGAGGCCATCGAGACCGGAAGTGGGTGTGGTATTGAGGCCGAAACTTAACTTCGTAGCGTGGGTACGGCGGTAGTGGGGAGGAGTCGTTTACATCTATCTAAGCTTGGAAAGGGTTCAGGGCCTTCCGCTCTTGCCTCCGGAGCCTTCCCTTGGCTGGATGGGGTCAGACTGTGTGAAGAGCGGACGTCTGGCCGGTTATTAATGCCTCCCGCACCCGTCCGCTCTCACCCGCGTCCTTCTTAGGAGATGCCTGTGAGGGTGGAGGCCGGTGGAACCTGTGCACTGGGCCAGCCTTTTATTGCAACGCCCAAAGGTACTGTCCCGCTCCCTTCCCGAAAAACCGATTCGGAAGGGATAAGAACACGCGGTTCCTTATTGCAAGTGAAGTGAAACTGAAGCATTACCGGAATATGACGCCTAATTATTTTAAAGTAAATGTGTACCTAATATAAGTTGGACCTAGCATCATAAATAGCAGACACCACCGGTGTAAAATAAGAGGTCAGGTTCTTTTTGCAGATGGCCAAACAGAGCTTACCTTACCTTTTCCCTTCGTCAGTTCTGCTGCTGGAAATCTATCCTAGGAAGATAATCAGATGCACCAAAGAGCATTGTATAGTACGAGAATATTCATAGGAACACTTTATAATAGTAAAAAATGTGGAAATAACCAACACTAGTGTTTGGTTCATTTTATGCCCATAAAATGTGCTATTATAAAGCTAGCATAAATCATGGTTTTGGAGCATATTTAGTTGGCCTGGAAGAGTGCTCATTATGTGATGCTAACTGAACTGTATACAAAATGATTCAGATTTTGGAAGGAAAAACTAAGGAAATACATCCAAATATTAAGCACGTGGTGGGATGTTGGTTAGTTTCTAATGCTTCTCTATTCGCTCTAGTTTTCTACATTAAGCATATATTTTATTTTACACTATAAAATTTATTTTAAACAAACTAGAATCCTGGAGTGGGGTAATACCTTTATGGCTAGCTGGCACAAGCAGATTCTCTGTCAAGAGAAAAACTTCTGTTGGGTAGTAAAACATCAGGCAATAACCTGTGGGGAAATGTCTTGAGAATCTGAGTAGACAGAAAAGAAGCAAATAGCTTTTTATTTATACTCTTTTTATAGGAAGAAGGGCTCAAGAAATATCTGGTTCAGCTACCCCCCTCCCTCATGTTCAGGCAGATAATATATTTATTTACCCCTTTTCTCAGATAAGAGATCGGAAGCCCACAGAGATTAGGTGAGACCCCTAAGTCTGAATGACATCTGATGATTCCTAGCTGTTAGCCATAACTCAAGAAAGGGATCAAAGAGTCACTCCTGATTAAATTAAGGTGGTGCTGTAGCCATAAAGTCCAATAAAATATAAGACCATGCTAGGGCTAACTCCACTTATTGGGTGCTTACTATATGCTAGCCACTAGTCTGAGCCTAATTTCATTGAATCGTCACTGCTGCTAGGAAGCATTATCATCCCTGTTTTACAAAGGGGAAAGAAAGTCCCAGCTAAGACACATTAACTCCTCAAAGATCACACAGTCCAATCACTGGGGCCCCTGGGTGGCTCACTTGGCTAAGTGTCTGACTCTTGATCTCAGCTCAGGTCTCGATCTTGGGGTTGTGAGTTTGGCCCCGAGTTGAGCTCCATACTGGGTGTGGAGCATACTTAAAACACACACACACACACACAAAACAATCAGTAAGGGGCAGAGCAAGAGTTTGGACTCACTGTCCTCTGGTGCGGAAGAAGGGGGGGAGGGGAAGTCCATGAGTCCTCCAGCATGGCTGTGCCCAGAGGGCTCTAGATAAAGAGTGACAATCTCAGCATCTTCTAATTTGATAAGACATATCTCTAGTTATCTTAGTGGCTTCTGCCTTTCTAGGCAAAAAAAAAATATATATATATATACGCCAAATAACACACTAATTATCATTATTTTCTGAGTGCTAGCTTTAATACTTGTATTAATGGGAGTCAGCATGGTGCTAAGGATGAGGAGAAGCAGTGGGAGAAGGATGTGAGAGAATGGTTTGCCCGCTGAGCCCGCCTAGCCAACAAGCAGGCACGCTCCCAGCAGAAGGAAAACCCTTCTGGTTTGGGTGGGATTGGGCGGGAGGGGAGGAAGGAGATGGAGGTGATGTGTTGTTAGAAATCCTTTCCTACTCAACTCTTAATTAAGTCGGAGCTGGCTGAAGGATTCGGATAGCTGCATGGGCACCAGCCGTAAGAGAAGTAGAAAATGTAGAGAGCACAATTATGGACAATGCATACAGCATCTCAGGAGGAAAGAGAAAAATCATCTCCCGTTTTAGAAATGGGCAGATTACACCTCTCCCTCTCCTACCCCCAGGCCGCTTATCTAAGGTCCTACCGAGAGTGAATGGCCAATGGGGTGGTGAAGCTGATGCTTCTGGAGACATGCTCTACAGCTCCTTCATTGAGAGAGCTGTTCCTTCACTTTGAGTCAAGAGGAACCCCCTCCACACTTTCATTCATTGCCTTCTGACACTTCCTAAATGGGCCATTCAGTCTGTGTCCTGTGCTCTGCTCCTGGTAGGCTGCAGATGAAAGCACCCTAAAGGAGCTGGCTGAGACTCTGCAGCAGAAGAACATTGACCACGTGCTTTGGCTGGAGCAGCCTGAGAATATTGCCACCTGCATTGCGCTCCGTCCCTACCCCAAGGAAGAAGTGAACCAGTATTTGAAGAAGTACCGATTGTTCAAATGACTAAGGTTATCAGTTGCCTTGATGTATTTGAGCATCAGCTGGATCCAGAAACTGCATGCCACCCGTCCCTAAGCATCATATACTCCTCTCCGTGGCAACCCGCTCTTCCCTTTAAGTTATGAATGTTTCTTGAGGGTCAAACACATGTTCATATTAAAGTTGTCATTAATAAGTACTTCCTCTTATTTTTAATTATTAGTTAGTTCAGATGGGGAAAGTCAGTGAGCTGCAATATTGTCCATGGGTCATTTCTCAAATGGAAGATTTGGTTAGACTCCTATCCAGGGGTCAAAGAAACAAACACCCTTTCTTCTTTATTAGGAGTAAGAGTTCTTCCAGTCACCCAAGTTTAAAACTTTACCTTTGAATTCTTGATTTCTTATTCACATCCAGATACCGTACTCATTGAGTCTAGGACAATTATCAACTTTAAGATATACCATTATTTTACATGTTTTTAAGAAAGAAGAGATGCTGCCATTAAGACATGCAATTAACCCTAAGATGTATTTCAGTTTCAAAGATGTTAAAACATGCATATACATGCACACACACAAATATATATTTGATGAAATTTGTCAAGTACCATATGGTAGTTTTCAGTGCTACCACCCTGCATCAGGCTCTCATTTTGTTCATCAGAGTATCCCACTGGTCTGCTCCCCTCCCATGTATCCTGGCTACAATCCAGCAGACTTTCTGCCACGAGGTTTATTTAAGGTCGTTGAGCACCCTGTTAAGTAGAGACTCCTACGTGCCGGTAGAATAAAGTCAGAACTCCTCAGCTTAGCCTTCAGACCCTCCACATTTATATTTCCTACCCTGCATTTGAAGTTTATCTACTACTCTTTCCTTACCCAAACTTGTTGTTTCAACAAAGGCACTCCAGTTGCTGCCCGCCAGTCTCGGGCCTGGGAGTCAAGTGCTAGTACTCTTCCCTCCCCATTCCCACCTCTGGACTTTAAACTATTTCTGGCTTAAGTTCAATTACCTTCACAAAGTCTTACCCAGCCCAAAATGACAGTTCCCTTCTCTGAACATTTAGAACGCTCTGTACAGTGTTTTACATATTTCTAGAAACATTTGGAAACATCTACAGAAACTGCTTGGACCTCTGTGAAGTAAAGGTTATAAAGGGTAATTTGCTCAGCACTTGTTGCAAGTCTACGGTGGGTGGCAGGCTATGTTAGGAGTTGGGAAAAATAAGGGTGAACAGAACAGGTTTTGCCTTCAGGTAGCTAAGAACCTAATGAGAAGACAGATATGTAGATAATTCATACAGAAAGAATTGTACAAGGTAATGTGGCTACTTTCCCCCTCCCATCTAGATACCAAAACAACTAAGATACTAGATACAAAGATTTTCCGTTATAAGAGGTGGTCATTTGAAACTAGGAGAGTGGATAAGAGAATTAGTAGAGTGCTGAGGGCAGAACCATGTCCAGGAAACCACCGCAGAGTTTCAATCAAATGCAGCATGGAATTTCAGTATCTAAGTACTGGAAACATGTAGCATTTGGGAACATAATGGTAAGCTTGTTGAAAGCAGTTGAAGTAGCATATCGGGGTAGGACTCTGACTGTCGTCTATTGAGACAAGAATGGGAGAGGAGGTAAGAGGTGAGGACCATTCTTTCAAGAAGCTCAGATGGGAGGAAGTAATGATTGAATAGGGGCTGGAAAGGTGAATGCTAGGTCCCATAGGGGGAATTTTCTTAGATGTCTGAGCAAGTTTATGGGTAAGGAGAGGGAGGCCAGGGAGAAGAGGGATTGAAGTTACTGAATGGAATAACTGATAAAATCCAGAAAAAGTGGGAAGAGGTGGGGTCAAGGACATAGGGAAGGACTGGCCTTGAACGAAGAGAGAGAGAAAACTTTTATGAGACTGGAGGAAAGAAGTGGGGAAATATATACATGAGTTTATAGACTGGAGAGGGGAGAAAGTTGGAAGTTGACCATCCTTGTTGACTTCATTTTCTTCTATGAAGCAGGAAGTATATAGCCTTTCATAACACTGAACAGACTTACTAAACACTGTACTATATGGCATCGCATGGTGGTTAAGACTTCACAGTCTGGTGTCAAATGACCTGAGTCCAAATCCTGCTCTCATACATTCAAACTGTGTGAATTCGGACAAGTCAGTCAACTTCCCTGAGTCCCATTCCTTCATCTGTACAATAGGAATTTATGGGAGTGCTATGTGGATTAAATGTGTTCGTATGTACAGGTCCCATTAGAACAGTGCTTGGGCACTTCGTGCTAGAACCTAAGCATAGAAAGTGTAAGACACAGCCTTCAAAGAGCTTTCAGTCAAGTAAGCCCATTGTCTAATTCTCTTTCTGCTTAAGAGTGATGCCATCCAAGAACCATGAAGCGCTCCCTGCTATTAGGAAAATGTTTCTAAATAACAGTGTATCTTAGAAAACTTTTTTTTAAATTCTGAATTCTGCTGTAGGACATAGTGATAAAGCCAAGAGAGAGAGATGAGTCTATAGAGCTGAGAGAGAACGGCTCAGGCAAATCCCTAAAGCTGAGATCTGAGGTCAAATAGCATAAACTTCTACCCAAGAGGGGAGAGGACAGGTATCCATGAGTTGATCCTGAGTGAATGCAAGCTAGTAGCAGGGAAGTGGCTGAGCTTATGAATATAAGCTCAGACCATTGTCATTTGAGCTATATCCGTGGTTTTTGAAATGTCCCTAGATCAGCATCACTTGGGTACTTGTTAGAAATGCAAATTCTCGGGCCCTACCCCAGACCTACTGAATTGGAAACTCTGGTGCTGTCTAGAAGAAGCCTGGTCCCAGGAGGCAGTCAGCTTAAAAGATGAAGAATAAATGCATATGATTTAGAACCAACCCATTATGGTAGTGTATAATGTGCCTAAAGAAAGGAACGAGATGGAGAGCAAAAATCTGGTGCGAAGTACAGTATATCTGGCCTTGCATACCAAATTTACCAAAAAAAAAAAAATCTATTCTCCAATAAAGCAAAGATTGTGCTGGAAGCCCGAGGATAGGTGATATATCCTTGAAAAGAATCTCCTATACTTTGGCAAGTTTCTTTTATGTGAAAAATGTTTTGAAATTAACAAAGGACTTCCATCTGTGCAAATCAATCCTGACAGTTTTGCGATGCAGGCCACCTTGTCTCAAGTTTATAGATTCAAAAAGGCTTTGACTTGCCCACCATCAAAGTCCGTGGCAGAACTGGAATTGAAAACCAGGTCTTTTGTCAGTCCAGTTTTCTCATAACCTCTCCTAGTTGGCTACTAATTTGGTTTTCAGCCATCTCGCTACTAGAAAGGGGTTTGGAAAGGGGTCATGAGTAGTTCAAGTTATGGGAAGCTGTATCTTCCATTTTAAATTGGTTAATTGACATTCCAGATTATAAATCAGCCTCCTGTGAGTGAGTTGTGTGACTCAATACCCTAGAGTCCAATTATCACTGGATGAGCTGACAAAATTGAGTTTCTGAGCTGGTAGCGCTGAGAATCCATGCCTAGGTCACTGCTTCTCATGGGGCCGGCAGAATGCAGAGGGCTCCCCTGGAGGGGCATTTAAAATCACGTTTTATTGTCATTTCATCAGCATACATCTTCCCCCACAGATTCTGAGATGCCATCCTAGGAGTGTGCACTGCTTCCTGGTTGAGAATCTTGGCAATAGTGAACCAAAGTCCCTGACAGGAAGGTGTTAGTGTAGAGACATGGCTGAGAACCTCAGCCCTCGGCAGTTTTAGCTGCCCTCTGATGTTAAGCTTAATACAACCCCGACTTCTCCTCTACTTTAAGATCCAAATTTGGCAAGTCTTGAATGCTGGCCTAAGTCCGGCTTTTAGCTGTGGGGGTTCTGCAAGGGCCGAATAGGTGGCACCCAAGCTCTGAACATAGGTTCTTCATAAATATGATAAAAAAATGGATGGAGAAATAAAATATCACTTTTGTTATCAATGGGTGAGAAGATACAGCTTTATATGATAGTCTAAATGGGCTTGATAACTTCCTATCCTAAGGAAAGCGAGCAGACAGAGCAGACATCACCAAAGTTGCAGAGCACAAATAGAACAAATACCCCACATTCAATCTATTAAACTTTGAGAGATTAGTGCCACCCAACTGAGAAACATGGACCAAAGGCAATCATCCACCAAGTGGGTTATTCATTCACCCTGCATGAGGAAGAGTAAGGGTGGAGCAACCAGGGGCTCTATGTTCCTTAATTCACTCTATAAAGGCAGAAGTGGGGATAAAGTGTTCCGCCTCCTTCCCAGCATTGGATGTAAGGAATTCTGGAGGAGTGCCAAGGATCCAAGAGGAAGACTGACTTGGCAACAGGTACAAGATGTATTTGCTATGAGTGGGGAGGAAACTTGGGGTATCAGTAAGGAGGCTCCTGGAGATAAGGCATGACTGTGATGATGTGGCTGCAAAATGAAAATTGAACCATAAGAAATATGATCTTACTTCGTTATGGTACAAATGACAAAAGCCAGGCAGGTGACAACCTCAGACGACCTGAGATTCAGGCTGAGCTCTGCTACTTAATGGCTATGTAATTTCGCCTCACCTGTGAGTAATTCCTAACAGGAATTATTTAAACAATCAACTCAAATTTAAGGATCTATTTAAACAATACCTTCGAAGTATATGCTATAGGGCTATCATCTCAGACAATTTCATGTCTTTCAATGCAATCGTTATGCTTACTTCTTTTTCTCATCTTATGGCATTATGGAGATGTCTAAACAGGTCCTTGCATGGGTGAGCGTCTGTAGCACACGGAGAGCAGCGTTAACAACTGTCTTTGACTTGCTGTTGACCGTAATTGGAAATGTTTTTAAACCTTCACCCTTTGGTATATTATTTGTACAGAGTTTCAGCAAATACTTTATATCAGATTAAGGAAGATCCCCTCTGCCACGGGTCTGCTAATTTAAAAAAAATTCATTTATGGGATGTTTTTAAAAAAGCAAATACATTTTCTGCATCTGCTGAGATAATCATATGGTTTTTCTCGGTTGTTACCGTGGGGAATTGCATTGCAAGACTTCAGATATTGAACCATCTTGTTCCTGGGATAAACCCTACTTTGGCATGATTATTTAACGTGAGAGAAATGGCCTAGTTAAGAGACTTGGGTTCCAGGGTCGCCTGTGTGGCTCAGTCAGTTAAGCATCTGCCCTGGCTCAGGTCATGATTCCAGTGGTCCTGGGATTGAGACCCATGTCATTGGGCTCCCTGCTCAGTGGGGAGCCTGCTTCTCCCTCTGCCCTCCCCCCACTACCCCCTCTCCCCGCTCATGTGTGCTCTCTCAAATAAAATCTTTGAAAAAAAAAGAGAGAGAGAGAACTGGGTTCCATTCATCTTTTAGTCTCCTGGCTTTAAAAACCAGCTATATGCTGACAACTTCCAAATTTGTATCTGCAGCTCCAACTATCCCACTAAATTTCAAACCCATATATATCCAACAGCTGATTTGATATCTCTGCCTCCAGTATGTCTAACAGGAATATCAAACTGATCATGACAGTTAAACCTGCCCATCTCTGTTAATGGAAGTTCCATCCTTCCAGCTTGGCTCAGGGCAAAAACCTTGGAATTACTTTTGATTCTTCTCTCACACTTCACATCTGATAATGTCCCCAAATGTTGTGTGTTCCTACTTTCAAAATACATCTGGAATTTGACCACCTCCCACAATTTCCAGTGCTCTGATCCTGGTCCAAGTCATCATCTCTTGCTTGGACTATTGCAATAGCCTCCTACAGGTCTACTTGCTTTCTTTACAACTATTCTCAATACAAAATCCCAAGTGATTCTTTAAAAACCCAAGTAAGATCACGTCACTCCTCTGCTTAAGATGTTCCAATGGCTCCCTATGTCAGAATAAAAGCCAAAGTTCTTGCATTGGTCTACAAGACCCCTACACCATCCTGGCCCTCCTTACCTCTTTGGCCTTGTCTGCTATTCTCATTCATTCAGCTCCAGCCTCAAGACTTCACACCTCTCTTAGAAAGCTCTTTCTCCCTATTCCCAGGCTCACTCTCTCACCTCCTTTAGGTCCACTCAAAGGTTACCTTCTCTGAAGATCTGTTCTGACCTTCCTGTTTTAAACTGTAACCACTCCCCTCCAGAGGCACTCTCTGTCCTTCCTTCCCTACTTAATTTTTCTTCACAGCACTTAGCATCTGACATACCCCGTATTTTGCTCATTTGTCAATCAACCTTCATTAGAATGCAAACTCTGTGAGAACAGGGATTTTTATTTTCCTCATTGATGTAGCCCCAGTGCCTGGAGTAGTAAATGACAAATGTAGGCAAGAAATCAGTATCTCTTGACTGAAAATATAAATTATTACTGTTTCTTTAAAATATTCATTCTTTAAAGTAGCTATTGTGTAATACTTTAAAAAACAAACTGTTGGGGCGCCTGGGCGGTCATTGGGCATCTGCGTTCGGCTCAGGCCATGATCCCAAGGTCCTGGGATTGAGCCCCACGGCGACGGGCTCCCTGCTCTGTGGGAAGCCCGCTTCTCCCTCTTCCCCTCCCCCTGCTTGTGTTCCCTCTCTCGCTGTGTCTCTCTCTGTCAAATAAATAAAATCTTTAAACAAACAAACAAACTCTTAAGTCTGAAGATTTCCAAAGCTAACCACAACTTAATTTTGAACTGGAAATTGATAGAGTGCCTGAAGTCATCTCTTTATTTGGGGTTATAAAAATCACACATCAAAGAATGATTTTAAAACTTGGAACTGGTTCATTATACTGTTTTTTCTACTTTAATACGCATTTGAAAAAGTCCTTAATAAAAGGCTTGGAAAAAGCTTTCAAGAGAAGGTAGGATGAAATTTTAAAGCCTAAGCTTAGATGTGCATGAATCTTTAAATAATGTTCTATGTAGATCCTTTTTCCCCGCTGGTTTTGGTTGAACTTTAAAAGTCTAGCTTACTAAATAATTCTCATTTAAAATACAATTGCTAACATCAGCACATTAAGTGGAAAGCTAATTTTAAAAATCAATGAAAGTTTTCATTATTTTATGACAGTTTGCAAGTTAAAAAAGAAAATGAACAGAAAATGTTCAGCCTAAAATTTAGTACAGACAATGTGTAATAAATTAGATTTGAAAACAAAGCAGGACTGAGCAGGACGGGCTCTTCAGGTATAAGGAAAGGAATTCCAGGTCTGACATTGGTTCTGTTAGAGAAAGGTCTTGCTGTTCATCGACCTGTTCCATCTGTCTGCTTTTCAAATTGATTAAGTCACTCACATTCCAGCGGCACTGGTTTTAAAGGCCAATCTGATAGATATTTCACAAAGAGCCATCTTACTCTTGTTTAATTTCACCATGAATCCCTTCTTAGAGTGATTCTTCTATTGTCAGTGAAAGAGATAGTAGGGCATTCTATATACAGATAGTCCCTGATTTATTATGGTTGGATTTATGATGGTTGGACTTAAAAATGTTCAACCTCACAATGCTACAAAAGCAATATGCAAAAAAAATCAAGACGGGAAAAAAAAAGACTATAGTAATATCAAAAACTAATGATGTAATGTAGGGTGATTAACATAACAATAAAAAATTATTAAAAAAAAAAGCAGTATGCACTCAGTAGAAACTGCACTTTGAATTCTGAATCGGTCATTTTCCCAGGCTAGTGATACGAAGGTACAACACTCACTCGTGATGCTGGACAGCAACCTGCAGCTCCGTCAGCCCTGCGATCATGAGGGTGAACAATCAACACACTGACGACCCTTCTGTACCCATACAACCATTCTGTTTTTCACTTTCGGTAGTCAGCATATTACATGAGATACTCAACATTTTATTATAAAATAGGCTTTGTGTTTGATGATTGTGCCCAACTGGAGGCTAATGTTAGTGTTTTGAGCACATGTGAAGTAGGCTAGGGTAAGCTAGGATGTTGCAGATTAGGTGTAGTAAATGCATTTTTGACTAATGTAACTTTCAGCTTATGATGGGTTTACTGGGATATAACTCTATCATAAGTCAAGGAAGATCTGTACTCATTTTGGGATGGAAAACTGGAAGGGATCGTCTCTGATCTGCCTTTTCTATTTTTTCAGTTAAGACTGTAGTCAACCAATCAGCTGATTTTCAGCGGGGAAGTAATTTCTGAGAAAAGTAAACAGTTTAACAGAAGCATAGATCATCTGTAAATACAAAGTTTGAGAGCGTGATAAAAGTATTACTTTTGAATAACTTACATGTGCATTAACTTTATAAAAACACCATCCTTAAGAAGGGAAAGTATTAAAGGTAACAGCTAACGTTCTTCAAACTCCCCAAATCTGTGGGGCTCACATTTCATGAAAAAAGAGAATAATCATCAGGGTAGAATTATGACCTTATCTTGAACTCTTGGACACTTTTTTTTTTAAAGATTTTATTTATTTATTTGACAGAGAGAGACACAGCGAGAGAGGGAACACAAGCAGGGGGAGTGGGAGCGGGAGAAGCAGGCTTCCCGTGGAGCAGGGAGCCCGACACGGGGCTCGATCCCAGGACCCTGGGATCATGACCTGAGCCGAAGGCAGACGCCTAACGACTGAGCCACCCACGTGCCCCGAACTCTTGGACATTTCTGCAACTTTTCATTAGCTCAACAATCCAGACTCTAGGAAGACAACTCAGTACCTGTTCTGTCCATCAGCTCCTTTCCCTGATTTAAAATACTGCTTCTGAATCTAGTTCTTCAGTGAGAAGTTCAGAGCCTACTATGTGGAAGGCTCTCGGCCGGGTGGGGGCGGCGGGGAAGGAAACTTGAACGTCTTCTTTGAAAAGCTTACAATTTAAAAATAAATAAAAAGCTTATAATTTGTTGGAGGAGAGAAACAGATGTACATCTAACCAAGTGCCAATGGAGGCCCAAACACTGGAGCAAGACAGTACAGAAGGGGGGCTGATTTAAGCGTGTGGACCAGGGAAGGCTTTTTAGAAAGGATCTAAATTGAAGCTTTGAAGGGACAAGTAGGGAGGAGAAAGGAGGAGCATTAAAGGCTGAGGAAAAAGAATGAATATGGCAATCTAAGTGAGAACGAAGGTAGTAAATTCAAGGATGAAGACAGATCAGTGTGACAGGAATGTTTGTTTAGAGAACGTAGAGCGTAATGAAGCTTAAAAGGCAGGTTGATTTCAAATCAACTATAGGAAGGAAACAGTCATTAAAAGCCTCTGAAGGTTGTGTTCAGAAAGACTTCTCTGATAGACTGTGTGAGACATGAAGGTAAAAGTGGGGAGGTGGTTACTGTAATCATCCAAAGAAAGATAATTAAGTCCTGAATTCAGTGTGTGATTAACGGGACTAGAAAGGAGAAGACCGCTATACGACAAAGGCAAACTGTTGGCAATTTGGTGAGATGAGTGGGAGGAAGTTGTTGAAAATGACCACTAATAGGATGGGGATGCAGTTAATTCAGATAAGGGACACAAGAATGTGTTTGTGGGGAAGTGAGTGATCTGGTTTTCGATTGCGTTTGAGGTGCTGGGCTGGGGTGGTGGGATCCATGCACATGGCAATGTTCGCCAGCTGGAAATTCAGGCCTGGATCTTGAGGCCTATCTTGGCTAGAAGAATGGACTTAAGATGTGTTATCAATGTAAGTGGTACTGAGATCAAAGAAAAAGATGAAATTGCTCAGGAGAGTACAGGGACTTGCTTGAGAACTATCATCCTCACACAAATTTTAAAATACGAAAAAAAAAATCAAAATTACTGCCCAGTTTTATTTTCAAAATGGAAATCCTTACAAGCTTCTAAGAACAACTGTTAACGCATCAGGATTCCCAGTTTTTGTGTGTCACTGTCTAGGTTCTGTTGTCTCTAACAGTTGTATTGTGCAGTGGAAAGAACAGCAGGTCTCATCACAAAAGCCAAGGGTTGACTCTTGAGTCCAGAATTTCCCAGCCACCTGACCATAAATCTGAGCTTCAGACTCCACTTGCTTCATGGGATTCATGGAACACTACATCAAAAACTAATGATGTAATGTATGGTGATTAACATAATAAAATTTTTAAAAATGCATGGCAAAAAAAAGACATTGTATGTGAAAACACTGTACAAACTAAGAAATTATTAGGACAAGAGTATCAGCCTACCATATGGCCTAGCAGAGTAGAAACGTATTTCTTAATGGATGCAGAATCTCCATTATTAGGAAGGAAGCAGCTTCAGGCAACTATCTCTGTACTTCCCACACTGCCTGTCATAGTTACCTGTATGGCAACAGATCATCGGAAGTGGAATCTATAAACCTTG
The DNA here is from genome assembly GCF_003265705.2 of Callorhinus ursinus. Lineage (NCBI taxonomy): Eukaryota > Metazoa > Chordata > Mammalia > Carnivora > Otariidae > Callorhinus > Callorhinus ursinus. The sequence continues at coordinate 20,320,704 of NW_027397072.1, read as the reverse complement.
GTGTCAGGTTTTGTTTTATCCTGCACCTTAGGACCTCTGGGCATTGGAGTGGGAAGAAAACCTGATGGAATAGAAATGATTACTTTAAGGGGTGCCTGCCTGGTTCAGTAGATACAGTATGTGACTCTTGATCTTGGGGTCATGAGTTCAAGCCCCATGCTGGGTGTAGAGATTACTTAAAAAAAAAAAAAAGCTAACTCACTTTACAAAAAAGAAGAAATTATTCCTGTAAACATTTTTGTTCTTTTCTCAAGCCAGTGTGTCAGGTTTGCTACAGATACTTGTGGGCATTGGTTGGTTCTGCTGGTTGCATAAACAACCAAAGTTCTGAGACAAATACAAATGATTAGACCGGAGTCAAACTCCAGCAGAGGAAAAAGATTCTTTGTTTGCAGAAGGCTCCAGAGCCAGAGAAAAGTGAATTCTTGCCTCCATGATGTGATCCAAGAAACCAAATTTCCTAGGAGGAATTGTAGGGGCCCTGCCTCACAAAAGTGGTCCTCAGTCACTGCTGCATATGGAGCCCGCATTTTCCAAAATTCTTTCAAGCTAAGGGTTTGACACTGCAGTTTCATAGAGCCCCTAATTCATTTCCTGTTTAGATTATGCAGGCTAGAATGCCTCTCCCCAAACTCTAGTGGGACATCTTCCTGACCTGATGCCAAAGCTTAGCCCCAGTTAGGCCTCTGAACGGCAGGCTTGGACTACCTCTGGAGAAGGACCAGGTCCTCTCTTCTCAGCCCTTGGGCTCCCCCACAACCCACCCTGGTTTTCAAGGCCTGTTTTTAAAAGTTATTTCAGGGGTGCCTGGGTGGCTCAGTCGGTTAAGTGGCTACCTTTGGCTCAGGTCATGGTCTTGGGGTCCTGGGATCGAGCCCTGCGTCAGGCTCCCTGCTCTGCAGGGAGTCTGCTTCTCCCTCTCCCTCTGCTCCTCCCCCTTGCTCATTCTCTCTCTCTCTCTCAAATACATAAAGAAAATCTTTAAAAAAAAAAGTTATTTCGTAGAAGAAAGCCTTGCTTAAGGCCACAGTGAGATTAACATCTGCAGACTCTGAAGCAGTCCTCCATCATGTAGTCCAGGATGGGGAATCCAGAATTTGGAATCAGAAGACTTGGCTTCAGGTTCCAATTCCCCTGATAAACCATGTTTTGTGTCATAACCTTTCAGTTTGTTTTCTCTTTACAACATCTCTCTCAAAAGGACTGCAGGGATTGAATGAGACAATGAACCTAAAAGCACATGTGTTTTCCCTGAATGTTCCCCTAATGCTACAACAGATTATTGTGGCCCATTTGGCAAAAATAGATATAAAAGCCCATGCTTCTGGCTGGACAGGGCTAGTTATCAAAGAGACCTTCGCTACAGGCTGCCACAATTTCCAAGTAAGGGTCCCAAAGCCTGGTTCATGTTTCTCCTGGAGCCAAGGGCTGATTTCAATTACTTTGCAATTCACCAGCTGACATAGTTCTAATGTTTATGAGACCTCAGAAACTGGTTAACAATGAAAAAAAAAAAAGTTCTCTGAGGTTCCTTCCTGTCTCCATGAGACAGAATTGTCACCCTGCCCTCTGAGCTCCCTCCTCTTCATCCTACAAACCACACCTCAAATGCCCTTTCTTCGGCAAGGAAACTTTCCTTGCCCCTCCAGACAAGGTTTCACTCACAAAGGAACTTCTAACTCTCCTTGATATCACTTAGTCCTATTGTGATTAGAAGTACGTATGTCCTCCCCAGTGGAATATAACCTCTGGGAGGGCAGGGTTCGCGTCTCTCTCTGGATTCTTCCACATCTTAGCGCCTTGGAAAAAGACAATAAAACATGTTGAATGAGGCCAGAGCTTTGGGTTTCTTTAATCTTAAGAGCTCTTGTGGCAATGAAAATAAAACATATAAAGAAAACTAATTTAGTGCTGGCAGAAAAGTTTCTGGATGGAGGAATGCTTCCTTTGGCAGTTTTCTCCAATAAAAAGAATTTATGGGCTTAATTAAATCATCAAGATCTTTTTCAGAGGTACAGGAATGGCCAAGGATCAAGCTTGCTCTGAATCATTCACTTTTTTCAAGTGGAGCTGCTCTCCTGGGAAGAGTAGTTCATGTCAAGGAGGAAATCAGCATAGCTTCCTTTGTAAATAGACAACTGTCCTTTCTTTTCCTTTGACTGTCAAGGCCCAGGAGACAGTTTCTAGGTATGAACCTATCTTGGCCAAACCATAAAGAAGATGGAAGTTCTTCTATAGCAACCTCATTTTCCCTCAGTTGTTTCTATTAGTTTTTCTAGTGGCCTTCCCACCCCTACCTTAGAGTAAATTTAAATCAATGTTCAGACTCATCTAAGCCAAGTATCATTTTTGCCTTATCCCAACATTGGGGAAAAAAGCTTTTATTCTCCTGTAAGCCTGACTTCAGAGAGCAGCCACCAAATCTGTGTCTATTTATACGTACGACTGTGTGTGGAATGCCTTCTAGAGTCACATTTGCTTACCCTCCTTATCCTGGCCGACTTAGCCAAGTGTTGGTGGATTTAGGCTGCTCTAAAAACACACAAACAAGAGACAAGGGCCTACATTTTATAAAACGCAAGGGCAAAATGAAGGAGCCTCCTTAAGTAAGATTCAACATCTCTGTAATCTGCATACTAATAATAAATGTTAGTATATAAAAACCAATGATGGAGCTGGTGTCCTATAGCTACGAAGGGCTGCCCGACTCCATCTCCTGGGTCCAGAAACAGCAGGACCAGTGTGTTCAATCATCGGGCAAACGGCCAAGGGTACGATTTCCTCATTGCCCACTCTCACAACTTTACTTTGACCCTTTCCAATTTTCACTGGTTCATATCAGGGTGCCTTTGAGGATCTTTGGCTTCAGGGATCCTTTCTTTTGTGATCCTTTAATGACTCATTAGTCACTGGGGCTTTGGCAATTCCTGCAGGATGTAGGTTTCATTTCTTCCCTGTAAATGAAGAGGCAACCCAGGAGGTTGTTTAACAAATTCTATTCAGGAGCTGGAAAAGTGAATTTCCTGTGGAATGACAGGAATTACATAGAAGCAAGCAATTTTATTTTCCTCAAATGTAGCAATAATTTTAATCTGTACATACATAAAACAAACAGTGCAATTATAAAACCTTGAAGGTGACATGCATACTTTAAGGTGCAGCTGGGATGGGGAGGATGTTATTAGCATCTCCAATTTTCCTTACCACTTTTTAAAACTAGTTCCTTATGCAAAAGCACTGAGTCAGGAAACTTCATCTGGAATGCTGAAGTTAAAGGTGAACTTCCTGAAGTCTGCACATCTAAATATCACAAACAAAACAGAAATGACCTCCTAGAGCAGTTTGGTAAGGACTAGAGTAATATGGCTGGGTGTTCAAGCTGGGAATGAATGAAATCAGGGATGCATTTTCTGAAAAACTAAAAGAGATAATGTTTGTAACTGAGTGTCCTATTTCTGTTTCATAGTTGCTACCCATGTGAGCCCTTCCAGCAATCTTTTTATTCGGTATAGTTTCTGAGTAGATGCTGTTCAATGGAGTTATTTGTAACTAGGGGTGGTGAGATGCACAAAGGAGGACCTGGGAAAATGGCTTCTTCCTTGGTGTCTGAGTCCATGCTCCTCGTCCGTTCTTAGTTCTTATGGCCTTTGCTCTGCCGTGGAAGCAGAGGTAGCTGGTGCACGATGTCAGATGCTGTCATCATTCACAGGCCCGGGGTGCAGGTAAAGGCGAGTGATGGGGGTCTACCTTTGCTTCTTCCACAATACCCTTCTCAAGCTTTCCTGGCCTTGCAGTGGAACTTCTAGAACTAGAGGCAGTTCACTGGGTCCTTGACTTAGAGCCAGGATGAGACAAGACGTGGCAGAGTGACAAGACACAAAGGGAAAATACGGTACCAATTAGCCTCAGAGTAGGATAGAGAAATTTATATTTGCACTGATGAGAATTCAAATCCCCACAGTCAATCTAAAACACAGGAAAATTTTCTTTGAGTACTAATTTTTCTCTGTACAAGTAGCCTGTGCACTTCTGGTGTTAACTCCTTGCACTGTCTCAAGGTAGGTGATCCCAGGGACACTCTAGGGCAGTGTGCTCTAGCTCATCTCCAACAGCTCTTTCTGGCAGTGGCATTTTGATGTGAACTGCAAAGTAAATCCATACATGGCATCACAGTTAGTAAAATAATGAAATATCACTAGCCAAATGTAACTGCAATTCAGTCAATGATATATTCACACACAAGTTTAGAAAAATCAAGAGTATGATAATAAAACCATAAAATTAAACAGAAGGAAATCAATTTCTACAAGAAATCAAATATATTTACAGTGAGATTTAAAGGGAAAAATAAGCTACTTGGATCATAAATTTAATTTTATTTTAAATAACTTTAGCTACTTTAGCTGTTAATACAATAAAAGCAGAAAGAACAGGCTGCCTTTTTTTCCAGATTTAATCAGAAAAATTGTATCTACAATAATTGACAGAACTCGCTTCTTGTCCTTCACCCATCTCATCAAAAATTATTGCATTTTCCCCCAAACTGTATTTTTTGGATTCCTCTGTGAATATACTCATTTCGTCCTCGTTCCTGGAGGCATCTTGGTTTAAATCCATCTTTAAAAAAAGGAGAAGGGGTACATATGGGAGGCAAAATATTCTCTTGAAGCCAACAGATAGAGAGTTGCTAGAAGAAGCTGATTGTACACACAAGCTGCCCGGGTCGGGAAAGGGAGGGCTGCTGATTTAGACACACGTGACAGCCTTTGATGGGTGGGCACAGGCAAAGCCCCACTGGGCCCTTCTTCCTTGTCAGGGTCAGGACTGAGCCAGCAGAGGTGGGGCTGCATCTTCTCCTCGGAACTTGTCGTTTTGGTTCTCCTCCAAAAGCCTTCATCCAGATAAGAAGCCAATGACTGATTACAAAAATAAGAATAATTAAATTTGGCTCAAGAAATAGATTGTCCAACTGTTCTGCCTTGTTGTTTTTTTTCAGTATCCAAGGCCTTTACAAAGAAAGAAACAAAAACACCTCTCAATCTTCCAACAAAAGTGAATTCCTTTTTTTTTTTTTTTTGCTCCAAATGCTACGACCTGAAGAATGGCTGCAGATTGAGATATCAAAAATCTCAGAAAAATATATAATATATTTGTATATCTCTGTATGTCTATTATTTAAATTTCACATTCCTTTAAAAGTGGTTATTCAGTCAGTAGCTGCTGAAGGAGGCTCTTCTGCTGGGCCTGGGGGGTCTGTGGTCCTGCCGTGGGTTTTTGAGTTCCCAGTGGACCAGGCTGGTTCAGGTAAGGGTCCCCGCCTACCAGATTCACTGTACACTGGACGTCAGCAAACACCTGAACCTGTTGCACCTGCTGGAACACAAATAAAAGATGTGTTTAGACAGAAGGGTCTGCCCCCCCGGCTTATGAGTGGGTACTACTTGAAGTGGAAACTCACTAGAGCATTCCTCTAGTCTGTAGTCACCACAGAGAAGAACTCTTCTGTCTTCTTGTCCTACAAAAAGAAAATCGCTGCACTCATTTTGCTCAGGGTTCTGGAAAGTTCACACTTTAAAAATAAAATCAAAATTGGAATGGTCAAGCCTCCTACAGGGTTGCCATCAATAATGAAAATGAGCATCACTGCTAATATTGCCAAGATTGGGAAAAGCCCAGTGTCAAGAGTCTGGGTGTCTAGTGGTGGGTTTAAAAATAAATATATATAGTATATATATACATATATACACACACACACACACACACACACACACATATATATATTATTTGGAAATTGGTTACAAAAGCATTCTATGGATGACTTTAGTAGGATAAAAAAAACTTTATGATGTTAGAAAATTAAGGGCTTTAACCCAGTATTAGCAAAATAAAAACCACCACAACTCAGTAATAGGACATCAGCATTACTAAAGTTAATGTCCAGAAGATTTGCATAGTATCCAAATATACTATTACATAGCTCTTTTACATATTGCCTTTTGAATTACAGCAAAATATTAGAACAATTTTATATTTAACTTCTTTTTCCTGACAGACAATTCATTTAAACACATGAGCTAAAAATAACAGTCAATTACTAGCTGAGAACAGTGTGAATTTTCCCTTTAGCTACTTTCAGTAATAATACACGTATCCCTTAAAAATGTCTGAAGTTGCACAGTTCTAGCATTTTCTATTGGGAAAACAAAGCCAGAAGTTAGTTTTTACAACCATCCTTATTAAAAAGTCATTTGTCGAACTGAATAAAGCCAGTATCACACTTGCAAATGTTCCAGACCAAGAACTGAGATGCCTTCCAAGGCATCCAAGTACATCTGTTAGTGTCTGAATCCTCTGGCAAATTTGTGCTTCATGTTTAATAGGTACATGAAGTATTTCAGATTAGTGATGCATTTTTTTGGTCATTCATCACTAATTTATGTCAATTACACTCAGCTTTTCTGAAAACTTTTCTATCCTAATTGAATAAAAGTTGTTTTCATCAACCGTTGGACACATGTCAAACAAATGTCCCAACCTCCACCTGCTGTATCAGTCCAGTCCCCACTGTGTTTCCCTCTTGATCCATCTACACCTCCACTCTACAATCCCTCAGAGAAGACAGACAGCCTCTGAGCGGAGTCTTCGTAGCTTGGTGGATTAAACCTCTAGTTACATTAGCGTCATTTTTCTCCTTATCCTCTTCTTCGCCCGATTTCCCAAGTTTTGCTTCTGGACCCCACAGGCTCCCATTTGTTTTCTTCTTTCTTTGGGCTCTTTTTTGTGCGACTAACATACACCAACTCTCTGAGTCTATTCACTAGCTCTCCCTGTGCCCTCCCCTCCCCTCTGTTCCTAACTTCTCTTTCCTACTCTTTTCCCTTTTCCAGCCCTGACCCCTCCTCTCTCTCCATGTCAATAATCCCCCTACTAAGCCTTCTTCCTGCTTCTCTATATTCTGTTCTTTCCCGGTTCTGTGCTCTTTCTTGCCTCTTCCCGTCTCTGTTCTCCAAATACAGGTAGTCCTCAATCCTCCTTGAACCCTCCGCCTTGGTTCTTTTCCTTTCCTGTACACCTGTCTCACTCCCAAGCTTCTGTTTGGCAAATACAAAAGCACTGGAGCAAACAGAGATTGCATGATGGGCTACAACAGAAAGAAGGTTCTGCCACTGAAACTTGGCATAAAGCACAAGCTATAGGGCTTTTAGGCACTGACTGATTAAGAAAAATAATAGCATGTAAAATTTCATGTTTATGTGTTTCAACATATGAAATACTGGGGCAAAGCACAAGGTGTTTCTGTCCCCACTTAAAAAACATTCTTAATAAAGGCATGATCAAATGAACTAGAGAGAAAATTTTGCTTCTTTAAAAAGAATGCTTTTAAGATAGCCTATTTTGAAATTAAAAAAAAAAATGGAAAAGATCAAACCAAACTTCAGCCATTTTGAACGGCTACTTAAAAACAGGATGCCTCAGACCAGACCTCAAAGGACTTCAGATAGCGCCACACCTCCACAGACAGGCAAAGCACGACAAATAGGAACCCTACGATTTGCCAGGTGAGAAGAGTGGTGTGCGTGGAGCCCAAACCTCCTAAGATTTTCTGACAGAGTTTTCACACCAATCCAAATGCTGTTACAGAGCTCCAGAACTTTAAAACTCGTTTGTTTAGTTTTAATTAATTTGCCAAGCTGCCCAGTATATGGTCTGCAGGAGTGAGACTTCGGAAACCTTCTAATGAAGACTTCATTTTCCCCATCATAAAATCCCCTCTTCACCCTCACAGGACTCAGATCCTATCTCCTGTGTCTCCAACTATGGACATGGCTCTAGCTGGTCCTCCTCCTCCTGAGGAGGCTGCTCGCTTGCTCCTCCTGTCCCTCTTCCTCCTCAAGATGAAGCCTGAGCTGGTGGTTGCAACGCTGCTCCTCCTGAGGGTGACACTTCATCTGTAGGACTTAATCCAAACCCCTGAGTTTAGCATTCAAGGCTCCCGGAAATCTGCCCCAATCTACTTTACCAAATTTAATTCCTACAAAATCTTACTTTTACCTTCAGTGGATTTGGTTTCCCAGGACCATGCCAAGACGCCAAGACACTACTGTTTCCCTGTCTCCATGCCCTCTACTTCCGGTCCCCTAGACTTGCAAGCTCACTCCCTCCTGCAGCCTCTGACACCTTCTCCTTCACCTTGCCTTGCTCACTGTCCTCAAGGTCCAGTTCAGCTCCTGTGGAAATGCTCTTCTGACCCTCATAGCATTTTCTCCTTTCTTTGAACACTATGGTTCCTGTTACTTGTAACATAAATTTGAGTTTGCCTTCTTTTGGCTATGTGACAATTAATGTGTATATATCTACATGTTCTATCTTTCAAGAGGACCTAAGTGGTATGGCAGAAAGAGCATGAACTTCAGTGTTAGAAATACCTGAGTCGAACCTCAGCTCTGCCACTTTCTAGCTTTGTGAATTGTGCGTGTAGTTAAATCTGTTTCTTCATCTGTGAACAAAACGAATACTACTTCCTTCATAGTGTCGTAGTGAGGCTTATGTGAGATAAAGCACAGTGCTTAGCACAGTGCTGGGCAAATTATAAGCATTTCACAAATGGAACTTCCCTTCCTCACTTCTCCCCACAGTTCACCTAGAGGGCAGACATGTCTCATGTTTCTTTCTATCTCCACCTTACCCTAATGCCTGTATAGTATCTTAAAAATATATATTTATTAAGAGACTAAAGACTAAATCAAAGTTACTGAAGTGAACTCAAACATCCGAAATCTCTAAATTTAGGTTAATATAGGAAAGTGCCCAGCCTTGCTATCTGTTTTGTTTTGAAACAAAACTTCTAAAAGGAGGCAGAGTAACAGCAGATGCTCTATTTTGTCTGAATTTACTGAGTGAGGTACTTTGATTGCACATGAGTTTCAGAACTGTGCTTGTTTACTGTATAACAATTAGTGGCCACCATTTGTGATCCCTTTACCCTGTTTTACCACTGGATTAAACCTTTTGAAAACTTCTCTCATTTAACCCTCTTGACAATCGTATTAGCAGGTATCTTGTTAGTTCTGTTGGTTAAGTAGCAGCTCAGGAAGGTTCCCTAACATGTCCAGGAGGACCAGCTAAGAAGAGCAGAGCCAGGACTCACACCCAGGTCTGACTCCCAAGGTCAGGCTCTTAACCACGATGCTAAAACAAAGTTTCCTGTGTATCTACAGTACATTTGGCAGCTCTGGGTTTTAAATTTTCTTACTGACCTGGGTTCCATCTGTTTCTGTTTTGAGAAGGTCAGTGGATGAGAGCTGGTTGCAGTAGAGGCCTGTGTGTCTCAGTGCTGGATCATTTATCTATTAAAGATAAGTACAAGACCAAATTACGAGCTAGTTGTTTAAGTTGAAGACCAAATTCTTCAATGAAAAATAATCTCACTGACAGAAAATAGGGGTGCAGCAGAAATAAAAAGCTTAGCAATTTACTGTGTTGTTATAAGTCAGGACAGTGTTTTCCTTTGCAGGGGTGAAGAGGGATGTGGAAGGGAGCATGAAGAGAACCTCCGGGGTACCGCTGATAATGTTTTATTTCTTGATCTGAATGGTAGCTTTGAAGATGTGTTCAGGGCGCCTGGGTAGCTCAGTTGGTTAAGCGACTGCCTTCGGCTCAGGTCATGATCCTGGAGTCCCGGGATCGAGTCCCGCATTGGGCTCCCCTGCTCAGCGGGGAGTCTGCTTCTCCCTCTGACCCTTCCCCCTCTCATGTTCTCTCTCTCATTCTCTCTCTCAAATAAATAAATAAAATCTTTAAAAAAAATAAAATAAAAAAATAAAGATGTGTTCAGTTTGTGAAAATTCATGGAGTTGTATATTTTTCGGTATATTCTTATATGATACTTCAATAAAAAGTTAAATTCACACATACAAAAGTTAATCAGCAAACAACTTTTATTTCTTGCCAAGATTTAGTAATAGCAATCAGGTATATCCTCTGCCTGAATCAATGAAAAAATTGGATAAAATATATGAAACGAAGGCACTCAAGACACTGGACAAACCCAATGAAGGAGAGTGATCCCTAAGAGCTAGGGAACAACTGAGGTGTGTCCTACAATTGCCTCAGCCTACTGTCTCCAGAGAATTTCCAGGCTGCAGCCAGAGTGGGGACAGGGAACCCTGGCGGAGCCTTGCAGGCTCCCTGAGCTGAGATGATGCAGCTGGATGTCAGATGGTCAAGGCAGCTGGAGTTCACAGGGCAGAATATCAGAGGAGAGGGAGCTAAGCAGAGAGAAAGCTCTGAAGAGCTGCAGAGGGTCCCCTCGAGTCTGCAACTTAGTACTGATCTGCTAATGGATTTTAGGGAACTACCCAAAGCAGAGGAAAGAGTCACCGGAAAAGATGTTGATGGAGTAATTCCCAAAGATCACACAGAGCTGGGAATAGGTCCTGATCCAACCAGCCAGAGTGGAAAACATCATAATTCATATAGTATCAGGCAACATATTAGAAAGGCTTTGCCTCAGTAGTAAAGCAAAATGAACCCTATACTAAATACTGCTCTGGTCCTACTAAACAAAAAAGCAAGACCTGAAAGGGTCAAACTGTTTCAAGTAACTGAACCATTTCCCAGAATAAAGCTCAAGAATGTAGGAATATCAACAAGGTAAAATTCACATGTTTGGCACCCAATAAAAGATTACCAAGTCATGCAAATTAGCAGAAAAATATGACCTATAATGAAAAGTCAATTGAAACCAACCCCAAAATGATGCAGATGATAGAACTGACACACATGAATATTAAGACAATTACAAGAACCATATTCTGGATGTTCAAGAAGATAAGAGGAAAGGCTAAACGTGTTAGAGGTACAGAAGATACAAAAGAGGTCTGCACTGAACTTCTGAAGAGGAAAGCAGAATACCTGAGATGAAAAATATACTGGGTGAAATTAACAGATCAGACATTGCAAAAAAAAAAAAAAGAAAAGAAAGAAAAGAAAAAGATTCATGAACTTAAAGCTACAGCAATAGAAACTATCCAAAATGAAACACACGGAGAAAAAAACCGACTGACCTTCTACCCCTCCCCCCAAAATCCGCAAACCCAGAGAATCAGTGAGTTGTGGGACAAGTTCAAGTGGCCACTATGTATATATATAATATAATATAATATAATTAATATAATAGTGTGTGTGTGTGTGTGTGTGTGTGTGTGTGTGTGTAATTAAGAGTCTCTGAAGGAAAGGAGGTGGGTGGTGACAGAAAAAATACCTGAAGAAACAATGGTCAATAGTTTTCCAAATTTGATGAAAATTATATATCCATAAATCAAGAAGCTCACTGAACTCCAAGCACAAGAACCATGAAAACAATCACTAAGGCATACTGTAATCAAATTACTTAAAACCAGTGACAAAGAGAATAATCTTTTTTAAAAGCAGCAAGAGTGGGAGAAAAATCAATCATGTACAGAGGAACAAAGAGAAAATGCCAGCAGATAACACATCAGAAACACTGCGGCGGTGCAACATCTCGCAAGTACTGAAAGCTAAAACTAAAGTCAACCTAAAATTCAGGGAAAAAACTCTTTCAAAGATGAAGGGGAAACAAAAACTTTTTTAGACATACAAAAGCTGAAAGAATTCAGCAGCGGCAAACTATAAGAAATGCTAAATGAAGGGCGCCTGGGTGGCTCAGATGGTTAAGCGTCTGCCTTCGGCTCAGGTCATGATCCCAGAGTCCTGGGATCGAGTCCCGCATCGGGCTCCCTGCTCAGTGGGGAGCCTGCTTCTCCCTCTGCTTCTCTCTCTCTGTCTCTGTCTCTCATGAATAAATAAATAAAATCTTAAAAAAAAAAAAAAAGAAATGCTAAATGAAGACCTTCAGGCAGAAGGAAAATGATACCAAGCTGGAAATTTGGATCTACACAAAGGAATGAAGACCACTGTAAATCACTACACAGGTAAATATAAACATTCTTTTTTGTTTTGTTTTGTCTTATTTATTTTTAATTTTATTTTATTACATTGTTAGTCATCATACATTCTTAAAATTAAAAAAAATATGTAATTGTTTAAAGTAAAAGTACGTGGGGTATATGACATAAGTAGACATGTATGGTAACAACAGCACAGGAGGGGAGAAATGGAAGTAAACAGCTGTGAGGTTCTTATACACGAGGTAATTATCATAGCACTTGAAGGTACATGACAATAAGTTAAAGATGTATGCTATAAATTCTGAAGCAACCACTAAACTAACAAAATGGAGTTATATATAGTTAATAAGCCATCAAAGGAGATAAAATGAATTAAAATGTTCAATTAAACCAAAGAAAGGCAAGAGATGGAACAAAAAAAAAAAAACAAAAAAGATGAGATGTTTCAATTCAACCATATTAAGAATCACATTATATGTCAGTGAGCTAACCACTCCAAATAAAAGGTACAGATTGTCGAACTGAGTAAGAAAGCAAGACCCAACTAAATAAGAGCTATGCTTTAAGTGTAATATTATTTTACCTAATTCATTATATTTTTTATTATTGTAATCTGCTGGAGGTAGTGAAAAATTCTAATAACTGAATAATAAGAACAAGGAAACAGACAATACTAGTAGGTCTTCTATTTTGCTATAAGAAATGAATCACTAAGTTGTTGATTTTTTTCCCTGCTAAACTCCTTAGGGACTTATTATATAATATCTGGGGAACAGAAAGTTTTCTAAAAAATTCACATCAAAAAAGCATCCTATAGAAAAGGTAATTTAAGACTTGTTATAAATTATGGCTACATGAGCACAGTCTACTTTGTGGTTGCTCAAATGAGAACAGTAACTACAGGGAGGTACTGCAATGATCTTCTTAAGTATCATTTTGAATTTAGTCATTCTGTCCTTAAAAATCTTCAGGAGGCTCCAGGATAAACGCTAAAACATTTAGATGGCTTGCAACGCCCCCCAAAAGCTTACCACATAAATTCTGCTTTAAATATACTATCAATGTCCCCTTAACTTCATGAGACTTTTCAACCTCTATCCCTTGCCTAGGTTATGCTGTGGCAACCAGTCTTGAATGTTTTTTTCTATTCTCTTTCTTCAGGCAAACCTTCCAAGAAGCCTTTCTTCATCACGCAGCTTTTCCCTGAAACCCTCAGTAGTGAATTGCACATACCCCAATCTGATGTAAAATGTATGGTCCCATGGAGGTCTGTCTCTTACGCAGCAGTTTTGTCCTATTATTCAACTGATCCTTTGTTTATGTTGTGTCTCCCCAACTTGTTACTATTATCTCCCACAGAGCTATCTTTGTATATAGTAAGTACTGAATAAATGTTTGCTGAAATGAAAGGGAAAAGTGAAGAAAATGTGTTCAGAATATAAAGGGGTAAGTTACAAGCCAATGTATTATATGTATCATTTTATTTTATTTATTTATTTTTAAGTAGGCTCCATGCCCAGCGTGGAGCCCAACTCAGGGCCTGAATTCAGAGCCTGGATTCATGACCCTGAGGTCCAGACCCGAGCGGAGATCAAGAGTCGGATGCTTAACTGACTGAGACCCCCAGGTGCCCCTGTATCATTTTATAATAAATCTAAAACAATAAAATCTCTTGAGACTAAAATCTTACCAGGTCTGTCAAAATTTCCATCGTATATCTTAAGAGGTAGTAATTATCAAAAGATAGTGGGAAATCATAAAGAAGGGCGTCTTTTCCCCCTAGTGTTATTGAGAAATAACTGACACGCATCACTGGACGGTGTGGTTATTTTTGACGAGTAACTGAACATACCTGATTTTCCCCGGAGGAATGACCTGTGGTGTGGTCTGGGGGGTGGGCAGCAAGTGTGCCAGCTGTGTCACTTACCTGCTCGGGGCACACAGTGTTCATTCCTGGCATCTGCAAAGAGCTCATCTGCATCTGGCCCATCATTGGGTTTATGTTCTGAACATTTGTGTTTCCACCTGCCATGGACACGGTGATGCTCATGTTGTTGTACACGCCTGGCTGTGCAGGCGTGGGCTGGTTCTGGACAGCTTGACTGAACACACTGTTAACTCAAAAACAATCCCAATTACATCCACAGATCGTGAACACGGGGGTAATGTGACTGAACTGTTTCTTGAGTATTAGATACAATTCCAAAGAAAAGATTTTACATTCTTAAACTACATGTTAAGACTTTATATCTTATTACAATATATAGAAATTGAGTGTAATTCAGATGAATTTTGACCTCTGCCCAAAGGATTTAATAACTACAGAGAGCTCGTTTTAAGTTACAATTATCTGACCTGGTATCAGAGTTGTTAAGTTCCAATTAGCTGAATAATTAAGAAAGTTTTCCACATAAGTGCATCTTCCAGATAACTGTAATATACTCATTTAACAATCAAAATCATTCTAAAATTTATTATACTATTTTATCTTCATAAACCAAGAATGTTCTATTTAAGCAAAATGCCTGGGACATATATCAATGTTCAATAAATGTTCACGGAATGAATTAACAAAGGAATCCATGATTCAAAGATGGCATTCTTATACTATGATTGCTTGTACACCTTCTTAGACTTAACACTTAAGGTGAACAGTACTATCTTGTTCCACTCATTCCTTGTCTCTAGTAATAAGTGACACATGACAAGCACTCAGTAAATATCTTTATTTTTGTGAATTATGGACATGGGTTATTATTACTCAGTGCTGTCAACTGATGAGGTCTGGACTGCTTCTTATTTATAGATTTTCTGGTATCTACACCAATGTTTTTCTAAGGGAAGTCCAGAGACCGTATGAAGAGAATTCCCTGGGACTCTTTGAGAACTGGGACCCCCAGGCCTTACTCCAGCCCTAGTGAATCAGTTTCTGAGGGTAGGCACAGAAAGTCACATTTCTAACTATTTATGCACATTAAGACTCAAGGGCCTTTATTCAATGTTGTAGAGCTTGCTGTCGCTTCTCAAGGATTCAGCTTCTGGTTGCTTTCACTATGCTATAAACTAAGAGGAATATAACCAGATATTTTTATTTGGCAAATGTAATGTTTTTAAAGACTCCAAAGGTCTTCTCAGGCCAGAAGGTGGCTTTATGTCTTTTCCAGAAGCAAAATGCAAGGGCAATTATGTTTTTCAGAGGGCTTGTTTTACTGACTTCCTTCTTTATGGCCTAATTCTGGACTGTTGTTATAGTTTGGACTGTTTCTCTTAGTAGGTAGAACAGAATGGAATAACCTCCAAGTAAATACAACTTGAAACTTTATATTTGAGCTCCCAAATTCTAAATGATACAGATATACACATCTAAAGGAAAATGATATGAATTGTGTCTTTTACAAGTTCTACAAAACACCAAATGTTTTAAGATTATCAGTTGTTAAACAATAAACTACTGATTGAATTCCACCTATTTTATTTTATTTTTTTTATTTAAAATTTGGAACGCTTCACAAATTTGCGTGTCATCCTTGCACAGGGGCCATGCTAATCTTCTCTGTATCGTTCCAATTTTAGTATATGTGCTGCCGAAGCGAGCACAGAATTCCACCTATTTTAATGTTAATTCTGGAGAATTTGATTTCTAAAAATTATTTACCCCATCAGTGACTTATCTATCCCTTATCTATTCCTTGCTAGCTCCTGGGAGGTAAACAGGATATACTGACATTTATAGTTTCTGGTAGATTAAGGTAATCATGCTAAAATTAACAGACTGAGAAACAGCCTATTCATCATGTCTGAAGAAAAGCAGCAAATTTTCCCCAAGTAATTATAAAACACAAATGCTCAAAGAAAATTATATGCCTAGGAAATGGTCAATAATACATCTTTGAACCATTAATGTCTGTACAGTGTGACGCTTGTGAGGCAGTGTCCCCACAACTAAAGGTGAGGAAAAACCTATTAGTTTGCTGCCCATTTTCTAATGAGAACATTTCTGCCCCAGACAATGCTCATTTGTCAACTGATCCATAAATCCCCACTGTGAAGGCTCAACTCAGGGCTATGTTAAGTTAATGCATGCAGAAGCTTCAAGGACTGCAATGATGTCATACTTAGTGAAAAAAGTTTAGGATTTAATTTCTTTTCACATTTATTCTTGGGACTTATATTAGCTTAAGTTCATTCAAACTGCTCTTGCCAATAGTTCCATTTTAGTTTCTTCCATTATGGGAAGAAGACCAAGCCCTCTGCAGCATCAATCACTGTTCTAGGTCTCAGAACCATGGGGTTCCCCGGCACCTTAGGCCCAAGGTGCAAAGAAATTCTCCCTCCCTCTGCTTTCTTGGTCAGCCCCATGGCAGTTACTACAGTTTCTTACACTAGCACCAGGTATTTGGAAGCCCCTAAATCGTGGTGGGGAGGGGGAAGGTAAGGATGAAGACTTCGGCCTGAAGTGGCTTCCATAGGTATTAGAGGTATTATTAACAAGCAGGGAGGTGCTCCAGGTCATGTAAGTCTAAAAACAAAGGGTTAAACAACAGGCTTTCCTAGGCTTTAAAATGCTAACAAGCGCTCAGACTCTTCCTAGCAACTAGTGTTACAAATCTGCACTGTTCCAGGACAGAGAGGTTTGGTTTAACCCTTTATTTTTCTTGCCACCGGAGAGATCATGAAAAAGAATTACATTACACAGTCTCTGAACTCTATTCCATCATTCTACTAAATGATTCTTTGTTTCATGTGTTACTTCTCTCCATTTACTGCTGTCACCAACTGGACTCTTGGTAACTTGACAGCAAGGGCAGTTGACCCCAGTTCCCTGTGGTAGCTTGTGCTGTGCAAGATAAACAGCAAGGGGTCACAAAATGCATGCTGCCTATGTTGACTAATGAAGCAAGTAAGCAAGTGTGAATGCTTGGAGACTTGGTGACAACTATTTTCTTTTTCAAATGATTTGGCTAAATCAAAGTTCACAAAAACAAAGTACAACAAAAATTGAAGCCCACATTTGAATCTGAACCCAAGAAGCGACTGAGGTAAGACAGGGAATTTTTGTACTCATTCACTCAAAAGATGTACATTAAGTGCTCACCATTAAGGGTGGACATACCCAAGTAAACAAAGTTTTGCTCTTAGGATGATTATATTCTAGTTGGAAGAGACAGACCACAAACAAACGGACTAACACACAATATGTCAGGTGGTAAGGACTATGAAGAGAAATACAGAAGGGAACAAAGGGATGAGGGGGTGGAAACTGCTGTTGTTTTAGAAACGATGGTCAGGGAAGTTTAATATGGTGACATTTAATATCTATGTCTAATAAGGTGACATTTAAGGAGAGACTTGAAGTGTGAGAGAGCAAACCATGTGGCTACTGTGAGGAGAACATTCTGACAGAGGGATTTAAAAACGCAAAGGCCCTGAGTTTGCAATGTACTTGGCACATGTGAGGAACAGAAGAATAAACAGATACCAGTGTGCAAACTGAGTGATGGGAATAGCAGCTGAGGTCAGAAAGGGACCCAGGAACAAGATTATGTGGGCTTCACAGGCCCTATCCTGCATTCTGAGTCAGCTGGTGAGTTGTGAGTGAAGGACTGCCATACCGCTCACGTTTGAAAAGCATCACCTGGCCTCCACGTGGAGATTGCACTGCAGAGGAGCAAGGGTGGAAGCAGGGAGACCGGAAGCTCCTTCAACAGTCCAGGGCAAAGATGATGGTGGCTGGCACTGAAGTGTCCAAATGGGGCAGGGAAGAAGTGAGAGCTGCTAAGAAGCTGGCAGGATCTGTTGATGGGCTGTCTGATGTGGGACATGAGAGGAGATAGAGGTTTTCTTCTGAATAACTGGAAGAATGAAGTTGTCGTTCAGTGAGATGGGGACAAGTAGAAGAGAAGCAGGTTTTGGGGGAGAATATACCCCTTCAGATTTTATCAGGTTAAGCTTGAAATGCCTATTAGACTTCTGAGTGGGATGTCGATCAGGCAGTTGCACGTACAGTATGGTGTTCACGGGAGAAGTCTGGGCTGGAGATTTATAGACTTTATTTTATTTTTTTAAAGATTTTATTTGTCCGAGAGAGAGAGAGAGAGAGACAGAGAGAGAGACAGAGAGCACACAAGCAAGGAGAGCGGCAGGCAGAGGGAGAAGCAGGCTCCCCGCGGAACAAGGAGCCCAATGAGGGACTTGATCCCAAGACCCTGGGATCATGACCTGAGCCGAAGGCAGACGCTTAACTGATTTAAATTGGGGAGTCATAAACATTGGGACAGGCATTTATAGCTATAAAGTAGACAGCATAACCAAGGGAGCAAGTAGATAGAATGAGCTCTGAGGCCCTCAAATGGAGCTCAGGGAGATGAGGAAGATCCAGCAGAGGACCTGAGAGACAGGATGAGAGTTACCTTTCTCAAGAGAGAAAGTTGTTCCAGAAACTAAATGAAGAAGCTTCAAGAAAGAATAAACGCTCAAATATGTCAAATGCTACCAACAATCACCGCATTTGGCATTGCAGAGGACACTGATGACCTTGACAAGAATACTTCTGGTAAAGTGGCAGGGATGAAAGCCTGACTGGTCCACAAGAGAAAGAGAATAATCGTTAAGAGTCTTTTAGGGAATTTAACTGTAAAGGGGAGCAGACCTGTCAGGAGGACTGTGTTTTTTCCAAGACACATTTAAATGCTTAGATGTAGGTATGGAGCTAGAGTTTAGCTGGATTTCATTAGGGAGCGTTTTGCTAGCAGGGCCAAGCGCAACAGAGGGAGAGCTGGGCAAGGGAGTGGAGTATCTGTAAGGGAATAACGACAATCATGGATCGTGGAATCTAAAGTGAATTTAGAAAGCTGGGATTAGAACATATTAGGAGACTAAATTCTTCTTGCATGTTATATAGACAGTTCATTTCTACCTAATTTACACACGGTCCTCACTGAGAGCTACACAGTTCTCTAACGGGAAGATTTCCTCTCACCTTTCAGTGAACTTTAGGAGAATATGGTCTTAAGTTTTCAACTTTAACTGCCTTACTTATTATGTTGTCAGATCAAACGGCTTCCCTGTCATTAGAACCAAGACACAACCTAATTAAAAGCCTTATAAAACTCAAGTGAAGTGTGAAAAGTTCAGCAGCCAGGATTTGGGGGGAAAATGACATTAGTGAGATAATTCTAAGCAGAATGGGCAAGATGAGGCCACCAAAAATCTAGAGATTCAAAAAGCTGGCTGAGGCAGAACAGCCTGAGAAGTCTCAAAACCTTTGCTGTTGCTTTCAAACATGCTGTTCAGGCTCTAGTGAATTCTGATATTTAGCCATTCTTGCTTTAAATTTTTAGGATTTTTAAGTGTGTTTATAAAGAACACTTTTTTTTTTTTTTAAGTACCCATTTCTATATCTGTCCCAGGGAAGCTCTGCTACACACAGGAGTTGATCAAGTTCTTCAGATATGCTGGCGGTGGGATGGGAAGGTTGGGAGCCACTAGATCACTTTCCTGTGCTGTAAACATACATATTTACCTTAAAAATAACTTGAAACTTAAAGGATTTAGAAGTCATTATTTCTCTTTGCTATCACATAAAATTCAGTTCCATCAACTTGCAAATGGCAGTAGCCAATACTACTCTATTTTGATTGTGAAGGCATGACTGTTCTATGTGCTGCAGGGATCAGGGATGCTCATATATAAAAACTTACTTACTTGTTGTTTCCCATTGCACCTTGCTGCCAGGCCTTCATGTCTGGTGACTGGTACCCAGAAGAAGGTGGAGTTGGCTGGAGCAGAGAGCTCTGAGGAGGAGGAATTGGCATCGGCACCATGGAGCTCCCCGGGCTCAGAGATGGAGCAAAGTTGGCCTCACCTTGGGGAACCATTCCTGCAAATTGACACAAATTAATTTATGTGAATACACTATAAATGTATTAATCCCATAAAAGAGAACCCCCCCATCCCCACGAGGATCTGTCATAATATAGTTAGAAATAGCCTATTCAACAGAGTAGGGAAAACATTTCAGTCTCTTCAAAATAAGGCAGGAGATTTCAGTATAAACAGAGAAGTAAACATATAAAATAAGTTTGGAAGAATGCCTTCTATTCATTAACATATTGATTTGGGCACCAGGATTATGTATAATTTTTTTTCTATTCTTTTTGCTTACATGGATTTTTAAGTGTAAAAAACGTACATGAACATATACAACAGATTACTTGCATCATAAAATAAGTTAGAAAAAGGCAAGACAAACACCTATGTGAAATGAAAATTGAGAAGAGTTTTGTTGTCCATGCCTCAGTCATCTCTGTGGGTTCTTCTTTCTTTCCCTGTCCTTTTTCTTTAAGCTTTACTGAGATATCATCTACACAGCCTCAAATTCACCCACCGAACTGTACAACTCAATGATTTTTTAGTCCATTTATAGAGCTGTGCTCTAAATTAGCACAGTGCAGTTTGGGCATTTCCATCCCCCTCATGTCTCCTGTGCTTGTCTGCAGTCAATCCTCTCTCCTACCCCTAGCCTCAGGCGACCACGGATCTGCTTTCTGTCTCCATAAGTGTGCCTTTTGGTGGCAATTTCATATAAATGTAATCATATAAAATCTTTTGGGTCTGGCTTCTTTCACTTAATGTTTCTGAGGTTTGACCAATCTGTAGCATTTATTGGTAGTTTGTTCCTTTCTATGCAGGATGATGCTTATTAGCAGCTATTGATATAATTGTGTTAAAAATCAACTGGCCATAATATTAACAATTTACTTCTGGATTTTTAGGTTGTTGCAGTTGTCCATATGTCCACACCTGTACTAATACTATATTGTCTTGATTGATGTGACTTTGTGGTAATTTTTGAAATGATAGTCATCCAACTTGGCTTTTCTTTTTCAAAACTGTCTTGGCTACAGTTTTTTTTTTTTTTTGCATTTCCATATAAATTTCCATATAAATTTTTGCATTTCCATATAAGTTTTAGGAGAAGCTTGTCAATTTCTCCAAAAAGCACACTGACGTTTTGATTGCTTTGAATTATAAGATCAATTTGGAGTAAGTCTGCCATCTTTTCAGTCTTTTTCTGATTTTGTTTTGTACAGTGTCTACTGTTTTATCTTCAAGTTCACCAATTTTTTCTTTTGTAATGTCTAATCTCCTTCTTATCCCATCTAGTATATTTTTCATCTCAGACATTATAGTTTTTGTCTCCAGAAGTTTGATTTTGGTTTTATTTATGTTGTCCTTGACTTTGCTTAATATGTTCAAGCTTTCCTCTAGCTTTCTGAACATACGGAATGTACAATTTTTAATTGTCTCAATGTCCCGTCTACTCATTTTATCATTTGTGTGATTTCTGGGTTGTTTTTAATGACAGTTTTCTCCTCATTATTGGTTTTATTATCCTGCATCTCTGCATGCCCTGGTAATTAAAAAGACCAGATCCCAGACCTTGTGAATTATACCTTGTTAGGTGCTGGATTTTTAAAAGTCCTTAAAAAAATATATATATATACATATATATATGTAAACTATATATATATTTATAAATATAAATTATATATATACTTTTTTTTTTTTTGAAAGGGAGAGTGAGTGTGTGTGAAAGGGGGTGGCAGAGCAGAGGAAAAGGGAGAGACAGAGTCTTAAGCAGGCCCCACATCCAGAGTGGAGCCTGATACAGGGCTCGATGCAGGGATCAATCTCACAGTCCTGAGATCATGACCTGAGCTGGAATCAAGAGTTGGATGCTTAACTGACTGAGCCACCCAGACACCCCTAAAAGGCCTTTAAATATTTTCAACCTTTGTCTGAGTTGGTTACATGGAGACAGTTTAATTCTTTTGGGTCTTGTACCTTAAGAGACAAGAGCAAAGTTTAGGGCTTATTTTGGCTGCTACTGAGACAAAATTCTTCTGAGTATTTTACTTGACACCCCATGAATCATGAGGTTTTCTATACTGGCTGGTGGGAAGAGAAATTGGCCCTGTGCGAACTTTGCAGATTGTTTCCTATTATCTTTCCAGGTGGTTTTCCCTGGCCTTGGTTTGTGTGTGCGTGCGCGTGCGCGCGCGCACACACACACACACACACACACACACATATACACACACCCTGAGTGGGACCCTGTGCACATCCCTGCAGTTCCTTGTGGCTCTCTCTCTTCTCTGGTCCTCCCTGAGACCTCAAGTTGCCTTGGCTTTTCTGGACTCCCAGCTCCATGGGCTCAACTGAGGGAAACCACTGGTTCATTTTGGACTCCCTCTCCATGCAGCATGGTCTGGATAATTTTGAAAACTATAGTTCAATATACTTTGGTTTTTTTTGTTTGTTTCAAATGGGAAAATAAATCTGGTTCCTGTTACTCCAACTTAGCCAAAAGTGGAAGTCCTAACAGTTTAAAAGAGTAAAAATGGATTTCTTTTTTATGACTTCTGTTCTGCTAGCACTTTGTATTTTTCTTTTTTTTCCTGACAAAATACATTTCATAGTTAAATACTTTTGAGGTACAGAAAGCTATAAAGGTGTAGAAAAGAAGAATGCCATAATTTGATTACCCATAATTTAGTATAATTCCTTTAAATTCTTTATAAAATCTTATGCAATTTTGTGACCTGCTTCTTTCTCTTATGATTATATCATAAGCATGTCTCTATGTCCTTAATGTCTTTCTATAAATATAATTGTATATTCTATGTTTTGCTATTGTTATTATGACTTTTCTCTTTTTGTTTGGTTAATATGGCTGGAGATGTAGTTAATTTATTCACTTTTGTCTTCCTCGTAGGCTACAATTTTAAAAATATTTTAAATTTTCTGTGAAAGTTGAGCCAACTGTAAACCTCCTAGGTTTTTCTTTCATTAAATGTTTAACTACTTTTTTTTCTTGGTAAAGAGTATATAAATAAAGCTGCGTATTTTCTCTCTGCTGCTTCCTCCATCTGTAATTTAATCCCTAATAATTTTGATGTAGAATATGTAGAGAAGTTATTTTTTTCATTTATGACTCTAGAAGATGGGTTCCCCCCCATCTTCTTCATTTATACATTGACTATCTTTGCATACGCTCTAAATTTTAACTATTTTGGTTGTGATCTTTGAAAAAATACTTGTCTGTTCCTAATGCATTTTTAACCTTGTTAATTTCTTTCAGAAAAATATGTATGTGAGGGCAGAAAAGATACTTACATATTCTGGACATTTTTCTGTGGAATCAAAGTTAAACAATAAATAAAAGATTGCAAGTGTATCAGCAGAGTTTTTGACATTTCTTTCTGGACTCATCTCACATTCTAACTGTTTTCCTTATCGGATGACCTAGTTTTAGTAGAAAGAACCAGCTTGTGAATAATGAGTTGGAGGGGTAGTCGGAGTTCCGGTTCGGGTTCTGCCACCACATTGGACCTTGGATTCCTTGGACCGGACAATCTAGTTTCTTCCAGTTTAAAATTTCTACAATTCTATCTTTGCCTAGACTATGCTAAGCCTCCCTGCTGGACCATAAATAGCATCACAGCCATTTGGCAGCAGCAACCAGAACCGGGATGCATCCTTCCATTCATTTACTTCTCCAAAGATTCATTGAGCATCTACACTCCCTGCCAGGCCACTGTGCTGAGCAACTAAGAAACTAAAAAGGTCAGACTTTGCTCAGTCAAGAAACTTGCTATTTAAAAAGTAAGGCATATAGGTGAACAAGTGTCTGTAAGACAGGGTGGTAAGTGCTTATGATTGGGAGTGGTCAGGGAAGGCTTCCCTGAGGAGACATTTCTGAGAGGAGTGAGGAACAGGAAGGAGGCAGGTGAATGAAGGATATTGGTTTGAGACAGCAGATACAGGATTACAAGGCTTTGTAAGAAAAGAGAGCAAGGAATATATTCTTTCTTAGATCTTGAGAAGTTCGTTAGACAGCTGGAACACTGAGATATGGAGAGAAGGGGAGTGGAACTGATGAGTCTAACTTTGGACAAGTGGAGTTTGGGTGCTAGCGGAGAGACAATTCAAGTATGTCTGTCATCAGGCAGCTGTACACAAAAGCTGAGAGATCTGGTTAGAGATAGAGAAGAGAGTCCTTAGCACGAAGAGGTCACTGAAGCCACAGGAAGAGATGAGAGCACTTACGAGGAATGGGTAGAGTAGCACGTTTACTGTAGCTCACAGAAGAGGGCACTATGCATTGGCTTCAAGGAATTCATGAAGTGGGCACAAAATTTTGTAAAAATTTCCATCATATTTCCTTTAAATATCACCTTAGTATAAAATAAATTTTATTTTATGTATTTTTTTAAAAATACAGTTTTTGTTTTAAGATTTTACCTATTTATTTGAGAGAGAGCATGAGCATGAGCAGGGGCGGTGGAGGGGGGGAGTGGGGAGAGGCAGGGAGCCCAATGTGGGGCCTGATCCCAGGACCCTGAGATCATGACTAGAGCCAAAGGTAGATGCTTAACCGACTGAGCCACCCAGGTGCCCCTAAAATAAATTTTAAATGCCTAATTCTGTTCTTGTGTACTTATCATTATGGTCCGATAGTCTAGAAAAATTTTTGGTTTTCAGAAATAAAAGAAAGCATATTCTGCCATTACTATTACCTACATGTGCCTTCATTTACTTTGGGCCTCTACTAAGCTAAAGGATGCCAAAGCAAAGGACTAAAGCTAAGTTAATGAATTCAACCTTCGGTTTTCCTAACATCAATTAACACAACACACTTTTTCTGCAAAGGATCAGAGAGGAAATATTTTTGGTTTTGCAGGCCATAAGGTTTCTGGTACAATTCAACTCTGTGTATGAAGCCAACCACAGATGACAATATGTAAACTAATGAGGATGACTGTGGTACAATAAAACTTTATTTACAAAATCATGTGATGGCTTTTCTCCCCCCGAAAAGAAGTCCTCATTTTCAAAGACTGAAACTTTTCCAGAACTCAATTTGTACTCACACAAAACCTGGCCTTAAAGCTTTCTACCAGGTTGTGGATAATGTTGGAATGAGTTTATAACTTAGAGCAATGGAAGAAATTTAAAAACATTGCCTCTTTAAATGTTCTTTTGCTCTCCAGAAAACCTGACAACCTCCCCCCTATTATTTTGAAGTAGCTCATGGAGGAACTGCAAGCTCTGTCATTTCATTTCAGTTTGCAATTGGATGAAACAACTACTCTCTTTATTATACCCAGCTTCTGGGTTTTGTTTGTAGTAGGAATGCTGACTTCCATCGATGATGAATTCTTATTTGGTGAAAAGCATTTTCTGTCGATCTAAATTTGGACTAGAAGAAAAATCCAGGTACCAGATAGAGCACTTACAATGGATAGCAACACATCCAGTTATGTCGCCTAGAGAAGTAAGCTCCACCCACTCCTGATCTCAATCACTGTGTGTACACTGACATGGCAATAGATCAAAGCCTAGACCCACAACTCTGAAAGAAATCTTGTCAGCTTCATCGGAAATGGGGTTCTGAAGCACTGCCTTTCTAGGTGGCTTTTGTCAAGAAATGGGAGCGGGATAGGAAATTCTTGGCTTTCCAGAGAAGAGGTGTTGAAGAGCATGACTGAAAATGGGCAGAAGTACTGTTTTTATTTATCTATTTCTTAAGAGAAAAGAATCCTTGGGGAATTTACTAATGTTTGGCTTACTCATAGCTATTTCTTTTTTGCCAATGAATGAGACAAATCTTTTGATTTAAGGTTCTGTAATCAATATTCTGAATACTACTAAGATTCTATTTGCTGTCTGGGCTAAGTTGCTATTTTGGAAGAGAAATGGAGAACCAGGTAACTAAATAGGTCTTCTAATGTTGGAGGAAGTACTTCTGCAGGTTAGAAGAAAGTGAAAAAGCCTTGTCAAGTTCTCTGCATACAGAAGTCGTAAGACACATGAAAGTGGCCTTCAAAAGGCTCAGACAATATTGTATTAAACTATGGATTTATAATCCTTTTCTTGCCCATACAGATAGTGTCAGCGATATAAACCAGCCAAAGATGACTTCATTGTCTTGAGGACAAAGGAAGTGATGTGACATAATTTTGAGTAAAAGATCTTAAAGAATTCTGGTGCTGTCTGACACAAGTCTCCCTAGATAACTTAATTTAATAGTCAAAGGATTTTAGCACTTGTTGCCACCAGAATGAAAGTCTAAATTGATTTGGCTGTCAAAGTTGATAAGCATATTGCTATGTAAAAAAAATCTCTATGTAACCTCAGCATTTTATTTCAAGTCAAATAGCAGTCTTCTCATGGAAATTCATTTTTAGGCAGACTTATAATTTACTTTTTCTTTCATTTAGAAAATGAAGGGATTTATTTCAATTTTTTCCCCAGGAATCTGCCATTAATTTTGTATCAAAGTTTGATTAAACATCGTGGATTAATCAAATGTGTTCTATTGCCACTACCCATTAGAATCTGAAAGTGGTAGAAGTAAAATTTAAAGGGACATCATCACCTGGGACAAAGAGAATGGAAGAGAGACAATGCAAACAAAAGAATAAAAAGGAAAAACCTTCTGGAAGCCAGGAAGTTCTTGATACTGCAGAGGACAAGCTTTCAACTTAAGCAGCTAAGAGTGCTGACACCAATGAGAAGCCCGAGACGCTTTGTAAAGATGGGTTACCCCTCTATAAACTATCAAAAACCAAGTCTCCAACATAATGAAAAAACTGTATGCACATTTTGAGTTAATGTACTTCAACCCATTGTCTGAAGTGGATTTTCATAAGATTCTTACAGGGATCCATGACAGAAAGTAAGAAAGTAAGAGAATGTACCCTGCAGACAAAATGCAGAAAATTTTAGAATCAGACCAGGCCTTCTGGATCCTCTGATTAATTGTCTTAGCTATCAGTGAGTGATAAGCCTCCAACCATTTAACCACCAGTGGCAAGAGAGGGGTCCGGAGCCCCGATCTCCTGACTCCCATAGGAGCATCCTTCCTCTTTGGCACAGCACCCCACTGTCAGCGCACTGAAACACCGGGGCCGTTACATATGCTTATGAGGTGCAATCTTCGTACCTGATCCTGGATACTGGAAGACATTCTGCTGCATCTGAGGATTGATTCCAGTGCCAAACTGTCCTCCCATGTTTCCTGCCATGCCTCTGTTCACCATGCTGTTGCGGTTGGCCAAGGTTGACTCAGGATTTGCTGCCAGTTGTGAAAATGGGCTGGTTGAAGCAGGTGGGGTTCCTGGATTTGTACCATAGTTTGGGGGGTAGGGAAATTGCTGCGGAGCACCCTGAGGAAGACGGGGATTCCCCATTTGAACTGGCAGTCCAGATGAGGGAGGGAGGTTGTTCCCAAAGCTTTGTTGCCTCATGAGCATGGCTCTTTGCTGCTGTATTAGCTGCCTCTGTCGGTGCTGTTGGCTGTACAACTCCCGCTGGCGCTGTGCTAACATTTGGGCGTTCAGGGGTGGCTGCAGAGGAGAAAACAATTCCTCACTTATTAATATTGTTATCATCACCACCTACTTTGGAAAGCTTATAGGATAAAGCCTCGTAGCTTGGGGCAACAAAATATGTAGCAATTATCACTATGACTTCAAACTTATCTGACATTAGGTTGTTAGGAGATTTTTTTCTTTTTCATTTCCCCAAAATTGACTGTGTTTCTTAGTTCCCTTCTTTTCTCACTGAGATCATTTATTCCACTTTACTTAAATGAACAAAATGTGATTATAGTTGATTTTAACTTTCTTCATCATACTTTCCTGCATTTTCCAAATTATTTATAATGAACATGCATTATCTTTACAATTGGAAAAACCTACAAATACCATTTGAAAAAGGAAGAATCAGAAATCTAGGATCCAAAGGCAAACACACTGTTATTTAAAAAGAAAATAGTTAGAAATAAAATAATAAACTGAAATAAATGGAACCAGCTATTTAAAAAAAAAGATTTATTTATTTATTTTAGAGAGAAAGCATGAGCAGGGGGAGGGGCAGAGGGGGGAGGAAAAGAGCGGGAGAGAAGCAGACTCCCCACTAAGTACGGGGCCAGACATGGGGCTCGATCCCACAACCCTGAGATCATGACCTGAGTCAGATGCTTAACCAACTGAGCTACCCGGGGGGCCCCGGAACCAACTCTTTTATAACACTGTTGCAGTAAAGACTACTCCAGGTGTTAGAGTATGTGTTTTAATAGCTATAATACTAGGAATGACAAAAGCAGCAGTAAAATTAGGTTAAAATCACTTTTTGGTCTAACTTGTAAAGCAACATGGCATGTCAATAAAGCCTTCCTCAGAAAATTTCAATTCAGATTGAGGATCTGATCAAAGCATACAGTTCCTTTAAAATTAAACTTACCAACTAGATATAGTCCAATCTAGAAGAAACTGTGACATATGACTTTCTAATAGAAATCATCTTTACGTGAATTCCAAAAGTGGGGTCTTATTTCCGTATAACCTAATTACCTTGCATGAGCTAATCACTGAGATTTTTAAGACATGGAAACCCAAGTATGAATCCATGAAGATGCCAATATCTGCTGCTTAACAGCAGTTTCTTTTCTTTTTTTCTTTTCTTTTCAGAGAGAGCAAGAGGGGGAGAGAAAACCAAGCAGACTCTGTGCTGATCATGGAGCCAACAGGGGGCTTGATCCCAAGACCCTGAGATCATGACCTGAGCTGAAACCAAGAGCTGGACGCTTAACTGACTGAGCCACCCAGGCACCCCCATTAACAGTAGTTTCTGTCAATATTTATCCTTTTGGTTACGGTCGGCTTCCTGTTTTTGCCCCAAATCCATCTAGATACATTTTATGGAGAAAAGTTTTGTGTGTGAGTCCTGTCTAAAATTCCTCATCTCTCAAATTTTTGTGTCCCCTTGGTTAAGAAAACATAAAGAAGCGGTTGAAGCAAAAATACTAAAGTATGTGTGGAAGTTAAGTAGGGAGTGAGTACCAGACAAGACTTATAAGTTCTTTTTATGTTTAAAGTTTCAATGGCCTTGGGTTCATGTACAAGGACTGTTAAAATAAATAAAAAACAGAAACTGCTGATGCTCAGAATGAGGCAGAGAACACAAGGTAGTTAAGATCACTCAGCAATGTGACTGGGTTTTGATCAGGTTTCAGGTACCATGCACACAGTTTCTTATCTAGGAGTCTTATTACTGGCCCTATTCAGGGTAGCAGTAAGAATGTTCTACTGATTCATCTGGTATCTAATAGCAATGACAACAACACCAATAAAACCAAACAAAGGACTCTTGGCTCTAGATCAAATATCAGTAAGGGGTATCACAAGTTGATTATAAATTCATTCTAGAAGAAAGCTGTACTACTACCTTAAAAGATCAATTCACAGATCATTTCAGACACTCAAGTCAACACTTTAAGAAACACAGCTTGGGTTAGAGAAGTACTAACAATGTCTGGTCTTCTCACATTACCTGAGGTGTAATTTGCTGCTGCATGCCTGATCTCATATTGATGCCAACAGGAGCGTTTGCTGCAAACTGGTTCAAGATAGCTTGCCGATTTTGGTGGATCAACTAGAGAAAAATGGAACAATGAGATATCATATTTTTACATACAAACATATACTTTGGCCCTTACAGAGTAACACAAACTTTTTATTGATTACTAATAAATTTTAGTATTACAGGTTTAGTAAGATTATTTCCTATGTTTATCTGTCAAAAGGCTGGCAATTCCTAACATTTATCAAATATTTCCTGCCTACAGAACACCAAATAGAACAGAGCATTTGAAAGCAGAATCCATACACGTGGGCATATATTTATGCACATAGGTATAGACATGCATACATACATATATTATACTTTTATTTTTTATTTTTTTAAGTAGGCTCTACGCCCAGTGTGGACCCCAATGTGAGGCTTGAACCCACAACCCCAAGATTAAGACCTGAGCTGCAATCAAGAGTTGGATGCTTAACTGATTGAGCCACCAGGCACCCCCATCTATCACACTTTTAAAATCATGCTAATACTTAGTTATTTCAGATAAGTACAATAATGGAGAGAAAAGAAACACCAGCCCTACAACTTAAACTACTCTGAGTATAAAAGTAGGTACATAATAGGGCACATTCTACAAAGGTCTGGAAGATTAATGGAAAAGTTGAGGTACTTCTCACTTGGAGGCTGACTGTCGGATGGGTACATATTTGGGGAAATCCAACGTGATTTCATTCGTTGGGGAGAATTATGTAAGAAACAAATGGTTTGAGAAAATAGACTATTTATTTAACTAGAAGAAGTAATTACTTTAGACCAGCATTTCCCAAATTGGTGTTCTAAAGAACACTGTTCTGCAGGATATTAATAGATGTGCCAGGAAAATAGCATGCTGTGCTGTATTAAGTATTGGAAATGATGGGTTACACAAGGTGAAACAGATTTCTTTACTGCAGTAATTCTATGAGCCTTTAATTGGCCAAAGCACACTATGGATCTTCGAGAAGGGGATATACTATGCAACTTGTTTTCACGAACCTTTTTTTTTTTCCCCTGACACACATTAACATTTATCTCCTAGAACAATTTTGTATGGAACATTAGTTTGGAAGATGCTGTCTGTATCAGGCTTAGAATTTCAGGTCATAGGCATGGCTTAGCTTCATCAGGTAACAAAACAAGCATCCTGGGAAGTGATATTTCCTGATAAACAATCTATAGGTTAAAGAATTTCTTGCTCAATCATTTGATGTGAATAAACTGTTCAGAGAGATCATAAGAATATCAATCCTATTTTGTATTTATATGGTACTTTATAATGTAAATTACTAATAAATATATTAACACATCCATATATTTTAATATTTTATATTTTAATACATTTAATATATTTTAATATATGAGATGCAAACTAGAAAGACTGTGAAAGTTTTATAAGAGAATCCAAATTGCTGTGAGCAGGGATTAAATCTCCCATCTCCAAACAACTCAATTCTTAATTCTGGTTTCATTAATTTTCTGACTCCCATTAGATCAGAAAACAAACTGTTTTTTGGGGAAAAGCTCATTTTACTAGAAATGTAAAAATTAAAACTTTTAGGCATTCATGGAACAGGATAGAACATTCAGAATCGCTTAAAAAATAAAGATATGAACATTATGGTTTTAAAAGTCAAAGGGACTCCTGGGGTGCCTGGGTGGCTCAGTCAGTTAAGAGTCTGCCTTCAGCTCAGGTCCCGATCCCAGGGTCCTGGGATCAAGCCCCGTGTTGGGCTCCCTGCTCAGTGGAGAGCCTGCTTCTCCCTCTCCCTCTGCCCCTCCCCCCTGGCTCATGCTCACGCTCTTTCAAATAAATAAAATCTTTAAAAAAAAAAAAAGATAAGTCAAAGGGACTCTTAAGTACAAAAATCTATGTACTTCTTAAATTCTACAGACCACAGACATAAGTTTAAATAAACCATTAATTTTATAAAGATTTATCAAAAAATTAAGTATATGCAAGGTAATACATGAGGTTTGAAGGCTACAGAGGTGAGCAAATCTCTGTCCTCCAGGAATTCTCTGTTGAGTGGCAGAAGCCAATACAGAAGGGCGCCACCTATGAGTGCTACCCTTGCATATCCAGAGACATCTACAAGGCACTTAGCCTAGAGCAGGAAGGCAGGGACCAAGAGTATGAGTGCACTCAATGGGACCTTGAAAGATGAGAATGCCAGGCGGCAAGAAGGATGGTAGAGTTAACTTAAGGCAGAAAGTACAGCAAATCTAGAAACAGAAGACGAGGCAATGAGGATAGGGGAAAATACATTAATCTTAGTGATGAAGAGAAGTAACATAGCCAGGGGAGTGAGTGGGAGTTGGGTTTCTAAACTTACAGCTTTATATATTCTTTGATTGTGAGATAATGTGAGAATGAAATGGGTGGGGATGGAAGAAAGATGCTGGAGAAGTAGTAAAAATGAGAAAATAACCTTAGGATATTTAGGCTATTTTTAGAAGTAGAAGAAATTATTCTAAAGCACTTTCTGTTAAAGAAAAATTGATCTATTTCTGCCCTTGAAATAATTCTTTTCATTTCCCCCTCCCCTCTCTCTGTGTACGACCTGACTAATGCTGTATACAGCTGTCTCACTCTGACCTGCCTCTTCTCTCTGATTATTAAAATGCTACTCATTATCTAGCAAGCAGGTCAAGTTCTATTCTTCCTAGGAAGTCTTCCCAAAAGGATCACCATATCCTTTAACTCCTTGGAAATCTTGACTTTTGGTCAGTGGGAGGAGAGAGAGAGGTCAGGAGTCCTCAGAGCTGGGGACATAAATTCAAAAGTCTATAAAGGCCAGGTCAAAAGGCTTGTATTCTAAAAGGAAACGTGGGGCTTGTGGCCAGTGAACAGTACAAACTCAGCCTACACATATAAAACACACATACACCCAGAGTTTGGGCTGGCTGACATTCTGTCTGTCTGAATGGAATTTTTTTCAATGCCTTATCAAGAAGTCCTCCCATAGGAAACCTAAAAGATGATTATCTAACCTAGAGGTTCTCAACCAGGGATGAATCTGCCCCACAAGAGGAATTTAG
This sequence comes from Callorhinus ursinus, assembly GCF_003265705.2. NCBI lineage: Eukaryota > Metazoa > Chordata > Mammalia > Carnivora > Otariidae > Callorhinus > Callorhinus ursinus. The sequence goes on along the minus strand of NW_027397072.1, from coordinate 20,288,263 downwards.
CAATGTCTGAAGATACTTTTGGCTACACAACTTGGGGAAAGGTTGCTACTGGCATCTAATGGGTACAGGTCAGGGATGCTGTTAAACATTATTAAATGAACGGGAAAGCCCCCTATAACTAGAATTATCTGTCCCAAAATGGCAACAGTGCCAAGACTGAAAACCCTGATTTAGCCACCGTGTAAATTCTTGACAAGGAGTTCTTTTATTTATTTATTTATTTTTATTTTTTTTAAAATGATTTTATTTTATTTGAGAGAGAGAGAGAATGAGAGAGAGTGAGTATGAGAGGGGGGAGGGTCAGAGGGAGAAGCAGACTCCCCACCGAGCAGGGAGGCCGATATGGGACTCGATCTGGGGACTCCAGGACCATGACCTGAGCCGAAGGCAGTCGCTTAACTGACCGAGCCACCCAGGTGCCCCTCTTATTTATTAAGATTTTATTTATTTATTTACGAGAGAGAGAGAGAGAGAGAGCGCATGCGTGCGTGGAGGGAGAAGGTGAGAGAATCTGAGCACAGAGCCCCACATGGGGCTTGATCCCATGACTTCGAGATCATGACCTGAGCCAAAACCAAGAGCCAGATGCATAACTGACTGAGCCACCCAGGTGCCCTGACAAGGGGTTTATTCTATTTTTTTTAATTAATTAATTAATTAATTTAAAAAATATTTTATTTATTTGACAGAGAGAGACAGCGAGAGAAGGAACACAAGTAAGGTGAGTGGGAGAGGGAGAAGCAGGGTTCCCGCTGAGCAGGGAGCCTGATGGAGGGCTCGATTCCAGGACCCTGGGATCATGACCTGAGCCAAAGGCAGCCGCTTAACTGATTGAGCCACCCAGGCACCCCAAGGGGTTTCTTTTAAAGAAGCTATTCTTCTATCAGGCAGTTTTCATTGCCAGAAATTCTAGAGGTGAAATTAGCTTCCCTGTATTTTCTGCCCTTTGATCATAGTTCTACTTTTGGGTCACTTCTATTTTCTCTAATATATAAAAAATAATCAATAGTGGTTCTTCTACCAGATCCACACATTTCTCCAGTACTCTAACACATAACACATGTGGACTTCACTTGTTTTAAGATGGCTAAGTATATCACATTTCTTTATGTGTCTCAATGTTACTCTCCCTTTTCATAGTATTCTTTTCTTGAGAGTATGAAGACCCTGGCTGGAAAAGAAGAATACAGAACTAGAACAGAATAATTACATCTTTTATGAGCCAATCTTACATAATTTTCTACAAGCAGCAGGTCTACCCATTTTTGCTGCTGTCCTTTTCTCAAAATAGAACTTTAAGAATTCTTTATTGGTATCATGGATATATTTTTTTGAGACTTTGCTTATTTGACATGTGAGCAGACACTACACCTAAAGACTTCACTACAACTTCGTATTTCTTCTTAATCACCAGCTCCCTCCTTCATTTTTGCTGTTCTTTAAAAGTCTCAACCAATGAATCTCTGTTTCCTAGGGTGTTTTTCCTCCCCCTGACCCCCAACTGGGGATTATTCATAACTGTATAATCAAATTTAAAATCTTAGAATCTTTTTACTCCTTGTTTACTACATTCCAGTCAATGAGATATACTTACAGTCAAGAAATATGTTTTTAAACTGATCTTAAAATCCATTAAAAAGAAAGAAACTATGATGTAGATCTGAGTTTGCACCTTTTTTTCCCCAAATCATCAGGCACTGTCCTAAATTCCTGCCTATGAGATGCTTTATATTTCCTGTGTTTGGCAAGAGGGAAGGAGGAAGGAGAGGGTATGACCAACAAGTAAACAGATGATATCAGTCTAGCGAGGTAAGTGTATTATGAACACCATGTTATGAATCTGATGTATTCTGGATACTAATCCTTTGTCAGTTATACAGGGTTGCAAATATCTTCCCTGAGTCTATGTTTAACCTTGTTTATGTTGTCTTTTATCTTATGAAGTTTTAAATTTTAATGCAAACATCAATCTTTTCCCCTTATGCCTTTTAGGGGCCACATAAATCTTTTCATATTCACATTTAGATCACTAAAATACCTAGAATTTATTTTTGTGGACAGTATGAGATAAGGAGTCTAATTTAATTTTTCCCCCTCAAGGACAGTCCAATGTACTAGCATTTATTATACAGGCCATCCTTTCTCCACTGACTGCCACCTCTGTCTCTTATTAAATCTTTCTGTACATCTGGGTGTGTCTCTGGGTTCTCTATTACGTTCCAATTGGTAGAACTGTCTATGCCTATGCCGGTTACACGTTGTTTTAATTTCTAAAGGTTGATTTTAAATCTTGGTATCTGACAGGGCAAGTTCATTCTCATGATTCTTTAAGATTGTATTCGTGCTTCTAAAATAAAGTTAGCATTTATTTGTTAGATTTCATGTTGAGATTTTGATTGGAATTCTACTGAATTTAATTAATTTCAGAACAACTACCCTTCTTTATGATAGTCTTTCCATTCACTAATATCTTTACCTGAACCTTTTTTTGACTTTCAATTACGATTTGTAATTTTCTAAGTCTTATACATTATCAACATATTTTGAAATTGTATTTTCTAATTGGTTGTTGCTAGTGAAAAGGACTGCTATTAATTTTTATTTATTTATTTTTCCCTAGAAACACTGCTGAATTCCTCTACTGATTCTAAGTTCCCTGTAGATTCTCCTGGATTTTCTATATAAGCAGTTGTATTGTTTGCATATGATTATTTTGTTTCTTTGTCATGTTTGCTTTCTATATTTCAAAATCACTTAATTTTTAGTGTGCCAATGATATTTTTTTTTTGCACTAGTATGAACTTATTCACTTAAAATATACAAACTGCAGAAAGGGCAGACAGTCTACCTCAGTTCACCAATCTGATCCAACTGTGAATTTACCTGTATAACTTTAAATAATATATTTAAACCTCAATTTCTTGATTTTATCAGGTATTTTATTGCCAGCCCACAGCCATGTACCCTTCTCTTTTTCCTCAATGAAAGCACAGGATTTTTGTTCAGCTGATTATCCCAAATCACACGTCTCAAGGGGCAACCTATGTACCCTAAGCCATTCGTTGCCTGCAGTTGGTTAAGGGTGTACGTGTGACTCCATTCAGGCTAGCCAGATGTGTGAAATTTTTAAAAAAATTTTTTGGTCCTTTTTCTTTTTTTGTAGTGGTAGGGAATAGAGAAGGAGAAGAAAAGATTTCTTGGCTTTTGAAATAAAGATGGGTAGGAAAGAGTCCCCTTTCTCCCGTTAGTTTTGTTTGCATGTGATATTTGTAACCATGGGAGCCATTTTTCTAGCTGCCAAGGATTATAGAGTAAAAAGACAGAAAGAACCTAAGTCCCTGATAACATTCTGGAGCCTCTGAGGCAACACACCTTGACCTCTCTATTCATTCTCATCTCATTATCTGAGTCAAAATGCTTTTTTAAAATGGTTTTACTACTCTGAATGGATCTTTTTTCTTTCCTTTTTGCTGAAAACATCTTAACTGAAATACTGACGGACACAAGCCTTGGCCAGACCTTCTCAAAGAAGACTCCAAGTGGACACAGAGAAGTGGACCCACACAGAAGACTCCAAGCATTTGCAGAGTAAGAGCCACCGCGGACTGAGGGCCCCGCTGTTAGACAGAACTTACGGTCCAGAATCCAAAGAGTAGGTCTGGCTGATGAGGCTCATTAGGTAGCAGAGTACCATCTTAAACAGCAGTGTAAGCTGTTTTGTGTACTGACATATCTGGGGGCTTAAAATTTTGTATTTCTCTAATTTGATGGATATTTCCACTCTGTTGAGCTACCCCGGCCACCAAACTTTGGACATGCCTCTGTAATATTCACAGGCAGCAACAGGGAGCCACGTTCAGCTACCTGCAGCCTTATTACACGTGTATCCTTTGCATTGCTACTCTGCTTACCAGCTGCTTTAGGAGGAAATCAAAGTAAAAGCAATTTTTTCCCAAACTACGTGTGAATGATTATTTCACCCATTCACAAACCTGACCTAGACTGTTGATCTAGCATTGCTCAGTAAGCCTTTCATTTTAGTCAGCATTTATTGACTCTATCCTCTAAAATGAGAAAATCAGCACACCTAGGTTTTCCTCTACTTTTTGGGATAGCCCCGAATCACTTACTACTTGCACTGTTGTTTCACTTTCCAGGTGTGTATGCTTGGAATACCCTAAGCTGACTATAAGTTCTAAAAGTTGCCTGTATCTCTTATTCTTTGTATTCCTCATAGTACCTAGTAGAGTCTCCCTAAATGTGTTGTGTGGGCACTATGTTTTGTGAACTATATGCATTTCTTATTCTTATGCCTTCTACTGAATAATGAATGACAAGTTATAACAAGAAGTAGTTTACCTTCAACTAATACTCAGAACATATTACTATTTCCTTTCTTTCTCTTTTCTTCCCTCTCTTCCCCTAATTCCTTTCTGAGTTCTTTACTCCACCCCAGCATTTTAAAAATTATTCCTTTCTTTGCTATTCTACCATTAATAATTCTTTCCTATCTCATCTCTTTTTTTTCTCTCCCCCTTTCATCACCTTCTTTTTAAGTGGAACGGAAACTCATATTATTTATTGAATATAATTTCATAATAATAGATAGTATTTATTATGTGTTACTGCACGCCTGGCACTGTGCTAAGATCTTTATATGTCCTAACGCATTCAATCCACATACCACCTATGAGGTAGAGGAATTATTTATTATATTTCTTTTATGGGTATAATCAGAAATCAGAGGCTTTAAAAGGGCAAATAATTTGACTGTCAAACCACCTAAGTTAAGTTTAGAACTAGGACTTGAAACTTGAGCTCTTATAACATTATAGAATATTGCCTTTCTAATATAATTTAGTTCCTTCTTTCTCTTCTTTCCTGAATTTGTAACCCTCTAGGAAATTGCTTTAAATACTTTAACGAAAATCCAAAGCAATATACACAGACGGTTAAAAAAATACAAAAAGGTTAAGAAGCAGCCACAATCTATAGCCCTGGTCCTGCTTCCCAGGGCCAATACCCACCCCCCTTTTTTTTAAGTGGGCTGCAGGCCCAGTGTGGAGCCCAACACGGGGTTTGAACTCATGACCCTGAGATCAAGCCCTGAGCTGAGATTAAGAGTTGGATGCTTAACTGACTGAGCCACCCAGGCACTCCCCAGAGAGAATACTTTTAAGCATTTGCTTTTTTGGTTCTTGATGCTTATCTCTGTATTTGCTGCTTATGCAATCTTAAATATTTATGCCATTATACCCACTCATTACCTGTCATGAGAGAGAAGATTTAATTCGCCCAGCTCCCCAGATCCCCAAACTATCTTTTCCTCCATTCTCCTAATATAATAACATCACTAAGCTTCAATCACTCCAACTTCAAACAACATAAATTTCATTTTCTGTTCCAACAATCGTAACAGTATCTCCTGATGCTCTACTTTATAAATTAAGCCATATATTTCTCTTTATTAATTTAATACTAATATGATGTTCATCCTAAATATTTTTTATCCCCAAAAACAAAATTAATTGCTTTTAAATTGTGAGTCTCAAAGTACTTTGTTATGAGCCAGCTGTCTTTAACTGAATGAAAATCTCCTTTATCTTATCCTCGCAGACCAAGGATGGTTTTTTGAGTTTTTCTTAAAGGTTGTGGGAACACTTCTATCTGACACCTTTATTCTAGCCACTGAGCTGTGTTAGTATGGCTCGAGTTAGCACAGGCCCTTATAAGCGCCACCTGCTAACCAGGACGACTCACCTGCTGTTGCCCCTGCAAGCGCTGCTGAAGCTGAAGCCGCAGCTGGTTGGGCGCCGCTGGAGGTCTGTTCAGAGTCTGCCGGGGTGGCATGCCCATGCCGGGTGAAAAAGCGCCTCGGGGAGGTGTCACTTGGACAGGCATAGTCCCCAATGAAGGTTTTTGCCTGACCATGCCTTGGAAAGGGCTAGAAAGATTGGCAGTAGGTGAAGGAGAAGAGTAAGGCTGGGAATAAAGGTTGGGTCTTTCTTCCATCATCAAAGGTGGTGTTGCTTGTTGTGGTGGAAATCTCTCTGATAAGACATCTAATCCACCTCCCTGTTGGAAAATAAGCCAGAACATTTTACAAATAAATTACTGCCAATAAATGACATGCTTCTTTATATAATCTTGGATCTGAGAATATGTTATCTCTAGAAAATTTTATTATAAAATATTATGCTGAATTCATGAAGCTCTCTAGGAGTTTCCTACCTTAAAGGAATCACTTATGACAATTACTTCTGAAATGGAGTAACAGATTAACTGAGATGTTTAAAAATCTCAGAAAAGAGATAAAAACATGGTTAAAACACAGGCTGAAATCAATGGAATGAAGCTAAAAGGTTTGAAAAGAACTACGCTGCAAAGCCTAAGAGTCAACAAACGTTACATTTAGTAGTTTACCATGAGAAGTAGATTATTAAAGGAGGGATTAGTTAGGCATTTTTCTATCTCAAATACAGAATTCATGCTTTCCTCTTATTTGGAAAAAAATTCATAGCTGGCCTAACAGAATGCCATAGCTATGGCTTTTAAAATTGATAACTATTATTCACTGTAAAAAATCTAATTTAAATTGTGACCTGGTGTGTGTGTGTGCACGCACGCGCACATGCACATGTGTGTACGTAACTGAAAGGGAAGTTTTATGAAACGCAACTTCCCCTTTTTCTGGGCTATGCATTCTGATATATTCTACTACTTAAAAAAATATGGGTCATGAGGCAATAAACTGATTTTTCAACCTCACGGTTTGAAAAAATACCTGGAATTTGGAGTATCATGGAATATACAGGTTGACGTCTAGCACAAATGAAGGATAAATTAAGTCCTAGAATAAGAAGTGATGATATAAATCTGGATTCTGTTCTCGTGGGAGCCTCTAAGATTCTGGTCCATAGTGAAAGGCTAAGACTTTCTAATTCTAACTATTTCTAATTATTATGACATTTTTGTTTAAAAAAAAAACTCATTATTTAGCTATATTTAACAACTTTCATAAGAGTAAGTTATAAAACTACTTAAACACAGTGAGAATATTGAAAAATCTTGCTTAAAAATAATTTTCTAGCTTCTCAGGATTGTATCATTTTAATAATGCCAATTTTAATAAATACCTGGACGAGTTTGTCAATTCCCAGAGCTCTATCTAGTTCAGCTAGCTCAGTTTCATCTTTGCCGCTGAGGAAGGACACTAGCTGTTCAAGAAGAGCCTTCTCATCATTTCTTCCTTCTACTGTTGTTGGTGGACAGAGAAGCTCATCTAATTGTGAACTAATACACTGGCTAAAGGAATCAAAAGATAAAAGAGCTTAAGACTGATATAGCAAATAAGATTTCAATCTCAATAACACAAATATATATATATATATATATGATACACACATATATGCAAATCTTGTTCTAGAAAATTCTCTGTTGAGATGCTTTTTCAACCAATTCTCACACAATGAAATGTTCTATACTTATGTGCAGAAGTATAAATGTTCTGTATGTAGCTTGCATATATTCTCACTGTTTTGTCAATCACTGAAATTTGCTTCCATATTCTTCCTCTTAGCTTATAGAAACAGCTTGAAAAATTAACTAAACATAGTTAAGAAAGGGAAAAGAATTCTTGATGAAAGTCAAAAACAAAAATCAATCAAAATCTCAGGGAAAAAAACCATCTAGCCTGTAGTAAGATTTATTCTATTTATACTCAACTTTCAAAGATGATCAAATTGTACTGATAACATAACATGATTACCACTTACAAAAGAAATCAAACTAGGAAAATGAAACATGCTCAGTGTTAAGCAACAACAACAAAAAACTGTTGCTTACATGAAGGAAATACACAGTCTAATCCAACTGATATCAACTGATGCATAAAAATCAGAAATATACAGAAAATCATACTAGTCATACAAATATAAGGAACCTTCTTTGGAGAAGGTAAGTGGGAATACAGTTCAGAGGTAAAGCTCTAAACCACACTCGACACTGTCTAGTCATCCTTTGGTTGCTATGCATGAGATGTACTGTAATGTTTTGGAATGGAGCTACTTATGTCAATTAAGAAATTAAATTCTAATCAAGATGGGACACTTAGTAGATGTAAAAAGTACTTTCCTTTCTTATACCATCTTGCCTCAAAGAGAAACACTGGACAAAATAACTATACAACAAAAAGCTCAAGAGCTTTTATAATAATTGTTATACTGAGCTCAATTCATTTACAGGTCTCAGAAATTTTATAGTAATCAATTAAAGCAAAGCAAGAGATGAAAAAGAAAACAACTGCTGCATATTACATCAATCTTTTGGTAATTACAATACATACTAGCCTTGCAGTCACACAGTAAATTAATCTGTTTAATGTGGTGTCTTCCTCCATCCCCCTTTTTTTCATTAAACATTCACTTCAACTACTATCTCACAAAATACCAATGTAGGCTGGAATCCTGTTTGGGAAAATAGTTCTTTGTTGTATAAGTTGATATCTGATATTTTATAAAATAGGAAATGTATTACTCACTCTTCTGGTTTATTCTGATTTACAGCAGTCACTGTATTATTTGCCCATGGAATCTGATCACCTGTTCCTGGCTGTCCAAATTGGTTATCAATTGCTTCCAATTCCAGCTCTGGCAATCCTGATTACATAAGAAAAGGTAAGAAGTCAGTATCATAGTGGAAGATAAAATGACCGTATTTTTCAGAAGAATATATTGTATAGGAGAGTGAGATTTCCCCTATAAAATATACAAAGGTCCCTTATTCAGAACTTAAACTGTCTAGGATGTGGCCACATCATAATCAGTGAGAAAGTTAAGAAAAAGTTCTCTGAACCAAAGACAATTTGATGTAAAAAAAAAAAGTTTGCACATAAGTTGATGTCACCATAAGAAGAATCACTCAGAACTTTGTCAGAAATTATTTATTTCTTTTTTATGTTTATGTTTTAGATCTTATTTTTGAGTAATCTCTATACCCAACGTGGGGCTCGAACTCACAACCCTGAGATCAAGAGTTACATGCTCTGCTGAAGGAGCCAGCCAGGTGCCGCCAGAAATGATTTCTTTTAAAGACAATTATAACAATTTTGGTTAACTGCTTTTTCAGTCTGTAGGACATTAGAATCTGCTCTAGGTGGGGATAGGGTTATCATGGCCTGAGAGCGGCAAACACAAGATAAAATATGTTCTATAACAGCCAGGAACAGAAACTAAAGGGCACAGCAGTCGGGGGTCATTCTGAAAATGGACAAGGCTCTGTAGCTGTTAACTGAGAACACAGCTGTATAATAACAGTGTAACAACCGATGTTTATGGTGATGACAAATGCAGAGAGAGGTTTAGTTGTTTTATAATGGAAGGAAATAGTATATGCATTCTAGAAGGTTTTTGTTTAGGCATTTTTTTTTAAAACCTGATAATTTCTGTACTTAGACTAGGAAAAATTGTAAATAACCTAAATTCCAGAAATTTAGGGACTGATTAGGGAGCCATGGTATAGAATTTATAATGTGCCATTAAATGAAAAAGAAAAAAACCCATAAACCAAGACATTATGTTCAGAATGATTCTAGTTTTATAAATTACTTCATGTATATTAGTAGGAAAAAATTCTGAAAGGGTGTGTATATCTTTGGTCGATTTTAGGTTGTAAGATTAAGGATGACTTTTCTTTTTTTGAATTTTTATTTTCTTTTAATGCTTCTAATGGTTACCTGTAATTTCTGAAATGGATATATATTAATTAATTATTGTTATGGGCTGAACTGTATTCCCCCAAAATTCATATCCTGAAGCTCTAACTCCTAGTAGCTCAGAATGTGTCTATTTTGGAGTCAGGGTCTTCAGAGATGTGATTAAGTTACAATAGGGCTGTTAGGGTGAGCTCTAATTCAACAGGACTGGCGTTCTTACAAGAACAGGGCATTAGGACTCAGACAACACAGAATGACGACCATGAGGCCACAGCAAGGAGCCAGCCATCCACAAGACTGTGAGAGGCCTCAGAGGAAACCAAACCTGCCAACCCCAATCACCTTGGACTTCTAGCTTCCAGAACTATGAGAAAATTAATTTCTGTTGTTTAAGCCACCTGGTCTGGGGTATTTTGTTATGGCAGTTCTTAGCAAATTAATGTAATTTTTTAAAAAACAACCAAAAATGTTTTGAAGTTTTATTTTATTCTATTTTTTTCAGAGAGAGAGAGGGTGCAAGCGAGTACAGACGGCAGAGAAGGGAAGGGAGAGAGAATCTTAAGCAGGCTCCGTACCCACCACAGAGCCTGACATGGGCTTGATCTCAATACCCTGAGATCGTGACCTGAGCTGAAACCAAGAGTTGGACATTTAATGACTGAGCCACCCAGGCGCCCCGCCTTGGAGTTTTACTAGAAAACATAATCAGGTAGAATTTCTCATTCTAATGAATGGAAAATAAGTAGATTTAAGAATGCCTGAAAAAATGTGTTTAATACTAGATCATTATTAACTATAGAAAACATGTTATGTGAAAATATATTTTTATGCGAAATATACAATATACTTTTATGTGAAATATACTCAACATTTAGTATGAATGAAGTATGGGGTCCAAGTAAACACATTCATTTCTAAATGCAAATAATTATAGCTTTCAATTAAACTTGTCTTCTCTGTCATGACAAACGATAGAAAAATCAAACTCTGTAGGCTTCTGAAAAACAGAGCAAACAAAACCCACCAAACACCACCAACCACAAATGATGATGAAATGAAAAAGTAATCACTTAATTCCTATCATTATTTAAATCAGAAAGTTGGTCAAAGATGATTATCTAAAGCTGTCCCATTACTCTACTCCATACATTAATTCCTCAATCTTAATTCTATTTAAGGAGTCAAAGAAAATTTACAAGGCTGTCTACCATCAATAGAGAATATTGTAAGATAGTTTATTTGACTCAGTAACAGGATATAGTACCTCGTTTTACTAGTCTTGATGCGGAAAATGTTAAGAAAATAAGTTGGATAAAATTTCTCAAAATGAAATAAGATTCACGAGCTAAGTTTGATGACCAGGAAAAAAAACAAAAAACAAAAAACAAACCCAAACAAACCAAACTTTGATTCAAGTAAAACTTTTGTTTGCATAGGCTTTATACTTAAAAGAAGTTAGTTTTTACTCTAAAAGTCATGTCAACCTTTTAGGACTTCCTTTAGAAATTTATTTCTACAAAAAATTCAAGGATTTACTGGAATGTTTTAAGAAATACACGTTATCTTCTCTTAGTCCAGGGAATAAACCTATTATTTTTGGTCATGTTTGTGCCCTATCTCAAACATAAGTGGGCATATATGTAACCCAAGACAGGCGCGATAATTTGTAAATGGAAGCATCGATGCATCTCCCGGTACCTGTGTTGGAGAGTGGCAGCTGAAGTGGGTAGAAAGTAAGTCCTTAGGGATCCCTAATCAAGCTATTAATCTTTCTTATCATCTTTGCAAAGGCTCAACATCATATTTTCTCCATTTAAAATCTGCTTAGGGGCTCCTGGGTGGCACAGTAGGTTGAGCATCTGACTCTTGATTTCGGCTCAGGTCATGATCTCAGTCGTGAGATCGAGCCCACTGTCAGGCTCTGCATTCAGCACAGAGTCTGCTTAAAATTCTCTCTCCCTCTCCTGTGCTTGCTCTCTCTCTCCTGTGCTTGCTCTCTCTCTCTCTTTCTAAATAAATCTTCTTAAAAATCTGGTTAAAAGGAAAACTTTCTATCTCCCAACAGCCACAAAAAAAATGACTTTACTAAAAATTTCAACCATTTCTACACACAAGTAGAAAGCATTGTCTAACCATGAGAGTGGCTTTTGCACATTCTACTCCTCTAACAGACAATTCACTATCTAGTGATCCTAATGTTCAGCTACTTTCTTCAGGCGTTGGTTAAGAGGTTTCTGGTTCAGTTTTGTTTTACATTTGGCTGTAACAATGCACAGCAGTTAATGTGTTTTTATTTTTCTAAATGTGATGTAGACAAAAAATTAATTTATTGAATGTAAAAAAAATCTATAAATCATAAGATGAAAATGGAAAAACCCAATAGATAAATGGTTAGAGAGTATGAATAGGTCACATGCAATCACTGAAAAATGATCCACCTAATTCACATACACAAAAAAACCCCACAGATTAAAACTATACTGGGATACTTAAAAAAAAAAAAACCCATCAGATTGGCAAAGATAAGAAAGTGTATAATTCAATGTCTGAGGAGGATGTGTAGAAGAACATTATCCGTTAGAGTGTAAACTGGCATAGTATCTAAGAAGGCCATTTGGCAAAATCTATCCTTTGACCAAGCAAATCTATTCAGAACTTCTATTTTGGATATACTCTCATATATGATAAATTATCTCTACATAAGATTATTCATTACAGCTGTATAACAAAAGATACCTACCAAGAGGCACCACACACTAAAAAAAGGGAAATTAAAATGGATTTTTAAGTACTGAAAAAGCTTTATGTGAACCTCATTATTTTTAGAGTTACACAATTATTTTAATGTACTACAAATAAATGAGATTTAAAAATTAATCATCTCAGAATGTTCATGTTCAGCAAACATAAAATCATCCACCTCACAAGATCACTCACTTATTCCAATGAAATTCTCAAAGTTCAAATATTTTTGGAATTCTTCTAGATCTATCTAAAATAGTATACAGGTCCCTCAAGAAAAATATATCTCCTTATAGTTAGATCTAATTTTGGTTTGGGTTTAAGAAAAGAAGTATTATTCTTTTTGGATCAACAAATTTGGCTCCAAATAACTCCAGAAAAATATCAGAGGTCAAATCCACCCTCAGAGGATAGGGATTTTTATGACAGTCAAAAGGACATAGCAGAGGTTTTGAAGGTACTGCCAAAGAGACACATTGTACATATTTTGATCAACAATACCCTCCTAAATTGTCTCTTGATGTGTTTTGGTGGTACATTTCTAACAAAATTATTTAAATAACTTGGTCATACTGCACGGGTGTGTGGTGTGCATACCAACAGGTTGTTCTGAAACCAGGCGGACTGAGATTTAAATCTTGATTCTGCATGTACTACGTGGAAAACTTCAAGCAATTTTTGCCCGTATTTTTTTTTTCTTTTCATTCTCTGGTCCTTCATTTTCTTATATGTAAATAGACCTAAGGAAATTTTCTGGTTCAATGTGGCAGATTTATCCCTTCTATTTTATTTTCCCTCCAAAATTATCTCTGAAATAACAAAAGAAATAAAAAGGAAAAAATAAATCTCCAGCTGAAGGAAAGGCAAAAAAAGTATTATGGCAGCTGACTCAAATGATCAAGAGTTTCTGAAAGATAAAACAGAGGGAACAAACCAATGGCAAAATTTCAACGGAACTAAAAAGACAACAAGACAAAGAGAAGATTCTTTAAGAAGGGGAGTTTTCCTAAAAGCAGACCAGAACAACTCCAAGCTCAGGGGTCACTGGAGCGGGTACAGGAACAGGCCACGGGCAACTGGGCCACTGAACAGCTGCAGCAAGCCCTGCCCCAAGTGCGGAGGACTCTGGCGTCTGCCTCTGGGATTAAAGGGGTAAAGGGCATGACTTGAGGTGGGAGTTCTGCCCAGGGAATCTCCCAGAGTGGGTGCTTGGGCTGCCACGAGGATTTCCCCATCACCAAGCCCCACTCTCTCAGAACAGCAACATAGAAACAGGGCTTCTATAATCAGAACCTACATTTGCTGCCAGAGCAAAAGGGTTTCTCACTCCAGCTAAAGACACACGCTAGCTACCAATTTTGTTCATTCTAGGCCTCGGTCTGTGTACATGGACAGACAGCGCAAATGCACCAAACATGCAAGAAAGGTCAATGGCAGGAAAGAGAGAGAGCAAATTTAACAAAGAAAGTAACTTTGGAGAAAAAAAGATTCTTAGAGAAAACGGACAAGGCCTAGAGTAAGTATAATAATGTATCGTTACACAGATTACACGGTTTATCATACCCACAGAAAGTAATGGACTCCTATGAGAAGAAAAATAATTTCTAGAAATTAAAAACATGATAGCTGCAATTCAAAGAACTCAATAGCAGAATGGATAAGGTTGAAGATTCAGTTTTGATCTGGAAAATGCGGCCCAGTGATTCTCTCAAAATACAGTGCAAAAGGGCAAGGAAAAGAGAAGGTAAGAGAAAAGATGAGTGCCATGGCAGGAGGACCCATAAGTTCCAACTGGTGTACCTCAGGTGGTGAAATATGATGGTGACTAAACTCCGTCGTACTCCAGGCATTTGTACTTGACACAGTTCAGCTTAAGACTGAAGACTAAAGAAAGATGTTCGATTTTCCCAAGTGGGCTCAAGGTTGGGATGTGAAATCAGCGTCCTCAGTGACGGACTCTGGTTCTAGTAGAAGGTAGTGGTGGTGAGTGTAGAGGCCAGAGGAGGCAGAGAATTAGAGGCTATTCTCTTCTTTACTGGATACGTTGCTGTATTTCTGTCCCCAACTTCTTTTTCCTTCTCCAATCCTTTATTCTCTTTTCCTTTAGTCTGCTCAACTTGTTTCCTTAGCCTTATGGCTCCTGAAATCTTATTTTCTTTCTTGTCTATATGGAAACGTCGCAGACTAGCTGACTGCATCTATCATCCTCACCCTCCTTTACCCCAGGATCTTCCCCTTCTTTGCTTTCGGCCTTTGCCAACACTACAGCACAAGGTTTAAAAGATTCTGCCCTATTTATATACTTTTATACATGGAGCTATATTCAGGGGAGGGAATCTCAAGAGAGAAGCAAGAGCTATTTGCCTCAGGACAGACTATGAAGGAAAAACACTGCATTTTCATAGGCCTGTGGAGCTAGAAAACATTTTTCTATTAATTTTAATTTTTATCAAATACATGTAACATAATTTTAAAAGTCAAGACTAAATGGTCCATTACAAATAAAAGCAGCTTTAAGCCTTACCCCTTCTAATCCTTCAGTTACTTCCCTTTCAACACAGGAAGCCATTCTCAACTTGTAGGAAGCCATTCTCAATCTGTTTTCTTTGGCATTATCCTATTTATTTCTAAATATATATATGCTGCTATTCCTTGATGTCTCAATTTGAGACTACTGACTTCCCGATAGATGAGGTCTTAATTTTCCCACACCTACCTCTCCTACTACCTCCTAAGTCCCCAATTTCCTAACAGAGATCACAGTTTTTTTATAAAATAAAAAAATACTTAGATTAATACTTAGATTCTTATGATTATGCAAATATTACTCACTGCAAAATTACATTGTGCACTATGTTCAAACCTCCTTTCTTATACCATGCTTTCTTTTTTCCAGAGTTAACAACTGTCTTTTATTTTTTTCATTTGCCGCTTTTCTAGGGGAATCTTTCAGATACTTCAACACTGCTGACATAAACCTATCAGTAATCTTTTCTATAAACTCAGAGACAATCTCATTTCTCCCTAGAAGCCTCCTTTCCAGAAGATTCAGATTCCAATCTGTATTGGATGTTCCCTAATCTTTTTTTTATTTTTAAACTTTTTTTTTTTAAGATTTCATTTATTTATTTGAGAGAGAGAGAAACATCATGAGAGGGGAGAGGACGAGAGGGAGAAACAGGCTCCCCGCCGAGCTGGGAGCCCAATGCAGGACCTGATCCCAGGACTCCGGGATCATGACTCGAGCTGAAGGCAGTCGCCCAACTAACTGAGCCACCCAGGCGCCCTGGATGTTCCCTAATCTTACTGATCAGCTATCATTCCCGGACTCCTTTCAGGTCCTCTGTTTCCACTGGACCTTGTTATCTTTCTCTTTTTTGGTTTTCTCCCTGTTTTGTTGAAGTACATTCTGTAAGGACCTTCACTAGAAAAGGTGACTATATCATGCAAATATTTGAGCCCTTTTATATGTGAAAATGTCTTTTTTCCATCTTCACAGCTACTGGCAATTTGGATGGCTAATTATAGGTTAGAAATTACTCTAACCTCAGATATTTCTAAAGTAAATTTGAGGTCTAATGTATATATAATAATATGCACCCATTTTAAGTGTACAGTTTAATAAATGTTGACAAAGATATAAACCCATAACCTTCCATCTCAATAAAAAAATAGAATATTTCTGTCATGTCTAAAAGTTCCTTCAAGCTTCTTGGCTGTCGATCTTCCCTACCTCAGCCCCACACTGGCAACCTATGATCTGGACTTTTTTCACTCAGCGTGTTTTTGAGAATAATTCCTGCCATGTACCACTAGTTTCTTCCTTTTCTCTGCTCAGCAATATTTCATTTTATAAATATACCATTTCTTTGTTGATGGACATTAGACTATTTCCAGTTTGAGGGTATCATGAATAAAGCTTGTAGGAACATTTGTGGTCAAGTCCTTTTGATGAGCACATGCTTTCCTTACTCTTTGTTAAATACCTACGAGTTGGATTGCTGGGTCACATGGTAATGTATGTTTCACTTGATGAGAAACTACTGAACAATTTTACTATTTTATATATCCAACAGCAATGCCAAAGTTCAAGGTGCTCCACATCTTTGACATCATCGTTTGGTACTGTCAGTTTTTAAAATCTGGGATATTTCAATGGATGTGTAGAAGTACTGCATTATAGTTTTAATATGAATTTCCTTGATGATTAAAGATACTGACCATCTTTTCATGTGCTTATTGGCTATTTTCAATCTTCATTTATGAAGTGTCTTAAAATCCTTTGCCTTTTTTTTAGATGGGGCTGTTTCTTGTAACATTTTGAATTCATGTACTACACTTGTTAGAACTGACGAGCTAATATTGATACATTTTCATTAACTAAAATGTAGAGTTTACAGGGTTCACTCTTTGTGTTGTACATTCTACACGTTTTGACAAATGTGTAACCACATGTATCCACCATTACAGTATCATACAGAACAATTTCACTGCTCTAAAGATCCCCCATGCTCCACCCATTCATCCCTCCCTCTGGCAATCACTAACAATGAATCCCTGTCAACCACTGATCTCTTCATTGTCCCCATAGTTTTGCCTTTTCCAGAATGCTTTATAGTTGGAATCATACAATATGTAGCCTTTTCAGATTGGCTTCTTTCACTCAGAAACATGCACTAAAGTTTCTCCATGTCTTTTCAAGGCTTGATAGCTTCCAGGTTTGGGCAATTATGACTCATTGCGTGCAATTCACATCTTCTCTCTGAAAGATTGTAGAATCTTTCTCTCTGGTGTGTTCCAGAATTACCTGATGATAAGTTTTGGTACAGGTCTTTTTTGTGTGTACGTGCTGGATACTTGTTGAGCCACTGCGATCTGAAGAATTATGTTCTTTGGTTCTAGAACATTCTTGATTTTTTTTGTTTGTTTGAAAATATCTTCTCTTCCCTTTCCCCCCCTTCTCATTGTTTGTTTGATTCTTATCAATCATTTTTGGCCCTCATAGGTCTATCTTAACATTTTTCTTTCCAATTCTCTTTTTTTTTTTTTTGGTCTTTTTGTTATTTCTGAAAGTTTTTCTCAGTTTTGTCTTCTACCATTTCTCTTGAAATTTTAAAATGCTGGATATCTAATTTCCAAAGATATTTTCTCATTCTTTGCTTTTTTTCCTTCCCATATGGATAAAATATCTTTTCAAAAATTTTAGGGTTTTGTTTTTGTTTTTTTTAGTCCAGGCACTCATTATATAGCTCTATTGCATCCTCTTTTTGTTTCTTTTACTCTCTTTCAAGTTGCAGACTTCCCTCAAAGTCCTGGTGATCTCTGGCTGTGTCTGTTCAGTGTTCTAAACACTGACTATGAGAGCTGAGTGTGAGGCTTGTGTCTTCTGGGAGCCTTCTGTTGGATGATTAGACGGCAGGGTGACCTTTGCACTTTAGGGAGCTCTCCTTACACACTCATATCCAGACATCTTCTTTCTGGCCACTCGGTTCTCCTGAGATAAATCCCCAGGCTCCCATATTGGATGGAGATCCAGGATCAAACCACTCAATATTCAGGCTTCATTTTATTGCCCTTTAGCCTTGCACCTTCTTGTTTCCCCAGAATCTAGAGCCTCTCAGTTCCAATTAGGAGAGACTTCTGGAGTCATCTCATCTAATTCTTCTTTTGCGGATAAAGAGAATAAAGCTCAGGAAATTCATGTGCCCAAAGTAACACCGTTAAATGGAGAATGTGAAACTTGAACCTGGGCTCCTGCTCACACCTAGTGCCCTGGTCAGCTGAAAAACTGCTTCCAAAAATGTCAGAAATGACTCAAGACCTTTTTATCCAGCTTCCTGGAAATCTTGGCAAACTTGTAGGAATTGTGTTTTGACAGCTAAAAGCTGCAGTAAGACTGAAATAAATGAGTCCCACATCTGATCCTGTCAGAAGAGGGACAAGACTTAGATTGGGAACACGGGCAAATTTTGAAAGTGAGCTGCTTAGTTTCCTTTGGTTTCAAGGTTACACAATGGAATTACCACAACTGTTATTTTCAACTTCAAAATTTGACAGATGAAAAAAACTTGACAGCCCAGTCTTCATGAAGTATTATACTATCAAAGTGTCTCTTTAGGCTAGAGCAGCAGTGACCCATTTCAACGCAGTTGTCTCCTAAATGTTGCTCCATGGGATAACATGACTTGAGAAAAGGAATTCCATAATCAAGAAAGTATGGTAAATGCTGGGTTACAGAAATCTAAACTGGTATGTTTAACATAGGACTTTTTAAAACCTTTAATATGCACTGTGGAATTTTAATAGGAGAATGGTATATGTGCCATGTAGTATTTGCCCAGTGGATTTTAGCACAAAATCCCTTTTTTCCAATTCATAGGACTAGCATTCAAAGAAGACAATTTGGGTAATATAATCTGACCAATACTATATTTCTGAAAGTCCTGCTATGGAATGTTTTGGGTAAGAACACAAAATTGCTCTCCTCAATATCAACTATTCACTTTAACATTAATTACAGAAAGACAGAAGTTATACTATAACTTAAGATACAGATACACATGATGAGTGAAGTTCATATGTATAAAAGTAACTGTACATTATTTACAGTGGCATTAATGCAAAAATAGTTCACTCTCAACAAATAAATAGTCTGTGCAGTAATGCTGAGAAACAAAGCACTAATCCACATTATCATTAGACATTTAAAGTGAGGTTTTCTCCCAACACATACTATTCAGCCTGGAAGTGGGTCTGGCAGTGGTGGACTGAAGTGAAGTGGGCAGGGTCTCCGATTTGACGGTTACACTGGTGACCGCACCATCCATCCTCTCTGGCTCACATAAGCCTGGCAACTGGGCTGCCTTCTCCAGCGTGGGTAGTAACTGATCAAACTGGTCAAGGTCAGCTGTAAACTAAGAATGGAAACCAAAGTTAGAGGAAATATATTCTGTACTTTACCTGAATCAATGTAGAAAAAAAGTTGTTCCTTTATACTCTACGAGTTAAGTGTGACTATGAGAAAATGAAGAAAGAAGAAAGAATTAAAGATTGAGGCCTCACTGAAATTACGTGAGCTACTAGAAAACGGTTTGGATGCTTCTGATATTACTATACCAGAGGATATAAGATAATATACACATAATATTTGTCTACTATATTTAGGCATAAAATTTATGTGTTGGAAAAAGATTGGACTAGAAAGAAGTGTCAAGAACATTGTGTCATGCTGTC